>NC_084483.1:29218525-29831984 GCF_030035675.1 Rhineura floridana | reverse complement strand
AAGCACTCTTGAGTACAATTCTGTAGCCAACTTGGATTCACCTGATAGTTGTTCCATCCAGCCCACATTTAGCTAGCTTGCTAATCAGAAAATCATGGGGCACTCTGTCAAAAACTTTGCTGAAGTCGAGATATATTATGTCCACAGCATTCCCACAGTCTATTAGGGAGGTTTTCCGACAACAACATGAGATAAGATTAGTCTGGCAGGATTTGTTCTTCATAAATCCATGTTGGCTTCTAGTAATCACTGCATTGTTTTCAAGGTGCTTGCAGAGTGACTGCTTTATAATCTACTCCAGACTTTTCTCAGGGATTGATGTCAGGCTGATTAGTCTGTAGTTCCCAGCTTTCTCCTTTTTGCCCTTTTTAAAGATAGGGACAACATTAGCCCTCCTCCAGTCATCTGAACATCTCCTGAATGACTTCACAAGTTCATTATGCTTTAGTAGTAAAATGACCAAATTATCCATCCCACTTTTTGATGACAACTAATCTGAAAACAATTCAGAATAGTTGCTTAGTGTGTATCTACCTTCTAATGAAACCAACATCTTTGAATATGTTGTTGTTATGTGCCTTCAAGTCGATTACAACTTATGGCGACCCCATGAATCAGTGACCTCCAATAGCATCTGTCGTTAACCACCCTGTTCAGATCTTGTAAATTCAAGTTTGTGGCTTCCTTTATGGAATCAATCCATCTCTTGTTTGGCCTTCCTCTTTTTCTAGTCCCTTCTCTTTTTCCCAGCATTATTGTCTTTTCTAGTTAATCAGGTCTTCTCATGATGTGTCCAAAGTACGATAACCTCAGTTTCATAGTTTTAGCTTCTAGTGATAGTTCTGGTTTAATTTGTTCTAACACCCAATTTCGCAGTCTATGGTATGTGCAAAGCTCTCCTCCAACACCACATTTCAAATGAGTTGACTTTTCTCTTATCCGCTCTTTTCACTGTCCAACTTTCACATCCATACATAGAGATCAGGAATACTGTGGTCTGAATGATCCTGAGTTTGGTGTTCAGTGATACATCTTTGCATTTGAGGACCTTTTCTAGTTCTCTCATAGCTGCCCTACCCAATCCTAGCCTTCTTCTGATTTCTTGACTATTGTCTCCATTTTGGTTAATAACTGTGCCAAGGTACTGATAGTCCTTAACAAGTTCAATGTCCTCATTGTCAACTTTAAAGTCACACAAATCTTCTGTTGTCATTACTTTAGTCTTCCTGATGTTCAGCTGCAGTCCTGCTTTTGTGCTTTCCTCTAACCTTCATCTTCATTAGCTTCAAATCATTACTGGTTTCTTCTAAGAGTATGGTATCGTCTGCATATCTTAATTATTGATATTTCTCCTTCCAATTTTCACACCTCCTTCATCTTGGTCCAATCCCGCTTTCCGTATGATATGTTCAGTGTATAGATTAAACAAGTAGGGTGATAAAATACACCTGTCTCACATCCTTTCTGATGGGGAACCAATCGGTTCTCCATAGTCTGTCCTTACAGTAGCCTCTCATCCAGAGTATAGGTTGCGCGTCAGGACAATCAAATGCTGTGGCACCCCCATTTCTTATATTAAACAGTAATGTACTTCAACTAAAAATGATTAGATGGAATCTTCCTGAATAGTGATATAAACTGTGATTTAAATCATTAAAATTTAGTCCTTCAGAGAAGCAATTTAAATCATTTGATTTAATCAAATAAACCCTGGTTGATCATTTAACTCAACTAGGCTTCCTAACCTGTGGTCCTCTAGATGTTGCACCACTGCAACTTTACAGAATCAAACAAATTCTATGAAAACAACAGGCAGGTCCTACCTAGTCTGAGAGAAAATTCATAGAACCGCTTCAGTCTCACAACCAAAGGGCACACTGAGTTCCAGGCTGTCTCCTGAAGTTGGATATCATTTGGGTTTTGTATTGCCTGGAAAACAACAACATGACCAACATCAGGTAGCTGATAATGTGCAAAAAAGATAAAATGAACATTAGGTTGAAAATATAGCTGAAGCAAAATTATCTCAGTGTGATTTGTGTATTAGAAATGGGGTAAGTTTCCAACAGATTCCAACCATATCAAGAGGTTCAGTTCTTTGTTACCCTATTGATCCTTTCTTTTCCTCCCCTCACTTGCCCCTACCACCAAAAAATTAGCTTGTAAGCTCACTGGGGTACGAACCCATTATTGGGTTTATTATCTGCATATGTTACTCTGTAAAATTTCATTCATTGATGGCATTTTATAAATTAAGAACAAAACCATTCAAGAGGTTTTGTAAATTAAATTATTTTAAAAGCCCCACACAGATAAAAATCCAAGCTGCTTTTAAGACTGCCTTTGACATCACACCATTTAGTACTGCCTGCATGTTAAAAACCTTTCAGCCAACATGTAATGCTCAGACGCCATCATCCACCTTCTGAGTTATTAATAAATAACAGCCTTAGGAAAAGCTCTTTGCAATCTTGTCTCATCCGCATGCATGGATAAGCATAATTCACACCACATGCATGCACAAATACACATAAGAGTGTGTGTGTGTGTAGTTATGTGTGCACACGCACATACAGGAAATCTGTTTTTAATTTGGAATGCTAAGTTTCAAGAGATTATTGTTTTAGTGACTTCTTTCAGTAGCTTGATTGCAGTGATAATCTTTTGTCTCCAAAAAAAGAGATTTGTTCAATGGACTGGAAATTTCTCATAGTTTTTAGTTTTAATTTTGCAGAATTATGAGAACACTTTATAAATAAATAAATAAATAAAATTGATTGTTTGGGTACACAAAGGCATATTGCAGATTGATGTCTAATTTTCTTCTCAGAAAATATTTGTTGCCATAGTATGGCTGAACGCACATCTCTAATCTCTTGTCCAGCTCCTTTGTAAGACTGCAGGTCTGAAAGCATGTTTTCTGAATCCTGTAAAACTGCATTGACTTGGTTCCATATTTCCCTTTCTCCCTCTGTAGGCTGAGCATCTAGATAAAATACAAAAAGCAGATATTTTTTAAAAGTGTTAACGCTGCAAACAGAACAAACTTATTCAATTATATAGAACACTAGTCATTTAATCCATATTTTGTTACACTGCAGACAATTTTAGGTGATGCTTCATTAATTTTCATATATGTCTTAGCATTTAGCTCAAATGTAGTTAGAATTAGAATTGCCACTGCCCCATCCCACCACCAAAAGCAAGTTATGCAAAATGCATTTACATTAAAAATACACATACACAACAAACACTTAACTGATTTCAGCAAATTCCAGGTTGAAAGATATCATGGCCTCCACTAACTTAAGATTAGTTGGATAAATTTCCAAAAAAAAATGTAGCAGCAGTCCTTTGCAATAGACATTTCTGAGTAGGAGACAATGAGGTTGCTCCCTACTAAACCATCAGGTTCCTATGCAGAGGCTTGGCTTGCAGAACGCCTCGACTCTTGGATTTATATATTAATCACCAGCAAAGGTTATTCCAAGAGATAGTAGAACACCCTCCCCAACATCAGATTTGGAAATGATCCATTAAAAACAGATTTATTAAGAACTGGACTAATCAGCTTCTTAAACAGGTAATTTCTAAATAAGCAAGGCCTCTCATTCCCATCGCACTACCAATGGCACCACTGGGAGAAAGACAGGGCCTAGAGACTTGCTTGCATCCTGTGCCCTTCAACCCCTAACTTAACAAAGGCAAAAGGTCCCGCTGAGGCTGGAAGAGACACAAGCTTCACCAAGGCCTTGAATGCTTCTGATTACCTGCAGGAATGCCCAAAGCATCATGGGAGCTGTCGTTTCTGAGAACACATAATAAATGTGTATGTAGTTATTAGAGGCTTGACCAGGAATTCCTGCTAAAGGTGTACTTCTTTGCTCTCCCATTAAAGGAATACAACCTACCTAAACAAATTCAACACAAAGGACTGCTCCCAGCACAATGAAGCTCTCTTAATTATATGATTATCGTGGCTTATAATGAAATCCAGGAGATGCTTGGCATGATTTGCGATTGTGAAGAAACTCCCCTTTCTTTTACATACTAGTAGACGCATCATTTCATGAGTTAAATGCTACAGTCAGTTTTACCTGCTCCTCTTCAAAACTTTGCATACAAGCATCCAATGTAACAAATGTACACATACCACACATCATCACTTATTGCTGTTAAGCCCTTCTTCAGAAGATATTCATTCAAATAATACAGAATATTAATGGACCCAGGGGTTGTACTCTGCCCTCTCAATGGACAACACTGAAATTACTTAAATTAATATGATCCAATCAGTTCCGACATGCTACAGCCTATCTTACCCAAGCCACAGATGGAGAAATGGAACAAAAATAATGTGTTTCAAGTCTTTGAAACTACATTCACTGTGGGACTTCCGGGAAGGGTGACTTAGCCTGTGCCTGCTTTTGAGACGGGCTCCTGCCTCAAAAGAAGCTTATTCAGATATATCAGTCAGTTTTTTCTTTTTTTTTTGACTGATTAAACTTCTCCCGGGTAGGGAGAAACGAAGAGATTAACCTCAAAGCCTATTTTTGTTGGGACGACCAGATCTCATTAATTTATGGGACGAGGTCCAGCCGACGAAGGTGGGACGGATTTTCAACAGCAAGCTCTATCTGTTAAAGCGAACGTTCATCTTATCTTCTAAGAGAGAACGCACTAACAGGCAAGCACCCTTCTTTCTATATTTTTCTTTTACTTGACTTAAATTGTTGCTGTTTAAAAGAGATTTGCCAGATTGATCGGTTTTTGACATCTCACTGGGGAGCCGTAACTTCTCTCTGCTACGCACTAATTAATAGCTTATCTCTGTTTTTGTTGCAAAAAGCTGTCCTGGATTTGCATTCTAAAGATATACACAGAAGAGGGATTTCTATTCCAGATTTTTATTTTGAAAAATATTATACTGTTTTGAGACTACTCTCTTTTTGGTCTATTTTATTTTGACGAATCTGTTTCTTGACGATTGCCATTAATTGTTTCGATCCTGGGAACTGCATTTTGTTTACTTAACTATTGGAGAGATAAGGCTGTCTGCTCTGTTTATACTGTGATGTCACCAAGTTTGGAGTATTAACCCAATTGTTGCTGAAATAAGAAGTGGTTTTCCTATATTTTTCTTTTAAAATGGCAATTAAGAAAGTGGCTGAGAATCTGGAAATAACTATGTTTCAGAAAATAATGGATGAGATTGAGATAACGAAAATTGAATTGAGTAAAATGAAGCAGGAGATTAAAGATATAAGGGTCCCTGTGAGAGAGGTGACCCTGGAAGGGGTCCCTGTGAGAGAGGAGACCCCGGAGATTGGAACAGGGGTCCCTGTGAGAGAGGAGACCCTGGAGACTGGAATAGGGGTCCCTGTGAGAGAGGAGATCCCGGAGATTGGAACAAACGTGGAACAGGAACAAGATTTGGAGTCTATGGACTTTAGAAATAAAATCTATTGTTTGGAACTCAATGTTATCTCTGAAGAAATTAATGAAGATTCTAGAGATAAAGTTATCAATGGCATGGATTATCTTCTGGACTGGAATGATGTGATGGAGCCCAATATAGAGAAAATCTATGGAATTAACTGCAGCCATGTGACAATGGAAAAACTTTTAAGAGATGACCCAGTGTATTTTGAAAAAAAGAACAGAGATATGATTTTACAGCAGTATTTCAGCAACCTATTCAGAATGGATGGCAAGAAAATATTTGGGATAGAGGTAATTCCCATCAGACTCTTACTATATGACTATGGCTTTGACAGCAAGATTATTATGGAATACTGATAATGGAAGATTGGATATTGAAATTACTGGACTTAACAAGACTACTGAAGATGGAAGATGGAAAATGGAACTAATAGAGATAATAGAACAATGGCTACTGAAATTACTGAACCTAACAGATTCTGATGTGATGGATTAATTGAAATGTTTATTTTGACTATGGTTATAACAATAAGATTATCATAATTAGTAATGAGATGGATTAATCGATATGCTTATCTGGAAAAAAAAATTGATAGATATATTTCTTAAAGAATTGAAACCTCTCTTTGACTTTTTGTGGAAAGAATAAAGTAATGTTTATGAGATTTGATGATTAAGTAAGATAACTACTGGAGGAAAGTGATTTTATAATATGACTTAAGAGACAGGATTGTTATATATTATAGACTTATAACTGATTTGATCTTTGACAAATGGGAAGTCAATATTTTACTCTTTATTTTTTATTTTTTATTTTTTTTTTCTTTTTGTTTAACTATTTTTGATTTTGTTTTTTGTCTTTGAATGTTTTATGATTTTGTCTTGTATGTTTTATGAAAATCTGAATAAAAAATTAAAAAAAAAAAAAAAAGAAACTACATTCACTGTGACTGATGCTCCAACTCTCCAGAAGTGTGCTCAGGGGCATTATTCACATATTAACTGGAAATTTGATTCTCCAACCATAAATTTATGATTTGGACTGCCCTCTGCCAAAAGCAAGTGGCTTACTTAGAAAGTGGCATCCAGAAGGATGACTTGTAGCAGTAATAGTTATCCTTGATGCCATTTCTAGGTTTTGGGAGGCCATTGGGCAAGATTTTATTATCTTGTGTCCAGATTTTTAATGTTTATTGTATCTGTATGCTTATTTTGTACGTCGCCCAGAGTGGCTGGGTAGCCAGCCAGATAGACGACTTAAGAAATTCAATAAATAAATAAATAAATAATAAATAAATAAAATTATCTCAGTGGGTCCATCTTCCCCCACCTCTTCCTTTCCACACTTGCCTATTTGCCTGCCTCTCCCTATGAGTCCAATCCACATCACCTCTTTGAGAGAGACACAAGGTGTTTAGAGGTTACTGCTCCTTCTCCTTACTCCTCTCCCTGTTCATTCACCTGAAATGGGCAGGTGAACAGGCAGAAACAGTGAGGAAGACCAGAAGGACTGGAAGGCTCCAGAGATTGGTAGTGGAGCATGGGCCTACTGGGGTATGGGCTTCAGCAAGCGTGTGACAATGGCAATCTACAATACTGGCCTGGCTATCCTAGCAACCATTACACAAAATTATTCAAAAATACTTGTGTTTTGAACAGCAGATGAATAGCCCAGAGACGTTCAGGAAGAGGTTACAGTTTGAAACATGGTGCACAATGCTGCACTGACATTCTAAGTACCTAAAGGAATAACAATCTTATTATTAAAAGTCAATAGAACAAATAATTGAGCAGATCTATCTGCAACATTCTTTTGAAGTTATACAAAAGTTATTATTTATTTATTTATTTAGTTGCATTTCTAAACCGCCCTATAGCTAGCAGCTCCCAGGGCGGTGTACAACATGATAAAACCACAATATTTAAAATACAGCAAGTGTGTATTGCACAGACAATATAAAACATTATATAAACAAAGTAAAAGAAAACTAGAAATAAAATAAATAAGATTAAAAGCATAAAATACATTAAAATGCCTGGGTGAAGAGGTGGGTTTTTACCTGGCGCCGGAAAGATGACAGGGAAGGCGCCAGGCATATCTCATCTGGGAGGGCATTCCATAATTCGGGGGCCACCACCGAAAAGGCCCTAGATCTTATTACTGTTCTCCGGGCCTCTGTATGGGTTGGGACCTGGAGAAGGGCCTTAGACGTCGAGCGGAGTGAACGGGTAGGAATATAGTGAGAGAGGCGTTCCATCAGATATTGCGGTCCAGTGCCGTTAAGGGCTTTATAGGTAAGGACCAACACTTTGAATCTGGCCTGGAAACATATTGGAAGCCAGTGCAGTTGGGCCAGAATAGGTGTTATATGGTCGAATTTCCTCGTCCCAGTAAGAACTCTGGCCGCAGCATTCTGCACTAGCTGAAGTTTCCGAATCGTTTTCAAAGGTAACCCTACGTAGAGAGCATTACAGTAATCCAATCTGGAGGTTACCAGAGCGTGAATAACTGAGGCTAGGTTCTCCAGATAGGGTCGTAGTTGGGCTACCAGCCAAAGCTGGACACAAGGGTCACTATTATTAGAAACTGAATGTTGTATGATGAGAGGAGAGGCTAGGAGAGATGGTGGTGGTGGGATATCATCACACATGTCCAGGAAAACCAAAATTTGGGGATTTCAGCATGTGGGCTGGTTCCACTACCTGTACAAATGGCAACCACCTATCCTGCACTTTTCTTTCTTTCTTTCTTTCTTTCTTTCTTTCTTTCTTTCCTCTCAGTCAGTACCCCACAGTCCATGAAGATTCAGAGTTCAGATGAACAGGCACTCATTTGCACGTGAAACGTGAAAAATCTTCTTTATCAGTTGGAGCAATGATGCAGATGTCCAAGCTACTCATGGATGAGGCTGAGCATCCCAGAGCAGTGGAATCATCTGTATCGGCTAAGAATGCAGTTAAAAAACAAAATCCAGAGTCGACCTATACAGAAGGGGACAACATGAACTGCAATGGCTGGGATCATCAGAGGCAGGGGGCATGTTTCACTTCTACATGAACCATGTTCACAACTGAACCCGTTTACTCTCTCTACTATATAAAATTGTGTAGCTGCTCTCAGTAGGGGAAGTCAAGTGTGGCACTTGGGTGAATTGCTGCAGAGAGGTGGGGGACAGGGAACTCCAGACAATGAGTGGTCCAGCCACCAGAGAGAGAAACACTATAGGAGGGAGCTGTGTCCCCTCTCCCTCTTTTGAAAGCAGCTCCAGAATTGTGGAGGAGTTGTCAACCCTCTACAAATCCATGAACTTGACAGGCCTTTAATGCTACCTAAACAATGCAAACTCCAAGTTCACTGCACAGCAATCCCAGAACTATTAATATCTGAAATCTTGAGAATTTATATTCAATTAAGTATTACCTATGTAATTTTTCGGGGGGGGGGAGATTTTGATCTCCCTCACATGTACTCTGTAATAGGATACTGCTATGAGAGGACTCCACCATATGAGGCCTTTCACATTTGGAAGTCATTCACCTTCTTTCCTTAGATGCAGACATCTTGCTCATTAAGCATATCTCCGGATCTTCCCCATCTCCCCCTGGTGACCTTTCAGAGCAAGGGTGTTTTTTATATATATAGTCCTTCAGCCAGAAGCATTCTGTTACTCATGTTGAAGTTACCATTTTGCAAACTACTATCTCTTCCCTCATCTTTCAGTACATTCATAGATCCTAACATATTCGTATGAACTTGAATTATGCCTGCCTTGACAAAATGAAAATGGTAAAAGACATATCACCAACAGTGTTATCTCAGCAGGTATGCCAGTTTTTAAATGCTCTACACCAGGCATTCTCAAACATTCCACCCCTAGCTTGAGATAGCTGAAAATTTCTGAGGCTAACTAATCACAAATAATGGTGTAGGGGCAGAACTAGTCTCTCAGTTTGAGAAATGCTGCTCTTCAGTAATACACAGAAAAAAGGGTCATGCTCTTGAGCAATGAAACAGTGTAATGCACACACCCCTTTTAAACACCAAGCCATTATAGAATATGGGTTTTAGTCAATGTAGCACTGAGGAGATCATTCCATCAACACGAACATGTCTGCTTGCCTGGCGGAACAATCTCCTCACTCTTCCCCTTGTGCACTGTTCTAAGAATTCTTCTGGCCCTCTGGAGCAAATTTGTGGAAGGCACAGGGGGATGCAGGGGCAGAGAATGATAAGTCCCCTTGTGCTAGTGGGAATCCCTGCGCTGGCTTTTGTGCATTGAGCTACCTGAATACAGCCCTATGGTTGCACAATCGTTACATGCATCAGGAGATGGATTTTTCCATAATGATTCCATCTTAAAGTATGCTGAAAAACATACACTTGTCTTGTCAGTGTTTAAAATGACATTATGTAGCAAGCAGAGCTGGCATCTTTAGTAGATGAAGGGAGTTTAATGCATTTTCTGATCACTTTTCTAATGAATGCTCAAACTACATGCATTCAGTATGTAAGCAGAAGGATTATATTAACTGTAATCCAGTGAAAGATGTGGTTAAGAAATTAATGTGTGGAGTGTATTACATTTCAACAGATGATAGATCCAAAACTATGGGAAATGCAATCAAGCATTCATTTCAATTGCCATATTTTGTTTTTGCAATTAATGGAGGTAATCACATTAAATCAACATTAAACAAAGGCAAGAAAAGTGTCACATAAACCATGATTTACTACTTTTCTCTATAGTACAGATATAGTCAAAACACTGTTTTAAGTCTTTCAGAAAGGAAATAATGGGCATGTATCAGAAATCACTGAATTTACTTGTTTCCTTTCATAGGGTATCTACCTTTTGAAACCGTAGGGACAAAAGGGTGTTTACTCCCATATACAATATCTAGTCACTTTTCTGCCCAACAGAATTTTAGCAGTTTCACAGTAATGTGCTTTACCACATTTTAATAAAATGTAAAAGGCAAAATAATGTGCTCACCAAGTTCTTTTGAATACAGCACAAGCCACTTACAATTACCAATTTGTGCAAACTGTGGTGAAGGGAGGCCACTCTGAGGCCCACTCCTGCTGTCTCCACAAGCATAACCCAGAAAATAAATTTACGTCTGAACAGTGCCCTGAACATGATTCACTAAAACCATTCTCTACAGGCTCTGTTCTTTAAAGGTAATAACAGTAATACATTCTAAAATACAGGCTGCTGGACTGAGCTATTGCCTGCTCAGCAAGAGGTCAGGATACAAAGCAGTGCTAGCCCTCTAATGAAATCCTTTTAGCCAAGCACTGCTAGTATTTACAAAAAAATATGGTTGGAAATTTGGTTGAGCTGAGCAGCTAACTTCCAAAACAAAATAGGAAAAGTATAAGTGGCACACACTGTACTGTTTGTATGGTAGATCAATACATGCAATTGATTAGGATTTTTTTTAGAGGAGAGAGAGAAAAGAATGCAAGCCAGGCAAGAAACTTTGCTCACTTTCAAAGTCAAGGAAAAAATTTGGCCCCTGATCAAACTCTGTGCAAGTGAGAACTTTTAAAAGATTTCCCATTTGGTTCCTGAAAAATAGAAAAGGAACAGGAAAGGTGCTCAGAGAACAAATCTTGAAAGCATTGAGACAGATCATTTGTACTTCTTGAACAAGTTTATCTGTCAAAGCAAATCAGGCTTAAATATTCCTTCTCAACCAGTTCCTAAGTCAGGGAAAATTATGTTCCAATCTTGAACTTACTTTCAAAATCCAGGAAAAAATGTGGGTAGTTTTCAATTTCCCTGGTAAGGACTTTAAGAAGATTACCCATACCAGCAAACCTAGTGAATGCAACAAAATCATAAAGAGTTATATATGCAAAATTAGAATGTTGAAAAAGTAAGGGTTTGACATTCACTGCTATTCTTATTTCAAATTGAAACAATAAAATCCAGTCTATTTTCTAAAGCTACATTGAAAATAAGTGCCAAACGAAGGACTTATTGGGAGTAGTTCAAACAGTAATCAGGGGCTAACTACAGAAAAATCCAAATATAGAAAAGGAGATGCCAACATTAAACTTCATTACTGAGATTGGGAACAGATTGCCTTTGCAAGAGTTTAAAGTTATATGAGAGAGGCATAGTCGCCAGGGGTATACACACTAGTTTCTTCTGTTACACTATCATCTCTGGTTAGATCAGCCTTTCCCAACCAGTGTGCCTCCAGATGTTGTTGGACCACAGTTCCCATCTTTCCTGACCATTGGTAATGCTGGCTGAGGCTGATGGGAGTTGTGGTCCAACAACATCTGGAGGCACACTGGTTAGGAAAGGCTGGGTTAGTGTAGACCAAAAACCTGGAAGATTTGATTGACCAGAGGCATGAGTGAAAAATATGCATACAACGTTACAGCATATTTTTTCTTCAATTTGTTTTTCGTTTTTAGAGTTACCATGTTGCATTATATCCAAGAAAAACATAAGATTAAAATTGTTCCAATTTGTCCATTCAAAACCTATCCAAGCACAGTATATACAGTATTAAACCATTTCGTTTATTTCTTAACCACTTTTTTATTCAACTACTGAAGGCAGTTTACCTTATTTCTGTATTCACCATTACTTCTAGTTACATGGGCTTGCAAAAAGCCATTTGTTTACAACTAGAGAGAACTGGTTGTTTAGTTTTTCTTTCAGGCTACTGTTATGTTATAAATGGCTTACATTAATATATGGTGCAGACAAACTAATAATCTTTGCAGAATTCTTTGCCCAGCTGGTTCAACTGAGAATTAACTTGCATGTTAGGAAATTGTTATATAGCATCATCCATGACCAAATTTCAGTAATGAAAGAATGACCAAGAAGAATTCAATGTAGCATACAGTTGTTACATTATATAAAAAAGTGCCATTATCATATATAGAGCAGCTCTGCTTGTTGCTGAAAGGGCTGTGGAATGATAAGGGGCTAGAGGCCAAATCCATAGGTGAGATCAGTTGCTGATCTGAGGCCTTACTGAGCCTCCAAAAATCAATTTACCACTTTCAATGAGTTTCTGGCACAGTATAGCTTACAACCAGCATATTAAACCTTGCTGGACATGGTGCGTATACCCTCTCTAGCAGCAGGTATGCCAAACCCTTTCAGTTAGTAACATTTTGTATACAACGTATTAAAACATGCACGACCACCATAACTTTAGGAAAGCATAACCAGTTTATATGAAAGTAAGGGGTGGGAGACGATCACATCTACTTTTCAAATCAAAGTTTGCAATATGTTGCAACTAGTATAAAATAAATTAGGATAAAAATAACGTAAAACAGCTAAATCTCATTCAGTAATTTATGCTTGATCCCATCAATACCGTTTCACTATCATGCATAATGGTCAGCATAGAGAACAAAAAACTGAAGGACAATTAATTGCAGATAACAATGTAATGAGGAATTACATGCTTTCAGCCTTAATGAAAAACAACTTACCTCATGATAAAAATGAAATCAGATTACAATCCCAAAGTATATTTGAACTGCAAAGCCACAAGCCATCCTAGTTTATCTCAAGGCATTCATTATAAAAGGCAAGCAAGCTGATCCCATGGACTCATATACTTGAGGTGTTCCTGTGCCCTCTACCGACCAGGACAGAACTGAATGGCCCTGCCCCACATTTCAGACAAAGCTCACACTACAAGGAATAACTGTGGCTCCCTGCCAAGTGGGCACTTGATGGCAAACCCAGGGTTTACTGCTGCGTAATGTGTGAAAAGGCTCCAAATTGCTCTGGAGTTCTTAAGTAATACAGGGAACAGGATATGGAAGTACCTCACACTGCTAGTTCCTTACATTTCTCCATAACCTCCAACAATAACATATAACCCTTTTTGCATTTTGAAGAAAGAATAAATGTGTCAACATTAATACCATGTTTGCTGTTTCCTCTGAAAGCTGCTACTAGTCCAAGACGGCCTCTCCAGAAGGCAGAGCACTAGGGAACAGTGTTTCTGCATACTGTCCGACATAGGTCTTTCTGCATTTCTCCACTCTTTCCCCTCCACACTAATATGCACAAGCTTCTGTTGAAAAGGTATTTTTCTCTCCTTCCTCTAAATCAGGGAGTCATGCCCAATTTATCTTCCTCAGTATTTCATGCAATCACATAGCTTTATAACTCCTCCAGTGTTCAGAATTCACTTTATCAATAATTTTCAAATAGATTTTGGAGAAAACTTGGGTTATTCAGCTGTATTTTGTTAAAACTCATTTTCCACATCTATCCCATTAAAATATATGTGTGCATGTAAATGCAGCCTTCTACAGGAGAATGGGATGGGGTTGACAAACTGGGAGTCTGCCTTGGAAACAAGGGCTCTCTTACTCCAGCCCCTGCTGGGGACAAGTTCTCCCCTCCTTACTCTTTAGCCACCATGAAGCTTAAGCAGGTTTTCCCTAGACACATAATGCCATCCTTCAGCTGTCGTTTCAGATACTGAATTAAGGGAAACCCTGGTTAGCCTTAACTGCAGTTAATACCAGGGCCAATGAACTGCGCCCATAAGAATGGAACACCAAAAGGTCCATCTAGTCCAGCATTCTACTTGCAACCATGTCCAATCCAGTCAGATGCCTCTGGGAAGTCCACAAGCAGGACACAAAAGCATTACCCTATTCCCACTGTTCCCCAAACAACTGGTATTCAGAAGCATATGCCCTGAAGTCAAACTAATCCCCCCCCACAAAAAAAATCTTTTAATTTCCTCTTTGTTCTGGCATTTATAAAGGGCTTAGGAACATGCCTGCCACTTGCTTCTGTTTCCTCAGCTGATTTTGCTGAAACAATGATTACAATTCCAACAGGTACAAATGGGCCCTTGGAACCACATACTGTGTGCTGTTCTTATAGACTGAATATCATGGGTTATAGTCAATTAAGTGCTACTCAGAGTAGACATACTGAAATTAATGAACCTGTTAGTCACAGCTATTAACTTCAATGGGTCTACTCTGAGCAGGACTAGCATTAAATACCATCCCATAGCTATGAGACTTGCTTCTGATTATGCATGCATAGGATTGGGATGCAGGACTGCTACAACCATTAGTCTAAATATGCTCTACATCAGGGCTGGGGAACATTTTTCAGCCTGAGAGTCACATTCTCTTCTGGACAACCTTCTGGGGGCCACATGCCTGTGGCAGGCAGGGCCAAAGCCAAAGGAGAGAGAAGCAAAAATGCAAATGGTACATTTGTACAATGGGTTGGCATTCACACACCTCTCTTTATCCTCCCATCCAGGCAACCAAGAGGCAGTATCAGAGTCCAAGGACACATTCCAGTTAGGCAAGAACACTCAAGGAGCGTATGAAGTATGACTGGTAAGGTGTGTAGCCTGGGGAAAGTGGTGTGTGGCTGAGGAGTGTGGCTAGACAAAGGACCAGACAGAGAAGCCTAGAGGGCTCCCCATCCCTGCTCAACAACATTCCAGACAGGGCAAACCACATGTTACACTTTCTTAAGTGTATACATGAACTGAATGCTGCCTTTTGTTGGCCCATATGATTTAAGAAAAAGAAACAGAGGAGACTACACCTTAGTACGTTTCGTCTTTCATCTGTGGCCACATGTTTCTTTTATCCCTGCAGCATTATCATTGGCGCAAGCAGATTTCATGCAGAAGATTCAGAGAACAACACTTGGTGAGGCTAATCTGTGGAAGTCACACTCTGCTACACCATGGGCATTCCAAGAAAAATACACTCCATCTCATTAAACTATATACTGTTTCTATTGGGAATCATTTGGGGCTTTAAAGAGGATTTAATGCAATGACAAATTACAGTTGAAAATTAAACTGTACAAAAGCCTGGACACTGTTCAATAGTAACATGACCATCACGTGTGTATGAACTAATTAAAATATCTGGTATAACAACAGAAATCAGTTAAAAATGTGAAGATACTATCCTTAAATGTGTCTAAAAAGGTGAAATAGAACTATTGCTTATTATTTTCTTTTTTCCCCTACTGAATGTAAAAATAGGATTAACCTTTACTTGTTCTCAGTTTAAGAGGAATAACACTGTGAACAAACCAGCAATTATACACTGTAAAATCCTTTTCGCCTTTCCAATGAAAAAACAAAGGACAGAAAATTATCAGAAAAGACCAAGAAAATAGCTCCATAATTTGTAGACTACATGCTGTGTTACAGTAGACCTTACCAAATTAGTCATTCTAGAGCAGGAATCACCAACGCAGTGCCCTTCAGCACAATGGCACAGTTGGGGTCTTCCCTTGGCACCTATGAAGCTTCTGAATCATCCTCCCCCCCAACTCACTGTTCCCCATGGTCATGAAGTTGTATGGGGTGGTTACACTTTTCTCCCTTGAAAAGCACATAGAGCTAAAGGAGGAAGTTGGATGTGATGCTCTTTTCCACTTCCTTTATCAGCTCTATCTGCTTTTCAAGGCTCAGATTAATTCTACTAGATCCTACTTTTGCCCAGATCCCCTGGAAAAGAGAAAAGTGTGTGTGCTTTTTCTCTTTCTCTCTTTTGGAGGAGGGTGATCTTGGGGAAGGAGGAGAAGTAACCAGAGTGGGTGGAGTCTACAGCACGTGGCTCAAAAACCCAGAAGTGTCCACAGGCTTTTAAAATTTGCCAAAGTCTTTGTTGGATAGGTGAATGAGATTAGTCCTGAGTCCCAGATGAATAATGTATCTCTTCTAGTCTCAAAAAGTAAATTAAGTTGCTCTTTGAACATCTCATGTTCAGCCAAATTATTTTTAGTAATGTGATCCTTTCTATTGCCTAGTTGCAACACATTTCATGCTTCATTTACTTTATAGCTATAAATATATTTGAATTCTTGCTCACACTCTGGGCCCTTTCTGATACCTTAAGGTCTATGTTCATATAACTGAAGATCCACTCCAGATCCTTGTCAGGTGCAGTTTGGCTTCCAGTTGTTTAGAAAGGCAAAAATGGGGCCCAATTCAAATTAAGCTGGACACTCAACTTGTTTGAGTGAAGCCTAGTGGAGCTTCTCCTATCACTATCCAATATATCACATATAACATACGCAAAGACATAAATGGGGAGAACCTATGGCTTCCCAGATGTTGTTGGAACTACAACTTGCAGCAGCAGCAGCATCCCATCCTTCCCCCCAAAGGGAGTCCAGGGCAGTAAACACATGATTAAGCATTAAAAACATCCCAAAACCAAAACATCTTTTAAAAATCTTAAAAACAAAACTATTAAAAACATATTTAAAAGTCTGACCACTGGCCATGCTGGCTGGGGTTGATGGATGTTGTAGCCCAGCAACATCTGGAGGGCCATGGGTTCTTCTTCCCTGCACGAAGGCTATTCAATCTCTTCCAATACGGATCAAGCATTAAACAGGATTCCTTGTGAATGACTGGTGGAGAGAGCTCTGGTCCTCCTCCCTGCCCTCTTTTATATCCCACCTAATGAGAATAAATCCCATGTTTTCCACAGTATTTTTTTCCAAATAATTCTCGAATATCACTGGGAGGTGTATGTATTACAGTCTAAAGGATTAGAGGATATTAGAAAATTTTAAGTCTGCAGCTATCAATATGGTAAGAAAAAAGGCATGAGAAGAAGAGTACGTCCTAGCACGCGCACACATTTTATTTGTAAGGCTGACACAGCAACATGGGTGCCAATTCTGCTCCACAGAAGACTTTTATGAATTAGTGTAACTCAAGAAAAAACAGCAAGGAGATTCAGAACACAGGATGAGAAGGAAAAACGTCAACCCCCATAATTCACCACACAGAATCCCACTCTACATTGCCTTTTGACCAGCATAGTTTTGGATAGTTATTAGCCTGTATCTTCAATTTAATCTGTTGTCATTGTTCTTTCTCACTCCAGAGTAAAGTTCCGAAAGCAGCCTACGAAGGAATGAAAAACATACAAAATCTCAGCTAACCCACCATTTCAAAATAGCAAGCTCACAACAGAAAGTGTCCCTCTTTAGATGTTTATTGTCACTATTCATCCTGAAAAGTCTATTCATCACCAGGAAATGCTCGTCAGAAGTGGATCGTGCTCACACTGACTGGATCTTGAATGCAAGAAGACATTTTTGCTCTGCACAGTAATCTGTCACACACATTGCTGGCCTTTTGGCTTCACTTAGTAATGAAGTCCCCCCCCCTTTTCTCTATATTTATACCTCCTCACTTCATACATCTAATGAACTGGTCTCTGGCCTATAAAAAGTTGTATTTTAAAGTAAGTCTACCCCTCACTCAAAACGCTGTTTGAGGCCTTTCTCCTGAAAGTCACTAATAACCCCACACACACACACTTTCACAGGTGATCCCACAAAAGTGTAGGGAGGGGCATATTTGGCACAGTTTGATTCTGAACTAGTTGGACAAAGCCAGTCCCACATGATATACTTTCCAGTAATTTCATGTCAAGTTCTGACTTCATCTTCTGTTACAGTGATAGGGAACTGGTAGCCCTTCAGATGTTACATTCAGCTCCCATCAACCCCCACCACCATGGCCAATGATAAGGGATGATGGGAGTTGTAGTCCAGCAACATCTGTAGGACCACAGGCCCCCCCAGGCCTGTTTTAGGGGCATGTAGCTGCCACACCAAAAAGTACTCTTTGCCACACAAAGGCAGGTCCAGAATCATCCCCAAGATGTGAAGGTGGTTTATCATATGGAGTGCAATTCTATCCAAAAATAGGCTGTCTATGTACTCCCAAGTTAACAGCCCCATTTGTTTTTGGTATCAGGCTTGTCCTGACTGAACTTCAGCTCATTGGATCTCCTGCAGCTCATTACTACTCGAGACACCTGCCACATTATGATTCAATGAAAAGGAGAGGTATAATTCGTCCTGTCATCTGCATATTGATGATCCCTAGCCCCAAAATCTCGTACATGGGAGACAAGATGGAACTCTGAAGCACTCTGCATGATAGCTGCCATAGGAATGAGAAGCAGATTCCTATCATCTTCTGAAAACTACTTGGCAGATAGGAGCATAAAATCAGTTTTCTTGAAAAGATACTGGAGATGAGCAGATTATTTTAAATACTGGCTCAATGGGGAACCTCTGGCCCTCCAGATGTTGTTGGATTACAACTCCCATCATCTGGCTGGCACTGATGGGAGGTGCAGTCCAACAGCATCTGGAGGGCCACAATTAGCCAGTCCTTTATTAGGTGACGTAATATGTGAAATGCATGACAAACACTAACTTGGACAGCTTTAAAAGAAGATTAGACATATTCATGCAAGATAAAGCCATCAGGCAACCTCATGATGAATATGTACTGCCTCAACATAAGAGGGAGTATGCTGGGGAATTTGAGTAGGAGAGGTGTTTTACATCATGTCCTGCTTGTGGGCTTTCCAAAGGGTTAGTCACAGTGAAGATGCTATGATGTCTGGCGACAGACTAGTTTTAAAGGGCAGATCTTCAAAGTCTTCCCTTTCAAGCTTCCACAGTCGCATAGATTGTTCCATTCATTTCTATGCCTGGAGCAGCCCCATTTTGTATGCAGTGCTTCCAGCACTGAAGTAACGAAAGAAGATCAGGCCAAGAGTAGCTCCATGCATACCTTTGAGATCCTAAGACGAGGAGTTCAGAATTCCCCCGTCCTCTGTGGGCCAACATGACAGGTGGGTGGTACCATCCACTTGTCAATCACCTGATGTCATATGGAAGAGTTCACACTAAGTAAATTCAGGCATGGCAGCAAAATAACAATATTCCTTTGTAGGCGTAGATTGACTAAACACTTTCCCGATTCTTCCTTTCCAGGAGTAATTTGATATTTTTTAAATTTGGCACCGATTCTTCCTTTTCAATTTGTCCCCATGGATTTACCTGTTTTGCATCTAGAACCATACAACAGGATGTCCCACAGGCCAAACAGGAAGGTCTGGTGAGCCTAATTGGGCATGTGGGCTGGGGGTTCCCATTTCTGCTGTAGAGCTTGTGGGGATGGTGGAGGAATAAGTACCTGCTCCTAGATTCAATGAGTGACCCCAAACTAATCCACTTTATCTCCTGTGTCTCCCTGATTGAGTCATATCACCATCTCATTGGTCCACTATCTTTCACTGACTTTTCTGACATCTGTATGTCAGTATATTGCTGTATATTGCTGACATGCCATCTATGGGCCTGTGACGCCCTTCCCTGGCTCTCCCTGTCAGGTTCCTACCTGCGCGTGGCTACTGCCTGTCACTAGGCACCACCAGGGACTCCACCAGTCCGGACTGTCCTTTATTTTATTTTTTCTCTCCCCGCTCTAGCACAGATCTCAACAGATCCCCCTTCTAGGCAACCACCAGTCACGTCCTAATACTAGTATTCCCAGAGACTCTGAATACTGGTATTGTTATTCTCTTCACCGCTGCCACCATTTGTTACAGTTCCCCTTCAGCCTTGGTCATTACCTTACCCTCCCTTCTGGTCTGTGAAACCCCAGCCAAGGATCAGGCCTTTGGTAAACCAAATTAAGTATTTATTAAAGATAACAAAGCTAACAAGATTAACAAGATTTCTTCTTAAGGCACATAAGCATATGGTATTACTCAATACTAATCCGAACTCCACCCCCCTCCTTCTCCACTCTCTCCTGGCAAACAACTCTCTAAACCCCACCAAAACAACCCACTCAGTTTCACCTCATCCACCACCACCGCTTCCCAGATTCCACTGTCTCTCTTCCTTTTATACGTTCAGCCATTTTAAACACTCAGCCAATCATCTAGCATTCTACTGCCCATTCACTCCCCCTCCTCTTTCACTCCACTTACCATGTATCTTCTAAACAACCAACACTTACCATATATACATTAATATAGGAACATCACATTTCCCCCCCCCTTAAAACAACGGCAGAGTATTATTCCTGTTCCAGGATTTATACGTCGCATTAACAAATAAAAGTCTCTATGGGGAAAATGTCTTTCTTTGTTCCTCCGTCTGGTCATGTCACTGCAGTCCTAGCCACTTGCCTGGAAAGTCCGTCGGCCAGTACATTGTCCTTGCCTTTTATGAACTGGAAGTCCACTTGATAGTCCTGTAGGGCCCAGGACCACCTCTGCAGCATAGTGTTATGGTTTTTCATAGTCTGCAACCATAACAAGGCCCGATGATCCGTAGTAACTGTGAATCTTCGTCCCCACACGTATGGGCGCAACTTGTTCAGTCTCCACACGACCGCTAGGCACTCCTTCTGGACCGACGAATAGTTCTTCTCCCTCGGTGTCAGCTTGCGACTCAGGTACGCCACTGGATGTCTGGTGCCTTCTCTCTCCTGTAGCAAGACGACTCCCAGCGCCAGGTCCGACGCATCTGTAGCCACGATGAATGGTTTCTCATAGTCTGGTGCTATTAATATGGGTCCTTGGCACAAGGCTTGCTTCAGTAGATCAAAAGCCTTCTGACATTCATCCGTCCTTACCACACGCTCAGAACACTTCTTCTTTGTTAATTCATGCAAGGGGGTTGCTATTTCCCCAAAATTTCTCACAAACTTCCTATAAAAACCAGCCACACCTAGAAATGCCCTAACTTGTTTTTTGGTTAAGGGGATAGGCCACGCTTGTATTGCCTCCACCTTGCTCCATAAGGGGGTGACTTTCCCACTCCCCACCCCATGTCCTACACAGATTACTTCACTCACAACTTTCCCATTCACACAGCACGGTACAGATCTGACTGGGGCATGCTCTCCAGTATCAATGGAATGTCTGGCTATACTGGTTCGGCCAGGTTTATTACTAAAGAGATTCCTGTAAGTTTTCAAAACTCTCAGAATCTCTTCTTTTACTTCCTCCTTCACCTCCTCTGACCATTCCACTTGATCTACCCCTCCTTTGTCTTTGCTTTCCTGTACCAAATCTGGAAGTTCAGGCCCACTTCCCTCAGGGAATAAGGTAACTTGCAACACCTGTGCATCCCTGGTATGGTAAGGCTTTAACATATTTACATGAACCACTTTGTTTTTGTTTAATTGGTCTGTGGTGATTACATACGTCACTGTGTCAAGCCTTTCTCTGATGGTATATGGTCCTTCCCAGTTAGCCTGTAATTTGTCATGTTTCCTGGGTATGAACGCCATAACCATATCTCCCACATTATACACACGTTCCCTGGCTGTTCTGTCATACCAGTAACTTTGCTTCTGCTGAGCTTGACTGAGATTCTCTTTCACCACTTCCATCATTGATGTTAATTTATTGCGGAATTCCAATACAAAATCTACTACAGAAGTTTTGTACTCTCCCGGAGTTCCTTCCCATGAATTTTTTAATAGTTCCAAAGGTCCCCTCACTTTTCTAGTGAACATGAGTTCAAAGGGTGAGAAGCCTGTTGACTCCTGAGGGACTTCTCTATATGCAAATAAGAAGCATCCCAAACGTTCATCCCAGTCTTGTGGATGATCTTGAACATAGCTTCTGATCATGCCCTTCAAAACGCCATTGAATCTCTCTGTTAACCCATTAGTGGCGGGATGGTAAGTAGTGGTCTTTAGATGTTTTAGACCACAACATTTCCACATACATTGCATCACTTCTCCCATGAATACACTGCCTTGATCCGTCAGCACTTCATGAGAGAAACCCAGCCTCATAAAGATTTTTAATAAAGCCTCTGCCACTACAGGGGCTTCTACAGATCTTAGTGCTTCTGCATCTGGGTACCTGGTGGCAAAATCCACCACCACCAATAGATATTTCTTGCCATGCCTTGTGGGTTTGGAAAAAGGGCCCACCAAATCTATTCCCACTCTATAAAATGGTTGTCCAATTATAGGAAGGGGCTTTAAGGGTGCCTTAGTCTTTACTCCACTTTTTCCCACCTTTTGGCATATTCCACAAGATAGACAATGTTGTTTTACATCTTTGGAGATGTTTGGCCAATAATAGTGTGCTGCCAATCTCCTCTTGGTCTTTTTTATTCCCAGATGTCCTGCACATGGGACATCGTGGGCTACCTCTAGCAATCTGGTTCTGTATTTGCTAGGTACTATCAATTGCTTCACTGGTTCACATTCATCCTTTCTCTCAGCAGGCATCCACGGTCTATATAAAATCCCATTCTCACACACAACTTGATTCCTCAGTTTGTCAGTGAAAGGAATCTGTTGGGTCAGAGCTTGTTCCTTTATCTGCTTCAAACTTATATCTTTATGCAGCTCTTCCCTGAATTGCTCTGCTTCTTTCTTATCAGAGACCACTTGATACAGTTTGTCTCCTTCAGCAGGCCTGCTAGTGGTTGCTATGGTGACCTGAGGCTGGTTAACAGATTCCACCCTGTTTGTTTCAGCCCCCCTTAATATGGCTTCTTTTTCTCTGCCAATTTGCTGTCTGGTCACTACATAGATCTTTCCTTGGGCTCCCATTACATCTCTTCCCAGTATTACTGGTTCTTGTTGCTGGGCATTAATGCCTACTTTATATCGGCCCTCTCGGCCTCTCCAAGTCATTTCCACCAGGGCCACAGGCAAACTTTCTGGTTGACCCCTCACTCCTTGGATAGTCACAGTTTCCTGAAGTAATATTACCTCAGATTTTATTAAATCTGGCCTCAGTAATGTCTGAGCGGCACCAGTATCAAGCAATGCCCAATAATTTGCCCCTTGTACACTCACTTCCTCTCTCAGACTTGAATCAAGGTCTGTTACTTCTGTCCAGTTTATCTGGCAGAACTGAACCTTTTTCGCTGTTTCGAAAGCCTTGGGCTCTGTTTTCACTGCCCTTGTCTGAGCAGGATTACTAATGGGGTTGGCAACCTCACATTGAAAACGTAGGTGCCCCGGTCTACCACATTTGTAGCATAATTTCTCCTCACTTTTAGGGTACACAGATCCACTCTGGGGTGTCCTGTGCCCTTCAGATTTTACTGGAGGACTCACTCGCTGTGGTACCACATCCCTTCTGCCAGCATTATATGGTCTGGGTTTAAAATCTCTTGATGTTTTCCCCACCCAGCCAGTTCTGTTGGAGGCGAAGTGATCCGCCATCTCTGCGGCCTCCTGCACCGATGTAGGGGAACGGTCTTTGACCAGGAGCCTTATTTCTGGTGGTAACTGATGGTATAATTGATCCAATATCATGAGGTTTTTCACCTCCTCCACAGACTGAGCTTTTGCACTTGTCAGCCATTTCCCAAATATGTCCATCAGTTTTGCCCCCAGCTCCACAAAAGACCTCCCTGTCTGTATCTGGCAGTTTCTGAAAAGCTTTCTAAAATAATCAGGCCCCAGTCTGAATCTTTTAAACACTGCTTCTTTGAATTCAGCAAAGGTGACGGGCCTGTCTGAGGGGAAATATTGGTATACCTCAGCCAATTCCCCTTTAATCAGGTTTGATAAATACTGCATGTATTTATCTTCAGGTAGCCCCCACAACTGAGCTGCTTTTTCAAAGGTTGTGAGATAAATTTGAGGATCTTGACCAGGCTCATAGACAGCAAAGTCCTTTGGAGTAATTTTTATTTTTGCTCCATCTCTGTCTTTTCTTGTCTCATCAGAATGAAACTTCTCTCTTTCAAATTTTAACTTTTCTACTTGTAATTCAGCATCCAAGGCTCGTTGCTTCTCCCTCTCCTCAAACCCCATTCTCATTCTCTCAGTTTCTATCTTCAACTTCTCAGTTTCCAACTCCCTCTGCTTGTCTTTTTCCTCAGCCTCCCATCTTAACTTCTCTCTCAAGTACTCTATATAAGCGGGATTGCTTAAATATCCTTCTGGGGTCTCTTCACTGACAGGTTGTTTTTGCTGGGCAGTGGCAAATCCTGTAAGTGCTACCCTCAATTCATCTACCCCTTTACCCTCGTGAGGTAAATTGAATGTTATGCACTTCTCCACCAGCTCCTCTCTTTTCATTTTTATGTATTCAGCCATGGTGTTTGAGTTCACTCACTCTTTGCCACACACTCTTTGCCAGTCACTCTCACAAGAAATCTTGTTTTGTTATTTCTGTTTGCCACACCACTGTTCTGGATTCTCTAGTATTCGTATCTGGATTCTCTGTTGTTCGTATCCCACCGCTACTGCCACCACCTGTGACGCCCTTCCCTGGCTCTCCCTGTCAGGTTCCTACCTGCGCGTGGCTACTGCCTGTCACTAGGCACCACCAGGGACTCCACCAGTCCGGACTGTCCTTTATTTTATTTTTTCTCTCCCTGCTCTAGCACAGATCTCAACAGATCCCCCTGCTAGGCAACCACCAGTCACGTCCTAATACTAGTATTCCCAGAGACTCTGAATACTGGTATTGTTATTCTCTTCACCGCTGCCACCATTTGTTACAGTTTCCCTTCAGCCTTGGTCATTACCTTACCCTCCCTTCTGGTCTGTGAAACCCCAGCCTTTGGTAAACCAAATTAAGTATTTATTAAAGATAACAAAGCTAACAAGATTAACAAGATTTCTTCTTAAGGCACATAAGCATATGGTATTACTCAATACTAATCCGAACTCCACCCCCCTCCTTCTCCACTCTCTCCTGGCAAACAACTCTCTAAACCCCACCAAAACAACCCACTCAGTTTCACCTCATCCACCACCACCGCTTCCCAGATTCCACTGTCTCTCTTCCTTTTATACGTTCAGCCATTTTAAACACTCAGCCAATCATCTAGCATTCTACTGCCCATTCACTCCCCCTCCTCTTTCACTCCACTTACCATGTATCTTCTAAACAACCAACACTTACCATATATACATTAATATAGGAACATCACAGGGCCCTCTAAACCATGCACATTTTTCCTATTATTAATAGTGAACAGATCACATAACAGCTAGATACATATTAATGAGCAAAAAGTATCACCTCTGTATTATGTCCTGGCTAAAATACTTGGGCAAGACATCAATCAGGTTTAACTGCAGAAAGGCCTAAGATCGGCCAGTCCTGTTCAATCAATTTATAGTGCAAATATTCTTATTGTGCCTTATAACAAGGGCCTATTGCCTAGAAAAGGGAAAGTAATGACTAGTCTGGCAATAAAAAAGGCCAACAGCTGATTAAAAAATGCTCTCAAACACAAGCAAGCGTAAGTTCCAAGTTAAAAACTGTAAAATGTAAATAGTGGTGTTAAAAAATAAAAAATAAAAAGTGGTGTATTTAACAGTAAGCAAGTAGAAACTAATCTCAATTCATCTGTAAAATCCATACAGTAACATCTTGTTAAGACAATTAAGTTTATACAAAGTCCTATTTATATATTCAAGATGAAGTTTGTTCAAAAACTGCTAGCTTTAAGCCATGACAAATCCACATGAAGATTAATCACACACAGACACCCTTTATGGCAAATATCATTTGCTCCTTTCATAATACTAGATGCACGTGACTAAAGTGATCTATTATACAAAGAAAACAGACATTGTTCAGTGATGTGAGCAAAGTTAAACATATGCACAGAAGTGGACATTGTGCAGTTGTTTGGACAACCCTGCAGTGCTACACAGTGGATTTCCTGTAAAGGAGACATTTAAAACTCGCAGACCAGTCTATAGACATTTGCTCATTCAACATGGCTTCACATGAAGTGTGTGTGAGCAACAGCAGCTCTGAGTGGATTTTGTCAATTACATAGTGCCCTCTGCTGTTTGACACTAAAACTACAAGAGAAATGTCACACACACCCTCAAGGGTTTTTAGTTTAAATCAAGCACTCCACACTACTAGCTTTATATTCAGCAAGAAAAAATATTTACAAGTTATACTAAATAAAAAACACAAAAACTTGAAAACAAAGCATGGAAATAGGCTTTGATGATTTCTGAATAGCTTCTATATCAGTGATGTTCTGTGTAGCACGGGCAATTTCAAACAAAAATCTAAATAAGCCAAGGCTGAAACTTTTAACCAAACTGCTAATGAAAATATAAAATTAGAACAAGTTTCATGTAAGTACTCTTCAGGAAAAACTAGTAACAAGCAAACAAAAACAAGTGAGAGGCTGTGGGCTAATTGGCACATCTATCTCAGTTTTGAAAATTAGCCTCTTAATTAGGCTAACTAAAGCAAAATTATTCTCTGTTGTCTACTCACATACACATATTTTATCATTTAGAGTGCAAAACTGAGGTAGCAACATGATACTAAGAATCTTCAGTTTAGCTTACCACCTACCACTCAAGGATTTAGAATGCTACCAGTTACACAGGCACAATAAAGAGACATCATCCTGGTATTGACAGGATGTTACAATGCCATCTAAGGCAACTATGATCTTGCAAATACTGGGCCCTGAATGCCAGAAATTTTGTGAGTGAACCCTCAGTTGACGTTTTCCTGTAATAACAGCTGTAATAACATCCAACTATCGGATATTGCATAAACGACAAAAATAAACACTAACCTGCATATTCGCGCATGAACTTGTGTTTCATATGAAGTTGCATCTTGGGCTGAGGAAATTAAATGGCTAAATAGATCTCACTCTTTCCCCCTGTCCCTCTGCAATCTCCACACACAGGCAGGAATGCCCACTAACTCTCCTCTACAAATAACCACTTATTAGCATCAGGAGGCCAACCAGTGAATGAGAACTTCATGGTTGCCTCATGAAGGTTGGTTCTGTGCACAGTATGCCCTCTCAGATACCTAGAGATGGCAGCTGCTTATTCAGGGCCTCTTCAGACTGTTTTATTGCAGGAGTATTCTACAATATGTTCTTGACGTAATAATCTATTAGTTGTGGATTTAGAGAGCAATTCTGTATCCACCAAGATGAAGGGGGTTTGAACTAGGTAGATCTCAAACTGAGCCAGCAAACTGGGCTCAGGTGGCTGAAGTTCCCCATCCTACCTCAGCCAGAGATATGCCTGTGCAAGTTCTCCATCCTGGCTCAGCCATGGCTGGGGTAAGTTCTGAAAAAGAGGCATTTTGGGGTGTGGAGGGGGCAGAAGAGATTCCTGTTCCAAACTCCTTTCAGCTTTGTCACATGACCTATGAACCAGCGGAAATTACACTGGCAAAAAGGGTGGTGTAAGTCAAACTATTTTAAAGGCTTGTTTTCCCTCTGCCATACTCAAGGGCTGGCTCAGCCAGCACTAGCCATACTTCTGAAAGGAGATTGGAATAAGGGTAGTTTACTCTGGGTTAATTTAAGCTGCCATAAATTATGCTGGATTCCTACAGTTTGGATTGCTTTGCCATTCTGCTTGTGTTCTGCGATGCTTCCCCAGTGCTGCATTATAGCTGTCCAAGAGGACTATAGTGCAACAAAAGTGGAACAAAAAAACCAACACCAGAACATTTGTGCGATAAAAAGTTACCAGATTTGAGCAGTATGACTGCCCTAAATCTCTTGCAGGCACAAATTGTACTGAAAGTGAGATCACATGTGACTGCCCCAATATCATTAGCATAAATCAAAATGAATGCACAATAAAAAGGATGTCTGGAGGGGCCCTTAGATATTTGTAAGAAGGTGGTGTTAAAAGTGCTTTTCCTTGCTGCTATTTTCTCCTACTTCTCCCCATCCTTTCTCTTACAGAAGACTTACTTTCTCTTTCTTATTCTAGGTTTATTCTTGGGTGGAAGTGCAGATGAATGTTTTGTTACCATGCTACAGAGAACAGTATATTTGCATTATTTTTCTTTCATGCATTTTAATCAAATAAAATGTTAGTAAAATGCTCCTTAGTTTTGTTTTTTCCATATCTGATAAGGAATTACGTTTCTTCATCATCACATTTACAGGTTTTGTACTGCTTTGCCATTGATAGACATGCTGTGAAGACATACACATGCTTCTTATAAACACAGAGAAAACTAAAATGCACATGCTGGGCAAAGTCTTAATTTAAGAAACTCACCGATCAGAGCCAACCTCCTTGTACCTAAATGCAAGTCAAAAACAAGCGAATCTAAAGGCCTTCCATTTATTTCAACAAGATTGCAGTTAGAGGAGTCATCCACTAAGTGGCAATATTAGCCTGTCAAAGTGAAAAACAAGAAAAAAGCGCATTGCAGATACTTGTTTTTAGAAAAATGTATGCAGATATCCAGGATAACCAATGTTGCTTACCATAGGTGGGAATCTATAATAGGCTAATTTTTTGTACAAAAATCAACAGGACTAAGGTAGGCCACACATTTATTTTCAGAATCAAGTCAATTATGGCAAAGGGAATAATGTGGTAATCATAATGTGACATCCACAGTCAAACAAAGGAAATTCTAGGATTTTTTTTTAACAAAGAGGAAGGAACTGTGTTTATTTTAAACCTAGGCCTTAAGTGTGTAGTTATCATGGAATTAGGAGGCTGAATAATAACTGCAAGTATTTTTTCAACTGTGCATTGACAAGCAGATGTGAATCTCTAATTCTCATTATCTATTCAACAAAAAAATTACTCAATAAAATGTCACTTATTTTTTAAAATTGTTGACGTGACACACAAATCAATAAATAACAAATAGTCAATGACCTATAGTAATAGAATATTCATTTCATGACTAGTTCCTCCACACAAGTCACATATATTAAATCTGTGTGGTACTTGTTTTCAAGTCACAAACTCAGGCTTTGCAGGCTGCAATGTGTGAATAGTTCCTCTTATCTGTTATATATCATCCCAACTGGCTAGAAAAATCAGTGCTAATATCTTGGAACATTTGGGATTAGCTATAAAAGTCCGCATTCTTCAAATCATAAATTCCTAAGATCATTTTAGATCTGCAAAGAAATTTGGCAGCATCTCTAGTGCAAAGAAATTAAGAACTGAGTGTTGCTCTTTATTGCCAACATTAGTTTGCAGTTCATAAATAGCTAAAACCCTCGGAAGTACTTTTTGCTCCCACATGTCTGATTTTTACTTTAATGATTTTTCTCTGGCTTTCTTAAACTGTTCACTCCTGACTTTTTGCTTCAGCAAAGTATTTCGTATATATCGTATATATATATTCACACACTCATACACACTTCCATCTATCAGCTGTGCTCATGTTTGCTTTCTCCTTTGCTAATCATCACTGTTCTGTAGCGCTACTCTGCTTGAAAAATAGCAGCACCATATTAGCTTTTCTGGTCCCTCCAACCATTAATTTTGTCAACTGTGTCATGTATGTCTTGGGTATCCCATGACTGGGGTACTGGGTGGGTAGAAGGACATTTAAGTGGGGGAGGTATAGTTTTCTGAGGAAGCGAAGGTTTAAATTGTTTTGTTTGCTACCCTGGGCTCCTTTGGGAGTAAAGGTGGGATACAAATTTTTAAGTAAATATAAATTAATTATGGACCAAATGTTTTAAAATACAGAGTTCTTTTATTCTTTTCAAGTTTTAAAAAACTGTGACGATGATGACATCTACTACTACTAATAATAGCAACTCTAGAATGGAGATCATTCAAAATTCTGTTTTATATCTTAATTACCACTGCTATTTAGCAAAAAGAACCCACCTATAGTGTTCAAAAGCTAAAAATCCAGAGAAATTTCCACTGTAAAAGGAACAGCACACAGCAAACTCTAAAATTTGTTTATCGTTATTTGGAAAAAAAAGCTCACACCAGGAAAAGTAATTTACTTCCCTAGCTGAATGACTAAATGATATTTTCAAGACAGTGTACTACACAGTATGAAGGAAATTTTTTCTGCTTCATAAAAACACAACAGTAAACATTTTATCTACTTACAAACAAAATTTATCTTAATTCTCCATTCCCCTGAAACAGTATCAGGTCTACAATATTTCCACAGGCATATCACACACTATGGAATGGTATCCTGTTTGTAACTTTGCCTGAGTGTGGCTCCATGTCCACTTCTGGCAACATGTCCTACGACAGTAAGCATCCAGATTTGTTCCTGCTATACAGGAAAAACAGATTCATCTGCTTCTCTTAATGGACCATATGCATTTTTTTCCAGGCTAGCTTTTGACCACTTTTCTAACAAAATGCTCCCACGCAGGCAGAACCCTTTAGCCAAGGCCTCCAATATGTATCACTATAAAAGGACTCAAACAACTACCGCTGCCAAATAAAAACATCAAAAAAAAAAAAAAGGGACACTTTGGAACTGTGATGGCTGATGTGGAAATAAGAGGTATCACATGCATTCTAGAAGAGTAGTGTTCTCAAAATAAAGGGATGACTTTTAAAAGTAAGGCGAAATAGAACCACCTATATCTATGGATGGTAGAATAATACTGTTCAGGATAGCCATCCAATTACTATCACTACAATTTAGTTTATTTCTCAATTAGATCTGAAACAGGTGTGGCCATGCAAGTTCTGGACCAGTGTCCAGATGCAGTGGTGGGCTGGATGAGGGCCAATAAACTGAGACTGAATTCTGGCAGGACAGAGGACCTGTGGGTGAGGAGTTCCTGAATCCAGGATGTATGTCAGCTTCCTGTCCAGATGAGGTTTCACTCCCTCTGAAAAGAACAGGCCCATAGCCTGGGGATACTCCTGGACTCAGCTCTGTCGCTCAAGGTCCAAGTTCCTGCAGTGACTATAAGTGACTAGACAATTTAGTACATCCTTTTTATTAATTAACAGCTACAGCAAAGAGATAAAGATGAGAATTACACGGAAGAGTAATAACCCTTCCTTATCCGCCCACTGTGGTTCTCCCTGTCCCAGAAACTCTTTGTCCTGAGAAGGTGAGAGGGAAGGGGAAGCTCCAGTCCTGATTCTTCCCATTCCCGCTCTCCACCTCATCAGCTGTTACTTAAAAAGAGAAAAAGGGGACACCTTAAATCCTGTGACACATTTAACTGGAGAAAGCTACTGCGTATGTCCAGCTTGCAGGCTTTCTCTAAGCATCTGGTTGGCTGTTTGGAGAACAGGATACTTGACTAAATGGAACTTCGGTCTGATCCAGCAAAGCTCTGCTTATGTTCTTAAAGTATTACCTACTTTTTTCCTGAGACAAGTGCTTGGGAGATCATGAGAGAGACAACTAGAAGTTTGGCAGTTTTGAAAAGAGAGAGCTTTGAGTTGGCTGACAGTGAAACGCTATGCACTGCAGTGATCTGATGTGAGGAGTAGGTCTGCTGCTTTACAAGAGCGCCTCTGTGCATCCTCTTATGGTCTGTGGATTTGTAAATCAATCAAATTACAAAGACAACATAAGTCTCCAGTGTGCTCTCATCCGAAGGAAACTAAATCCATTGTTGCTTGCACCTGAATTTCTCTCCTCTCAGTGAAGTGTAGCATGTGTAACATTTCATTAATCCTGGCTTATAGTGTCAGATGAATCAGAGATCATGATTTAAAAACAATCTCTGGTTAGTTAAAGAAGTCAGCTTCATAGCCCATGATCTGAAGTTGGCTGGTCTTACAACTGACCAAGATTTGTTTTAAACCACCACATCTGATTTGTACTACATGGCAAACCAAAGTTAGTGAAAAGTGAAACTAAATATTAGCAAAGTCCTTCTCTGAGCTATGCAGGAGGAGGAGAGGGGAGAGCACAAGTCCACGGTTCACTGTGGCTCCTAATGCACATAGCATTACAGCATGGTTTAGCATTATCTGCATATGCAGCCAATGCCTGAGAAGTTTGGCCAGCAGCAACAGCTGAGGCTCAAACTATTTCTGAAGATGTAACATGAAAAACTATACCATCACCTACATTTCCTTGCATGTTCTGCTTTTATAAAGTCTGTATCTTCCATTCTTCCATTTAGGGTTTGAAACACACAATGCTAGCTTTACAAAATATATCTGAAGATATTTACTCATATGCTATGTAAGAAAGCATCTGAAACACTGATTGATTTCTTACCTGTATTTCTTTTGAATCAGGTTCAATAATCTGCAACAATGGAATTGGGTAGTCAATAACCATCTCACACCATAGTTTTACATATACACAAACATAGTTAAACACCCTGCTCAAGCAAATTTTCCTTTAGTTTCCCAGTTTAAACTTTCTCCTGTACCTTTGGACTTCTTACAAAGGGATTGTGAGGAGTTCCAAAATGATCTCTCCAAACTGGGTGAATGAGTATTACAGTGGCAAATATAGTTCAGTGTAAGCAAGTGTAAAGTCATGCATATTCAGGCAAAAAAATCCACATATACACTTCTCAAATTTGAACTCACAATGACTGACCAGGAAAAAATCTTGGGGTTGTGGTGGATAACTCAATGAGAATGTCAACCCAACGTGCAGTAGTGATGAAAAATGCAAATTCAATGTTAGGGATCTCATTAGGAAAGAAAATAAAACTGCCAATATCATAATGCCATTATCCAAACCTATGGTGCGATCACACTTGGAATACAGTGTGTTATTCTGGTTGCTTCACCCCAAAAAGGATTTTGTAGAGTTGGAAAAGATTCAGAAAAGGAGATGGACCACAAAATGATCAAGGGGATGGAGCAATTCTCCTAAGAGGAAAAATTATTCTATTATCTGGAGCTTTTTACTTTGGAAAACGGGTAAGCAAAAACATGATGGAGGTTTTGAAATTATGCATGGTATGAAGAAAGTGGTTAACAAGAAGTTGTTTTCTTCTTCTCTCATAATATTGTAACCTGGGGTTTTCCAGTGAAGCTGAGTATCAGAAGAGTCAAGACAAACAAGAGGAAGTACTTCACAGTTCACACAGCGCTACAGGATGTAGTGATGGCCACTACCAACTTGGATGGCTTTACAAGATGGTTTCAAAGTGGGTAGGATAAGGCTATCAATGACAACTAGCCATGATGGCTATGTATTACTTCTAGTATCAGAAGCGGTATGCCTCTGAATACCAGTTGCTGGGGAACAGTGAAGAGAGTGCTGTTACACTCATGTCATGCTTGTGGGCTTCCCAAGAGGCCTTTGGCTGGCCACTGTGTGAACAGGATGGTGTGCTGGATGAACCTTTGGCCTGCTTCAGCAAGGCTCTTCTTATGTCCTTAAATATCAACACTCACCAAATACATGGTATTGTAACATATAGACAAAGGGAGAAGGACACATAAGAACATTCCCATATTTAACATCAAATACAAATGGTTGTGTGTATGTCTATTTAGAGAAAGTTCAAGAAATTGGGCCATGACCCACACTGCTGTTCCAGTAGTGCTGCAGCAGACTTTTCCCTTCTCTCCTCTCCAGCCACCTGCACACCCTCAAAATTTGCTCCAGAGGGCTGGAGGACCCTCTGGAGCAGATTTTGAGGGCACACAGAGAGAGGAAGGTGAAGCCCCAATGTATGAGTGCAACTCTGCACATGCAGCATTGGATACAACCCACTGAACACAAAACCTCAATCTCAGGTCACAATACCTCATCTATCTGCCTAGCACAGTGTTTCCCAAAGTGTGGTACGCAAAAGGGTTTCAAGGGGTACGTGGCCGAATGTGGTTTTTTGTACTTTATCATTGGGTTTTAGCGGCAAAAACGTGTGCGTGTGTTCTTTTAAGAGAAAATACAGTTCTTGTTTCTCCAGTTTCTCACACAATCATGTGAGGGAAGATCAATATAACAACAGTGGTTTATCCCGATGTTATTCAACACGTAGTCTCTTTCGCTCTCAATGCATTCCTTGTTTCTTCGTGCACCCCTCCAGTTTCTCATAAGACTCGGACTCCCTTGCAATGACTTTGGCCACCAAGAAGTGCTTCTACAAAGAGACAGATGGCGCCACAAAGATATTTATGCGTATGCTCGAATACAAAAATGTTCACACCGGGAAGCGGAGTTTTTTCTCTATCTTCAGCCCTGCAGTGGCCATCTCGCCAGCCACTTCTCTCTTGGGGAATCTCCCGCTCTTCGGCTGCAGACCGTTTTTTTCCCCCATCCTGCCTGGCCTGCCCACTCATCAGCTGTGAATTTTAGGCGGGAGGTTTGAATCCCCTGCCTGCTCTTGGGCTGCGTGCCCGAGTGGCTTCCCAGGCAGGATGGGGGGAAAACCGCTCTGCAGCTAAAGAGTGGGAGATTCAAACCTCCAGCCCAGGAAAGCGCTCCCTCTGTAAACCCGCTGCATGCTGCATGATTTTCAGCTGGAGCTTCCGATTTTGGGGGGTCCCCTCCGGGTCTTTATTTCCAGAATGGCTTTTTTGTTTGAATAATAGTTATTTTAATTATTAGTATATGAATTATTTCTATATTTTTGAATATATATTTTGTTATATAAATATTATTTCTATTATTAAAATGTTTATTACTTACTTTGTATTTATTTTTTTACAAACATTTCATATAAAATTATAGGAATTACAAATGTGTTCTAATACCTTACCCCTCTCCCAATTATTTTTGTGAAAGTGGGTACGCCGGTAAAATCAATGTCTCAAAAGGGGTACGCGCATGTTGAAAGTTTGGGAAACACTGGGCTAGCAAATTGAAACAAAACAGACAACTACATTAACGGAGCAATCCTACATGTATCTACTCAGAACTAAAGAGTAAGTTTAGTGAGACCTACTCCCAGGTACAGTAATACCAAAATACCCCTTAATGCCTCCTTTTCCTCCTATTATGTAGGTTTTAGTATTATTTCTGTTTACAGTAGCCAAGTACACATTCCTCTTTTAGACTTTTCAAGACTCTACCCAATGAAATTAGAGCTACACATTTACAGCATCAATTACAGCCAAGAAAAACTAGGTGTGCCCCTGAATCACAAGCTGAAGTACAGCGATGCAGTGATACCTTTTAAGTGACAATTCATTTTAATTTCTCTTATCCATACTCTTTGAAAAAAGTGTGATCTGTCTGCAGATTGAAGTTTTGTTTTGCTCTCAAAAACCAGAGTACATTGAAATGAGATTCTGAATGCTTAATGGCTTAGGGTTGAAAAGAGGATTTAATTTTGCCACATAACCTGCCTTCTGTTTGAGTGACTTCAGAGAGACAAGACATTGGGAGGGGGAAAGCGTCAATCATGCACAATCTCCTCAGCTCAGAGTAAGTGGGTGTGAAAGACAATAATAAAAAGCCATTTCCACAACATTTCCCAAGGCCGGGTCAACCAATTCAGTCTATAATGCAGATACTCTGTGTGTCATTTGCCTCACAGATCAGGAGATTCACACACTGCTCAGCCTTCCCTTTGGGCCTTGCAGAGGGTCAGAAAGCAGAAGAAAGCCATGGCTATAGTTAGGGTGGTTACAATAAATGCTTCAGTGCCAGGCGCAAGCTTCTACTATTTATTTAATTTGTTCTAGAAAAAGTTAGTCCCCAAGGAAGCTCCCACATTAAAAATGCAAAAATTCAATACATCCATGAAGGCTGCAGTTCTTAACTGAGGAAAGCATCACTGAACTCAGTGGGAATTCAGTGCATAGGACTGCTGTGCATATCATTAAAACAGCAGTACAAGAGAGGCACAAAATAACTGTGTCAGCTTAAAAATACATTGCCATAGCAGGAGGTGAAATCAGATTAACAGTGCATTTCTGTACACATGTACTCAAGAAGTAAGCACCACTGAAATTAATTACCTTACTCACAGGAAAGCAAGTACAGAATTACAACCTAAAGTCAAAGTGGAATAAATGAAGTCTTTGGCATCCCTTCTACAACTGAAGAAAGAGGGGGTCAACCAAATCTCTTTCAGGAGGAAGTTCCACATTCTGGGTGCTACTACAGAGAAGTCCAACTCTCATACTCCTCTCTGTTCCTCCCTTTTCCTTTCAGAATGTTAACTCCACACTAAGCGTAAAATTGGCTGCTCTAGTATATACTCTGGGGAAAAGATACAAACCACACCCTTATGGAAAGCTTAATCTTTTTTTATTATTGCTAGTGCCATAGTACCTAGGCACTGTTGAAGAAAACACAAGATTATGAGGATGATATTATTAAATTTATTGCCCACCTTTCACCAGCAGGTCCCAGTGTGGGTTACAACAATTTAAAATTATTAAAAACAGTTAAAACAAATTACAGTCACAAAAATAGGGTGGGTCCTGAAAACACACATCTCAGGTGTCAAGGGCCAGGGTAAAGAGGTGTGTTTGGGGCATTTGCCAAAAAATATATAGTGAAGTTGCCAGATGTACCTCTGCAGGGAGAGAATTCCAAAACTTAGGGGTTGCCACAGAGAATGACCTCTCCTGAGCCACACATACCCCTGAACTTCTGAGAGGGGCAGAACTACAAAGAGGGCCCCAGAGGATCTGTAGAGAAGTAGGTGGTCTCTCAGTTACTTCGGGCCTAAGTAATTTGGGGCTTTAAAAACTAACTTGAATTGGACCCAGATAACCAATGCAGCTGTTCTAGAACATGGATTATTGTACAGCCACGGGAGTGGCTGTATACTATCGTCAGCATGGATTTTTCACAATCCGCAATGTTAAATTGAAAATACCCCCGATGCCATTCTGATCCTTCCCATAAGCTAATTTCAAAACGAAACCTTACAAAACTTAATAGTCCTGAACTCAGAAACACTTGCTTAACAACCCTCTAAATTTTCATGTCGATACACAAAACAGTCAGAGAATCGAGACTTCAAAGTGTAAAAAGAGAGAGGGGAAAAAACCAGACCCCTTTTGGACTTTTTTCAGTGTTCTCATAATTTGTTGAAATTAATTAAAAATCAGACATGTTCACAGAGTACCTTTAATCCTATTATTGACCTTGCCCCATACTCTCACCTTCATCTTCTGCAGTTTAAAAGTTTTTTAAAAATGCCTAGCTGATTTTTAATTAATTTAAGAAATTTAGCATTGAAGTCAATGATAAGCCCGAGCATGCTCAGTAAGAACCAACTGTCAGTGTTCTAAAAGCCAGACTCACATCTGCTTGGCTTGACTAATCAGGAGGCCACACCCACACCAAACTTTGACTTCACGTGAGACAGTCATGGCTTCCCCCAGAGAATCCTGGAAAGTGTAGTTTGTGAAGGGAGCTGAGAGGAGACTCCTATTCCCTTGACAGAGCTCCAGTGGCCAGAGTGGTTTAACAGGCAGCCGCTCTGATTGAAGCTCTGTGAGGGGAACAGGGCCTCTCCTAGCAACTCTAAACACCCTTCACTAACTACACTTCCCAAGATTCTTTGGGAGAAGCCATGACTGTCTAAAGCAGCCTTTCCCAACCAGTGTGCCTCCAGATGTTGTTGGACCACAACTCCCAACAGCCTCAGCCAGCACTGCCAATGGCTGAGGTTTTTGGGAGTTGTGGTCCAACAACATCTGGAGGCACACCAGTTGGGAAAGGCTGCTCTAAAGTGAAATAAAGGTCTGTTGTGGATGTGGCCAGGGACAGTTTTGGTTTAAATGTGGGTGGGAGGCTACATGTGCCTGCTGTAGAATAAGGAAGTGGGGGAACACCCTGAAAAAGAATGATACTGTTCACAATCTTTTCCTTTTGGAAAGGAAAGGGGAACCCTCTGCCCAGTGCTCACCCATCCAACCGTACCGACTCCACAGCCCTGCTAGCCATGATTGCAGAGGAGTAAATCCCATTGAACTCAATAAGAGCATAAATAACATCCAGTTTGAAACAAAAAAGGCTATCTTCACCATCATATGACACTGACCAATAAAAAGGCTTTGAAATTAATAAAAATAAATTTGACACAGATTTCTACAATGAATAATGAGAAAAATATAATTTTCTAGGTTAGATTCTCTGTAGAAACAGTAGTAACACAGAAAAGAAGCAAAGTAAGAAGAACACCAACAAACATACAAAAATATAATTCTCCATCTTTGGAGATGGCAGGTGTAGCCACCAGTCACCATATGCTCAGAGGCACGTTACCAAATTCTCCCAAGCTACGCAGCAAGTGGATTGGACTCAGAAAGACCAACCCAAATGGTGTTTGCATTTTTACAAATTTGTAGGGCAGTCCAATATCTCAGAGAGGAAGTCAGGTCTCCTGCTCCCCTGGTGCATTCACTACAGCTGCCCAATTTCCCTGCTTTTTAAAGTTTGATAGAAATATCTGTTGGCTATAGGTACATTCTTAAACCACAAGGTTTTTTGCCTATTAGTAAATATGAATTCTAAAGGCAACCCCAGGCCGTAATTAAAGACACAGGCCCTGCCCTCAGGTTTACAATTTAATAGAAAATACCAAGACTGATCTGATAAGGGTGGGAAACCTTCAACACATATGCCTTCCATATGGCGCAAGATATGCTCACCTGCCTTACACCTGATGTCATATATGAAGGTAGATGTGAGGCAGGTAAAGGCAGGGCTTGGACAAAAGAAGGCTTTGCAGGCACTCTGAACAGCTGTCCCTTTGCACAATGCTTCCCAAGTGGCAACTATCAGCTGACAGTTAACGTTTGGGAAACACTCTGCTCAGGTCTTTCCCAACAGAGATAATCAGCTGATTGCCGGCACTTGGGAAGCACTGCATGCACTTTTTTTTCTGGCATAGTTTGATTTCAAACCGTGTGGGCAAAAGTGGATCACCTCACATCATTGTGTCACCAGGGGACTCACTGGTGGTCATCCCTGCCCACCTGTCAAACTTGGCCGACAGGTATGTGTGGGGATAAAGATCAGGCCCAGATCCAGTTTCCTACTCTGGCTCTCTACAAGGTCATTTGCAACTGTGTGCATGATCAACCATTTACATGATGTGTTACTTAAAAGTTCTCTAAAGATTCTACATTCCTTAGGTTACTAAAAGTAGCCTTTTCTGTGGCAGTGTTTCCCCAAGCATGTGGCAATTTAAGCACTTCATAAGATAGAGTACAGTGCCAATTATAAGGATGACTTCACTATACATGTTTTTCCCACTTCCCAGAAATGAGGTCATCTCTGCCCCCCCCCCCCAAAAAAAGAGGAAGGGTGAATTTCTTTATGACTACTACACTAATTTGATCCTGCCTGTCAGCATTCGCCACAGGGAAAGTCATAGCAGAATCCACGCAACTAGCTAGAAGCAAAGCAAGAGAAATATAGAACTATGGGGAAAAGCAAAAGTGTTCACATCACAATGCACTTTGAAAGTGTGACAGTACCCAAGCAGGGTTTCTAAAATAGTTAAGACCATAACTATTCTAGCAAAAATGAATGGTGGAGGGTAAACACTTCTAAGAACAGAAGTAAGCACCCAACAAGAATATATTGGTATGATCTTACCTTTTCAGAGATTCTCCAAAGCCTCCTAAAGATCCAAATAAAGAGCGAAACCTGCCAATTTTAAATTCAGAACATCAATTTATTACTAAAGAAATGCAGTCTAAGAGAGTTAAATAACCTGCCACATACAAATAGAAATATATGTAGATAAGAAATATGATGTAGTTTCATTTGATGTTTATAGTTTGTCATCAAGGAGTGGGCTGATTAAAAGATTTGAGTATCCCATGTGATTTCCCTCCATACAAATTATCACCCCACTTCACTTTCCATTGTTAACCATAGTAAGCATTACACCTGCACCATGTTACTCATGGTCAGCTTTAAATCAGAGTTTGATGAAAGGGTTAGAAGGCAGTTTGCAAACCTTGGTTCTAGTTATGCTGTGCTGTTATTTACTGCCGGGTTTGCAAGACACATATTGACTCACAGGCAGACAAACCTCCCCCTCGGTGGCAAAGGGGGGACTGTTGCACCCTCTCTACTCATAAAATGATTGATCTGATGACTGGATAGGGGAAATTTGTATCTTGTTCAGGGCACTGGGCTCTGACCACCTCAGATGTTTTGCTGTTCCCCAAACCAATGGGTTCTTGGGCGACCCAAAACAACCGCAGGGTAGCCATTCCTGATTTAGACAGGTAGTATGCTTGAGTGAACAGTGGTGAGATGTTGCTTTCTTTCATTCCAAGTTTTCCCATCTATAAAACAGAAAGCTAAACAACAAAGTTCTAATGATAGAAAAGATGGGGAATCTAATCTAAGGCAGCTGACACACTAAAAAATATAGACAGTTAAGGGTGTGTCATTAATGACATTTCCTCATTCGACAAAGCTATTTATCTCTTATGAAGCTCTCTTACCATGGTTGTCATTGGCAAATCTATTTTCTTTTTAACTTAAGAATTTATGTACTGAAATTTAGCCTTGCAGTTAAGTAGTTTGGATGATTATTTATACAGCATGATCTATGTGCTCTCACTAGTGACATGGAAGAAGGCAAATGTTAATTAGGGCAAAACAAAATTCAAATATAGCGCAACAATACAGACTCTCCAAGCTTTCAGGGGGGGGCGGTTAGGAGGGTAATAAGAGCTAAGGAAGGGGAGCTAGAAGCCTATTTTTAATATCAGAAGAGCAGGGAGAATGATACAAGAAGAATTTTAATAGCAACAAAATGAAGTACAACAATGCCTTGAATTATTACATTATTGGAGAGAAGGTGTTAAGAAACATAGAACTCCAAGTGTACATGAATTATTCCCAACTAAGTGCCCTAGCCGTTGAACTCAAACAGACGTTTCCTCCATTATTTGGTCATCTCTCATCGAGTATCAGTGCTTCAGCTGTGGTGGCAAAGAGGTTGTTACCTTTTGTAATCATATCGCTGAACTGAAACAGCCAAGTTCCTTCTTTACCTTACTTGGCTACTTTCATAAGTGAGAGGAAGAGGTGTCCTCCATCAACATCACATCTATCAGAGCCATGGGTAACCCAGAGTATGTCCACTTCAACTCCCCCCACCCCCCAAATCCTACCTGTTTAGAAATTGGATTTTTAAAATAAATGTAAAAACTTGCATGTTTTTGAATTTTCAATTATACAGTCCCTTTTTAAAAAACAAATAACCTGGTTTAAAATATGAATTTAATACAACATGAAGTCTATACTTGTTATGTGCCTTCAAGTCAATCACGACTTATTGAGATCCTACGAATCAGCAACCTCCAATAGCATCTGTTTTAAACCACCCTGTTCAGATCTTGTAAATTCAGGTCTGTGGCTTCCTTTATGGAATCAATCCATCTCTTGTTTGGTCTTCCTCTTTTTCTGCTCCCTTCTGTTTTTCCCAGCATTACTGTTTTTTCTAGTGAATCAGGTCTTCTCATGATGTGTCCAAAGTATGATAACTTCAGTTTCATCATTTTAGCTTCTAGTGATAGTTCTGGTTTAATTTGTTCTAACACTCAGTTATTTGTCTTTTTTGCAGTCCATGGTATGCACAAAGCTCTCCCCCAACACCAGGGCTGTGGAGTTGGTATGCCAAAACTTTGACTCCGACTCCTCTATTTTTCTACTGTCTGACTCCAGCTCCACCCAAAATTGCTTCCAACTGCATTGGAAGCTCTCATAGGATCATTTTTATCGCTGCCTGAATATGCGCTGATTTTGGCATCACAGCATTTGTCTTCATCTGGGTCCTGTGTCATACACTGACACACAAAATGTTTTCCATCTTGAGTTATGTTGAAATGCTCAACTACAGCTGACTTCATGGGAAGCTTCTTTGACATTTTGAATTTATATTTTTTAAAAAATTGTCAATCAAAATTAATTTTGAAGCCGGAGTCGGTACATTTCTACCGACTCCAACTCTACCCAAAATTGGTCCCGCCTCCGACTCCACAGCCGTGTCCAACACCACATTTCAAATGAGTTGATTTTTCTCTTATCCGCTTTTTTAACTGTCCAAGTTTCACATCCATACACAGAGATCGGGAATACCATGCTCTGAATGATCCTGACTTTAGTGTTCAGTGATACATCTTTGCATTTGAGGACCTTTTCTAGTTCTCTCACAGCTGCCCTTGCCAGTCCTAGCCTTCTTCTGATTTCTTGACTATTGTCTCCATTTTGGTTAATGACTGTGTCGAGGTATTGATAATCCTTGACATGTTCAACGTCCTCATTGTCAACTTTAAAATTACATAAATGTTCCATTGTCATTACTTTACATCTTCTTGCTGTTCAGCCGTAGAACTGCTTTTGTACTTTCCTCTTTAACTTTCATTAGCATTTTTTTCAAATCATTACTGGTTTCTGCTAGTAGTAGTATGGTATCGACTGAATATCTTAAATAATTGGTATTTCTCCCTCCAATTTTCACACCTCCTTCAATACACCCGTCTCACACACTTTCCAATTGGGAACTAATCGGTTTCTCCATATTCTGTCCTTACAGTAGCCTCTTGTGCAGAGTATAGGTTGCACATCAGGACAATCAGATGCTGTGGCACCCCCATTTCTTTTAAAGCATTCCATAGTTTTTCATGATCTACACAATCAAAGGCTTTGCAGTAATCTATAAAGCACAGGGTGATTTTCTTCTTCTGAAATTCCTTGGTCCGTTCCATTATCCAACGTATGTTTGTGATATGATACCTCTTCCCTTTCCGAATCCATACTTACAGTCTTTTAAAACTGAATGTCCTCAAAAACATGACGTCAAAGGTTCCTCCTCAAAAATATTAAGTAAAAGGTTTCTTTAAAAGAAAAACTATCTGACTTTTGAGGTCAAGCATCACAAAAGACATGTTCGCAATGGGTACACCGGATTTACCATTTCAGTGGAAAATTTGATACATGTAAATAAAAAAGTGGGAGTGGTAAATCTGGATGAAATGGGGGGAAATATGGGATGGCATTTTGATGAGGACGATATTGTGTGGATGCTGCAAAAAATTTTCATGCATGAGTAGCAGTTTGCGTCTGAGAATTGCTTAATATGTTTTTTAATAATGTTTTTAACTCTTTTTAGAGTTTTTTGTTGTTGTTTTTAATGCTGCTTTGTTTTAATGTATTTTAAGATCTGTTTTTATGCTGTTTTAAAGTGTTTTTAGCGCTTTGTTTGCCGCCCTGGGCTCCTGCTGGGAGGAAGGGCGGGATACTAAATAAATAAATAAATAAATAATAGCAATGAGTCCACAATAAACTGTTGTGTGGAAGCATCCACAGATCATCCACTGAGGCCACCTAGATGGCCTTGCCCACTTATTTTATGTCCTTTAATTACACACAGCCTGCAAAGCATTTATGAGTACCAAGCAGACAAGATGGACATTTACTTTTCACGTCATGGAGAAATACTGTTATGCCCAGCATCTACCCATCTCTCTTGCCTTTGGAAGGTTCTGGCCATAAAGTCTTCAATTATGCTTAGGAGTTATGTTTAGAGCCTTCACATCTGTTCAGAGAAAGCCAAACAGGGAGCCATTTACTTCCACAATTATCTTCTCTCATCTATAAGCAGATAAAATTTTGATGTGCAAGAGGCGCATGGAATGTGTATGACCAAGGTTTTGCACTATGCTCTTAGGCAGTATCAGTGAGCATTCTGACTTTACTCTAGCTTCTATGTGGATCCAATTCCCCACATGACCACCACAAAATCGAAATCTTCACAACATTCATAAACCCAGTTCTTAGTCTACATAATTGCAAAAGAATAAAGGAAGAGGGGAAACTTTCCATTATGAACAAAAATATGTTTTCAACCACATATGAACTACTAGGTGCTGGTGTCCAAAGACCCATTTTAGCCATGCCCAGGGAATTTTTAAAAACTGTTTTTTCTGTGCACACCAAGTCCCCATGCCATAGTACAAATTGCTTTTGAAGTTTCAAAAGTGTTTGGCAATGTAGCAAGGGTGGGAGCGAAGGGAAACACAAAGCCCCACTGGATACAAAGAACTTAGATGCATTGCTTTTGGTTCCTATCCAATATATTCCAGTAAAGTAAAGAGAATTACATCTAACAAATTTGTTTCAACCATAGATAAAGTGTACTTAAAAAAAAAAGCTAGTTCAGTACCTGCATCTCAGCAGCCAACAGTATGTTCTGGGAGAAAAGCTTATTACACATGCCAAATATGAGCAATCACACTTTACAGTCAATTTAACTTAAGGCAATACACAGCTGCTGCTTTGGAAGTTCCCTGCTGTGGAAGAAATAATGGTTATATGATCAGTCTTCCAGCATGCATTAAAAATTAAGTCATGGGGGGTGGGAATAACTGTGTAACAGCGTGTTTTAAAACAACAAACTATGACTTGCAAGAAAAAAAGATTCCAAAGTAAAGCTAATAGACCGCGACAAGTCTCCTGCAAAATCCCTCATAAAAAAACCCAGTCCTTAGCTCCTCTATCCCTTGCTTGTTATGGTGAGATGCTGAACAATGGAAGGGCAACAACACATTCATCATTAAATATGGGTCTTCCAATCCTACAATTCGCATCTCATGGCATCATATGGGGAAAATTGCAATACTGGCTGCAGAGGGGAGAAGCATCCCAGAACACTTAAATAACATTAGCTGACACTGGAAGCCCCTGTGGTCTAGTAGCTAAAATGTTTGACTTGGATACAAGTTCATTCTACTCTTTTTTTTATTATTGGCATTTACATACCACCCATTCAACAGAATCTCTGGATGGTTTACAAAACATTATGCAAGATGACGCTATAGAATTCTGGGCTATGCTTCTTCAGACTGAAAGTGAGTAAGGCGCTTCTGTTTCCTGAAGGCAACCCACATAAAATACTCCTAACGTGTGGTAAACCAGAGCATCAGGGAAAGTGAGAGCTGCACTAGCTTATTCTCCTTCATGTGTTAGTTTTCTACATGCAGGAATTTATGATTGTTATTATAATAACAACAAACAACAACAATAACCCCAGACATCAGTAGTACAGCACCACAACTCTGCGGTTTTATTCTATCATATCATTTTGACCAACTTGAATGGCTATTACTCACTACCTTATATTCCCTTCTGTAAATGGTGAACAGAACTGATTAACAAATTTTTATATCATAAGGGATGAAGGGCAATCTAAAAACTAGATTTTACATGGCTCCTACTGGGAGGAAGAGTAGGAGTGGCTCAGGGGTTACGTGCCCTGCCACCTGTGCAGCCGTGGGCAAGCTGCATAGTCCCAAGGAGCCCAGTTGCCCCCCAGCTGGCAGTTGCGGACAAGGAAAGGGCTGGTTTGTGCAGCTGTGGCAAGTTGAGCAGGCCGTAGCCAGCTGGGGAGGACTAGCCTCAGATGGAGGCAATGGTAAACCCCCTCTGAATACCGCCTACCATGAAAACCCTATTCATAGAGAAGCCATAAGTCGGGATCAACTCGAAGGCAGTCCATTTCCATTTCCATATATATATATATATATATATATATATATATATACACACACACACACACACACACACACACACACACATAATTGTGATTAACAAAACAGAGGTTTTTATTGTATTAACAAAACATTTCCGCATCCGCCTTCATCAGCTACTAACAAATAAACAAATAAAAAACACGCATACATGAACACAGCAGCAAACAGTATGATAGGTTGCCGTCATTCCCCTGTCCTTCGGTCAGTCACATAGTTGCTGCTTGCTGGGAGGTAGAGAGGCAAGGTAGCAGCAAGGGGCAAACACACTGGAGGAGCCAAACCAACGTTCCTGCCAGTGTGTGCCCTGCATCAACTTCCTCACCCCTACCCCTCTACCTCCCAGTAAACAGCACTGATGCAACCGACTGGAGATCAGGTGAGCGGTGACACCACACAACACCACCTGCTATTGCTACATGTGCACTGTCTCGACCCTTACCCCTCTACCTCCCAGTAATCAGCACTGATGCAACTCACTGGAGGTAAGGTGAGCGGTGGCACCAAACAACACCATATGCTGCTGCTGTATATACAAGCTAAAGATCCCTAAAAACAATTCCAAGTAAAAGAGCGGAAAAAGTGATTAACAACAACTTGGAAGTTTCTTTGATGTCCTCCTGAAATGTCATGAAGTCCAGGACAGGGTCCAGCCAAGGCCTCAGCTGAAATTATCTTTCTGAATTTCTGGCAACAGCACACATACAATCCAACATTGCATTGACATAATCTTCTGCATAATCTGGTCCAAACAGTCATTCCAGTCAACCTGTTTCTCATCTTAATTGTAGTTCCAAGAGGAAAGTTTCCCCAGGTAAAAAAAGGTTTGGCTCTTAGAGTGTGTATGTTTTTCTGTTCCTCTCCCTGCACTCAAAACTACAAAACCCCAGATTTGAACATATAGTGGGAAGGACCACTGGAAGTTCAGTGGAAGAACTAGACAGCTGGAGGCAGCTGGACAAGCCACCTGTCATGTATGCTTTGATTTGGATTCCTGCATTGAGCATGGGCTTGGACTCAATGGCCTTATAGGCCCCTTCCAACTCTACTGTTCTATGATTCTGCTTTGCATGCAGAAGGCCCCAGGTTCAATCCTCAGGATCTCCAGGTACAGCTGGGAATGTCCCCTGTCTGAAACCCTGGCCAGCCACTGCAAGTTAATATAGCTAAACAGACCAATTTATTTTATACCAGATTCGGTATAAAGCAGCTTCCTATGGTCCTATTTTGCACATAATAAATGTGTGCCTGGAATTGTCAGCCATATTGTTACTCTCTTCCTGAGAGTAAGTAACAAAACCTGCCTGTAAATTAGCTTGCTAGACCCAGCAAACCAGGGCAGGTTGTCCCTGAGACTCAAATACACACGCTAGCAGGCAAAATAAAGGGAGTTTGTTTCAGTGGTCTTGCATAGTTCCAGAAAATGAAATGATTAAATTAGAGAACTTCAAATAATTATACTTCCTCATCTGGATGCCTTTCCCAGAAACAAAGGTTACTTAAGACTGTTGATGGATAAGGCAATTCAGTGGAGTCAACCACAATGGTACAAATGAAATATTACATATAAAGAGTCAAAGCTAACCATCATTTTACTACATACAGAGAAGCTATAAGGAAGTGTGTAGATTCCTATAAAAAAGCTGGAGACAAACCTCAGAGGAACAAACTCCTACTTCTAAGAGACTAGTAAAGTTAATTGTGCAGAAATGAAGAGCAACAAATCCCACCCTAAACACCAGTATCCTGCCTTCTGAAATAAGACAGTGTTTTGATCTTGTGATTTTTTTCACTATATAAGCCACATGGCACTGCTTTTCTCCTTTTATGGGCAAAAAGTAGAAGAAAGCCAGTTCAGCTCAGAAAACGGCTCACTTCAGCCACATGAATTAGAAACAAGTTGTCATGCAAGTCATCCTTTCCCACCTTAACAAGAACACACACACATCCTGAAACAAGAACTAACTCCATTACTGTCTTCTCTAATGTGCAGACCACAGAAAGTATTTGCTTCTTAACAATCTAAAACAGACAATAGGCTTTTAAAAATAAGTGAACCATTCATTTGCATTATATGCATTTACTTTCTTTTAAATTCATAATTGTGCAAGTGGTGTTCACTGCTTTTATCACTAGCATATACATCTTGTTTTTCCAAAATGATGTACTGACAGACTGTCAAGAACAGCAATAAAAATGCATACTCGCATAAGCTGGCATTTACACTTCTATAGATTTCTACAGATGTCCTATGATGTTTCAGCATCTGCCTCCCACAACTGATCTGCTAAATTGTGTTGTTGTTAAGAAAAAAGTAGCTTAACGCAATTGGAGTAATAGCTGAATATCTCACTAAAAAGCTATCATTCTTCCAACCTGCTCAAGGATTTCTATTTTAGGCTGATGAAGAGCTAAGACTGCTCTATGCATTTGGTGATGAAAGGTGCATTTGTACAACCCACACTATCTTACTTCATGACACACATGATTCTGGCCTTCACAATGCAGAAAAATTATCTGAATAGGTGACAGCAAAACTTCCTTTAAGTTCACAGCACAAGACAAGTTACTCAAACCTACACTGAAGTTTCTTACTGATTTGATATTTTCAAAAACCAAACATCAGTGGTCAGCACCCCCACACAAATAGCCTGATCCCATTCCTTCTGCTACCCTAGTTACCTAAATAAGACTTTTTTATTTATTTATAAATGTGCATGGTGCATTACTGAACAGAAAGTATTATGTTACTGAGAAGGCCTGAATGCAACTTCCCGATGGCCAGGTCACAGATCTGACTGGTCACTTATAGATGACTGAATATTGTGGGGTTGGATTTGATCACACAGGAATGACCTACACTAGTGTTGGTGGCACCAAGGGGCCATTCATTCTGGAGAGGACAGTACCTATTTATTTCTAGTGATTTCATATTACTAGATTCAAATGTCAATGAATTTAGCTACAACTTGACTTCACTGAGGTGTGGATTAAGTGAATAGTCTAAGCTTCTATCCTTGTATGAATGGCCTAGCTAAAAAAGAAAAAAATGCAGCAGCCTTCATACAAAGTGATCTGTAGCTGGAATACTTAAAAGAAAAGAAGAACTGACTGTAAAATTTGTATTACCTTATACCACCAAGAGGCTCAAAGACTAATTTTAGTCCAACAACCCCACAAGGTTGGAGTATCATGCCCAAGGCTCAAAGCCAAGCATGGATTTGAACCTAGGCTTCCTCAAGCCAAACTCAACATTCTAGCCTAGGTCTGCATACCTTAAAACCAATCAAGCCAAATGCAGCCCACAAGGCATGCATTGTGCCCTCCAGGGATTTAAAAAAACTTTTCTGGCTGCTGTCTCTGAGACTGCAAAAGGTGGTGGTGATTGTATCAAGGCTGTAGTAGGCCACAATACATGGCTAGCAGTAGAAGCATGTATAGTGGGTTGGAGTGATGGAGCTGACCTCCTTACACCAGCGTCACTGCTGATTACCTGGATGGGGATGGGGTGGAAGTGAGGTTAGGGGGACATGCACCAGCCCACAAATAAGAGTTTACTCAAATAATCATGCATTCACCAAAGTGAAGTTAAACACAAATCCTCTTCCAATTGGCTCATTCATAATTAATATTTTATGGCCTGGATCATGGTTTGCTACTGTTATGAAATGTGTTTTAATTGGCTGGCAAGGTATGTTTATTGGGTTGCATCCAACTAAGTTCTCCTCAGAGTAAACCCACTGAAATTAATGAACCTAAGTTAGTAACAGCCCTTTAATTTCAATGGGGACACAACCCACAGACTTTTATTTTGAGGAGAAGGGGTGGGATTGATTAGGGTTTCTGTTTTTTTAAACAAAATTATTGTTGTAAGGTGCCTTTGACAGGCATTGCCCAGAAAGGCAGCCAGGAAATATTTTAACTAATCCTTTATTCACAACAATATAGCAAACTGCATAGAAGTATAAGGAATACCTCAACATATACAAATATCTGACTTCCCGGAAGTGAGTGCCCAGCTGGTGGTTGTCTCTGAGAGATCTCTGCCTCAGAGGAAGCTTTTTTCAGTTTAAAAGCCAGCCAAGAGGAAACTTTGACTGGATTAAATGTTCTCCAAGGTAAAGGTGAACCGATCAGATTTTCCACAGGACTTCGTTGAGCTGTCGGCGGCTGGAATTGATCAGGAATTCCCTGAGATAAGAAGGCATACCGATCGGCTGAAGACGGGGTCAGGACTTCCAACAAGCTGTACTGAAAAAAAGCGAGGCTTTTTTCTTCTTCTTAAAAACGTTCTTAACCAGCGAGCATCCTTCTGTCTAAATCTTATCATTTGGCTTAAATTACTACAGTAAAAGGGATTTGTTTACGAATCAGCAATTGAGAAATCTGGGTGAGTCATACTTTTTCTCTGTTAAATATAATTAAGGAAGAAAGAAAATGTAAACAATTTATTTTTATTTTTTTTACGACAAAAAGCTGGCCTGAATTTGGAGTTATAAAGATTAAAAACGGATGAGAGGCAATTATTATTTGATGGAAATATATTTTGGACTATTTTTCTCCTTGGATTATTTCTTTTTGGACGAATCTGCTGTTCGTATATGTTACTAATTGCTTGGTGTTGTGAACCAGAATTGTTTTGCATTCCTGGACGTAGATAAGAACTGTGCTGGCCGGACTATAATAACAGGCCTGGAATATTAACTCTTTTGTTGGTGGAGGAAAAAAAAAAAGAAATAGACTGCCTCTAGGTTTTGGAACAGTGGTTAATATCAGAAATTAAAGGCTTCTTTTGAGAATGACAACTAGAAAAGCAGCTAAGGCTCAGGAGTGAAGAGGTTCAATTGATCCACAGGAAGGGGTTATACCCCCAGATATGTTTCAAAAAATAATGGAAGGGATTAGTGATCTAAAACAAGAAATGAAAACTGAATTGAAAGATATAAAAGACCAAATTAAAACTCAAGTGGATGAGATTAAAGTGACAATTGGGCAAATAATGGAGGATGCAAAAAATACTAAAGAAAAGGTACAAATCTTGGAGAATAGAACAGATATATTAAATCTGGAATTAGAAAAAAATTTGGACTACATGGCTGTGATTGAATTAAGAAATAAAGAACATTGTTTGAGATTCCGTGCAATCCCTGAGGAAACAGTTGAAGATATCAGAGATAAAATTGTTAATGCCTTAGTAAAATTTTTGGATTTGAATGAAGATCGGATGAAATTTGAAATAGATAAAGTTTATAGAATCAATTCCAGATATGCAACAATGAAAAAAATTCCAAGAGATGTGCTTGTTCACTTTATAAAAAAGACGACCAGAGATATGGTATTACAACAACACTTCAACAATACCTTTAAAATTGATGGTAAGGAAATACTGGTGATGAAAGAAATTCCTATTAGACTTTTACGTAAGAGAAAAGAATATGCTTTCTTTACAGAAAAACTTAAGCAATGCAAAATTCAATTTAGATGGGATGTTCCAGAAGGAGTGATTTTTACATTCAGACAACAGAAATATCGATTGAATACTGTTCAAAAAGCAAGGGATTTCTCGAGAAAAGCTTCAAAAGACATGGAAGAAGATAAACTCAAAGATATGGATATAATTCCTGGGAAACAAAGTCAACAAGAACATGCAGAGGAGGGGAAGGAAGATGATGGATTAAAGGGAGCATCAGGTACATTTTAAAATACACGCTTAAAGATGGATTACAAATATCTAACTTGGAATATAAATGGAGCCAACACGGCGCAGAAGAGAAAGAAAGTGTTTCATTATTTGAAAAAATTAAAATTGGATATAATTTGTTTACAAGAAACCCATATTAAGAAGAAAGATTCCAAATATTTGATTTGTAAAAATTTGGGTGAAGAATTTATTTCGGCTGGATTAAAAAAAAAATGGAGTTGTTCTTTACATTAACCCACAATTGCTTCCTAAATTGATATTACTGGATGATAGTGGTAGATTTGTGGGGGTTGAAATTACTTTACAGGGCATAAAAATTTTGATAGTGGGTATTTATGCCCCCAATGAAGATAAAACAAGGTTTTACACAGGACTTATGGAAAAATCGTCAGAGTTTTCATATGATCATTGGTGTGTCATGGGTGATTGGAATGGGGTAATCTCACCAAAAATTGATAGACTTTCTGAAAAAAATATTAAAGAGACACAGGGTAAATTACCGAAGATTTGCTTTGAATTGATGGAAAATTTAGAATTGGTGGATACCTGGAGATATATAAATGATAACGCAAAGGAATTTACTTATTTTTCAGAAAGACATAAAACATTTTCGAGGATTGATATGATTTGGATGTCTAAAAATCTAGTGAAAGATATTTTTAAAATGGATATATTACCAAAAACTTTTTCGGACCACAATCCTGTGATATTAACTTTCAAAAAAAAAAATCTTGGATTTAGATGGAGACTAAATGAATCTTTATTACAGAATGACAAAGTAGTACAAGAATGTAAGAAGAAATTAAAAGAGTTTTTTGAACATAATTTACATAAAGGAACAAATGAAAATATTGTTTGGGATACAAGTAAGGCATTTATGAGGGGACATTTTATTAAATGTAACTCTGAATTTAAAAAAAAGAAACAACAGAAAATGCAATTAATTTTGGAAGAAATAAAACAAAAAGAGGAAGAATTGAAAAAGAATCCAACTAAAGTTTCTATTGTAAATCAAATTAAAATGTTACAGAATCAAGTATCAATGCTGACAGTTAGAGAAATTGAAAGGAAACTAAATTTTGCTAAACAAAGGACTTTTGAATTTGCAAATAAACCGGGGAAATGGTTAGCATATAAATTAAGAAAAGAACGTCAAAAAAATATTATTTTAAAGATACAAGGAGATGAGATGCTGACAGATAATGTAAAAATCAAAAAGATTTTTCATCAATATTATTCAACATTGTACAAGTGTCAGGAAATCCCATCTGAAAAAATAGAAGAGTATATATCTAAACAGAATTTGCCTAAAATTACAGACTTTCAGAGACAAGCTATTAATGGCCCTATCACATCAAGAGAGATATCTGAAGCTATAAACAAAATTAAATCAGGAAAGGCGCCAGGACCAGATGGGTTATCTGCAGTGTACTATAAATGTTTGGAGGAAGAACTCTTGCTACCTTTACAGTATACAATGAATTCTATTTTGCAAGAGGGAAAGATACTGGATAGTTGGAAAAATGCTAACATAACATTAATACCTAAAGAGGAGCAAGATTTAACTAAAACAAAAAATTATCGGCCGATATCTCTATTGAATAATGACTATAAAATTTTTACAATGATTTTGGCAGAAAGAATGAAAATAATATTGCAACAATTTATCCAGGAAGATCAATCAGGGTTTTTACCTAAAAGACAATTACGTGACAACGTCAGGAATGTCTTGAATGTGTTGGAATATTTAGAACAATGAAATGATAAACAAGCAGCTTTGATTTTCTTAGATGCTGAGAAAGCATTTGATAATTTGAATTGGAAATTTATGTTTCAGGTTTTGGAGCAAATGGATTTTGGAGACAATTTTATAAAATGGATTAGATCGATTTATACATCTCAGAAGGCTCAGATAATTGTTAATGGAGATTTAACGGATTCATGTGAAATACAAAAGGGTACAAGACAGGGATGTCCATTATCTCCTCTTCTATTTATTCTGGTCTTAGAAGTGCTGCTTAGAGATATAAGGCAAGATAAAAGGATTTCGGGATTAAAGATAAAAAAAGAAGAATATAAACTGAGAGCATTTGCTGATGATTTGATAATTGTATTAGAAAATTCCTTTGGAAGGAATTAATGTATTGATGGACAAATTAAAAGAATTTGGACCGTTAGCAGGATTTAAGATCAATAATCAAAAAACAAAGATGTTGGTAAAAAATTTAACTTTAAGGGAACAGAAAGAGTTAATGGACAAGACAGATTTTACAATAGAGAAAAAGTTGAAATATTTAGGTATCATTATGACAAATAAAAATTCAAAGTTGTTTCATAATAATTATGAAAAATTATGGACAGAGATTAAGAAAGATCTGCTAAAATGGGATAAACTACAATTGTCATTAATGGGTAGAATATCTGTGATAAAAATGAATGTATTACCGAGAATGATGTTTTTGTTTCAAACAATACCTGTAATATCCTCTGATTTACCTTTTAAACAATGGCAAAAAGATATTTCTAAATTTGTATGGCAAGGAAAAAAACCAAGAGTTAAATTTAAATTACTACAAGATGCCAAAGAAAGAGGAGGACTGGGATTACCAAATCTGAGACTTTATTTTGCTGCCTGCTGTTTAGTCTGGATAAAGGAATGGATTTTATTGAGGAATAAAAGACTATTGGATTTGGAGGGCCATAACCTGAAGTGGGGATGGCATGGATATCTATGGTATGACAAAGTAAAAGTAAATGTAGACTTTAATAATCATTTTATAAGACGTCCTTTGTTGAAAATATGGAATAGATATAAACCAAGGTTCTATTCGAAAATACCATTATGTGTCTCAAGTCAAGAAGCGTTTTACAGAAGAGAAATGGCTGGAAAAGAGAAATGGTTAACTTATCAAGAACTATTAGAAAATGTACATGGAGAATATATAATGAAAGAGAGAGAACAACTGATAAAAGAAGGATATAGTTCTCAATGGTTTGCCTATTTACAATTTATATCTTTCTGATATAAAATGGACAAGAAAATGTATGGGTTTGAAATAAGTAAATCTGATTTTGAAATAGGTTTGTGTACAAATGATGAAAATACAATTGCAAAAATGTATAAACTCTTGCTGAAAATGGACATGGAAGAAGAACAAGTAAAAGAGTGTATGGTAAAGTGGGCAAAAAATTTGGTTATAACATACAAATGGATCAATGGGAAAATATGTGGAAAAAAGGCTTGAGATTTACATTATGCTATAATCTTAAAGAAAATTTCTATAAAATGATGTATCGTTGGTACATGACTCCAGAAAAGTTGTCAAAAATGTATAGTAATGTTTCTAATGTTTGTTGGAAATCTAAACAACAAGAAGGATCATTTTATCATATGTGGTGGCTGTGTAAAAAGGCAAAATCATTTTGGGCACAGATAGGTAGGATGATGCAAAAAATTCTAAAGATAAATATTCAGTCAAAACCAGAATTTTTTTTATTGGGTTTTATGGATAAACAAATAGAAATATGGAAGAATAATATTATATATGATTACGGCAGCAAGATTATTATATGCACAAAAGTGGGAAATGGAATCAACACCAACAACGGAAGACTGGCTATTGAAATTAATGGACTTAGTAGAGATGGATAAATTGACATGTTTACTTAGAGAAAAATCGACAGACACATTTCTTAAGGAATGGAAGCCTCTCTTAGACTTTCTGTTGAAAGATCAAAATAAAATGATGATATTGGGATTTGACGATTAACTAAGATAGCCTATGGAGAAAAGTGATCCTGTATGTATATATTAAGGGACAGGTTTGATATATATTATATACTTATAGCTGATCTGCGACAAATCGGAAGTCAACTATTTTATTTTTTTTTCTTTTGTTGTATTGTTATGTTTTTGTTGTTTGACTTTGTTTTGTCTTTTGAAAAATTTGAATAAAAATTATTTAAAAAAAAAACATATACAAATATCTGATATGTACAAACTAGCACAGAAACGGAAAACTAAGAAGTTTAATATGCCTCCTATATGCAATTATATCAAGTTATATACCAATGGATGACAAGAAGCCACTTGAGGATGAAATGGACCCTTCAAATGAACAATTTAAGGATGCTATGACTCCTGGAGTTTCAGAAAAGGCTGTGGCTTAAATGTTGCCTTTCAAAGCCCACAAGTGACCAACCTACACAGGTTTACGCAATATATTAGTCACTTGTGGTCCATAACAAAAGAGCCACCCATCTGGTATAGCACAGTGGGGAGGAGAGCCTGGCTGGGAGTCCAGAGTCTGTGGCTTCAAATCCCTGCTCGTGTCTCCTGGGTGTCAAGGGCTAGCTAAAGATCACCCCCACAGTGAGTGGCTCAGAAGTTATGTGTCCTGCCACCTGTGCAGCTGTGGGCAAGCTGCATAGTCCCAAGGAGCCCAGTTGCCCCCCAGCTGGCAGTTGTGGGCAAGGAAGGGGCTGGCTTGTGCAGCTGTGGCAAGCGGAGCAGGCCCGAGCCAGCTGAGGAGGCCTAGCCTCAGAGGGAGGCAATGGTAAACCCCCTCTGAATATCGCTTACCATGAAAACCCTATTCATAGGGTAGCCATAAGTTGGGATCGACTTGAAGGCAGTCCATTTCCATTTTTCCCCTGCCTTGCTTCTTGATAGTAATCCTTGCTTACCAACAGTAGGAGCTAGAGAGTCAGAATCCTGTTCCCCACACCCACTCTGGTATTAAGTAGTTACCTGCCACTATCTTTTTATAATTCCCGCATAGATGCGTCAAGACTGTTCAGCAGTTAAATAGTTAGGTGGGGAATAATTTCTACTAATAATAACACTCAGTTTTATTCATGTGGTTAGTGCTCTGCAGTGTTAAATGAAGGGTTGATTTACATGAAACCTGACCAATCTCACTGACAGAAAGAGCATACTCTAATGTTTGAATAATGGCAAAAGAGCCATTTTGATACATGATCCAGGGGAAGCTTCCAAATCCACATTGTGTAAGGACCTGAGGCAAGAAAAAGGCTGAGATACACTCATTGAGCTGGGCTGAAAATAGACTACAATTGTACTGCTTACAGCTTCTATTAATTTGGCATAAAATAGTGAGGGGCATTGCAGTGTTGCTGACAATCTGTCTAGTGACAGGACAGACTGGCCCAGCTTATCTGCTGGGTAAAAGGACAGGATAGCAGGTGCCATGAGCACCTCCGGCTACTTGTAGCCACCAGCTAAGAGTGTGGCTTGAAGCCAGGGCCCAAAAGGGTGGACAGATGCAAAAAATACAAACTACACCTGCTGAAATTCCTCTTCTATACAACTATTGAAATATATATAAACCCTGTCTTCCTTTGCATCTGGCCACCCTGAGTCCCCATGGTAGATTAGCTTGTGGTATCCAAGCCCCCTAAGGCCTTTTAAATGCTTCTCTCATGGGGCCTATCCATGTACACCTACCTACTTCGTAAACTATGACCTCTGTCCAACACCCAAGTGCCATTTATGGTACCACAAAGAGCAAAACAACATAACCACTTTAATCACCTAACCAAATCACTTTGCTATGAGGAAACCAAAGAGCTACGTCTGCCAATTTGGAGGCCTGGTGAAGCTTCCTCCCGGCTCTATCAAAATACCCATCAATAAAAGATGAGCACTTTTACTGAAAGAAAAGAGTGGGTGGGTAGGGTTGCAAAGACACAATAGGAATGAATGGATAAGTCTATTTCTGCTCTGACTCAGTTTCACATGTGCTCCGTCATAAATCCAACCAATCCCGCTTCTGTATCAATTTGCTTTTTTAACACAATGCACAACAAATGTGAATTTGAATGTTCTTCAGAAAATATGTATTTTACCTTAAAACACACATTTTGTACACTATTTTTACACTAAAAGTGATGTTTTAATGTATTTTGATACGTATTTTTGAGCTGAGAACTGTAAAGGCAGAGAAGTGTGAAAACTGAAGGATGTTTTGATCAGTTCAGGAAAAGCAAATCGGAGGGGAAGGTGTACTTAAAAATACAGACTAAACAATGTCCTCAAACATCCCAAAAACACACACTGTCACTATGCTTAGAGTAGACCCTTTTTAAAAAAACAGCAGGCATGGACTGAAGACGGATAGTCTCCAATCTGGAATGCCCTGTTAGTTCCACTGCTAAGAAGATGTTGCTGGCTATGCTGTCCACCCATAAGCCCACAGCCAAACTGCCATGGACTGCACTATAATTTTCATGGCATGGGCTGCACCCACAACTTTCTCCAGCTGGGCTCCTTCCATACACGCTCAGCAGAATGAATACCCCCATCAGCAGTCTGATAACTGATTCCTGCAGCCAAAGTAACATTCATAGTGCGGTTCAGAACTATGGAATACATAGCCAAAAGAACATGTTCTGAGAAACTACACAAAAATGAATGGACAAGGAGATGGGACACCAACACACATGATATTTCGCCTACCTTTGCTAGCACGGAGTCAGGACAAGAGTTTAAGAGAGATTCTAACAACGTATTTAAGTCAGGATATGAAAGACAAGTCCAGTGCAATAAACACAAGGAAACTTCAGGAAGAAAAGGTACTCTGAAAGAATGTATCTAGTCGGATGACAAATCAGGAGATTCTATGGCAAGCCAAGTATTGGCCATAGAGTTGTGGGTTTAGTACTAGAGGACTCAGCAAGGATATAAAGAAATGTAAGAGTGCCTGCAAGAGGAAGGAGGCCATCACCGTCCAGGGAAGAAGAGCCGTTTGCTGCTTGCTGGCTGCTCGGCTACCACCACCACCCTTTCCCTGTTGGACTTCTGCTCGGCAGGTGTCACCGCCTTGCAGGACCAGGCTCCAGGTATTGCTGTTGCTGATTTCTTCCACCTGTCCCTTCTTTGGAGGGGATACATAAGCTGGCTGGCTGAGGTGGCTTGGGAGACCCAGGAGGAAGGGGACGATCGCTATCCAGGGAAGGAGAGCCGTTTGCTGCTGCTGCTGCTGCCGCCGCCGCCGCCGCCTTGTTCCGGTCCTCCCCACACCCACAGGTTTGTTGGTTGCCCTATCAGCCAGCTCCCAGGTCTCCGGATGCTGCTCCTAAATGCCAGATCTAATAGTGGATGAGGCAGCCAACCTGGCATGTATAACTGAGACCTGGGTGGGTGAGCAGGGGGAAGTCAGCCTCTCCCAGCTATGCCCACCAGGGTACCTGGTTCAACATCAGGGTAGACCTGAGGGCTGGGGAGGGAGGGTTGCTGTGGTCTATAGGAGCTCAATCTCCTTCTGCAAGCACCCTGTTCATGTGACTACTGGTCTGGAGTGTTTGCACCTTATGTTGGGTCAGCGGAACAGACTGGGGATTCTGTTGGTGTACCGCCCACCCAGCTGCCCAACAGACTTCCTAGCTGAGCTGACAGAGGTGGTCTCGGGTGTACTGTTGAGATCTCCCAGACTGTTGGTCCTGGGGGATGTCAACATCTATGCCGAGGCCACCTTATCCGGGGCGGCTCAGGATTTCATGGTCTCCATGACAACCATGGGACTGTCCCAATATGCCATTGGCCCAACACATGTAGCAGGGCATACTCTAGATTTGGTTTTTGCAACTGGACATGGAGTTGGTGATCTGAATGTGGGGAGCCTTGCATCAGTCCCTCTGTCATGGACAGATCACTGCTTGCTGAAGTTTAGACTTACAGCGGCTTTTCCCCTCTGCAAAGGTGGGGGACTTACTAAGTTGGTCCGCCCCCAGAGACTAATGGATCCGGATGGTTTCCAAACGGCTTTGGGGAGTTTTCTGGCTGATAGGGCTGGCACTCCTGTCGAAACCCTGGTTGAACTGTGGAATACAGAAATGACCCGGGTGGTTGACACGATTGCTGCTGAGCGCCCTCTCCTGTGTAGAGCTGGTACGGCTCCATGGTACTCCAGAGCTGAGAGCAATGAAACAATATAGGAGATGGCTTGAATGCAGATGGAGACGAACTCCTGGTGGATGCAATTATACACTGGTAAGTGCCTATGGTAAGCTGTATTTAGGGGCAGTGAGGGCAGCAAAAAACAATATTTTGCTGCCACTATCAAATCATCAATCTGCCGCTCAGTGGAGCTCTTCAAAATTGTTACACACTGACCCCAGGGACATGGTAGAACCATCTGAGGTCCGCTGTAATGAATTTGCTAGGCACTTCCAGGATAAAATCTTTAGCATCCGCCAGGACTTAGACTCCAGTGTTATAGCAGGTGAATCAAGCGAGGTATCCAAAGCACAGCCTTGTCCCGATTTCTTGGATGAGTTTCAGTTGGTGCAGCTTGAGGACATTGACAAGGTGCTTGGACAGGTTCATGCAACCACTTCTGTGATGGATCCTTGCCCTTCTTGGCTAATAAAAGCTAGCAGGGATGGAACAGCCGGCTGGGCCAGGGAAGTTATTAATGCCTCTCTGCGAGAGGGGGTGGTCCCTGGCTGCTTGAAAGAGGCAATAGTGAGACCACTCCTGAAGAGACCCTCCTTGGACCCAGAAAATCTTAATAACTGTAGGCTGGTAGCAAATGTTCCATTCCTGGCAAGGTCCTTGAACGAATGGTTGCGGGCCAGCTCCAGTCACTCTTGGACGAGACTGATTATCTGGATCCATTTCAGTCGGGTTTCAGGTCTGGTTTTGGCACGGAAACATCCTTGGTTGCCCTGTATGATGACTTCTGTCGGGAGAGAGACAGGGGAAGAGCCCATTCCCTGGGGCTGATGGGAGCTGTAGTTCAAAAAAGTAACTTTTCCAAGCTCTGGATTCACGTGGTGGTGATGAAATGCCTTGTGCTACCATTTTACTACAGTAAATTTGTTATTACTAGTTAATATACATTTGCCATTTACGAAGGAGTCAGAGTCGGAACATTTCTACCGACGCCGGCTCCACCCAAAATTGCTCCCGACTCTGACTCCACAACTCCAACTCAACAGCCCTGCTTCTGACCAGATGGTGGATGTCCAACCTGTACTGGATGGGGTTGCACTCCCCCTGAAGGAGCAGGTTTGTAGCTTGGGGGTTCTCCTAGAACCATCTCTGTCACTTGAGGCTCAGGTAACCTCGGTGGCATGGAGTGCCTTCTACCAACTTCAGTTGGTGGCCCAGCTGCACCCCTATCTGGACAGGGATAACCTGGCTTCAGTTGTCCATGCTCTGGTAACCTCCAAATTAGATTACTGCAATGCACTCTATGTGAGGCTGCCTTTGAAGACGGTTCGGAAACTGCAGCTTGTGCAAAATGCAGCGGTCAGATTGGTAACGGCAACCAGACAGTCCGAACATATAAAACCGATTATGGCCCGCTTGCATTAGCTGCCTGTATGTTTCCGAGCTTGATTCAAGGTGCTGATTTTAACCTATAAAGCCTTACACGGCTTGGGATCACAATACCTGATGGAACGTCTCTCCCGATACGAACCCACCCATACACTACGTTCAACATCTAAGGCCCTCCTCCGGGTGCCTACTCCGAGGGAAGCTTGGAGGGTGGCAACAAGGGAGAGGGCCTTCTCAGTGGTGGCCCCCAAATCTGTCTGATGAGGTGCGCCTGGCGCCATCACTGTTATCTTTTTGGCGCCAGATCAAGACTTTCCTCTTCTTCCAGGCATTTTAGCATGTGTTTTTTTAAATTGTTTAAATTTTTTAAAGTGCGTTTTAAATTGTTTTTAAAAGATGTGTTTTAAACTTGTGTATCTGTTTTCAATGTTTTTAGTTACTGTAAACCGCCCAGACAGCTTCGGCTATGGGGCGGTATACAAATACAATACAATACAATAAATAAATAAGAGTTTAACTGCACGGTGGGGCAGAATTCTGAAGAAATCTTCAAAAGATTACAAGAAATACATTATGATGGTTCCAAAAAAGCAAGGAAAGCTAGTAAAGCAAACTAGGAAAACATCTAGCATTCTTAGAACTATGGTGGTGAAATTCTCTTGTGCACTATTTAATTGAGGGATAGGGAACTGGTGGTCCATAGGCCAGAACCACAGCCCACAAGGCCCTTCAATCTGCCCCTCCTCAACCTCTCTTCCATGGCCCCGCCACTGCTCCACTACATCTCCTGTTGCTCTGAAGTGAAAGCAGGATAGGTTGCTGTTTCCCCATCGCTGAGCAGCAGGGAGATCACAAGGAGGGCAGGTTTAACCCTTCTCTCCCCTCCCTGCCACTGTGCTGGTCATCTAATTGGAGATGACAGCTCAGCAGCAGGGTGGAGGGAGCTTGCTGCGTGGTTAGGAAAGGGCTCCCCTTTCTCAGAGTGTAGCACATGAGCCTTGTGGGTTACACCTGCAGGAAGGAAGGGCATGAGCTCTTTCTCGACAAGCAGCAGCATTTCTGTGCTGCACAGAGCTCCTTTCTCAACACAGAGCACGTGTGTGTGTGTGTGAGAGAGAGAGGGGGGGAGGGGGAGAGAGAGAGGGGGGAGGGGGAGGGGGGGGAGAGAGAGAGGGGGGAGGGGGAGGGGGGGGAGAGAGAGAGGGGGGAGGGGGAGGGAGGGAGAGGGGGAGAGAATACCTGTGAATATGCTTTGGTCCCAGCCACTTTTGAAACTGGCCCCACCCATCACCAGTATGCAGCCCACAACTACTTTCCCCTGGTGGAAGAGAAAGTAGGTGGGGGCAAAGGTTCTCCACTATATATTAGCTCCACAAATGAAATTTTCTTAGCTTTATCTTCCTCCATTTCTCCAGCAATCCTATTTGAATTTTCCCCTAATGAGATCTACCTCTCTTCACTTTGATAAATCAATCAGTTTCTTTAAAAGGCAGCATGTAAAAATGCACACATTTAAAAACAAACACTACTAAAATATGCCTTTACCAACAAGCCATTATATGGGTGCCCAAATAAATAAATAAAGCTTCACAATGCAGTAAAGGAAATTACACGACTTCATGGGATCAGGAGCCTTGTAATTTTCTTGCTTTCTTATTTTAAAATGTTCCATTCCCAGGAACAGAAGAAGCATTATTGAATCAACTGGCTCACAATGCATCACAGGCAACAACCATTAAAAAGCCCATTTACTACAACAATAATAACATCTTTAAAAGTCTGCAGATGCTAACTTGCTGAGCAACATGAAAGAAGATGTAGATATTTAAGCCCACATTATTGCTTTAGTCACTGACTAAATTATTTCAGTTTAACTACATCATGACCAATCCTTTCAGCTCAGCACAGGTTTAAAATCTAATTACAGTATGCTTAGAATGTTACAAGCTGACTGTTCCTCTCTCTAGTCCTTTGTACTGATTCACACAGGGATGCACTATACTCCTTATCTCATATTTTGATGACTAACAGCTGTACATTTTCTATCTTGATTTGAACACAGCTGATTCAAGGTCTGCCTATGAGGTTCAATCTGTGATAGTTATTCACACATGCAAGTAATCTCTCACGATTCTGAAATCATCTAGTCATGAACATGTGTTGTGTCAACTCGCCAACAATTCTTGATGAAAGTGAATGTGCAATGTGCCTTTAAACAGTAAGACTGGAATCAGACTAAATTACTTTTTAGGATACCCTCCAATCTTGTGATTTTATAGGGCAACACTGAATATCACAGAAGATTAGATTCTGCATCCAAACCACATGGACCAAGGTCAGCCTGGTAAATACTCTTTTGTTGGGAGAATGGGCCCTTTCATAATTAAAGGTGGTCAAGGGCAGGTGATTCGCTGCCCTAGGAGCTAATGGTGAGAAAACTTTATGTCAGGAATATGTCTTCCTTCCTCCTTCTCTGGCTGGAAGTGATGTCATCATAGTGCTTGTATATGTGAGACAGAACAAAAGAAACTAGCAGTCTTGGGTCTAGAGCTAGAAAAATACCTAACTTACTCTCTAGGAGAATCCACAGCTATGACTTATTGGCTCCCCTAAAACCTAACTAAGAGCAGTATCTGTTGGATGTGTTAATGCCATCTCATGCCCAAGCTGTGTGTAAATAATACATAATGTGTGTAAATAAACGTTGTATCACATAAAATGCCATCAGTCTCCATTTACCTTTGTTTCAAGGAAATCAAACCCAAGGTATGTGCTAAGACTGTTGAAACCATTCAGAGACTGGGGTGTACTTAAGGATATGCATTAGGTGGAAATAAGAAGAGCCCTGCTGGATCAGACCAAAAGTCTATTTATCCCAAGGTGGCCGAGTGGATACCTCTAGGAAGCTCACAACCTCGATGTGAAGAACACTCCCCCCACCAGCAACAATTTAAAATTCAGTAGTCCTCTTTTAAAGTAGCCATCACCACATCTTGTGACAATGAATTCAGTAAATTAATTCACAATCTCAAAAAACAAAGCCTGTCAAAAGGTCTAGCTCAATGCCTAGCAGCCAGGAGCAGCTGGTGTGCAGGGCAGTGACATTGCTGCCGCCTACTGGGGTGGCGCTGTGCAGCTACACCAGCAGAAACACCAGACTAACTCCATCGGTGCACCCACACCATCCTGACCTCACTGTTGCTCCAACTCCGCACAGTGGCCACTGCCAGGAGGCCAGCTTTGTCTTACCACCATCACCAGTCACGCCTGCTAGCAGCCTGCCAGCTCATGATAGCATGACAGGTTATAAACACCTGCCTCTAAAAGAAATATTTTAGCAAATACACCGGTACTCTGAAACAATCTCCATCGGAAAGCCCCCATCACAACATTAAAAACTGCAGAACTCTAACCACAAACAAGGTTCAGAAAGCACAAAAAAGTCTTAGTAGTCTAGAAATCATGAATCGATTAAAATATCATTTAGATATGCCCAAGCAAGAATGAATACCACCCCAGTCTCTCTCAACATCTTACGATTAACATTACTGGTACAGCTAGTACATTCTATGGGTGTGCACAGGCCCCAAGATTCACCTAGTATCTGTGCATTCTTAAAATTTCTGATCTGTTGAGATTTTCTCTGCTTTCTCCAATTCCAACTGCAATCTGGGTTCCAAGTTGTTCTATATCAAATGAAGTTCTGTATTTTCTTTTCACTGTAATGGGGAATCTAAAAAAGCATGTAACTTCTCCCTTTGGGCCAAAACAGATTAAATTTACTGGCACATGAGCCCCTCCAGAGTGTATTAAACCTAGGGTTGATAAAAAAGTGTTTTTTAAAATCAGTTTTTAAAATTTAAATCAGGTTTTTGAAATTTAAATCAGATTTTCTTAAAACAATTAGTAAAAAAAGAGCCTAGGTTGAAGATATCATCAGGAATACTAATTAAACAACTTCTAATTATATTCTATGAATATGTTAACAGCAGTTTATGGAGACGGGAGATAACCTGATCAGTCCTATTCTGCAGGTAGTGTATATGAAGTGCACGTGCGCTTGCACACTCTAGCGCTCTCTCCCTCTCAAGGCCTTGCTTTTCTCTAAGTGGAAAGACAGAGAAGGTCAATGAACAGAGAATTTGGGGAGATGGGGTAGATCTGAATAAGACCACTAAAGTGGTAATCCAGCTCTTAACAGCAGTAGCCTCTTCTGTGGGTGTAGAGAGAATTTTTTATTTCTTTCCACTAATTCATTTTCAACTGAGAAATAAGTTGGGAATTGAAAAAGTAGCACACCTTGTGTTTCTTTTCGTCAATGAATAAGGAAGACAATGGTGAAGAAGAAAATTGAATTAACTGTACCACCCAATATTTTAAGTTTCTCATGCTGACTTGGTTGAAGCTGCCTAAATTTTATTTTTTAAAGAACTTTACATTTATTTAAAAACTGAAATAGTTAACCATTCAAAATCTATGTGCATGTTTTGTTAATGTTGTTTGTTGAAGAAGTAAACTAACCAGAAGAGTAAACAATCTTATTAGTACAACTTAAAAGCCTGTTTGGTGGTGTTGTGGTGCTGTTTGATTCTAGCACATCATGACAAAAATAGCATGATTAATTGAACAGCTGGAGCTGGTTCATCTCCTGAATGACTTCACAAGTCCATTCTGCTTTAATAATAAAATGATCAAATTATCATCCTATTTTTTGATCAAAATTAATCTAAGAACAATTCAGAATAATTCCTTAACGTGTACCTACCTTTTAATGAAATTACATCTCTGAATATGAATTAAGGTTATATGAAACAATAATGCTCTTCTACTAAAACTGATTAAATCTTCCTCACTAGTGATTTAAATCATAAAAATTGAGTCCTTCAGAGAAGTGCTTTAAATCATGATTTAGATCAATTTGATTTAAATCAAATCAACCCTGATTAAGCCTGTCAAATTGTAAACAAATAGGACCAAGGGCTTTTTGTGGGAGAAGTGAAAGGGATTCCCTTTCCTTCATAATCCCTTGGGGGGGAGCAGGGGTTTCTCTCTTGGTCTTTTTTTGCCATAAAATAATTTAGAGCCAGCCAAGTAGCATGTATTCCTGATTGTATATTTGTAAAACCTTTCCAGTGGTTGTTTGTGTTTTCTGAAATAGACCTTATAGTCCTCCAATAGTCCTTACAACATGTTGTCATAAGAACATAAGAACATAAGAAGAGCCTGCTGGATCAGGCCAGTGGCCCATCTAGTCCAGCATCCTGTTCTCACAGTGGCCAACCAGGTGCCTGGGGGAAGCCCGCAAGCAGGACCCGACTGCAAGAACACTCTCCCCTCCTGAGGCTTCCGGCAACTGGTTTTCAGAAGCATGCTGCCTCTGACTAGGGTGGCACAGCACAGCCATCATGGCTAGTAGCCATTGATAGCCCTGTCCTCCATGAATTTGTCTAATCTTCTTTTAAAGCCGTCCAAGCTGGTGGCCATTACTGCATCTTGTGGGAGCAAATTCCATAGTTTAACTATGTGCTGAGTAAAGAAGTACTTCCTTTTGTCTGTCCTGAATCTTCCAACATTCAGCTTCTTTGAATGTCCACGAGTTCTAGTATTATGAGAGAGGGAGAAAAACTTTTCTCTATCCACTTTCTCAATGCCATGCATAATTTTATACACTTCTATCATGTCTCCTCTGACCCGCCTTTTCTCTAAACTAAAAAGCCCCAAATGCTGCAACCTTTCCTCGTAAGGGAGTCGCTCCATCCCCTTGATCATTCTGGTTGCCCTCTTCTGAACCTTTTCCAACTCTATATTATCCTTTTTGAGATGAGGCGACCAGAACTGTACACAGTATTCCAAATGTGGCCGCACCATAGATTTATACAACGGCATTATGATATCGGCTGTTTTATTTTCAATACCTTTCCTAATTATCGCTAGCATGGAATTTGCCTTTTTCACAGCTGCCGCACACTGGGTTCTCTACTGAGTTCCCCAGTGCCTAATAAATCCAAACCCTTCCGCCCGACACCATCGTCTCATCCACGCATTGAGACTGTGAAGCTGGGCCTGTCTGGCTGGTCCTGCGCGTGTTACCGGCAGCATTTCAGAGAAAGCCACCTTGGAGGTCCTGGCTTTCAGCATCCTACCTAGCAACCTAGATTTTGCTTCCAGGACCTCACGGCTGCATTTCCCCATGTCGTTGGTGCCAACGTGCACCACGACCACTGACTCCTTCCCAGCACTGTCTACCAAACTATCTAAACGACGGGCGATATCCGCAACCTTCGCACCAGGCAGGCAAAACACCTTGCGGTTTACACGCCCATCACACACCCCACTGTCCCTAACACTGCCTGCACAGTTCTGAAGAGATCTAGGTTTGGTTTTGTATTTTTAATAAAGCATAGAAATGTAGAATTTTTAAAAAAGTTAAATGAAGCTTTTAATTTTTAAAAAAGGCCTCTACTGGTATGCTTTAACAATCAATCAATCCAGAGCTCTTCAGTGTTCCACAGGCAACATTTTGGACAGCCTCACTTTTTGCAAAGCCCACGGACCTAGAAAAACATAGAAACCTTGGAAAATATAGAAAAGTACAGAAACAGAAACAACTTGGAAGTGTAGTTGCATTTCATCTCGGGGAGGTGGAGACCTCCAAATAATTCTAATTCACACCTTGTTATTTGGCTCCCAGACAGACCTGATGCACACCCCTAGCATATTCACACTGTCAATGATGTTTGATAGAAGGAACCTTAGAAATGGGCATAGCACTCAGCCATATGTACTACATACTCACATTTTCAGAACACACAGCCTGCCAAAAGAGGTTTGCCTCAGTGAAGTGTAAACACAGAAACCACAGAAATTAAAAACACCAAGCAACACCCCAGAGCATTCATGAGAGATTGCTCTGTCTCCCTACTGCCTGTGCCCACCCCCTTTAAAAGCTTTTGATCAATCTGACATGCTGGACTACACTGTTGACTACTGGCAAAATGGAAGTGGTGGCAAAACAATTAGTATGTACTTACTGGTCCATTAGTGAGAAGATTTCTTTTTTTAAAAAAATTAACACCCTTACAGATGCCTTAAAGCACAAGAAGCAGTAGCCAACATTACTCTCAACTGACTCATGATTAACCTACACATCATCACTATCCTACATCACTATCCTACTATAGGATTGTTATCCTATAACCTAGAAGTCTCCATGAACAATGACAGTGTATAAAATTATATATATATATTTAAATCTTTTTATCATCATCAATCTTTGGGATCCTTTGGAGTGCTGAAAGGTGGTGGGTGACATTTTCTAAAATAATATACTACACTTAAAAATGTCTAAAAGTTTGTACTTCCATGCCACGAACCATGGGATGAAAGGTAACTTTGCAAGAAACAGGTTAACTTTCTGGGAACACTCTAAAGGAAAACATTGTGCTTTTCCAAAGACACTTCTCAACTAAAGTTAGCTTCAAAACAAAAGTAGAGCACACCCTGTAAAACCAAGTATATACATTTATTTTCAAGCTATTTCTAGGTTGGTACATATTAAAATCAATAGCACCACATACTATCAAGTATATTTCAGTGATAACACAAATACAATAAAGTGTAATATTACCCAAGATTATAAATACAATAATTAACCATAATAATTCAATACTATTTTGAATGAATCATAGCAGTTAATATCTAATCCATATATATTTCCCATAAAGTTTATAAGTAACGCCCAATTATCATAAACCTTTGGTTTTTTACCAGCCATCTCGTAACTGAATAAACTCTGTAACCTTTGCCATTTCTATAATATTCAGATTTTAACCAGGCATATTTCCAGTGTTGGTATTTTACAGTTTCTCCACTCAAAATTGTTGCAGTCAATAGTTTCCATACTAGCTTGTAAGCCTAGTACAACCTAGTTATAGCATTCACTGCATGAAAGTTCATTACATGAAGAAAAACAGGGACATATTACTATGGCACAATAAATGTTGCTATAGATCATCACTATTAACTTTAAACTGATCCAATTTCTAATTGTCAAAGTATCTCTAAAGTGACCTGTTTCCAGAGTAAAACAATAGAGCCAACAGAGCCCTAAAGCTATACATGCCATAGAAGAGGACACTAGAATTCACTTCCGCTATTCCACTTACGGCATGCTCAACTTTTTTCCATTGGAAGGCCTGGTGGTACACCCGTCATTTGATCTCAATTTATTTAAGTGTTATATCTGGTATGTTACAGATGCTTGGCCAGACTGTCACACCTAGGCAGTCTAAAGATTTGCATAGCTAAAAAGGAAAATCGGTAAAAATAAAAGTGGTATCCTGACTATAGAGACAGCTTTGTATTTCTGTATGGACATCAGCCTTCATATAAGTAGAAACATGAACACTACAAAGTCTACAGTGTTGTTGGCAATCACTGTATTCACACTAGAAACACATCCCCACTGCTGGATGAGTTTCCAAGCAGCCACCACAAGGTGAGTGGTCTTGTGATTCAACTTTTTTTCTTTATAGTATCAGCTGACATTGCCTTTCTATAATGCAAGCCACATCTCACTTCCACGATGATTGTCCCAATAAACATTAGATTATGCTAGCATAGAAATGGCTAAAGGTCAACTATTGTGCTGTAGCACTGCACAAACTCACAAAAAATCGCCCTGCTTTGAATTCAAAGACTAGAATCTTGCACGTACTTAAAGAAATTCTATTGAAATCAACTTGATTTATTTTCAAGTAATTGTATGTTTTGGAATCAGTGGGCAACTTGCTTTGATTTACACAGAATCTAAAAGAAAAGTGAATTCCCCAATGTTATTTAATTTTATAACAAAAATAAAATAGCCTATCCCAGATTTATAACACTTCTTTCAAGCTTCATTCACACCTTGATTATAATGTGTTTTATATCTGCCATAGAACAAAATGAGATTGAGGAAATACAGTGGAATTTGCAAACAATTACCTGGGCAAGCTCCAGAGCTTAGGTCCACTGGAAGTCTGCATGCCCTGCCTCCCAGGAATAACACTGAAGCAAGGGAGAGACTAACCCATTGACTGACAACAGAAGGCTCAGCTGCAGAGAGCTCACTTCCCACCTACCTGCCAGAAAGAAAACTCACCTCCAATTGCCCAGTTGCCCTGGGACTGCAGACACAAAGGGGAAAAGACACTCAGGCCCCACCCATCTGCCCAAGGAACAAGCAAGAGACACCAACTGCTATTCAAGCAATACCAGCCTGGCCCAAACTGGACAGAAATGCTTATAGCTCAACACATTGTTCTGGCCTTAAAAGGCTTGTCTCCCTCCTCTTGTTTTTACCTTCCTTTGTGTGTCTTGTCTTTTTTGGAGACAAAAAGTCTCCACTTTGGGAGCCAATAATTGTCTAGAAAGCAAGATAAAAATATAGGAAATAAATAGATTGTGAAGTCAGTAACATTGATAACATACTCTCTGGATTAAGGATTTTGCTCAAAAATATATGTACATACAATTACTCTCTCAGATTTAAAGATCATTAGTACTGAAGTCTAATTATGTGAATCTATGCTCTTATTAATAAGAGTGTTGCAATATCCAACAGTATACCAAGTATGCTTAATAAAATGGCCCTAAATTCACCAGAAGGGGAAAATCATGGAAGGAGCTGGGTCATATTACAGAGGCACTGCCAATATTAAACTGGGTCGGCAAGATGGCAAGCATGCAAATGTCTGTAAGATAGAAACCAAACCAAAAAGATATGAAAAAGAAAACTAATTAACAGCATGCATGTGACCAAAGAACTATGTGTTGATTTGATTCCAGACTTTCCAAAACTATCACTGGCATTCAGGAACAAATGATTTACACATTAAGACCAGTAACTGAATATTTAGATATGATGCAACCTGTGACTGACAAAAGAGTTACTCTTTTCAGACAAACTGCTCATCCATATATTTTTAAAAATGATATACACTTGTGATGTACAGCCAGGTTCTCTGAATATTTATTTTAGCAACAACTTTATATAACATTTGGGTAGTAGAAAATATGGTTTTACAAGCATACAAATAAGCAATGAATTTGGATAATGCCTAGTTCATAAAATATATTTTGAGTAAAGAAACCGACAGTAGCAAAGTTTTATGAGCATGTCCTTCTGTACACATCTGAATTCATCCTGGCTCAGCTACTGAATCAATAACTATTAGGTAAACCAGCTACCTCTCTTCTAATACATTTCCAAATATTTCTTAAGATTCTAGCATTTGTCTGTAAATGCTACCAAATTCAACAGAGCTGCACAACAGAGCATTTGTGTTTTGCAAAAGGCAGATGGGAAAGAAGTATTCAAGTAGAATACTTAACCTAAAGAGCAAAAGTAGTGAAAATATCAGCAAAATGTACAACATAGATTTCACATGCACATAAAAAGGCTATGTACACAACTTATCACACCTTTTAAGGAGAAATTTGTTACATGGAAGCTGAATGCCAAATCCTCCATCATTTTGGTTTTGATATTAGGGTTTTAAGTGACCAGCCCCACCCATGTAGTATCATGATGTCATGATAAGGCACTGGCAAGGCCAAAAGGTTGAAATTATGCTCATATCTGAGAAGCCTACTAACTAGGGTGGAGCTCACAGCAGAGGACCTCTTGTGCTTAGGCAGCTACGATAAGAAGTACTATCTGAGCAAGTGTGATACCATTGCTACAACTTAATTTCGGCCCAAATATCTAAAGGATACATATTAAAACATGAAAGCTAAAACCTAGCAAATATGACCTGAACTGGCAAGACTTCCTCAGTTACCTATGGAGTGGTTTGTGTTCATTATCCTTTGTTTTCTCATAGCCATTAATCCCAGCAACACCTATCGTTATCTGAATGATAGTGCCAGTGACCAAGAAAGTGGGTAATTCTGAAACTAAGTCTCTATGCTGTGTAAGAGAGTGAATACAGACTTCCAGACAGCAAAGAAGAGGGAAAATATGGCTTTTATTCTTGGAGGATAGAGTTCATAGAATCATAGAATAGTAGAGTTGGAAGGGACCTATACGGTAGGGCCCCGCTTTACGGCGCTTCACTAATGCGGCAGTCTCAATTAGACGCAATTAGATTAAAGCCCCACTCATACCGCGCTTGTTCCACTTTCAGGCGGTTTTCCGGCATCGTGCCCCATTCTATTCAATGAGTTCCGCTTTTCAACAGTTTTCACTTTTCAGCAGGGGTCTGGAACGTAACCCGCCGTATGAGTGGGGCCTTACTGTAATGCCATTGAGTCCAACCCTCTACTCAATGCAGGAATCCAAGTTAAAGCACACCTGACAGGTGGCTGTCCAGCTGCCTCTTCAATGCTCCCTAAGTTATTGGTTCCATTGTCGTACTGCTGTAAAAGGAAGTTTTTCCTGATGTTCAGTTGAAATCAGGTTTCCTTCAACTTGAGTCCATTATTCCAAGCCCTGCACTTTGGGATTATCAAGAAGAGATCATGGCCTTCCTCTGTGCAACAACCTTTCAAGTACTTGTTCTTAATATTAAGACCAAGTTTATAACTCTTAATTTACTTAAATTAATCACAGAGGATGAATGGGAATCACAGGATTAACACATGACAGAAGGAACAGAATTTTCATTTTGACCCAGCAGTTTTATTCCTCAGCCATAAAAGTAGCCCACCACAACGGGTCACATAAAATGGAATTATGCAGTAGCACAGGGAAAGAGATTATAATGAGAGGTTAACAAGACGAGTGGGTTTTTTCCTGCAGCATTACTAAAGCTGAATGTGTAAAAAGGAACAAGCAGATGTGAAATATATTAATGCTTCTTTCTCAAGCAAGGGGGAGGGGTTTACCACAAAAAATTGTTTCTGACTAAGAAGATGGGAACACATAACATGAAAATAGGAAATGAGTTTTTTTGCACAAGAATATTGAAGGAGAGATTAATAGTGTGTTATCCTAACAACAGGGGGTGAAATGTATGGAATTAAACTGAAATATTAAAACGAAATACTAAAATAAAGTTCAAGGCAAGGACAATCCAATGTAAAATATATCAATATACAGACAGCAATATGGGGATACTAACAGAACAAAGCTAACATTACAAAGAACCTTACTCTATGTGAGTGGTGATCCTTTGTGGCAGGGATGGCCAGACTTCAAGCTTTGAGGGCCTACTTCATTTTTGCTAAGTGTGGCTCAACTGGAGGCTGGTGTAAAAGGCAAATGGTTAGAAGTAAAGAAATTCTGAGCCCAGGAATTTGTACTGAGTACCAGAAAAAATGGAGCCTACAATTTTTCTGCACAAAAATCCAGATCTGTTCATTTCAATAGTAATCTCGGGAAGTGGCTAGGGTGTGAATGTAGTGTGAATGTGACCCATGAAACAACTGCATTTTAAAAGGGAAGTGGGTATATAACCAGTGACATTTCTTCTCTTTCCAAGAGGAAAGCAAAACATAGCTAAAATACTAAAATCTTCCTGCAGCACACTAGATTTATATACCAGTGACTATATGAACAAAGTGATATGTATACATGCCTAATGAGAGTGGGTCTCTCTATCCATTACAGATATAAGGAGAAAGAAGACCCAATGCCAAAGCAGGCAGTGGTTCCCTTTAAAAATGCAGCAATGCTAATTGTGCAGAATTGCTTGCTTTACTCTGCCATTCTCTGGTTGCCTTATCCCTCTAGTATGGCTTCGCACAAGACAGTAAGCTGTCTGGGAAATGGATGTTTCCATCTCTTTGCTAATGTATTAATGAAGATTCTGGAACACAGCAACCCTTGTTGGCACCACAAGGCAGTACCGTAATCCAAATAAGTAACAACCACTAGGAAGGATCACAGCCACATTACCAATTCATGACCCCCCTCCCCCAAAAAACTCTTATAGTTATTTGGGAATTTCTGTAAAGTCTTAACTCCTGAATCAAACCTTGTTTTTGAAAACTAAGAAGATTTTAAGATGAAGGGGATAACGTATCTTGAATAATACTGTAAATAGAGGTGATTCACTCAATACAGTGAGCAAAAGAAACAACAAACTTGTCATGCATGCAAACATACCATCCATATAGTTATTTCAGATACTTCTTAATTTTTGCTACAGCTTTGGTGCATGACAGCCATACGCTGGTTTCATTCTCAGTCTGACTACCACTGAGAACAGAGGACAGAGCCTCTATATTCGTAAAGATGTCTTTCCCTAATTTGAATGACAAGTGCAAGAAACCATATACAGCTTAATTGCATGTACAAAATTTCTGAATTGCAGAACTGTGGTAAGATTAGAAGGGAGGGGCTATGAGGACACAAAATATACTGCAATAGTAAATATTTAACTAATAACTAGATCTTTCAATATGCATTAAAAATGTCATGTGCAGTGGGCCAAGTTACATATTATGTGCAAGACCTACTACTGGATTGGAGCAGCGGTGCTGGGTTAAACAGTGTTTAAGCCTTTCCCTTGTGGGGCTAGAACCAGCTCTGGGTGGGGAAAGGTCTGGATCAAGGAAAGACTACGTGAGAAGGAAAGTCTTAAACACCATCTCCCCCAGTCGCAGCATTCCAGTCAAACTTGCCACCCCTGCAGCTGCTTCAAAATAAAATTTAAAATATATCAGAAAATCTAATCATGGATTTACCACATAAGGCAGGAGTGGTGAACCTGTGGCCCTCCAGATGTTGTTGGCCTACAACTCTCATCATTCCTGACCATTGGCCACGCTGGCCAGGGTTGCTGGGAATTGGAGTGTAAGAGTAGAGGCACCTTTGCAGTTATGGTGGTTTCAGTGTGTCTCCAGTTCTGTTTTCTGAAGTCAGAGACACACAATGCTAGTCAAACTCTGCCCCTTTTAACTCCAAAACCTGGGGAAATGCATTTCTCCATAAAATCCACTTCACACAGAAATAAAAACTGTTTGATAGATCAACTCATTGCCACCCTGTGGTGTGTCCAATGAAAACACTTTGCTGTAGGTTGGACATAGGCAGTGATTGGCCCAACACTTTGCTGTGGGTGGTTCTTAATTTCTCAGATCAGCAGCGGGGGAGGGCAGATATGTCCAGTCATAGGCAAACACATTTTAAACCTATTTTAAACCAAAGCCAGAGAACAATCTGGCTCCTTTTGAAGCCGTTAATGTATCTGTAGCCTGACAACATGTACTTTTGACCAGTTTCACACTATTAATTTACATTCTTCCCCACCCCAAAAAATGCTTTGAATTATGTCACAGTTTCATCCTTAATGAATTTTTTTCCAGTGAGTATTTCAAGCATACTCATTCCAATGTAGCACAGTCCTGTTGCAGGTCTGCATGACATCAGAATACATATGAGAGATCATTCTGAGAAGGTACATGCCTATATCATTCCAGAATTTTAGAACTGATTCTTCAGCTAACTTTGAAGTTAGCTCCTTTAGTGTGGCAGCACCTGTGCTCTGGAACTTCCTGCCTATTGACCCTAGTTATATTATTTTAAACACCTGCTGGAAACTTTTTTGTTTTGGCAAGTCTATCCAGAGAGACACAACTTAGTTACCTATATTTGTTATAAAAGTTTTATTGATTCAGTCTTTGTTTTTAATGATTATGGTGTTATGTACATTCGTTTTCAACTGGTTTGTGGATTTTAACCATGTTTTACCTATAATTTGTTTTGTACACCATTTAGAGAACTGTTTGATCAAGCGTTTTATATAGTTTCTAAATAAATAAATTTATGAACACCCACAAAACCCTTTTCCACAATAAGCCCTCCCCAGGGTTTGGTGGAAGCATTATGAGTGTTTAGCACAAGATCCACATGGCTGCCACTGACAAACATTAAAACTGCAGCATGGAGCTCCTACCACACAGAAACAGATTTTTGGGGAGCAACAACTGTTCCCCAATTGCAATGATCCAAAGGCAGTTTGAAATGTATGTCATGTATTTTTGCCAGGCCATAAATATGTCTGTATAGAACACTGAAATCCCACAAGCAGCACAGCAAAGGAACTGAACCCTGTCAGTCCATATGGCCAACCAAGGAAACAGCAGGGTCAACTATGCAAGCAGATGTGAGGCAAAACCCTGTCTAGCTATATATGGCCTTAGTTCATGAACAGAAGGAAAACACAAAAATGAAAATTAATACCAGTAAGCTGTATATGATGGAAGAAAACAAAACAAGCCCAAATTTTAAACGCAAAAAGGTCAGTCCACACTTAAGCAGGAGGCAGGAAAGGACGAGGAAAACAGCAGAAAGCCAGTGTGGTGTAGTTAGAGCATGGGATTATGACCTGGGAGACCAAGGTTTGAATCACCATTCAGCCATGAAGCTCAGTGTGTTATCTTGGGCCAGTCACTGCCTCCCAGCCTAACCTTTCTCACAAGGTTGTTGTGGGGATCAAATGGGGGGGGGACCATGTATGCTACCTTGAGCTCCTTGGAGAAAAGGTGCGATATAAATGCAATAAAAACATAAATAAATGCATACTTCTAAGTCCCCTCCCCAAGATTCACAACTGACCGGAAGCAGTGAGGCTTTCCCCTATGTTCAACTTGTTTCAAAATGGGAACGGGGGGGGGGTCGAGGAAGAGAAGCACGTTAGAAGGAATGGCAACCTCTTTAATCCTTTTAGCAAGCCTTCCATTCAAATCACAGTTGAAGCAGAGGTCACAGCTGGGAGGAAGGGAAGGCAACCCAGCAACAGGTGCCTTTTCCACCCCCGCTCAACCCTATCACCCTGTGCGCATTTATTTTGGAAAAAACGCCATTGAACTCAGTGGGGCTTACTTCCGAGTAAACATGCACGGGGATGGGGGGCGCCCAACAAAATCCCAAATGCGGAGGGCTGTGAGGAAAGTGAGGGCAAGGTGCAGCTTCCAAAAAGGAAACAGGCCAGGGAGAGACCGAAGTACTGGGTATTATTAAGTACTGGGAGATACCCAAACCCAGCGCAAGTCAAGAGCCCCCACTCCAGCACACTCGCCTGCGTCCCCCAAGCCATCCGAGCGCACGCTCCCACCAGCCACCCTGCAGCTAAGCCTCGGCGTCAAGCTGCACCGCAGGCCGGGCCCCTTCCTTCCTTCTTCCTTCCTTCCTTCCCCCAAACAAAGTGCCCGCTTCCTCGCTCCCTCCCTCCGAAAGTCGTGGGTCTATCTCCACACTCGTCAAAACTCGCTATCCTTCTCTCCTCCCCGCCCTGCGCTCTCACCTGCTCCTTTCTCCCTCTGCTTCACGGCACCGCAGCAGACAACGGAATGCTCAGCCATGCCCAAACGGCGCTCGCAAGGATGACCCGACCCAGCTCAACGCGCGAGAAAAGGGAGGAGAGGAGGAGGAGGAGGCAGCATAGAGCGGGCGGGCGGGACACTCCCTGAGAGCCGCTTCTTCTTGTCCTTCTCTCTATGTATTTGTCGTCTGGGGGAGGTGCTCTGGACTGTCTGTCAGTGAAGGAGCGCTCGGCCCTTTTTCCACCCTGAGCGCAGGCAGACGCCGCCTCAGTCAGTTGCCAAGGGGGCACCATCGGCAGTGTCTCTTCAAAAGGAATGTACACACTCTCTCTCTCCCCACCCCACGCAAACACACACGCCAACAACACCTGGTTTCAGGGCTTTTTAGCCGTGTAACCTGAAGTATTTAATAGACAGCAGAAGACAATACAGTCGATCACAAACAGTGTTGGTGAACGAACAACCCAACAACCCCCCCCCCAAATTATAATAGGAGTTGTGATACCTATAACCAGGGCTAGAACTGCTGCTAGGCATTGTGAGGCTTGTTGGCATGGAATTGTTTGCTATATGATTTACTGTATTTTTAATGCCAGCGGGGGATTTTTCTGCCTCAAGTGCCAAAACCACTTGGCTGGCAAACTGTGCCCCGTGGCTTAGGGAGATGGGGTGTGTGTGTGTGTGTACTATTCGATGCTCTGCCTCGAGCAGCAAAATGTCTTGGGCAGGTCCTGCGTGTAACGTTGAAATCCTTGGGCCACAACGCAGGGTTTTTGTGAAAAGGTGTGTTCAGTGCTAATGGCTGCTGGGGGAGGGGGGAGAGATTCGGATCAGGACTGTGGCACTGCAGGAGGAGAAATTTAAACCTTCCACCATGTCATTTTTTAATTTGAAATGCTGCCAACCATCCGCGCGTGCTATTTTCCCATGGATACAAAACATACCCGAGTGGTGTCTCCCGTGTGATGGATGCTACTGAAATAAAGCACATCTAGAAATTCAAGTTCTCATGAAGAAGCTATGCTGGATGACCATGGGTCAGTCACTGTCTCTTAGCCTAATTGATCTCACAGGGTTGTTGCGAGGATAAAATGTAGGGGGGAGAACCAGTATACCGCTTTGAGCTCCTTGAAGAAAAGGTGGTGTATAAATGGTATACAAATATGTATGTTTTGCCCTAATGGGAAAAATAGCAGTGGGAAGTGCATTCTTACAGTTTCTTACAGAAAGAGGCTTGAGACAGGGGATCTGTGACCGCTATAACAATGGAGAAGAAAAAGAATGAACATGAAAAATAGCATTTGTAGAGTACACTTCCCTCAAAATTTAGTCACCACAGCTAGGTGTTACACATTAAAGGATTTATTGGACATTACGTCCAGTAAACATAGTCTCTCCAGACACCTCTCATTTTTGACAACTCAGGCAATGATCATACTCACTGATAAATGGATATTACAGGAGTGAGCCAATCATTAACAGCCTGGTCCTATGCCTATCCAAATAAGATATATACCTCAGTACATGCTGCCTGATAACCTGAACAAGTGACAAAGGAATCAAATTACCATTTAGTCATCAGGTCAGGGCGGGGATCTGAAATGATTCTTTCAGAGATTAAACGATCTATAATTTACCTCCATCTCATGGTGGTGACATCCCAATAGCCTCCATAAATATCTGACATCTTAAAACAAATTACTACCATGTAATTTTAGAAAGTCAAGTATACTCTGCAACACCTGTCCTAAGAATTGCTTAGGAAATATGGGTCAGTTTGTCTGATAGCAAGATCCTCTGAATCACTGATCTGTTCTAGAAAGTGGCCATTAATGTCAGGAATTTGCCTTGGAATCTAATCATTAGAATAGAGGTGTCCAACCCTTTTTTCATACTTGCCAAAATTGTAGTAGATGTGTTAACATTTTTGCCACATGACAAAAAAAATTAACTGTGTTTTGGAGGCAGAGAAATGCATAGTTTTTCATTAAGTAGTTCAAGGAAATCAGGCATAAAATCAGCTAGACTACATCTCAAATACCTCCAAATTTTCATCTAGTATCTGTACCTATATCTTGATTTCACCATTTTTACTGCATAAAAAGTTGATTTGCAGAGCCACATTGAATAGAAGATTGAAAAGTTTTGGAATAACTGTATTTAGAACTGCAAACTCATTTCGATTTAAAATATGAATCCACATCATAACAATTGAATAATCTTTCAAATGCTCAGTGCAATAGCATAGTGGCAAATTCAGAAGTGCAGGGTCCCTTCATGTTAGTCACAGCCATGTCCACTCCCCCCTTTTTTCGTTGCGGAGTTGCGAATGAGATCCTTGTGAATGCCTTTTCCCACAACAACAGGCACGCCTAGGAGCCAATAAGCAGGAAAGAGTGTTAGCTACTGGGAAGAGTCTTCTCAGTGGCTGACTCACCCCCTTTCACTCTGATTGGCTCAAATCAGCAGGAAAAAATAAGGAAGCATGTTAGAAAACTCTTCTCAGTGGCTAACACACTCCCCTTTCATGCTGATTGTCTTGTGGCATGCTGGAGATATAGCGACCCTGCTCCTAAAAAAGTAAAGGGTCTAAGACACACATACTCTGAGCCCCTGGGCGACTACATCCCTGGCTAAGTGCTTTGAAGTAAAAGCACATTTGTCTTGCAAAGGTGCCTCTCCAAAAAAAAGAAACCTCACAAGCTCTTGAGATAGTTGAGAATTGTAGATATTAAACTTAAATGGATCTTGCTTTTTGCAGAGTATAGGACCCAAGGATGAATCCATAATTGTTAAGGGAGGAGGCTGAACACTTTTTTGAACTGGTACATGTATAAAATAATTTTATTTAACAATTTTTTTTTTTTAAAGTGGTAGCAGTAAAGCATGTTTGCCACAAGTCAATAGTTATTTCACCACATGTGGTGAGTGGTGATTGTGTTGGGCACCAGGGTATTAGATCAATAGTTTTAAGTAGCAGGGGATCAGAATAATGACCCTAAAACTTGATTAATGATATGTGATCTCTTTTGTCTGCAGCAGAGATGCTTGTATAAATAAAAAGACTTCTTAGTAATGGTGGCCAGTAGTCAATATCTCAATAAAGATCTTAGGAAAGATGTACTGTAATCAGTGAAAAGAATGTTGATTGTCAATACTGATATGCTTAGATTGTCATACAGTTCAACTTCTGGCTGTCCAGCTGTTGAAGCAAGTCTTGCAGCTGACTACAAATCCCTCGCTGTATTGTTTCACTGAAAATGGCTAGGTAAATATATATGTCTGCTCATAATGCTTGAGATAAGAGGGGCAGTCTTCAGCTCACTATGGGCACAGAGCTAAATGCCATGTAGCTCTGAGCTGATTATACAGCTCTACTACTCAACATAATCTCCATATACAGACCAAGATCTTAAGAAGAATAAGGCAGGATCATGGCAGCTGGAGAAGCACTATCCAGGCATGAACAGGGAACACTGCTGATATGGGACAGGTGTGCTGCATTAGGAGGAGCAGCTGGGAATCAGAATATGAGCATGTGAACCTCAGCAACCTAAGAGTCAAGGCAAGTGGTAAGTGTGTGCAGAAAGTAATTTCCTACTGCTACTGCTACTGCTACTGCTACTGAATTAACCACTCGTGAAAGGAAGTTTCACTTCTTGACATGACATCAGTTCTTCCCATCTGGTTCTGGAGATTTCTCCTGACTTTCTCAGCCTGGGTTTCCCCTGAGTTCCCCAATCTTGGTCATAGAGTTATATGGATTTCCCCTGGACTTCCTGGCTTGGAACTCCTTATAGCATCAGGAGTCCCATGCATTTGGCCCTTCTGAAAGTCCCGCATGTCTGTGGTTCCATCTGCCACGGTCTCCCCGTTAATATTTTCCAGTTACACTAGCACTGTACAATGAACATCCATAGCACAAGCAAAGACAGCTATTAACAACAGCATTTATTTAAGCAGATTGTCTTCTACACAAAACCATTACAATGTACCATGAAGCAATCACTGGAAACCTGCTTGCAAAACTGTAACTTCAAACGCCACAGATGCAGATGCACATACCTATGGGAAATAACAACAGAAAATAAAACAAGATGCCCTCACAAACACTCATAAAAGCAGCAAAAAATCTACATATCAAAACCTTCCCCATGCCCCCTTGCAATAATAAAGGAACAATATAAAGCTGGCAAGGAAATAACTTTATTTCTGTCTTATGAAGGTCTATTTCCATGGAGCCTCATTAAACAATGATCAAATCTCTCCCATATAAGAAAAGTACACCTGACACAAAATATAGTTCCATAGTGATGGCTGGCTTAGGCAAAATATACATATTTTGTGACAGATAAAAGAGATTCCCATGAAATGAATTATAACTTAAACATTATTCTTAATAATATTGCCAATTGTTACTCAGTGGAGATGTCGTATTTACTTAATTCCTATTAATATTAATACATTACCAAAATGATTTCAGCTCCTTTGTGGAAACACATTTTCAGTTGCATCTAGAAATGGTAACCTTGGCAACAGTATTATATTTTTGGATCCCTAGCAATGTATTCTATTTATTGTAATCAAGTGATTGCAAGATGCTAGCTCTGGGCCACAAATGTAAGATCAAAGATTTAAGCACATGGCTAAAATTTCTTTAAGGTAGACATATATAGTTATTCATATTACGAATTTTAAATGGGATACACACAAAATGAAGGCCACTTTAACAAGTTCTTTTCCATTTGTACTGAAATAAATATAAATATTTTCTGTTTACCACTCTTTTTTCAAATGTGGGACAACTAAGCAGCACATATTTTAGATCCCATTCACACTGGGTAAGTGCAAAAATGCATGTAAATGCTTTCTTCAAATAAGTCTGTAAAATGAATATAAGTGTAAAATAAATATGTGAGGCTGCAATTTTTTAAAAAATCTGGAGCAGCTGGAAAATGGCTGTCTTCATAATAATCATAATCTAACCACACCATCAGAACCATTCACATTGCAGCTGAGAGCCAATGCTGTATCAGTATATGATCAGTGATGTGATTGTGTGGCCGCTGCCTTGCACAAGGGGCAGGCAAAACAGCAGTGATTTTAGGGCATGCTGCTCTGATCCCCCCATGCCATCTTTTTCAAAAAGATGTGTGCTATTACTTCTTTCTGCCACAAGGAAGAAAGAGCAGGGGGAAGAACAGCACCTTTTGAAGAGCCACCTGAAAAGTAGCTGGCCAGAATGACTTGATTTGATAGTGTCTTACTACTTTGCCTTACCAATACAGATAATTTATACAAGGTTTGTGTCTATTTCTGATTAATTTTACAATGTTTTAAAAATATTTTGCATATTTCTAATCCCAGGTGTTGGCTCAAATCATGTTCTACCTTTGAGAGATCTGGGACAGTCTGAAAATTTATACAGTGCCTTGCAAAAGTAATCAGACCCCTGACCAATCCTCTCATGTTACTGAATTACAAATGGTACATTGTAATTTCATTCTGTGTAATGTTTTATTTTGAAACACTGAAACTCAAAATCAATTATTGTAAGGTGACATTGGTTTTAGGAAATGTTTATAAGAAACATAAAAAACTGAAACATATTGATTGAAAGCACTGGGCAAAGATTGGAGATTTTTAAAAAGTTTAAACTTGACTTGTTCTTTTGATGTTGCAACAACAAAATAATTGAGTCCCACAGTCCCCAGCGGTGTCACTAGCGGGAGTGCGAGGGGGTGCGGACCTCCGGCGCGCGCCCTCCCAGGGGCATGGACAGGGGTGGCTGGTCTTGCGCACACGCGCGCGCACTTACCACATGCTCCAGGCTGACGGTGGAAGGCCTGTCCAGGCTTCACCGCCAGCGAGTGGGCGCCTGCTTTTGGCACGCACCGGACCGGGTGCCGGGGAACCCTTGGCAAGCCCCCAAATCTTGTGCTGAGTGCGCGCATGTGCGCAAGACCAGCCACCCTTGTCCATGCCCCTGGGAGGGCGTGCGCCGGAGGGGCACCCAGCCGGAGAAGCAGGCCTGGGAACGCCGGTGCACCTCCCTCGCCCCGCCGATGCTGCTCCCAGTCTCCCCTGCCCGCCTGCATGCCTCCGAGGAGGAGTTGGCTGCTCCGACTGACCCGGAGCACTTCTCTGCCGGGCAACGGCGCGGAGCAGGGCGGCTCTGGGTGTCACCCCCCCTCATGGTGTCACCTGGGTGCAATCCGCACCCCCCATACCCTGGTAATGATGCCCCTGCCAGTCCCCTCTTTGGGTAATCAACCTGCAGCCTTCTCAGAGGGGTGTAGGAAGGTCTGTATAGTTGTATTGAAGGTGTAAAAATGCCACAGTGAAGTTTAAGTTGATGAATATTCATAACTTACTAAGCAAATAAGGAACAAATTCAAAAGGCAGAAATTATCTACAATGACTACCTGCCTGATGTCAGCTTCAATGGAAAAGCCTCATCCAGTAAGAGATCAAAGTGTGGCAGCAGCTTCTGGTCATGCAGTTGATGCAGGTGCTAAAACTGCACTATGCTTATTCAAGACCATCAAAAGGCTGGATAGCACATCTCGTGATACAGATGGGGACTCGTATATAGGCCATAAACTGTGCTTGATTTAAGCTGAACAAAGGCTAGAATTTCCACATGGATTGCAAGCATCTGCACCTCTTAGAACAGATAAAAAAACCTTCACACGACGATGCCTGAATTCGCTTCAGTGTCATTTATGAATCAGTGAAGTACGTGGAGTATGGTGTAGTACTCCATACGTGGAGTATGGTGAAAAACAAAGTATGATTGTAAGGTGGCTAGATTTATCTATCACAGAAACAATAAAAATGTCGAGGAAGGTAAGGGAAAAACTATTGATGAGATTTTTGTTGTTTATGCAGACGATTACCACAAAGCCTACACATTCTGGCTGGAGACTTTAACTGCAGCTTAGCCTTCTGGCAGATTAGCCTGTAAACACACACCTATACAAAACAGGAAAGGAAATAATAAACTTCCACTCCCAGAGACTGCTATTTAAAAAATAATTTTCCCATACTCTTCTTCCTCATATTTCTGAAGATGAACATGATCAGAATTAGATATTCCTTATAGTAAGCCCAACTGAGTTTTGGCTTTTATTCACAACTGTTTTTGGTATAGCATTCTCGGTACTGATGACATGTAACAATTTTTGAGCAAATGGGGGTGGTTGTGTTTTCTTGCATACTGCTGCAGCCTCAAGACCACTTCCACTGTTTAAGCACTTGCAGTGACATGTGGAAAGCGGATTCACGCAGAATTCTGTGTGTACCATTATCAGCTTTGAGCATTCAGTAACAGTATATCATTGTGTAAGAGAACATCACAACAGACATGTTCATTCTTGGACAGCTAGGGCAAGAGCTATGGTAGAATGAGATGAAATAATACTCAGCCAGCCTCAGCCACCAAGCCAGTCACCTAGGATTTGGTTGGGCCATCTGGAAGAGGAGTGCCCCATGGCAAGCTTTAATCCAAAGCCAATGGTTCTCAGCAGGTCAGCCCCACTCCCTGATCAATTTGTGTGACCTTTTACAAAGGTCTACTGTAGCCTGAGTCCAAGTGATACACTTTGCAGTTCTCCAAGGGGTGGCGGAGTGTCTGTGTGTGGAGGGAGAGAGATGGCATATAAATATGGTGTTCTTCAGCACATTATGGTTTGGCACTATGGTTTCAGGGACGCAAAGAAAAAAGACATGTCAGAAACACTTGTTCCTTTCCATGTACAAAAACAAAAAGCAAACCCATTTGCCCAGGTGAGAGCCAATTTATGTGACTGAATTAATATTGGCTGTACTCATCCAGTGCATTCAGCATGTATTTCTGCCAGTTGTGGGGTGCAGTAGATTGTTTAATTGCTTCATCACACATGAAGACTGATTTTCAGACCACAAGGTTGCAAAAGCTACCGAGTAATTATCAACTGAAAATCAATCTGGCCCTGCAACAGAGTAATCTAAGATGGCTACTTCACCTGCTCAGTGTCTTCCACCATAACTTCAAGACCGGGGGCGTGGGACACACAATCTCAACTGCTGCTCACTCCCAAGCATCTGCCACCTCACTTTGCCTTATCATACTAAAATTTCTAGGCTTTCTGGTGGCAATGCTTTAACACTGAGGTGTCCATTACTGTCAGATCTTCTCAATACCAAATCACAAGGGTAAATTCAGATACCAATAAATTGAGCCTGTTGTGAGCCTGACCCAAAGGGGGGGAGGGGGGGCTTGCCCTGTAATGAGGGGCTGAGGAAAGCTGCTAAGTTTACCATTCCTACTCCCTCTCCCCCCCCACACACAGTTATGAGACTCTGCACCATCATTAATCATTGTCATAGTGTCCAATGTGAAGGAGTATTTTTTTTAAGCTTTAGGGTGCAATCTCTAGGAGTGAATCCTAGTTATATAATTTTTGAGTTCTCCCTCTCTGAGAGTGGAGAGGTCTGCCCTCAAAAAGTGAGATCCAGCCTCACAAACTTCCTTCCTGCAGTTGCAGAAAGGTCTGCAACTGGTGCTTCTCCAATGTCGGAGCATGCTGGAGGCACGCTAGGGGTTTGCTGCATGATCCTAAGTCCTCCCAATTCCCTGACATACCCTAAGAGTAAACTACACCAGCCCTGGATAAGACATTGATGATGATTGGTCTTCCACTAGTTACAACGGGATAGTGTTTTTTTAAAGCCCCTGAAAGGAGGGGGAGAAAGAAGGAATTATATCCACCCACATGCCTTCTGCCCTGCCAGCATGAGCCTGGCAGAACTTTGGATTTGATGATTTGTCTGCTTTTGATTATCCCTCCTCCATCCTGTTTTTTGTTGATAGCTAAAATTCATCTCTCTCTGAGATATTAGTAAGACTCACCATTTTTTTTCAGCTTAGCTCATTTCAAGGTCATTAAGAGATTATCACAAAATCATCAAAATCAAGGTCCCATCAATTTCACCCTACTGAAAATATTGTGGCTAATGCCAAAATTGGAGCAAAGTAGGTAGTTGTAGTATTATTTACTATTTATTTATTATTTGATTTATATCCTGCCCTTCCTCCCAGCAGGAGCCTTGGTATTAGAAGTCAGCAGATTTACACAGCAGTTGCAATAAATCAGTTTGTTAAAACCACTGGTAAAGGTGAGAAAGAAAGTTAAAAAATTATTTACTTGTAGCATACAACGCCATCTCAGAGGGTAGAAACACACTCACTATTCCGCCAGTTCCAGTGTGTCTCCACCTCTCCTGAAAATGGGGGCACACGATATTAGTCAAACCTCACCCCTTTTTACTGTAATACCTGGTAGGAGCAGCTTTTTTTATTCAGCTTCAAAGAGATTTTGCAACTAATCTGCAGATCAGTTCCCTCTCCAGGTGTGTCTAATGGAAACACTTTGGGGTAGGCGACTAGTATGTTCACAGCCTGAATGTGAGCTCAGGATGGCACCTCCTTACATGGATGGAGAACAAAGGGAGAGTGTGGTCTGAAAAGGGGGAGGAAGAGAGGCTCAAACAAATAAACAAATCACAAAAGAGTTAGTGAGGGGAACACAAGGATTACTTTGTCTGTCACCCCCTACTGGTTCAGGTAATAACTACAAGCATTGTTGTCTCCCATTCCAACATGTACAGTAGTTATTAGTACAGTTACCAGAGCCATATTCTGTATCTGGTCTGGTCATGGTGTTACTGAAGATGGAAACACACTCACTGTTATGCTGGTTCCAGCACATCTCCATCTTTCTCTTCTGAAAATGGGGGCACGTGACACTAGTCAAACCTCACCTTTTTACTAAAAAACCTGGTGGGAGCAGCCTGAGTGCATTTTTAAAAAAATCAGCTTCAAAGAGATTTTGCAACCTATCGGCAGATCAGCTCGTTCCTCCTCCAAGTGTGGCTAATGGGAATGCTTTGCTGGAGGTGACGAGTGTGTTTACAGCTTGAGTCAAAGCTGCTATGGTCATGTCATTACACATGACATGGACTGCAGTGATGTCACCATGTGTTCCTGATGAAATATTCAATTTGCAGATTTTATGCTAAAAGAAAGATGAAGAAACATGTACCTTCCTCAGGATGGGTAAAACAAGCAGCAGTGGTACAGTCCTGGAGTGATGAGGACAAAGAGGGGGAGACAGACTGGGACTTGGGGGAAGGCCCTGAACTTGCATTCAGAGGAGGTTGATGGTGAAGGCTCCAGAGCAGTTGACAGTGACAGCTTTGCCCCATAGTTCCAATTACAACTGATGAGGCACAGTCCAATTAGGAGGCAGCCTGTTCACCCCCCCTTCCTTGCTCACCCCGCTGTTGCTGGCACGCACCCCTCCTCTGAGGAAGAGGATCTCGCTGAAGTATCTCTGCCCCCCTCACCTCTGACCAGTAGGCTACTGCACTGGCAAGCTTGAAGGGTTCCCACTGTCCCGCTCAGGAGCAGCGCAAGAGTGCATGCATGCTCCCAACCATGACACCTTTCTCACGCAAGTAGAAGGAGCCCACCCACACTTACTTAAGTGTTGTAAGGGGCATGTCTAATTGCTGCGACAACATCTTAGAGCTGTGTAGTTGAGCCTAATTATGCCCTGGAGAGATGCTGAATCCTAAGTAACCTGTAAGCTGATTCATGAAGCACTCTGAATTGAAATGTTCCATTTGCCCTATTAAAGAAAAGCCCACCCTTGCATCCGTGTATGACTTCAGTGGGTTTGGGCAGGACAAGCAGCTAAAATACTATACTAGCAACTCCCTATACAGTCCTACTGGTACCTTTTCACTCCCCTTTTACATTTACAGAGTGTTTCTCTTCAGAACCCTCATATTTTATTCTGAAATATTGATCTATTCCTGAGACAAAAGCATATAGGAGCGATTCCTGATTGGGCAAAGGAAAAGTCATCAGCACACATTGTATAACATCACTTGATATTGTCTCATAAGATTTTTAAAGCACTCTGCATTGCTGTGTATTGTGTATTGCTGCAGCATTGCTGTGTATTGTTGTGTACTGCAGTTGTGTACTGCAGGTTGCAGTTTATCTGTTCTTGTATTGGCTCTTTCAGTACTTTTACTTTACGGCTTTTAACTGTACAATTTAATTGTACATTATTCTATTTTTGTAACCCACTCTGGGACCATTTGGTGAAGGGTGGGCTATACAAATAATAAATAAATAAAAGTGGTTATGCTAATTGGGTTTTGTATATCAAAAGTACTTTTTTAAAAAACCAATATATGTAGAATAGCATGATGGCAGCCAAGGCAGCTCAGCTGTTCAAATAACTGGCAAATACAGGCGTTGGCAGACATTATGCGACCAGGATGGAAAGCCTTACAAAGGATCTTGCTGATCTATGTGGTAATGCTGAGAACATTCAATGCTTGTCTCATAGGCAGTGCACCCACCCCTTAAGAGTCATTGCACATTCTCAGTTTATTTATATATTTATTCCTCAGTCCTGAAATAGAGTCAGCCAGTCTTGTTATGACAGAAGATGGAAGGGATGATTCAACGACCACTTACACCATCTAAGTTCCAGCTGGCTTAAGTGAGGTTGCATCGCTTAATCAATTAGTTTCCTGAGCATGGTAGGGATATGTATTTTTAATAACCATGATAAAATACATCCATGAAAATTATTTTTTTCTGGGGATCCAGTTTTCTATACTTTGTGAGATTGTTTATTTATTAAGACTATATCCTGCTCTTCACCAGCCCAGGACAGCAAACAAGTGATAAAACACTAAAAATATCTTGAAAATAAAAACATTCCAGTGCAGATGCTGACTGGGATAAGGTCTCTACTGAAAAGGCTTATTGAAAAAGTCTTCAGTATGTGACAAAAAGACTGTTGCAATACTGTTCTTAGCTTGTAATTAATTACGCTAAATCATAGGTGATGGTTTTTGGCAGAATAACTGGAGTCTAGGTGGAAACAAGGTAGAACAGTTCTCCTCCTTTAAGTACCCTGGAGTATATTTTGATGAGAAAAATGCTTGCAACATTCATCGTGCAAGAGAGGAGGAAGCTGGTGTGCTGCTGTTTGCCTGTCTGTGCCCTGGTTCGGATGTTGTTGGGGCGCCCAGTACGCCTGTTGCTGCTACTGCAGCACTCTGCTACACTGCTTGCCCTGGCTGGAGAGGAACAATTTCATCGCTGGCTGCTGTTTTTTGTGTTTATGGATTATTGTGGTGTGAATGACTGTATGATTGTTGCTGTTATTGCGTCCTTTTAAGAACGGCCAGTGTTGTTAATATAGTTGCGGCTCTGAGTTTGCAACATTTTTAACTCATTGCTGCCACCTGGGTGTAATAAATAGCTTTGAATGTGTTTATGTTTTGTGAATGATTGAATTGTTACTATATGTGAGTCTTTAGTTGGAATTGTGTTGTAGTTTAATATTGTTTGAGTGTATTGAGTGTATGTTTATTGTATTGTATTATTAAGTGTGTGTATGTGTGTGTATTTTGATATAAATTTTTGGTATTATTTGTTATTATTTGGTATGAATGTGATCAGGTGTGTGTGTATTGGTGCTTTTATCTGTTTTAATATGTGCCTGGGAGAGTGTATTATACATCAACCGGGGAGACCTTCGGGGGCCCCAATTAGCGTAGTGACGGGTAATGGGAGGTATGGTGTTGTAAGGAGAACATACCAGGTAAGGGGAACTCGTCCCAGACAAGTAGTGTCTGTGACCTGTTCCGGTTCTCCTCACATCCCCAGGACTGCTGGTTGTCCTATCAGTCAGCCTTCGGATCTCCATATGCTGTTGTTAAACGCCAGGTCGGTACAACATAAGATCTCCCTTGTTTATGATTTAATTGTGGAGGAGGTGGCTGACCTGGCGTGTATAACCGAGACCTGGGTGGGTGATATGGGAGGAGTTGCTCTTTCCCAGCTTTGCCCACCTGGGTACATGGTTCAGCATTATGGTAGAGCCGAAGGTCGAGGAGGTGGGGTTGCCGTGGTCTATAGGAGTTCTTTCTCACTCTCCAAGCACCCTGTACAGGTGACGACTGGTTTGGAGTGTCTCCACCTTGCGCTGGGCCAGAGAGACAGGTTGGGAATTCTGTTGGTGTACCGCCCGCCCTGCTGCTCAACAAATTCCCTAACTGAGCTGACAGAGGTAGTCTCGGAGATATTGTTGCAGTCCCCTAGACTGTTGGTACTGGGGGACTTTAACGTTCATGCCGAGACTGCTTTATCTGGGGCGGCTCAGGACTTCATGGCGTCCATGACAACCATGGGGCTGTCTCAGTTTGTTACTGGCCCGACGCATGTGTCGGGACATACCCTTGATTTGATCTTCGCCACTGGGCAGGGAGATGGTGATCTGGAGGTTGGGGATTTTTCATCTACCCCATTGTCATGGACAGATCACCGCTTGCTGAGGTTTAGGCTTACGGCGAACCTTTCCCTCTGCAAGGGTGGGGGACCTATTAAATTGGTCCGCCCCCGGAGACTAATGGATCCTGAGGGTTTCCAAAGGGCTCTAGGGGATTTTCCGACTGAGAAGACTGGCGCTCCTGTTGAAGCCCTGGTTGAACTGTGGAATACGGAGATGCTATGTAGAGCTCATACAGCCCCATGGTATACCCCGGAGCTGAGAGCGATGAAGCAAGAGAGGAGGAGGCTTGAGTGCAGATGGAGGCACACTCCTGACGAATGCAATTATGCCTTGGTAAGTGCCTGCTCTAAGCGATATACAGCAGCGGTGAGGGCAGCAAAAAAGAGTTATTTTGCTGTCAGTATTAAGGCATCATTCTCCCACCCAGCGGAGCTTTTAAAAACTGTACGAGGGCTTTTACATCTTGGCCCTCGGGATACTATAGATTCATCTGTAGCCCGTTGTGATGAGTTCGCTGGACACTTCCAAACTAAGATCACTTGCATTCGTCGGGACTTAGACTCCAATATTATAGCAGTTGGATTCAATGAAGCATCCAGACCACGGTCTTGTCCTCATTTATTGGATGAGTTTCAGTTGGTGCAGCTTGAGGATGTTGACAAGATCCTTGGACTGGTGCGGGCGACCACGTCTGTGCTGGATCCTTGCCCCTCTTGGCTGGTGAAAGCTGGCAGGACCGGAACCGCCGGCTGGGCCAAGGAGGTAATCGATGCCTCTTTGCGAGAGGGTGTGGTCCCTGACTGCCTGCCTAAAAGCGGCGGTAGTGAGACCGCTCCTGAAGAAACCCTCCTTGGACCCAGATAACTTGAACAACTATAGACCTGTGGCGAATGTTCCGTTCCTGGGCAAGGTTCTGGAACGGGTGGTGGCTGGCCATCTCCAGGGACTCTTGGACGACACTGATTATCTTGATCCGTTTCAATCCGGTTTTAGGCCTGGGTTTGGTACCGAAACAGCCTTGGTCGCCCTGTATGATGACCTTTGTCGGGAGAGTGACAGGGGGAGTGTGACCCTGTTGATTCTCCTTGATCTCTCAGCTGCTTTTGATACCATCGACCATGGTATCCTTCTGGGAAGGCTCACGGAGTTGGGAGTTGGGGGTATTGCTTGGCTCTGCTCCTACTTGGTGGGTCGTCAACAGAAGGTAGTGCTTGAGGAACACTGCTCGACACCCTGGACTCTCCATTGTGGAGTCCCACAGGGATCGGTACTGTCCCCCATGCTTTTCAACATCTATATGAAGCCGCTGGGTGCGGTCATCAGGAGTTTTGGAGTGTGTTGTCACCAGTACACTGATGACACGCAACTCTATTTCTCCTTTGCATCTTCCTCAGGTGAGGCTGTTAACGTACTAAACCGTTGCCTGGCCGCGATAATGGATTGGATGAGAGCTAACAGACTGAAACTTAATCCAGACAAGACCGAGATGCTGTTAGTGAGTGCCTTCTCTGCCCAGATGGTGGATGTTCACCCTGTTCTGGATGGGGTTACACACCCCTTGAAAGAACAGGTTCATAGCTTGGGAGTTCTTTTCGACCCTTCCCTGTCTCTTGAGGCTCAGGTAGCCTCAGTGGCACGGAATGCTTTCTACCATCTCCAATTGGTAGCCCAGCTACGTCCCTATCTGGACAGTGACGACCTCGCCTCAGTCGTTCATGCTCTGGTAACTTCTAGATTGGACTACTGCAATGCGCTCTACGTTGGGCTGCCCTTGAATATAGTTCGGAAACTACAGTTAGTCCAGAATGCAGCGACCAGATTGTTGACGCAGACCAGAAGGTCCGCTCATATAACACCTGTTTTGGCCCGTCTGCACTGGCTTCCTATTTGTTTCCGGGCTAAATTCAAAGTGCTGGTTTGACCTATAAAGCCTTACACGGCATGGGACCGCAATACCTGGTGGAGCGCCTCTCCCAATATGAAACTACCTGTACACTGCGCTCAACATCTAAGGCCCTCCTCCGAGTACCATCCCATCAAAAAGCTCGGAGGATGGTGACTAGAAATAGGGCCTTTTCGGTTGTGGCTCCCGAACTGTGGAATGGTCTCCCCGATGAGGTGTGCCTGGCACCGACGCTGCTATCTTTTCGGCGCCAGGTGAAAACCTTTTTATACTCCCAGGCATTTTAAAGTGTATTTTTACAGTATTTTATTACTATGTTCTATTCTGGATGTTGTTTGGTTCTCGTATTGTTTGTGTGTTTTTGTTTTTTTGAGTTATTATATTTATTGTATTTATATATTGTGCCTGCTTTTACCTTTTATGTACACCGCCCAGAGAGCCTTCGGGCTTAGGGCGGTATATAAATTAAATTAAATAAAAAATTAAATAAAAAATTCACCTACAGAATGCTAAAATAACAGCACAGAAAACAATCCAAGCTGTTCTAAAAAAAGTTTTATTCTAGAGGAGGCAGGTTCCTAACTCAAGCACTGAAAGTGTTCCTCGGGAAAGTGGCTGCTCAAATCCAATATGGCATCGAGATCTGGAGGATAAGGCAGAACAACTTGAAGGAGTCGGAGGTCTGCCACAACAAATTTTGGAGATACTTATTGGCAGTACCCCCAAGGACCCCAGCCCATTTCTTAGGACAGAGACGGGTGTGGTATCGGTTAAAGGTAGGGCTCAGAAGGCAGCCCTTCTGTATTATAAGAGGGTTCTGGATATGACAGAAGACTGCCTTCCTAAGCTCTGCTTGAGAGAACAACGGAAGAAGAGTAGATGGGCTAAGTCAGTGTTTCCCAACTAGTGGGCCACCAGATGTTGTTGGACCACAATTCTCATCTTTCCTGACCATTGGCAATGCTGGCTGAGGCTGATGGGAGTTGTGGTCCAACAACATCTGGTGGCCCACTATTTGGGAAAGACTGGGCTAAGTTATGCCAAGAGCTGCTGATCTCTAAAAACCTCCCACCGAATATTTTTATCATCCTGGGAATCAAAAATAAATTGAGAGATTGGATATACAAGATGGATAATAATCAGGATTTAGATTTAATCAAATCCTCAAATTTTTCTTGAAAGAGCTCAATGGGCTCATCTACTCAGGGTTTTACTGTGTATCTCCTTTTAATTCGTATGGTTCACATGATGTCACTGGCAAACAGAAGCTATCATATAGTTTCCCCCATGTAAATCCATACTAACCCAATCCTCTGATAATCCGAAAAGAGAAGGAAAAGACGTCTTCACTCCCTATCTCTATTGCTTGCAGATGCTTTGCTCCAATGCTTTTAGGTGGGTGTGTCGATTGTTCCCTTCTCCACACCCACTCCCTTTTCCTCTCTTCGTTCATTTCACTTCCTGCAACTTACAGTTGCTCTCCCTGTTCTGCAATGCATTATGTTGCTGCAAACTGTGCCTTTATTTTCTTTTCCCCCCTAACTTGTACGTAAAAGCATAACTGCTCAAACAAAAATTTGTATTTCATCTGTATTGTACCAGTGAAAATACAAATAATCACACTTCCAGGTTGTTTGTTTTTTAAAATGAAACTTACTGGCAGAACAAACAGCATGTTGCCAGGTAACGAGAAGGAGTGGGAACGTTAAATTAGAGGGCATTGTCTTTAGGAAACTGCATGATTGATGCTTCCCCTCCAGTGTGACTAGAAAACACCATGTTTGCAGCTGGCATTGAGCCCTTATTGTGGACAGTGCAAACAGAAAATGGAGGTAAAAACAGCGTCTTTAGCACGAAGTTATTCTCCCATGTGGATAAGCCCAATATCTACAAATGCTTACCTTTGCTTCTCTGAGAATCGGATTCACAGAATTACGATTTCAGACTGTGCCCTCAGCTTTTTTGGATGGAAGATACAGGCGTGTTTCAAGAAATCTACGGCTCTATTTGTGGTGGGGGAGAGGTAGAGGATATTTATATACTGTCATTTATATTAAATTCCCAGGGAGAGATTCCTGGCACAGATTTTGACATCTCTATGGGGTGCGACTACCATTGTGAAAGTATGTTGGTTACTGTCAGATTGTGATCCATATGTTACATACAAAACAGCTTTGTTTGCTAAGGCAGCAAAACATATTTGTGCAATTACTTTGAGTGCGATCGCAGTGGACTGTCTAGGGGATTTGTTAAATTGAATTTGTCTGTACTTCATTATTGTATACATATTTTCTTACTTGGTTTGTAATGGCTTTTAGTCAAATACAATAAACTGATGATGATGATACTTACTGTTCTTGATACAGCTTTGATTGATTCGTTTAGTTGGGCAATGACACCTACTTTGTCCCTGAAGTCTTCTCAACCCACAGAGGAAACCACTGGCTTCTGGAAGATCCCCAGTCTATTCTGTGCAGTTCCATGCATGTCACTGAATTCTGGGCTTTTCCTAACTATGATGGCAACTGTAGCCATCCATATCACGAAAGAACCTACAACATAAACATTTTCTAACAGTGTTACGAAAATGGACTTTCAAAACAACCTTCCAAAAGAGCAACGTTAGCTGTTCAACATTTCAAAGGCCTTAACCTAGAAACATAGTGTTTGCACTTAAAATAACTATAAGATCGCTATCCCTTGACCATGGAGGTTTGAGCAACAAGTTGCAAGTAACAGATAAAATGACTTTTTTTTTCCAAAATGACTGAAAACATCAAAGCCTCCCCTCTTAAGCAGCTGCTCAGTTACTGCTGTGCCCTGCTAGAAGCATCACTGTCTGTTTTGGGAGCTCCCGGTGATCCAGAGCAAGTGTCCTGAAAGAAGAGATGTTGAGGTGGAATTAGGTTATTTCAATTTGTAATTTTTGAACTGTTTTAACCGCTTTCTGTCACAATTTAATGCAGCTTGCAACAAGATGGCTCCAGAACATTCTCAATACATCAAATGACATGCAGAGTCTTATGTCCCTTGGGGTGCTGGGCAACATTACATTAAAAATGGAGTGGGAGGAGGAAGGAGAGATGAAAATTGGGTTGTAGTTCAGCACATGCTTTCTATACAGCAGGTCCCAGGTTCAATCCCTAGCATTTCCAGGTAGGTCTGAGAGAAGACTCCCTGCCTGAAACTCTGAAAAGCCACTGTCTGTCAGTGTAGGCTGTACTGAGCCAGATTAACCAATGGACTGTCTGGGTATAAGATAGCTTCCTAAACCCCCTTCCAAGGAGCTCCCAATTGACTTACGTATCAACATAAGGAAAAGTCCATAGCTCAGTGGCACATTACTTTAATGCATTAGGTTGTAGGTTCACTCCACATATCTTCAGTTAAAGGATTTCAGAAACCAGATCTGGGAAGACTCCGACCCACGAGCTGCTGGCACAAACATTCAGAGGATCCCTGCAGATGAGCTATTTATTGCGCATTCATCCTGCTTTGCTTACACAAAGCTTTTGCAGAGGTTAAATTATATTCGGTTTGGAGGTGCACAGAGACAGCAATGGTACGCAAGGTACAAATATAGGCTGAACCTCTCTTAACATTCAAACTGTGCATCTGGATGCACTATGTGAGCACATTCTGACCCCCCAAATAAGCAACATGCAAATATGCCTAAATTTTCTCTCTCCCCAGGTCTTCTCTGATACTACAATAGCTGCCCCTAAAGGTACCAACCTCTGATGCTCTTTAGGTTTACACTTTACTACTGTACATGGAGGGGAGAAAAGATGGCCGCAGTGAGCAGTCTGCAGTAAGTCTACTCTCCTGAATATTTTGATTTTATCTTTAATTTTAGCTTTTTTATCACAAATTTTATCATAAATTTTAAACCTTTTTGGCCATCTATGCATATGAACTGAAGAAGAACATTATTCTGAAGCCAAGGACTCATATTAACCTTTTCCTATTTAATGCAACAAGCTTCCAAACAAGATCGGTGTTTCCTGCAGATAGAGATTTCCATTGATTTTCATTGACTCTTTAAACTTTAAAGTTAAACTTTCCTCTTATATGGTGTCTCTAATTTCAAGCCTTAGAATATACTAACGAAAAAGAAAAATCTTAAAAGAAAATAGTTAGAAAAGAAAAAGAGAAAGGATATGTATACTTACATTTAGTTATCTATCCTTGTGGAATTTTTACTGATAGCAGAACAGCAGCTGTTATTTACACAACTGATAACATTGGTTTAAGGGCTATTGAATTATGGTTCTTACTAGAAAAAGCTACAAAAAGCTGGGCCTTACGCCAATTGATAATCTAAATCTAAGCTCAACGCCAACGAAACGGACAAAGCAGTCGAAAATAACAAACTTTTGCTGCTTAAAGAAAGATGCTAATTCTGCAAACACTTCAAGGGCAGATCTTCCAGCTGTTCCACCTGGCCATAATTGGTCAATTTCCCTTACTCCCTGTGCTTTACTATCAGGAAAAGATGAAGCTTGTAATTTAGCTCAAGAAATTGCTCAAACATCCCTAGCTGATTTTATATTCGACAAAAACATGATAGATGACTCTACTCAGAGCAGCTCGCTCTCGATGCCGGCCCTTGAATCTTCTTACTGTGAAAACTCAATAAATTTGAACTGCTCTGCTGAATTTATTCTTCACCAGGAGACAGAAATCTCTCAGATACCAAAATGCAAGTCGATTATGCTGAGCGAAAGCTGGTCACATACAACTACTCTGATGTTAACCCAAATTGCGCAATTCGTGGCGGAATCAAACTCTTTACTTACAACTTTAACGAATCTCCTACTAAAAAATGTTGCGAAAACAAATAAGGACGATGCAACAGTAACCACAGCCACGAAAATAACACAGACTATGGTAAAACAAGACTGTCAATTATTGACTTTAAATAAGAAATCATGTAGATCTAAAAAGCCATCCAGAAGCAAACAAATCAGGAAATCAAAAAATATGAAGACCTCTAAAACTCACTACAAAAACAACATGAATTATAATAAGCTTTTTAAACTTTTGGATCCGCCAAAGTCTATGACTAAAAAGCAAAAGAGGAAGCGAAAGTATAAGAAGAAATCTAAAAAAGGGACTTCTGTTCAACTTCCGGCACCTCAATTGAACCAAACAGAACTTCCATTGAGGATTAATTCAAATGCTATGATCCCTGAGGGTTCTCCTATTCCAAGAAATGCAATAAATCAGCATCAAATCTTTCAACCATCGAAAATGTCGAATTTCTTTCCAGCTATCAATCAAAATAGATGGAATCTAGTTCGAAGCGGGAACATGATAGCCATAACAAACTATCCAAAACCTTGGGGTCTGCTGAATCTACAAGCGCGGAAACATCACTTATGTGCCACCTTGGATAATATAATCCCTGGGCTTTTAAATGTCCACCAGATCATCTCAGTGGAATATCTCTTCAATAATTACATTTCCGCTAGAGCCCTGATAACATTATGTGATGATAATACAATGAATAATATCTATAAAAGAAGACAGATTCTTCTAAATCACAATCTTTTATTATCTAGGGTATTTAAAAATTGTGCTCCACCTCAATGTTTGATTTTGCGTGATCTACCAAAATATAGTCCTGTTTTGACTAACAGTTCTGATACTGCAGAACATCAAAATCCTCAACTCTACAGTACCTCGGACTCGAATCATGGTCTTAATGCTATAAGCCCTCTAGAAAATGGGAAATTCCTCCAGGAAGAGATTCTTCTACTTGACTCATTTTCCTCTTTATCGATAGATGCTAAAAGTGAAATAATCACGAAACTTGAAATTTTCTTACAGACTTTAAAAACGCAAATGGCAAATGTAACCCCCGGTGTGAGAATTTATGAAAACATTAAACTGAATGCTACTGAAACAAATAAAGATCAGCCCTCCATCTGGAGGACTACTAATACTCAATCTATACAAAATGTTTCCTTAGAGATACCCAAGACAACGACTTTATCTAATCCCAACTCTTATCTCCTACAAGGTTATTGACCAAGATCGTCAAGTGTAAAGTGGTTCTTCTCTTTGGTTTCTTGGAATATTGCTGGATGGTCTAGCAAAATACAAATGCCAACTGTTAAGGATTTCCTATCCAGCTATGATATTTTATTAATACAGGAAACTTGGGCTAGGGATGAATATACCTAGATGGATTCTCAGCCTTCTCCCTTGAAGCTCTGCGAAGCAATAGGGGGGGAAGAGATAAGGGAGGTTTATGTATTCTGGTTACTACCAGATTTGATGCTGTGATCTGCTCCTTAACCCCCTTGCGGGATCTAGCTGTGGCAATATTGTTAAAATCTACATCCTTTGTTTACTTAATAGTAAATGTATATATTCCTCCTAGCAAAAGAAAAAATTCTACCAAAAAACAATTTACCAAACTAGAATCTTATCTGTTAAGCTTGATTGACTCTTTCCCCGAAGCTATTTTAATCCTAGCGGGGGATTTTAATGCCAGAATGGGTGCATCAGATAATGACTTATATTCTAAATATCATCTTGAACCCCCGGCGATAGATGATCCTATAGTAATCCCTGTAAGACAATCTAGGGATAGAGGAATAAATTATGCAGGTTTGTGCCTAATGCTTTTGTCTGTGAAATTAAATTTATCCCTGTTAAACGGCCATATAAGGGGAGATTTTGATGGAGAGCTAACATGTCTAGGGCCCAGGGGAGCATCTGTCATAGACATGATCTTTGTCCCGCTGGAACTTTTTGCTCAAATTAAATGTTGCAGAGTCTTCTCACGACCTGAAAGTGATCATTTTCCGATATCTTTAAATGTCTATGGTACAAATAAATCCCCTTTTTTAGAACAACGAACATTCGCTGCCACGGATGTTGAGATACGCCCAGCGCGGATTAAGTGGATTCCTAAACTCCAGGAAAAGATCGCTGAAGGTCTCAACTCCTTTGAATTACAGACTATCAAAAACCAACTTATAACAGCCGCCTATAGCTCTGTAAGCTACCATTACTTATACCAGTTGATTAATAAAATTCAATATTTGATTAGAACAGACCCCAGGAAATCACTGAGAAGGTTTACCAATAAGGTGAACCTGTGGTTTGATAGTGAATGTTATGAAGCAAGAACAAGTAAAATATTTTCATCAAGCATTTAATTTGCATAGATCCCATGAACATCTAGATAGATTTAGGACAGCTAGGAAAAAATTTAAACAGCTAATTAAGCGGAAGAAGATTCTTGCCCTAAGACAATCGTGGCAAAATCTCCTTCAGGCTTCTAAATTAAAAGACTCGACTATGTTTTGGTGTATAATAACCCAACACTGGCCTAAATCCAATCTTCGATTAGAATGTGCCATTGCTCCAGCTATTTGGGAAAACTATTACACCACTCTTTACCAGGGAAATTATATTATGGAAGATTCCAAACTGGACCCCCATATAGAACCCCCTGTATGGCCTCCAGTTACTTCAACTGAAGTCCTAGATCTTATAGCTACCCTCAAACCAAATAAGGCACCAGGGCCAGACAATATACCCCCCGAAGTCTTTAAAGCAAACGCAAAGTGGTGGGCCCCCACCTTGGCTGCATTATTTACTAATATCAACTCTTCCATGGTTATACCACAAGGGTGGGGTGCTGCAATAATAATTCCATTATACAAAAAAGGCTCTCGACTGGACCCTGCTAACTGTAGACCAATAAGTTTGCTTAATATAATTAGTAAGCTATACACCACTTACCTCTATAGGAAATTACTAGATTGGGTTAACCATACTGATTTGTTATAATAAATAATAATAATAAATTTTATTTCTAGGCCGTCTATCTGGCCGCACAAGCGGCCACTCTAGGCGGCGTACAAGATAAAGTAAAATAAAACATACAAACTACATAAAAACCCAAGAACTACAATATAAAATGAAACTGAACCCACCCATAGCTAAAACCAATGCCCCCCCCCAAAAGCAGCAAAACAAAAGCAAAACAAAAACAAAACAAAAGACAAAACCCCAGGCCACCTCAGCCAGCCGGCTTATGTATCCCTCCCAAGAGGGACAGGTGATGGAAATTAGTCACAGCTGGCTGGGTACCTGGGACCTGGTCCTGCAGGAGGCACGTCTGCCAGGCAGCAGTCCCACTGGGAAGGGTGGTGGAGGTGATGTTCCAACAGCAGCAGCAACAGCAGGCTCTCCTTCCCTGGGTGGCGATGTTCTCCTTCTTCCTGCAGGCACTGGGTCTCCCAGGCCACCTCAGCCAGCCGGCTTATGTATCCCTCCCAAGAGGGACAGGTGATGGAAATTAGTCACAGCTGGCTGGGTACCTGGGACCTGGTCCTGCAGGAGGCACGTCTGCCAGGCAGCAGTCCCACTGGGAAGGGTGGTGGAGGTGATGTTCCAACAGCAGCAGCAACAGCAGGCTCTCCTTCCCTGGGTGGCGATGTTCTCCTTCTTCCTGCAGGCACTGGGTCTCCCAGGCCACCTCAGCCAGCCGGCTTATGTATCCCTCCCAAGAGGGACAGGTGATGGAAATTAGTCACAGCTGGCTGGGTACCTGGGACCTGGTCCTGCAGGAGGCACGTCTGCCAGGCAGCAGTCCCACTGGGAAGGGTGGTGGAGGTGATGTTCCAACAGCAGCAGCAACAGCAGGCTCTCCTTCCCTGGGTGGCGATGTTCTCCTTCTTCCTGCAGGCACTGGGTCTCCCAGGCCACCTCAGCCAGCCGGCTTATGTATCCCTCCCAAGAGGGACAGGTGATGGAAATTAGTCACAGCTGGCTGGGTACCTGGGACCTGGTCCTGCAGGAGGCACGTCTGCCAGGCAGCAGTCCCACTGGGAAGGGTGGTGGAGGTGATGTTCCAACAGCAGCAGCAACAGCAGGCTCTCCTTCCCTGGGTGGCGATGTTCTCCTTCTTCCTGCAGGCCCTGGGTCTGGCCCTTGTTAGCACCTGAACAAGCAGGTTTTCACATAGGACGATCGCCGTCTGACCATGTTTTGGTTCTTCAGCATCTTATTACCAAATACAGCAAAACTAATGGTCAAGCTTTATATTCGGCCTTTGTAGATTTAAAGGCGGCCTTTGATTCTATATCTAGATCTAGACTCTGGGTGAAAATGCAAAACTTGGGAATTGATAGGCGTCTTTTAATCTTGATACAGGGCCTTTATCATAATACTTCCCTGCAGATTCGGTGTAATAACGAAGGCCATCTAACGAAGCGTATCTTTACCTATAAGGGTGTTAAACAGGGGTGCATTTTAGCACCCTTACTATTCAACATCTATATAAACCCCCTAGTGGCCAAACTTTCATCTATATCATCTCACCCTCCAATGCTAGCCTCTAACCCGAGAGCCTGCCTGTTATATGCAGATGATATACTGCTCCTTTCACAGACACCCATTGGTCTCAAAAGATTGATGGCAGCTCTGTCATCCTTCTGTCAAGAAGAAAAACTAGTAGTAAATCGGCAGAAGACGAAGGTTCTTGTCTTTACTAAAAAAAGGACAAAACATATTTGGAGGATTGACAACTTGCCGATTGAGCAAGTAAAAACTATTAGATATCTCAGTATTGTACTTCAAGCATCAGGTTCCCATCAGATGCATATCTCCTCCTCCCTGTTAACTGCCAGACGCACAACAAAGGCCCTATTATCTTTCTTCTATACCAAAGGGGGCCAATTTATCTTTCCAGCCATAAAAGTATTTGCTGCGAAAATCCTCCCGCAACTCTTATATGGGGCTCAAACTAGTACATACACCAATTTTACTAAACTAGAAGCCATACAAAACTCCTTTTTAAGATCAATATTAGGAGTCCCTACTTGTGTTCCAAATTTTATATTGAGACTAGAATGTGGTCTCCAATCCATAGAGTCTTGCGTGTGGAAACTGAGATTACTATTATGGTTGAAATTAATTTTTAGGCCCATCGGGTTGGCTCCACATGTACTTATAGATAAAGTTCGTTCCCCTTGGGAAAAAATGATTCATGACAAACTTTTAAGCCTAGGCTTTTCTTTGCCCTACATTCTCCAGTTGGGTTATGACTCTGCTTGTGCGATAATTAAACAACGGTTAAGAGATATTGACTTCCAGCATCATTTACTTCTTGTAAAGAAACAAAGACACAACCCGAAATTTTTCACCTTAATGTCCTACCTCATGAATTTGGAACTTCCCAACTATAGAAGGGCTTTTACTCTAATTAGATTAAATATATTGCCATCCGCTGTATTGTCTGGTAGATATAATAAAATCTCATACTCTGAGAGACTTTGCCCCTGTGCTGATGGAGAAATTGAATCAAATGAACATGTTCTTTTTCGTTGTATATTTTATCATGATTTAAGATCTCAATTGATTATGCCTATCTTGTCGTCTCTTCCATCTAGTCCTGAATCCTTTTACATAGATTATCTACTAGGCGATTATGTACCTGAGGTGACGCTGTCGCCAAATTTAGCGCTGCTGCTATTAAATGTAGGAAAATAAAAGTCCAATAACTAATTTTAATCCAATTGTTTTGTATATTGATTTTATTTGATATATATCTCGTTGCTGTTAAATCAAATGGAAGTCATTTGTATTTGTTTTACTTTGTAATATTTATGTATGAAGGGTCAATTTGACTGTAAATAAACTCAAACTCTCAGGTTCCATTTGGCCTCTTCCTATAGATCCATTATTATTCACAGTACATAAATTCATGTAAACTGTTTTCAGTGGAGACTGATACATTAGAGCAAATGGGGCAGTGCCCCACCAACCTCAGACTATCCTTTGCCAGTCCTCACCTGCCTGCCTTCTTACTTACAACTAATCCAGGGGGTAGTACGGCCTATGGGCTTTCCAGGGGCGTCCCTACCGGGGTGCAGAGGGTGCGGCCTGCACCTGGGTGTCACCATGAGGGGGGTGACACCCAGAGCCACCCTGCCCCACGCCATTGCCCGGCAAGGCTGCGTTGACTCCTCCTCAGAGGCGGGTGGGCGGATGAGAGCGGGAGCGGGAGCAGCATCGGCAGGGCGAGGGAGGCGTGCCGGCGTTCCCAGGCCTTCTGCGGCTGGGTGCCCCTCCAGCGCGCGTCCTCCCAGGGGCATAGACAGGGTGGCTGGCCTTGAGTGCGCGCGTGCAAGCCCAGCCACCTCGTCCATGCCCCTGGGAGGGCGCGCACCAGAGGTCCGCACCCCCCCCCGCACTCCCGCTAGTGACACCACTGGGGCTTTCTCCTCCTTAGTCTCAATGTTGCCCCTTGCAGAACTCAGCAGACAGCAGGATGGGGACAAAACTAGAATTAGGTGGCCCTGTCATTCCCTCTAATACCACCTACTGTTGGTTTCCCTGCCTTCCACCCCACCAGTTCCAATCCGCACCAGCTGCCACTGACTGTTCACGCTCATCTGTCCTTTAGAAAAAGGAGCCGCCCTGTAGTAATCAACTTGTTTCATTAAAAATTGGGGTTAAATTTAGGTGAGTGTGAAACAGTGCCATCTAGTGGAGATTATAAGATTTATAAATTATTTTGTCACTTTTCAACTAGCTCCATTAACTAACAAGGCTGAAGTTTTGTTTTATTATTAGACACCAAAGTGTTCTCAGATGCAAGAGTTACAAAAAGTTACATTTTGAAAATCTGGCTCAAAAGAATGTCTTTTCAGAATTTTCCTGTTTCTTTTACAATGATTTTGAATAATTGTTTTGGTAATTTTTTATTACTAATATGCAACTTTGCCATTCAAGCTTAAATAGATTTTTCTTTTTAAGATTAGTTCCTAAGGTCACTTTTGCAGAAGTTCCATTCAAATAAATACAACACCATTTCAAGTAAAGGTGGTTCGGATGAGGATGAAATGGCAAAACCCTTTAGCAGCCTATGCCACCTAAAATGCCCAACATTACATATTTTCTCTTGTTAATTATCCTCTTTTTAAAAACTAAATGGAAACATGCCTGCAAAACACAATATTTTAAAAAATAAACATAAAAATGACAGTAAAAAATCCTGTAAAATATTACTTATAACTTACTGCCCTTCCATGGCACTCAAAATCAGTTGCCTGAAGTGGCTACCTCACCCTGCTTAATGGTCGGGCCAGGCATGCACCCACTTAACAATATTAGGTGCAACTGGCTGATGCCAAGGCAATATTTTGTCCACTCAACTGTAAATAGTTCTGTAAAAGTCATCAGGTGATCTATTTCATTTTTTGTATTGTTCTTCTTGTAGTTTAATTGTTCTGAACCACTTTGATATTTTTTATGAAATTGCAGCAAGCAAATATTTTTTTAAAAAGCTAAAAAGGTTGATCATGAGAAATCTGTTACTAAGAATTATAGGAAGCTACCTTATAGCAAATTAGAACATTAATTGGTCCATCTAGCTTATTGTTGCCTACACTTGTTTGGCAATAGCTCTCCAGGGTTTCAGACAGGGGGAATTCCTGTTTCAGACAGGGTTGAATCTGGGACCTTCTGCATACAGAGCAGATACTCTACCACTGAGCTATGGTCCGGTCCAAGGTAAGTAAGGCACCAACAGTAATCAGAGGGAGAGAGGACTTCTTGGCATAAGGTATTGCTAAGAACTTAAAGGATTCATGGCACAGGTCCATTACTCAAATTTACATACAATTTACAATTTGCAAATGCCAATTAATATGCATAGATTTCTCTAGAAAATTTAGATGCATGACTGGATTTTCTCTGGCACTCCATTTTGTAATGTGCCCTTAAAGCAAAATTCAGGAAAAAAAGTTCAAAAATGAGAAGGGACAGGAGATCTGGGGCTAGCTGCAAAAGACCTAGGACATGAGCTCTCTGGGCCACCCTCTAACAATGCTCTAATACCCTTGCTCATGAGGTAGAAATTACGGAGATTAATCTCATTATTACCTTTCATTGAACCATTATTTTTTCTCCCTATATGCAAAGTATGAAATTGTCAAATGTATGAATGTCAAAATAGCAAATGGTTCGGGAAAAAGCCCGAAAAGGAATTGGGGTGATGGTGGTAATAATGGGTTTTGCGGGTATTTATGATAAATCAGTCTAGGAGCAATCTGTATGCTACTGTATTCACATGAAGTAAATTTAAATGAAAACTCTCTACAAATCCCCGAAAACACAGAAAGGAAGGCAGAACATCAAAGATGTATGATCCTCCTAACTTATCCACAACCTTTATTAAATATATGCTCTTCCATTATGGAAATCACTAGGAAAATGTCATTCCATTTCTTCTGCTTGCTTTAAAAACTGCTAGGGTGCAAAAGGCTACTGTCATACTTTAACTATGTCAAGATCACACTCTGCAGATTCAGCGTTCTTGGCTATGAAACAGCCAATCACTGGATAAAATGAAAACATCTTTCAGAACTACCTTATTTCTTCCATTCTGGCAGTAGGGCAAAAGAGGGACAATACTGGTGTAGCAAAACAATTTTCATGGGGGGGCAGAGACAAAAATTGGGGGGGCAGAAGGGTTGGGGCATTGGTCACTATAAAAGAGGTTTCTGGGGAAAAATTTTCATAGGTAATGACACCCCCCTATTTATGCATTTAATTAGAAACAATGACTTATGAAGTTTACAAAAAAAGCAAATCAATTTAAATACAGCATTTTCCATATGCAAAATAGTTGTGTAAACTAAAAAAACAGTGACAAGGAAGTAAATGTATATCATTCAAGTCTTCCTACCATAATGATCTGAACTCTTAATAAAATTGAATGTACCATGATTTCTCTGCAAACATGCAAAACAACTATTCCTTTGAAATTCCTTCAAATATATTACTTTTAAAAGCCAATATTATTAAGTTTGTTTTTCTGTGATGAAGTACTGAACACCTGTATGGTGTTAATACATATTTCAAAGTTGAGAATTAATTTTCACACACAGCTGTAGATAAACCCAAGGCGAATCCTGAAGCATACAAAGTGCATGTGTGTGGAAAGGCTTCCTTGTCCAGGTATAATGTTTTAGTAAGCTCATAAACTGTGAGTTCAGTTCCAGCTGCTTTCCAGAACTAACTACCCTGGTCTCCTTTGCCATGCCAGAAAAGCAATTAAGAGAAGTTTCACTTTAAAAATTAAATTAATACCTATAAACATCACTTTTCATAAGGAAATGCTTGACAACATGTCACATAGGAACTATAAGTCTCTCTGAACTATGTGCAAAATTAACTCTACAAGCACATAATCTCTGTTCTACAGAAAGGTCCTGGGCCAGCCAGCAAACACTGCTTCTGATGGCTGTACTAGCAAATGTCACACACCCTATTTTGGTAGTACATAAGTTCGCATGAGAAAAGTTAAATAAGGTGAATTATTTATGATTAGCATGGCTGAGTGGAGGTCTTAAACTGTTGCAACTAAGGCTCCAGCCACATTTAGAACTGGAACCGGATTGATGTATTTTTCATTTTTTTAAACAAACTAGGAAAGAAATGCCCCCCAGACATGCACACACACACTCAATATTCCAGCTCCCCATTGCCTGGGCTAGTAAGAGGCTGAAGTGTGGCAGCAGCAGCGGTATGGGCAGGTGGGATACCAGTAAGCTGCCTAAACAGAGCAGCCGAAAGCGCCTGGGGGCATTTTGGAAGTTGCCTTGGGATGGAGGTGGCCTTTTGGGACTTGCCTGGTGGTGGGGCGGTTTTGGGACTTGCCTGGTTGAGTGTGTGTATGTGTTCGGGAGTGCCTGGGGGTGTTTAAGGGTGCCTGGGAATCTCTCTCTGTGGGGGGGGAGTCTCTGGGGTGTAGGGGTGTCCATGGGTGTGTGTGTTTGGGAGGCCCTATGTATATGTGTGTGGTTGGCATGAAAAGCGCACAGGGACAGAGCTCCTAATAATATCATATTATTTACTCTCCAGTTCAAACACTTTTTATCTAAGATTTTATTTACCCAATCAAATAGATGCATGATCTGCATAAATTCCAAGGCCAATTATATTTTTCAAATCTTAAGGATGTTAAGAGTAACAGAATATAAAATCAACAGTCCTTCTTGTCAATCATTTGGTGCCTATGAGAATAGAAAGTAAAATACTTTTTTGTCTGATGACAATATCTCAACATCACTTAGTGAGTAAGATGTAAGCCAAGTTCTTAATCTATTAGAAAATGAAATGTGGTTGGAAGCACCTCCTGTGCCCATTATTTTATCGTTTATTGCATTGAAATCATCTGCTCTCACCATGCTTCCTTCCATTCCATCCAATTTACAACCTCAGCCCACATACTACTATAAAAGTGTTTTTGCTCACAATTTGGCACATATTGATTCTATTGTTAATATTTGTATCTTGTAGCTTTATTTTCAAGGAGAAAAGCTGTCTTCCTTATCCATTTATGATCACTTATTTTTATTACTAAAGACACCTTAATTTAGTTATTTAATCTATATTTAGTCTATGTCCTTCCCTTCTCCCAAAGGAACTCATATACGGTACCTATTGTAACTCTGATTTTCTTTGTTGCTGCAGTACAAAAGACATTGCCTGAGAAAAATTCTTTCAGATAGTGTTCATCTTTTTTATTTATAAAAATATTTATATACCACCCTCTAGCAAGACATCAAGGTAGTGTTATGTGTTTCCTGAATATACAAAAGGTCATGATCATCATATGATATAGGTTTTTAAAACATCTGTATATTTTGAATCGACTATACAAGCCATTAACATTCAATGATTTTAATTAATATCAGAAAATATCTAGTTAATATCAGAAAATGACTAATTTTAAATCACAATACTACAAAACAAGAAAAGGAAGGAAAGAAAAAGAAACAACAATAACACACATAGACACAAAAATACCAAAGGCAATAATCACTAAAACTGAGTTATCTTGGACTTTGTGTTTGCTATTTCTTGGATGGGATAACAATTTTGTAGCTGAAACAGAAGATCTTCTGAGCTTCTCCAATATATTGTACATCTCTTTTAAAATGTTTGAATCTTCCACAGTTTGATAAGTGACTCTGTCCTCACCCCATTCCTTACATATGGCTTACCTTTGTCTAAATTTTTATATAGTTGCAATGCAGTTTGGTCTACCTAGTTCACCTTATAAACACTTCCAGCCTGTTGGTTCCAGATGAGGTCTTGTCCCAGTCTGTAAGTCTCTGAGATGTTGCCTCCTGAAGAATCAGCATGAAACGGAAAGTTCTAGAAGTCTAGTCATGCGATATAGTAACTCCCCTCCCTTGATTTCTGGTTATAATGGCAGAATGTAGTTGAAATATATAATTAAGACAGAGGGTTTTTTTCTTTTTTCTTTTGCATTCTCATAAACTTTGCAAAATTATGAATTTATTACATTAATATCCCATCTTGCCTCCAAGGAACTGAAGCAGAAATGGTTCTCCCCCTCCCATATTTTGCTTCATGGCTGAGTGGGGATTTGAATTGTAGTCTCCCAAGGTCCTAATCCAACACTCTACACTACACTACACTGGCTTTCTGTATACTCAAGGGCAACCCCACATGGAGCGCATTACAGTAATCCAGCCTGGAGATTACCAGTGCCTGGAAAACAGTGGTCAGACTATCCCGGTCCAGAAACAGCCACAGCTGTCTTACCAGCCAAAGCGGGTAAAAGGCACTCCTAGACACTGAGGTCACCTGGGCCTCTAGTGGCAAAGATGGATCCAGGAGCACCTCCAGACTACGAACCTGCGCTTTCAAAGGAAGTACGACCCTATCCAAAGCAGGCAAGGGCTTGCACGGCCTCTCCCGATTCAGATGTTACACAGAAGTAGAGCTAGGTATCATCAGCATACTGCTGACACGTTGCCCCAAATCTCCTGATGACTGCTCACAAGGGCTTCATGTAGATGTTAAACTGCATGGGGGACAAGATGGTACCCTGCGGCACCCCACAGCACAACTGCCAGGGGGCTGAAAGACAGTCACTCAATGCTATTCTCTGAAAATGACCCTGGAGATAGGATCTGAACCACTATAAAACTATTGCTGAAGTCATCAATAGTGTGGCAAATACCCCTTTGGAGAACTTGGATACAGACACACTCGCTGTTGTGCTGGCTTCAGTGCATCTCCACCTCCATTTTCTGAATACAGAGACACAGGACGCTAGTAAAACTCCGCCCCCTTTTACTCCAAAGCCTCGGAAGTTGCAGCTCAAGTGCATTTTACCTTGAAGTCAGCTTCGCACTGTTTGACCATCAATCCCATTGCCACTTGTGATGTTCTATATTAATGTATATATGGTAAGTGTTGTTGTTTAGAAGATACATGGTAAGTGGAGTGAAAGAGGAGGGGGAGTGAATGGGCAGTAGAATGCTAGATGATTGGCTGAGTGTTTAAAATGGCTGAACGTATAAAAGGAAGAGAGACAGTGGAATCTGGGGGGAGAAGAGAAAGAGTGGGTTGTTTGGTGGGTTTGAGAGAGTGGTTTGCCAGAAGAGAGTGGAGAAGGAGGGGGGTGGAGTTCGGATTAGTATTGAGTAAAACCATATGCTTATGTGCCTTAAGAAGAAATCTTGTTAATCTTGTTAGCTTTGTTATCTTTAATAAATACTTAATTTGGTTTACCAAAGGCCTGATCCTTGGCTGGGGTTTCACAGACCAGAAGGGAGGGTAAGGTAATGACCAAGGCTGAAGGGGAACTGTAACAAATGGTGGCAGCGGTGAAGAGAATAACAATACCAGTATTTAGAGTCTCTGGGAATACTAGTATTAGGACGTGACTGGTGGTTGCCTAGCAGGGGGATCTGTTGAGATCTGTGCTAGAGCGGGGAGAGAAAAAATAAAATAAAGGACAGTCCGGACTGGTGGAGTCCCTGGTGGTGCCTAGTGACAGGCAGTAGCCACGCGCAGTTAGGAACCTGACAGGGAGAGCCAGGGAAGGGCGTCACACCACTCCTGGTGTGTCCAATGAAAATGCTTTGCTGTAGGCTCAGGCATACACAGTGATTGGCCGAATGCTTTACTGTGGGTAGTCCTAATCAAACGTGAGGAAGGGAGATGTGTCCAGCTGTGGGCAGAGACGTTTCAAAACGCAGCCAGAGAAAATGATCTGGTTGCTTTTGAAGCAACTAGTATGTCTGCAGCCTTTGATTCCTTGTCTTATTTAAATCCTTGAGACTCAGGGGTGCTGTGAGCAAACCTGTGTGTCCCAGATAAATCAGGAAGAAGTTGGGAGATATAGAATTATAGAACAGTAGAGTTAGACGGGGTCTATAAGGCTATCGAGTCCAACCACCAGCTCAATGCAGGAATCCAAGTTAAAGCATACCCAACATATGGCTGTCCAGCTGCCTCCCGAATGCCTTCAGTGTTGGAGAGCCCACCACCTCCCTGCCCTAACAGTTAAGATTTTTTTCCCTGATATTCAGCCAAAATCTGGCTTTCTGTAACTTGAGCTCATTATTCCATGGCCTGCACTCTGGGATGATTGACAAGAGATCCTAGCCCTCTTCTGTATGACCTTTCAAGTACTTGAAGAGTGCTATCCTATCTTCCCTCAGTCTTCTCTTCTTAAGGCTAAACATGCCCAGTTCTTTCAGTTTCTCTTCATGTGGCTTTGTTTCTAGCCAGATCATCTTCATTGCCCTCCTCTGAACCTGTTCCAGTTTTGTGCATCCATTTTAAAGTGTGGAGTCCAGAACTAGACACAGTACTCAAGATAAGGCCTAACCAGTGCCGAATGGTACTTCACGCGATGGAAACTATAATTCTGTTAATGCAGCCTAAAATAGCATTTGCCTTTTTTGCAGTTTCATCGCACTGTTGGCTCATATTCAGCTTGTGATCAACAACAATTCCAAGATTCTTCTCACACATAGTATTGCTGAAGTGTCCACATCTTATAACTTACATTTGGTTTCTTTTTCCTAGGTGCAGAACTTTGCATTTATCCCTGTAAACTTCAATCTGTTATTTTCAGCCCAATGCTCCAGCCTAACAAAATCACTTTGAATTTTGTTTCTGTCTTCCAGGCTATTAGCTATCCCTCCCAATTTTGTGTCATCTGCAAATCTGATAAGCATTCCCTGCACTTTTTAATCTAAGTCATTAATAAAAATGTTGAAGAGCACTGGGCCCAGGGCTGAGCATACTGAAAGTGGTGGAATATCAAGTCAAATCTCACAGAATATACTGTTGGATAGCGTTAAGCCTGTTCTACAAGTCCATGAAAACATGATGCAACAGAAACATAATTTTTAAAAACAAATAAATGCAGGAAACTTGTCACCAAATAGAGTCTTATCTTCCATCCTAAAAGGTTCCTGGGGTGAGACAATCCTTTCCTCTGGACACAAAGGGCCAGTTTATATATTCAAAATAGAAAGTGGCAGTAAAGCTTTCCCTGAACTCTTCTCATTCAGGGTGCAGGAGAGATATCAGATGCTTGCAGGGAATTGTGAACCAGGAATTGGTTAAGTAGCAAGAAGCAAAGACTAGGAATAAATGGACAGTTTTCCCAATGGAGGGCTGTGGAAAGTGGAGTCCCTCAAGGATTGGCATTAGGACCTGTGCTTTTTAACTTGTTCATAAACAATATTGAGTTGCGGGTGAGCAGTGAGGTGGCTAAGTTTGCTGATGATACTAAATTGTTCAGGGTCATTAAAACAAAAAGGGATTGCGAAGAGCTCCAAAAAGACCTCTCCAAACTGAGTGAATGGGCGGAAAAATGGCAAATGCAATTCAATATAAACAAGTGTGTTATTCATATTGGAGCAAAAAAACTTAATCACATGTACACTCATGGGGTCTGAACTGGCAGTGACTGACCAGGAACGAGACCTTGGGGAAGTAGTGGATAGCTCAATGAAGATGTCAACCCAGCTGTGGAAAAGGCAAATTCCATGCTAGGGATCATTAGAAAAGATACTGAAAATAAAACTGCCAATATCATAATGCTATTATATAAACCTATTGTGTAGCATTTGGAATACTGTATACAGTTCTGGCTCTGGCTTGTCTTGAGTTCTGGAGCTGCTGCATGCTGAGAATTGAACCCCTTTAGAGTGGGAGTGGGATAGGGGAAAGTCCATGAACAAGGGAGAGCTTTGCCTGCAAGAGATCAGTGTCCTGCTTCTTATCCTGGACCCTGCTTGGGTTTGCATCACCTTGGATACCTCCTAGTCCCCTCTCACCATTTCCTGTACTCACATCCACACTGCTGTGTCCTTTCTGGCATTCCTAGCTAAAAAGGTCCTTTGGGATTCTTTACAGCAGAAGCTATATAGCCCATATCTGCCTCCTACAGCTCGAGCTGGGAGAGACTTGCTTTTCTGGTGATACATTAGTGGCTAGGCCCTAAGGCATCCTGTCAGAGTCTCCTCCTGAAGTGAGACAGGAGGATAGATACGCTTGGAGGTATCTGGCCTAGAAAAGCGGGGATGAATCTCTCTCTTATTTTCCTTCCCACCAGCCCCTGAGATTTCTGAACTCTGGGATATAGGGTACATAGTTGCTGATCCGGCAATTAGTCTGACGGATCCTGAGCGGCCAGTCAGTTGTCAGGCCAGGGAGAGCATCTTCAGGCTGTACCGGCTCCTCCTGCACCAGAGAGGTAAGTAAGCTGGAAACGATGCAGTGGCAGCTCTTTGATTAAACATTATGTAATATATGAAATGTCTTAGTTTAACACACAAGTGGAATAAGATGACAATCCCTGGTGTTAGTTCTTGGTATTCACACCCTTTTAATATTGCTTCAGTTGATTCTTCAGTAATGGTGCCTTTTCCACACAGCTGACTCTGCTAAAAAAGAAACCAGCATTTAATTCACTTGTAACTTGAATGCATTTAAAGCACATGGCTTCCTCATAGAATCCTGGGAACTGTAGGTTACGCCTCACAAAGCTATCTTCAAAACTACAGTTCCCATGATTCTTTGGGGAAGCCACATGCTTTAAATGCGCTGGAAATGTATGGTGTGGATGTGATCTTGTATGTCACAATGCTCTTCTCCCCTTCCCCAACAAGCCCTCCCTTTGACTTGAGCTGGTGGTTGAAAATAAGCATGCAACAGCCAGAAGGCCAGAAGGTAACCTTTGTTCCTTGAATCTTGCCTCAGATCACTGCTGCAGTTAGATATGAGGGGTGCCAGGGAAATTCTCTTGGAGGCAAATCTGGAGGTGGATCTCACAGACCTTCCAAAGAATACAGAAATACCCCAATTATTTGTTTATTCTTCTTCTAATATGTAGAAGGCACATTTCCAGACCAGGTCCACACAAGCTGGTGCATAAAATATAAGCATAAAAAACAGAAGACAATATTAGGAGTAAGTCTCAAAGTCTAAATAAATATAACCAGCAACATATTCAACTAAAAGTAGGCCGGTATCAAAACCAATTTCAGATCCAGTGCAATCAAACATTGCACTATTATATCACAAGGGCCCTAACCAGAGGTGGGGAAACTGTGGCCTGCAGATGTGATTGGTCTTCAGCTCCCACCTACCCCTGCCAGCATGGCCAATGGTCAAGGATGGTGGGAGTCAGTTGCAGCAGCTACCAATGTCTGGAGGAGCATAGGTTCTCCATCTGTGCCCGAAGCCAATACGGACAAAGAAGCAATAAAGCTTTTGATTCCTAGTATCTCTGCCAGGAGTCGGCATTCAAGAACTCTGGTGCGGGAAACATCAAAAGAACGATGAGATGCTGTCCTTTGTCAGCACGAAAAGAGTTGGAGAGGTAAAGATATTGCTCTGTGGGCCACACCCTCAGGTGCTAGAAAGTCCTTTACAGAACCTGGAAGAAGGGACAGAATCCTACCCTGAGAATCTAAATTTGTTCCGTCCAGAGCCGAAAGAATGAGGCGGGTGCGTGTGTGCGAGTAAATCTCGTTTTATTAGAGTAATAGATACATCAAAAGCATTGCACTTCATAGGAAAACCTACACTAACTCACTAAAGTCCCTAACTATACTTTAGACATGCTCTGCAACATGTGAAGGAAGTTGACGCAACGACCCCCCACTGAAAGCGGCTGGCTTATATAGGACATGTCTTCGAACGTAATCTCTGACTCCTTCGTAATTCCTGTCTCTGCCCTGTCCGTTTCTCGTGGCGGCGGGAACGGGGGGATAGGGGGCACGCCTCCAACTGCTCATCGGAAGACACCTGCTCTCCAGCAAAAGCTCGAGGTCAGTGGACGGCGCCACACTGGATTCCTCATGGGAACTGCTTGGGAAAGGAGGAGCTGGTTCTAACTCTGAAGCTTCCTCCCACTGGTCCTGTGCATCGACTGGGGGCGGCACGCTCTGCTCCTCTGCAAGAGCTTTCTCATGGGAACTGGCTGAAAAGCAGGTGTTTCCCCTCCTCCACTATCCCGCTCAGACACAACAATCTCCACTTCTGCTCCTTCTGACTGTGGAGGTGCTTGAAACTCATGCCTCCTGTTCCTTCTGAGTTGACTGTCTCACAACAAAATTGGGCCTGAAAGATATAACAGAGGAGGAGGAGGAGGAGGAGGAGAGGGAGGTAGAAGCAAGGATCAACGCAAACCCACTTTGACCTCCTATGGCTTCCTTTTGGTTGGGCTAGAAGAGGAATAAGAAGTATTTTTTCTTTTTAGACATTTGGAAACATCTTTGTGCAGGAACCAAAAAGAGCCTTCTTGCAATGAGTGATATTGGCTCTTCAAAATCCCCTGTGGAGGGTCACTGACTCAGGGATCCTCCTCATCTTGGGGAAAGGTGAGGCACTGATGGGGGCAGAGGTGAGCTACTAGGTCTAAGCTTGTTGGGAGGGAGAGGGGTATACTTAAATGGCCAGCCCCATTTCCATGATTTAAAAATGGCTTATGATTTTGGGGGGATTTTTTTTCTACCTCTCCAGGCAAGAGAAGTCAAAGTGAATGTAAGGGAGAAGATCCTCAAGTGTGGAGGAGACCTACCCCCAGAGTTCTCTTTGCATGAATCTAATGTCGATTTCCAAGGATGTGTGGAACGCATAGCCATCTTTTACAAGAGGGAGAATGAGCATAAGCAAAAGCTGCTCACTATCCCTCCCTCCTCCCTCCCAGCCATCCTCTCCACCTTCTTCCAGTCCCTAGAAATCCAGTCTGGACAGTCCAATACACTTTTGAATGAAGGCTCTATGCACCCATCTGGAAAATGTAGTATTATTTCCATAGATGATCTTGAGTGGTCTATCTATCCATCTATCCCTAATAAGTTTATATGCCAGTTACTCCACGGTGTAGCTGTAACTTGCTCCAGTAGCTGCACTTTCTGTAGTCTGTGGTCAAACTATTTACTTTCCCTGGACTGTACTCAGTAAAATGCCATCTACATGATAAGGGAGATATATGGATCTTTCTGAGAAAGTCGCTACAAGTGAAGTGCACATGTGGATGCAGTTATCACTATCGCTATTTTCTTCTACCTGTCCAAGCAAGGGAAGTCAAAGTAAAGATCAGGAAGTCACTCCTGAAGTTTCAAATGTGCATTCCCTGGAGCTGAAAAGACTGTCTTTGTGCAAAGGTAATGTTTATTCCCTTAAGAAATTATTGGGATTTTTTCTTACCTCTCCAGGCAATGGAAGTCCAAAATAATATCTAAAACCATCTCCATAAATTCTGGGTTTGCAGAGCAGTGCAAAGTCTTTCTGCATGCAAAGATAATGTCTGTTTCCAAGGATATGGGGAACACAGAGCCACATCACCAAAGATACAGAATGGGTATGAACTACTCACTCTCCACAGGGGTGGTAATCCTCTGTAACCTTAGCCAGTCTAAATGGTCCAAATTTATTGTTGAAATGTATTTGAGTCTCACACCATCCAAATGATCATGTCTTGATCAGTCAGAAACCTTTATGTGGGTTTATGCCTCAGATTAGTTCTTTCCTGACCCCATGGATGTGTGCAGCAAGCCCAGGGAAGCTAGAAACCACAGGAGGTGAGCTCCCACAGTACCTAGCTTTTGTGGGTACATCATGGACACATGGTAGTGTCCAGGAGCCTCAGACCTTGTTGTAGTCATCCCACTGTAAATGCAATCTTCCCAACCATCCTTTCTACTTACCAGGTCCTAGATGTCCCAGCAAGACCATCTAATAGGGTGTTTGAATGAAGATTCTATATTACCATCTGGAAAATGTACAGTTATTTTCAGAGATTTTGGATGGTCTGCCCATCTCTAATTAGTTTCTCTGGCACTATATTTATTTTATTATTTATTATTTAACGTATTTATTTATTATTTTATTTGTACCCCGCCCTTCCTTCCAGCAGGAGCCCAGGGCAGCAAACAGAAACACTAAAAACACTTTAAAACATCATAAAAAACCTTAAAATACATCAAAACAAAACAACGTTAAAAACATTTAAAAAAAACTTTAAAAACATCTTTTTTTAAAAAAAGGTTAAAGATATTAAAAGACATATAAAAAGACATATTAAAAGCAATTCTAACACATGCAGACTGGGATAGGTCTCAACTTAAAAGGCTTGTTGGAAGAGGAAAGTCTTCAAAAGGTGCCGAAAAGATAGCAGAGATGGCGCCTGCCTAATATTTGAGGGAATTTATTTATATTCTGTAGCTTAAAATGTTTACTTTCTCTGGACTATACTTGGCAAAATGTCAACCATGCCATAGGGGAACTATGGTTCTTTCTCTACTACTGCAGGGTTAGAAGCCTGCCTCTCTGGGCTAATTTTCCTACTTCCCCCTATGATCAAAGCTCTCTTTATATTTTTGCCAATAGTTTAGGGGTGAGAAGGAGTGGTCAGCCGTGTCTGAAACAAAAGATTTTCGGTAAGAACATCATATGGAGTGTAGCAAAGTAACCCAGCCCATGATAGCTTCAAACTATGCCAAGATAAAACTATGCCAAGATTCAAACTATGCCAAGTAAGTGGCCTATAATTACATCTTGAGCTGGCCCAGGTCTTTTGTGGCAATTACTTCCAGATACTTTAAGCCTGCCGTCTGTAAGGACAGTCCAGTCAGTTGGGATAAAGATAACTGATCCTGCCATTGCATGTTAAACACATCAGCTGTGTGACTTTAACTAATTAACTTCTGTCCCTGGCTCTGTTGGGAAACTTCAACTCAGGAATCCCTTCCTGAAGGTCAGAAACAATTAATAGTGTGTTGTTGGTCAAAAGGCTGTGTGATCATAGTCCTCAAAACCTACCTCCTTCACCTAGTTACATAAAATAGGTGGAGGAAGTGATAAGAATGATGGTGGTGACAGCTAGTGACTCTTTCTTCCAACCATTTCTTAAGCTGATGGACTAAAGCTGGTGTAATTAATCCTTCCTTCTCTTCCATTCAAGTGATGTCCTGATGGAAGATCTTGACAATGTGGCATATTAAACAAACCTTCCTGATCTTTCTATTTCTTTACTTTCGGTTCTTACATAAGAACATAAGAAGAGCCTGCTGGATCAGGCCAGTGGCCCATCTAGTCCAGCATCCTGTTCTCACAGTGGCCAACCAGGTGCCTGGGGGAAGCCCACAAGCAGGACCCGACTGCAAGAACACTCTCCCCTCCTGAGGCTTCCGGCAACTGGTTTTCAGAAGCATGCTGCCTCTGACTAGGGTGGCACAGCACATCCATCATGGCTAGTAGCCATTGATAGCCCTGTCCTCCATGAATTTGTCTAATCTTCTTTTAAAGCCGTCCAAGCTGGTGGCCATTACTGCATCTTGTGGGAGCAAATTCCATAGTTTAACTATGCGCTGAGTAAAGAAGTACTTCCTTTTGTCTGTCCTGAATCTTCCAACATTCAGCTTCTTTGAATGTCCACGAGTTCTAGTATTATGAGAGAGGGAGAAGAACTTTTCTCTATCCACTTTCTCAATGCCATGCATAATTTTATACACTTCTATCATGTCTCCTCTGACCCGCCTTTTCTCTAAACTAAAAAGTCCCAAATGCTGCAACCTTTCCTCGTAAGGGAGTCGCTCCATCCCCTTGATCATTCTGGTTGCCCTCTTCTGAACCTTTTCCAACTCTATAATATCCTTTTTGAGATGAGGCGACCAGAACTGTACACAGTATTCCAAATGCGGCCGCACCATAGATTTATACAACGGCATTATGATATCGGCTGTTTTATTTTCAATACCTTTCCTAATTATCGCTAGCATGGAATTTGCCTTTTTCACAGCTGCCGCACACTGGGTCGACATTTTCATCGTGCTGTCCACTACAACCCCGAGGTCTCTCTCCTGGTCGGTCACCGCCAGTTCAGACCCCATGAGCGTATATGTGTATATCTTCCTCTCTTCCCTTTCACTCTTCCTTCTGTTTCTTCCAGGTGCCAGTCTTCTCCTTATATCTCTTTCTTTCTCAAAGCTAGTGATGTGACAGAGCCAACAGTGGGCTTATTGGGGGGTGGGGGGGGAGTAACAGAGCCAACAATTTTCTCAGATAATCTAAGTGAGCTTCAGGGCTTTATATGTTACTACTAAGATTTTGAACATGGCCCAATAAGCCCCATAGCTAATCAGCACCCAGTGCATTTTCCTCAGCACAGGTGTAATATGTGTGCATAAAGTGCTCCAGCCTGACCAAAGATTTGTGTGGGCACTTCTTTCTTAAATGCAGCTTTCAACGCTGTCTTTTAAATAAAATTTCACAATTATTTCCTTTTTATTGAACTAATTATCCCTTAAAAAGTAGCACCTATCTCCCCCCCAAAAAACAAGTCTATGGAAATCTCTCCCCTCTCCCCTAAAACTGTGTCTTGTATTGGCCCTCCAAAAAGACATTGAACTCTAATCCTGTGTAACTGTGCTATGCATGCCTTCTCTGCGCAAGTAGAATGGAGTAAATTCAGTTGCAAGAAGCAGAAATTCACAGTAAGTGAGGATTCCCTTTCAAGCTTATTATATTCCATATTATCATCAAACCACATCATTGCTTAAATGGAGGAAGCCAAAGAGTTCCTTGCTTCAAACAATTTTGATCTGGGAATAATTTCTTTTTGTTAAAAAAAATTAGAGAGAGGGCTGCCTTCCCAGCTACCTGGATCTCACTTTTAGGTGAAGAGAGAAGACGAATGCTCTGTTGCCTTATATAGCTGATGACTAGATTTGTTTGTTTGTTTGTTTGTTTATCTATTGATTGATTTATATCAATTGATTTAGAAGCTAAAATGATGAAACTGAGGTTATCATACTTTGGACACATCATGGGAAGACATGATTCATTAGAAAAGACAATAATGCTGGAAAAACAGAAGGGAGTAGAAAAAGAGGAAGACCAAACAAGAGATGGATTGATTCCATAAAGGAAGCCACAGACCTGAACTTACAAGATCTGAAGAGGGTGGTTTATAACAGATGCTATTGGAGGTTGCTGATTCAAAGGGTCGCCATAAATCGTAATCGACTTGAAGGCACATAGCAACAACAAAGGGGGTTGCCATATTGGTCAAAATTGGTTTTGTTTAAACGGGTGGGGCCAAGAGGGGTAGAAACGGAGGGGGACCACCAGAGAGTCCAGACATGCACTAGCTCTATTTCTGGAGTCTGAGGGCCAGCCTGCTGCTATCAGGAGCTATTTGAATTACAGAGCGGGGCAATCCCCTCACTGGCCTTCTTAAGCCAAGATTTGATAGAAGGCTGTGGGTCACAATATGTCTAAAGTTAGGGAGTGTTAGGGATGCTGCTTGTAAGATTTCAGCGAGCCCCCCCCCCGCCTCTGACCCACATGGAGAGAACGAATGAATGAATGTACGTGCAACTTGAGCCCCGAGTGGGCTGGGAGGGGGCGCTAGTCTGTCAGTTGGTCTTCACACTCGAAGTGTGTTATTATACATATGGAACAGAGTGATGTGTTTGCCCCAAAACTGCATCAAATGTTCATGTTGTATGCTGCTAAGAAGAGGGTGGGGATAATATTGTCCTGCCTTACTGGGCTGTTTTAAGGATTACAGAGATAATACATTCAAGGTGCTTTGAATACTCAGCAGTATTTGTAAAAATGTTTTTCTTACTTTTTTAATCAAACAAGGGTATAGCTATTCCTGTAGCCATTTTAGCCAGTCAGTACATCCCAAGCATTTACTTCAAATTACCCTAACAATAACGAAGAGTTGAGTTGGTATAGTATTGCAGTTTTCTGTGTTGTTTCTTCTAAAAGTTACCCTCGATATCCATACTCCATATCCCATACTTGTTAGTGAGCTAAAGTGCTTGTGTGTCGTTTTTCCATGAAAAAATCCAGATTATTAGGAAATCTACAATTTAGCTTAATATAGTACAACTGATTTGAATATATGACTAATGCATTCACTAATATAATATATTCAGACATAGGGTTGGGGTAGAAATATAGATTTTAAGATATATCACCTAGCAACTACAATGTGTTGTAAGCCCATAAAAGCTACTAGCTCGCACTTTTCATTTTTACTAGCATGTTAAAAAGCTAGTAGCCTTTTTCCATGCTGGCTGTGGAGGAGCAGAATCCCCCTCCTCTGTGGCCAGTATGGAAATACAAGCTGCAAGCTAGGTGTTTGGGTTTTTTAAAGCCTTTTATCAAGCTGGCTGGCAGAGGAGGGATGGATTGCTCTATTCTGAGTGACTTATCTGGATGCAACCCCACAGGTTTGTGTGATCAGTTAGTATGTTGGCGTCTCTATTTCCTGTGGTTGCACATTTAGCCAGTTCCATTTATTTTGCTTGACTGCATTTACTGCTGCTGAATGTCACTGTATGGTACTACAAATACTGTCCCCGCTTCTGTGGATATTTGGATGCATTTCAATTGCAGGAATCGTTTCAAACAAAAAGCAATTGTTTTTCAAAATATGGAACATGGAATTCAACAGTGAGAACACTTCCACCACAGATGCAGCTGGGTCATTGCATTTGTAGGGTTAGATGATATTTCTAGTACATAGTAAAGTAAGACAAGATAGAATCATCTGAAATGACTGGCAACTTTTTTAATGGATTCTGCAGCATCTAGGGGAGCAACAAATATTGCCACAAATACCCAAAGTTCAACTATTTTAAAGCTGTTTTAAAACACCTTTTAAAAAACATTTTCTCTCTCTCGTAAGCTACTTGTTTCTAGAGTTTAACTTTTCTAGTTGTTGCTTCAGAAGCAAAACTTCTGATCATTCACCTACCATTAAGGAAAGCCCTGATGGCCAGCTGAAGAAACATAGTGCCTATTCCTCCTCCCATTGGGAGGATTAGTTGTGATTTCAAATCCAAACCTTTCTCATTCCTTTCTCCCCTTCAAACCCCAGTCCTCGGTAAAAGGGAAAAAGGAGTAAGAAAGGTTTGAATGTTCAGACAGCTGCATGATGCTGAAGTTAAAATCTGTACCTCCATCAGCATCCCAGAAACACTGCTCAGGTGGTGTGCAGCTTTCCTCTTTGTGTCTCCAGCTATCTTATCATACCTATACTTATAATCTGGTAATATAAGGGTGGCGAGCCTCCATCTGCTAGCCTACACCTCCCATCAACCCTGACCACTGGCCATGCTGGCTGGGACTGATGGAAGTTCAAGAACACCTGCAGGGTCACACGGTCTCTATTTCTAGTATAATAGCAGATTCCAATCTATTGCCTATTTTGAGTGTTCTGCCTGAGCATTTGATAAAATGGATACTCGGCCAGCAGAAGTGGGGAGAGAAGTTACTGCTGATAGTATGAAAGCTAGAACAAGGATTCTTTGCCAATCCTGTGTGACCAACGATGAGTTAACTCACTCTAAGGAGAGTGTGCCACAAACCTACATTTGAAAATAGCTAGGGATGGTTAGTTGGAAATAACTTTGCAGATGCTGGGTATTGGTTCATTAACAAGACTTACCTGCTAATCATGTGAATCCAGGTTAGCTGTGATGTCTCTGGGAAGTGGGTCAAGTTTATGGAGACCAGCTTACTGAAGCTTATGATGGGATGAAAATGACACATGAATGTGCCAGCCAGGCTTCATGGCTTTGAAATTTATGACAGGTCTGTTGGATTCCATAGAAAGGATCACTTTCACACGAACAATGGGCAAGGAGCAACAGCCTATGTGGGTTTATAATGACAAAACTGAGGGCAGTGGTCATCCATGGTTGGCACTTGATGGTCACAGCATCAAGTGTGTGCATTAACCATGCCCCTGCAAATGCTCATTCCAATGCCCATTCCTGATTCAATTCAGGACTGCCCTGTAGTTCTGTGTACCATCACCTTGTACACGAACACCTCTTCAGCAGTGCAGCAGCTACAATATCAGGAGGTGGTCTTGAAAACAGACTCTCATATCCTATGTGGAATCATAAATGGCTTCTAGAGCTTTGTACCCCAGTGTGGGCAACATTGCAGGTTGCCACAAAAGAGGAAAAAGAGGAAGTACAAATCATCCATCATGTTTCCTTTTTCTGCATTGCATCTTATGCAAGCAACTTATGAAGTAACTCTCACAATCCTGTGTTATGTTCATTTTTGATTGCTTATATTTTTATGTCCACCACAAATATAGGATTCCCTGCTCTGCCATTTAAATATAATTTGGAAAAGTAGGTATATTCCAAATATCTGATTACATAGTGTTGTTAAAGTGTGTTCAATGATGACAAGTCCTATCAAACACATGAACAGTTTTGGATATTTTTATGCGTGTACTAGGGTGACTAGCTGTGCTTGGGATGTAAAATTTAAAGCCAGGCTGTAGTGCAGAAAGCCAGTGAAATGGTTGTATAGTATTCCAAATTTTCTTTGTTAACAACACTTCTATTCCCCTTTCCTATAATGTTTTTGTCCATATTCTGGACATGTCTGACCCCAAAGGAATTTGCTGAACAGTTAAAAAATGAACGCAGATTACATGTCTTGGTAAAAGGAGAACTTCTGAACGGTAACAAGGAAATGTATTTTCTGTTGCATCAGACGCTAGTGGGTGTTTAAAATAATTATTCCAATTTAGAATGGAACCATTTCTAACAGTTCAGTTTCTAAAAGATTCATTTATATATTTTCAAGCAAAGAGAATGACTAAGAGAGACAAGCATATATTGATTGATGTGGCTGCATTTTTTGCAAAAACTTCTGCAATGTTCCATTTGAAATAAATAATAAATATTTGCACTGTGACTTTTAAAGGGCTAAGGGTATGACAGAAATCAACATGGCTTTCTAGGGAGATGACCAGCACTGTGAACTATTCCAAATTTCAGCATTCAGTTCTCTCTTTAGGTCAATGTTGGGGAACCTGTGGTCTTCCATATATTGTTGGACTACATGTCCCACCGTGCTACCTGGAGCTGATGGAAGCTGGGGTCCAACCACAGCCAGAGGACTACAGGTTCCCCACCTCTGCTTTTGATGAACAAACCATGTTGTCATTGTGATTATCTACTCAAGTAGCATTACAGAGAATCTGGTACAAGACAAGGCCAGTTTCAGGTAAGGATTTCAGAGTAGTTTTATGGGGGTGGTCTATGTTTCTTCCATTTGTGTTATTATTGTCTCAGGAGAAATGTTAGTTCAGAAATTAAATGTATCAGACTTGCAGTCAAGAAATGTGACACTTGATGGCACAATGTGCAGAATAAGGTAAGATTCACAGTTCTTGAACAAAGATCTGGAGACTAGAAAATGATATAATTCCTTTAAGAAAAATGTAAATAAAAGAGACATTTGTTTTGATGTGGTAAAAAGTCCATAATAGCCTTTCCCAACCTTTGGGTCCCCAGATGTTGTTGGACTACAACTCCCATCAGCTCCATCCAACATGACCAATGGTCAGGAACAATGGGATTTGTAGTCCAGCAACATCTGGGGACCCAAAGGTTGGGAAAGGCTGATGCAGAAAAAAGGACTCTAGAAAAATGCAGGACTAAAAGTCTGTAATTTAGGCAAGGTGGAATGATTTAATGTTCCCATTGAAGATGCTTCCTATATTGTAAACAGTGTTGCAAATCTAAGCATTATACTATGTTAATATATAATTAATATTATTTAGTTTCATCCTAATAGCCAAGCCTCACATCTTTGTCACAATGCACATGTTTTATATATTTTTCCTGCTCTGTCTATAGGTAAAAGTCTTTAAAATATTCCCAGTATTCCCATATAAAGTATTTCCAGTATTCATGCTAGTTGATATGGTGAATATTACAAACTGGACAATTTTATGTTCTGTTCCCGTCCATTGTTACTCCTTTCTGCTTAACTATGTCTTTACTGTCTTGTCCCAGCACTACCTGCACAGAAATAAAACACCCATGACTGATAGGTAGGTCTACTAGTTACCGGATAGACTATAGCAGTTTATTTTTTAACAGGTGGAAATATATTGCCCACATTTGTCAGGTAAGAGTATTCATGTTTGAGAAATGATCAAGTTGGGTCTTACTTTACACAGAAAAGCCCCCTTTAACTCACTTTAGGTGGTAAAGGCATTGATTCAGTTTGGAGATTAGCCTATGCAGCTAATATTCTTATGTCAAAATTATTTCATATTAAACAGTTACTATTTAAGGTAAACTTGTTTTTAATTTTTCAAAAAAAATTATTGCAAGAGTAGGATTTTAGGAAAGAACTTTTATTCCCGTCTTTGAGATTAGAATGTTATGACAGAACCCCATATGCAATGCATTTAATAGAGGGCTACACTTGGGGCTCTTTTGCCCTTCTCTCATCTGAAGCTGGAAAAGAGAGTGAAACCTGCCCTATTTTCCCACACAATGAAGGCAATGTGCAGGTTGGCGTAGGTGCCGAGGTTCAAAAAGAAGAAATGGCTATGCTGCGAAGGGACTGAAATGTAGCATCCTTTTCCTGCAATAGTTGGCATTGAATATGAAGATGCCAGACTGAATGCTCTATCAGTCTCTTAGTTTTATGCCTTTTGTTGTACCCTAGAGACAGCAAATAGTCTTGCCAGAACAGTGGGCTAGAGCACATTTCAGCATTCACTTTTCTTCCATGCAGCCTGGCTGGGCAGCTACTCCAGGTATTTGTTACTGAACAGAATTATTCAACTCTTTGGCTAAGCCAGGAGTGGTGAACCTATGGGCCTCCAGATATTTCTGGACTGCTTTTGGAGCAGACAGAGACCCTAAAACAGCTGAGTTGGTGGCAGGCAGTAGGATAGTATAAATTATGGAATGATCTCTTTGACAAGGTGTGCCTGGCGCCAACACTTATCTTTTCAGCACCAGGTCAAGACTTTCCTCTTCTCCCAGGCATTTTAGCATGTGTTTTTAAATTGCTTTTTAAAATTTTGTTTTAAATTTGTATATTTGTTTTTAATGTTTTTAATTGTTGTAAACTGCCCAGAGAGCTTCAGCTATGCAGCGGTATATAAATGCAATAAATAAATAAAGAAGCCACTTCCTATCTTCCTAAGTTCCATTAGTCTGTCTAGCTCAGTAGCGTCTACACTGATTGGCAGTGGCTCTCCAGCTGCAGGGCTATAAGCTCCTCATCCCTGGCCTATGTAATAGGGTTCATGTGAAAGTGGAATAAAGTTAGGGTTAGAACCATATGAATAATCATTCATTGGCAATCACTCGTGGCCAAGTAAGATTGTCTTCCAAGATAAGGTTTTTGCTTGGAAGATGCCTCTGTGTGAATTTGTTTTATGTGGGGAGATTGGCGCATGACGATCAACACACAATCTTGACAGAAAAAGGCTTTGATCCAATGGCATTGATACCACGACTGGAAGTCTTTTATCTACTGCAGCCTTCATCCACCTTCATAACTGTTGTAACATACACATTGTTACCCTCCGCCTGTTCTGCCGTTGAGGACTTTCTTGGGTCATTCATCTGGTTCCTCTCCCTTGACGTTACTGCCCTGGGTGACCCTGCTGGGAGTACATGACTCCCGACAGCATCACTCACAGGGTTCATTGGAACACGCAAGCCCACTCACCACTACAAGGTGATGATCCAGCGAGGTGCATATGAATAAAAATGTATATTGGCAAATGTCTAGTGCTCTGTAGTGGATTATTTTAACTAAAAGGAATCAGGTAAAAATTGCCAAATTTATACAGATGTACGATTAGCCAACTGTAAAATTTCTCAAGTGAGGGACTGTGCATACTTTTATGTTGCTAGCGGTGCTAGTAATCTTGTGAGACAAACAGCAGAGTATACTATTCACAATTCAGCTTAAAAACTTCACTATTTCCATGTTCTATTGTGTGTGATAATAGTGAGAACAGGTCCTTAAAGAAATTATTCTGAATTTAGAAGTATAGGTGTAGTGTAATGTACATATACAGACAGTACTACTAGCTGTGCAAATGGTAAGTACAGAAGCACTGACTGTAATTCACTAAAGGAATCAGCATTGTCCAAGTGATTAGATAGTGTAAGAGAATAGGATCTGGTAGCAACAGGCAGGAAAACCATACAGAGAAGTTTTGCAGGAAGAAATTTTGAAAGGCCTTCTGCAGATTAAAGGAGCAGCAGATTCCAAAACTAGGGGTTGTGTCCAATGTATCATTAAATACCATTTCCCATCACAGTAATGGGAGTTGGGCAACAGGACTTCCCCCCCTTCACAGCCCTTAAATCTGCTCTAGGGATTCCCCCAACCCTCCATAGCAAATTTGAGGAGGAAGGAAGTGGGGGGGGGACAGAATCCCATCACACAAACAGAAATCCTTGCCCTGACAATACGCATTTGTTGGGATACCACCCTAGGGTGGTGGCAGTTGAAGAACACAAATAGTGGGATACAAGTCATGTCTTTTGTTGAGTAGGGAAACCATTATATACACTTATCAGAACCGTCACCTCGTAGCAATGAGGTAATCTTTGTCAGATTTCTATGGAAAGATGAACAGATTATGGACAGAGGCTCAGCAGGCTGACACTGTAGTATGGCTTGCAGTCTCCCATGCAGCAGGCAAGCAAGCTGCCAGTTTTTCCAATGTAAAGACTTGTCATTAATGTATTCTTGAATCCTGTATAGTAATTGAGAAGTACAGAAAAAACTGCCTCCAACAATATATACACTAAGTGGTGTAAACAAAAAAAAAGCAAATGCATCCAACAGGCACAGAACAAAGACATTATACAGGCTCATCGGTCAGGGCTGGGATTGGCTCCAGCTCCTAAGCATACATATTGTGGAAACCTTACTGTGTTGCTATGTTGCCATGGAGTAGCCCTAAAAACTGCATTGTACACGTTTAAATCCCTGCAAGCTCTCTTGTCCCTGAACTAGAGTTGTTCACTTGTTCAACGATACTGGTAAGAAATTTGGAAAAGCAGGTTTGAGAACCCAAGTTTTGATAGTTGAAATAACAGGGCTTCCTTTGGGAGGAAGGGTGGGATATACATTTAACAATTAACTACTCTTCATATTACATTTTGTTTCTAGACAGACAGCCTGTTCAACCCACTTACCACTGGCACAGGCAAAATCTTCACCTGGTGAAGAAAAACTGATACAGGCTGTTGAAGAGCTCTCTCAGCAGTTTAAACCCAGATAATCACTAGTTTCTGAAACAAGTTTAGTGAAGTAGCAACTTCTTTACAAACTGTAATTGGAAATTTGTAATATGTGCAAATAAGTACTCATTTGCTTAATTTTGCAGCAGGAAAAGGGACACAGCCGAATATTCAGTGGTTCTATATGTTTTACACATCTTGATGATGTTCTCTAAATAGAATTGTTTTTAGTTTTTAGGACAAGGATTCTAGAAAAAAGCTGAATGATGCCAACATGAGCCTCAATTATGAAAAAGTCAGTTTGCCCCAATATGGCAAGTTAGGTTCCAGGAATTCCAATTTCATTGCAGTTTGGGTTTTTAATCTAGATGTATTTGTTTGAAAAACATTGCATTGTGGGGTGTAGAGAAGAGTTTTTGTTTTTCTTCATGGTCATGTTACAACTTTTGTCCCCTTTGTTATCTATTTTTCATTTGTTATTTAAAAAATCCCAAGTAGTTTATTTTGAGTAGGGATGAGATGCTATGAATATTATTAGTGATAGCATTATTGTTCCAGTGGAAGCACAATCTCTCTTCTAAGAATCTCTCAAGATACTAAATGTAAGAGGGCTTGGGCCACTCTCAGAAACCCTGCCCCCTCCCGAATGGTAGTCGTGTGTCAAGATCAAGCAACAATGCCCTCTGTGCATAACTATGAAATTTTTCTTCTGCTGCCAACTTGCTAAAGTCTAAATATCTTTTAGCACTTCTGAAGCTTCCATGAAAAAACAATCCTATTAAAATCTAACATTTGAAAAAGTGCTCTAGTTGTTCTAGTCCACCCTTTCTTGAAGAATAGGGGTAGCTAAATTTAAATTCCTATAGACATATGAATGCATTATATAAGAAGCCTGATATTTAAATTGGCAGTTCTTTGCGTAGTTTCTTGTACAGAATTTAAGCTCTGAGATCTAGATACCATTTGGCAATCAGCATACTATCCTCTTGATATGATTGAAAGTACCCCCAACCTGCCCTCCCCAGTTCTGCCAACATGCATCACGTTACCTACCTTTACATACTGCTGTCACAAAACTCAGCAGAGCAAGCTGAGTGGAAATTTCTCACTCAGATCTCCCTTGGTAGAAAAATGCAGGCTGCTATGAAGGGAGGAAAAGAAATCTTTTTTTCAGCAGCTGAGACCATGGGATACTCAACACATATGTAGATGAGTGCTGTTATTCTAAGTCAGGTGTGGAGAACCTTTGGCCCTCTAGATGTTGATGAACTCCCAACAGTTCCAGCAAGCATGGCTAATGGCTTGCGATGACAGCTGTAGTCTAGCAACATGTGGAAGATCAATGTTCTCCTACATTTGCTTTAAGTAGTGAAGGGGGGCAGGGGGGTGAGGTTCTTTAATTAACAGGCCATTTCTTCCCTATCTAGGCTACAGGTATGATGGAAAATGTTTTGTTTATCATTGATAGAGTCCACATTTATGGCTTGGTAAATTGTGTCATCACTGAAAATTTAAAAAAATTAGAGCATGCACTCTTGATTCTTCCAACTATGCATACATGTAGAAGGCCAGCATCATTTAGCACAACCACTTTCTTCAGCAAATACTATGGCAAACAGTTACATGGTCACTGGCCTTTAAATCAGCTGCAATACATAGTATTGAATTTAGGGTCCCATATTAACTACATGGCGGAGGTTTAATAAGGAGATGGATCTTACATCCTGGATGCTGTGAAGGACGCAGTCTTTATTTCAGCATTTTTATTTTTTGAAAAAAACTGCCTAATAAGGCAGCAAAACAAAGTATGAAATGTAACCCCATTGAGGGCTACACTGAGAATTAAAAACAAATTACAGTTATCAACAATTTTAAAAACACACCCTGCCAGAGAGATGACAGGAATGGAATAGTTAGTTTCAAACTGCACAGCAACGCTAGCATAATTCTCACACCGTCCTCCCGCAACACACACATATACAGTTCAGACATTGCTGGTCCAGCTAAACAAGGACATTGTCCACATTGACAAGTTACTGGCAATTACATAAAACCATTTTATGCAGCCTCGGTTTGAACTCGTTTCTACACTCATTGGTCAGGCTTGAGGGTGGAAAGATCGTTTAGCCATTTTGAAGTTTGTTGCTAAACAAGCCTTCCTCTTGGCTATGCAATGAACAAGGTTGGACTTTGGCTAACCTCCCCCTCACAATCCATATTTGCCGTACCATTTGCCGGAATGCCATTACAAAGGAGGCTTTTATTGTTAAACAGCTGCAAACTGCCCTGATCTTTTGACAGTTCTGAATGCAAGTTCTTGCTCAATGACTCTGCTAGACAATATGGAAAGAGGAATCCTTTTCTTTTCTTGCCTAAGAGCAGATTCAGCCTTTCCAACCTAATATTGCAGAAAGCTCACATTCGCAAAGAATTCCTCCACGCCAAACAGCACAAGTCAACATAAAACATGGAACACAAACTGCACTGCACACAGACTTTCCAGATGAGTTCCAAATGGCTGAATGGAGCCAGCTTGTATAGTTGTAAGTCTAAAAAAATATCTTCTGTATTTCAAGAACAAAGAAGTAGCGCATTTGGTGCAAATATCCACCCTGGATCTAGCAGATCATTTGAAAAACCATCCAGAAGTTATTAGTTCACTCCCTCATCATTACACAACTTGCTTTATCTTCTGCAATACATGAGGAATTCCTTATTCATTAACACTGGGTTGCTTTGCGTTTCGCTGATGCATCAAGATACTACAGGTGTCATATCCCACAACTGTTAAAAGAAGAAAATTGCAGACCATCAGAAGAGATTAAAGTATGATTTACTGAATCTTTGTGGAATAATTCTGGTAAGTTCACACCACAGGACCTGCTCATGACTTGGGGCAGGGAGAAGCAAGAACCAATAAGTAACAGAATAACCATAAATAAGATGGGGGAGGGTGAAGTAGAATGCAACCTGCCACTTCCAGAGCCCTGACAATCTGTGTGGCCAAGGTAGAAGATGGGAGATGGGAGTTCCTGTAAATGGGCTGGCCAATCTGCAGATTAGAATTGCACTGTAAATTATGAAATTATAATCAGCAGGAAAAGGTTATTCTGCCTTGAAATGTGTAGAATATACCTATAAATCCCACCCTGGACTCCTTACCTTAATAACCTTGTCTGTCCCAGATGTCAGCAGCCATCCTCGTGTTTCATCAAAGTGTACATGGACGACATTGTGTTTGCTATCATGGAAAGTGGCTGTAGGAGCACGCCTGAAGAAAGAACAGAAGATGAGCAAAGTAGAGGCCCTGCTTCAGAGAGGGTGGTGCAATCTACTATTATATTGGATTTCTCATTCTACATTGGTTTGAGGGAGCATAATTAGAGAAACTTATTCTTAACTGAAACAAGTACACTCTTGGAGAAGAACATTTCCAAAATTTGGTCAGTTGCAACATTTCTTTCCCTCAGAAACTAGAATATTTTGCCAAGGATGGGAAGAGGGCAGGGTAGGCAGGGAACAAGGAAGGAGGGGATACAGATCTGGGAAACTGACTTACTCCTCATCTGTTATTGATTCGTAACAACTGTCACAGACTCTCACTTCAAATTCAAACCCCATCAGTGGTATGGAGGAACGCTTTGAACTGCATTTGCCACACACTGCTTTCCCGCACTTCCGGCAATGATGCTGAAATTAAAAGCACACAAGAAAGGATCACCTGGATGAAGTGGAAGAACTAACAAGTGCACGTATATCTGTTTATATGTTATAGCCTATCTTACCCAAGGAGTCAGGGTGTGTAAGCTTTGCCAACCCAGATCAAGACTTATCAGCCTATTCTGGGAAGGAGGAAAAAGCAAGGTGAAATTGTCTGTCACTCCAGCTGTAAACCAATGTTTCATAACACAAAGCCACCATACCCGGAGGTCAAAGTCTAGCAGGAGAGATTGCCATGAGCCACATAAAATATGAATTAAGGCTTGCATGTCTCCAGCATTCCAGGTTTTATCTGGCCCTTCATGTACAGACATGGCCTGGGGACCTGGAAGAATAACATATTACAACTACATATATTCTCAGCAAATCAAAAAACCAACAGAGTTTAAGGATTTATATTCACTCTTCTTTATACACACAACTCAGGGCAGCTTACAACAATTTTAAAACACAGCAATAAACATAATATTGGGCTCATTTGGGAGGAACAGCAAAAAATAAATTTAATAAGTAAATATAATACATACGATTATAAATAGGTAAGATATAAAATTGAGCCAGGTTCAGCGCAAAATCAAATGCATGAAATTTATCTGATAAACAAAGGCCTGCTGGAAAAAAAATACTATTCAGGAGAACACAGCAAGAAAGGGGACTAAGTGATCCCCACAGGGCAAAGAAGTTGATAATCCAGGGAAGGGGGCGGGAGTGACACCACTGGGAAGGCCCTTTCTCTTGTTTCTATTTTGAATCAATTCATGAAGTGCTGTGCTGTAGAGCAAAGGTGTGTGGCCAGACACCTAAAGCATTTACTCTGCACATAAGCAAAGTGATGAACACCTGGATTCCCTTCATTGTGGGGTTTGGCAAACAATTTCCTCAGATTTTTTTTCACTTTGTGAAAGTCTTGGAACTACTTCTGTAAGAGACAGTTGCTTGCTATCAAAACACTACTCATTTTTCTTGACTGTGAAAAATCCAATGTTCTCACTGTAGTACCAAGTTCCCGCAAAAGTCCACAACACAGTAAAATGAAAATCTGTGGCAAAACAATTCCTAAAACCTATCACAATCAAATTTGGGTTAGGTTTCAATCTCCTAATTTATATGAACAGCTCAGCCCTATCGGTCATTTCATGTATTGGTAACAAGCTCACATATTGGCTTGCATGCTAAGTAATGCGACCAGAAGGAAAATAAGCTTGTGCAAGTGGACTTTTTCAGTCACCTCCTTCTCCTCCCAGGAGTCTCTGGAGGGTCCTTGCCTGACTTTGGAGAATTCCCCCTTTCCCCAGCAGCTCCCCCATACTCCATTCCACACTGTTGAGGAAAGTCCAGTCCATTGTCTTCAATGAGAAGATATCCTGTGACCCCGCACATTTTCTATACATGGAGGAACTGAGGAATCCATAGCAAGCACTTGAAATTATTGCACTGGGTTTCACAGTGTTCCATTATATACTAATGCATTTCCATGGGCTGACTTCCAATAAAAAATTTTTTGTACTTTTGCAAAGCTTGGGTTCCACTCAAGCCCAGCGATACTCTCATCTTGCTTATGGGTGGTGTTTTGGCTACATAAGGATTCACATTAGGATAATAAGTTTACTATTTAATATACGAACAATGTTGATCAAATGAAAACAGGAGGCTACCACATACCTGTCTAAGGCCTATTTTCTTGTTATCCCACATTTGTTTGAAGTTCCAGAAGAATGGCTGATCACACCTTTGACAAGAGTCGCTATCCAACCATTCAGGTGTCTAATGTAAGAATGGGAGGAAAAGCCTTGAGTCCAACAAAAAAGAGGCCTCTATATACAGGACCAAAACAGTAACAAGATTATGGCTACGTAAGAGGTTCTACATTTGCTAGTACTCCACTGTGGAACGGTTCATACCATGCAGCAAACAAATTCTATATTAAATTATGTTACGTAAATTAGCAAAGTCTATATGCACCTTCTTATTTTGCACAGTTTATACACAGAGTCTGATGGGCCAAGAGGTTACTAGGCAAAGGAAGATTCCCGGGGGGGGGGCAACAGTAGGCAGGAGAGGTATGCCTAATGCTTTGCATTCCTTGCCCCTTTTCCTGTGTGGCCCTCCCCCAGCATGCTCTGAGAACAGAAATAAACTAGCCAGAGAAAAACTGGCCCAGGGAAGGATTTGGTAGCAGAGGAAGCATTCAGTTTTCCCATCTGCCATTTCTCGCCTGTTAAATGCCCTCCTACCTCACACATTACTATTAACCAGCAAACACTGCTTTTGGAAAGGCATGATTGCCAGGATAATATATAGTTCCACCCTGAGTAGAGAATGGTGTGATTGTAGAAGACAAGAGACTAAAGCTGGCAAACAAATATGGTTTCTTTTTCAGTCAACTTTTAGCTATCAATTGAACTTTTAAAATATATTTATATATAAACAAATCTCAATCCAAACCTCTGTTTAGAGATTCTGAAAAATGAGACCCAATTTAACAATTAACTTTTAATCATCTCAAACTTGATTTAAAAAAATCAAACCTCGCCACAGCCAGTTCAGCAAGAAAGAAACCATCTCAAATCCCATTAGAATTTTAGAAGATCTAGCCCGATGATGTAAGCCCCATCCTCACCTTCATGTCATGTATGCACTGAATGCAGAGAGAGGGAGGGAGTATCATGTCTGCTGACCCAACCCACACACTCGCTGCATGTTCAGCCAGAAATACGAATGGGTCGTGTAGGTACACAGGGTCTTACTTGTGACTGGTAACCTGGATTGTATGAATAGTTCCCAATTATGCTCATAGACACTAAGCCTATATTGCCCATGCTGACTTATGCTTAACATGCTGTAGCCAGGATGGGGCCACTGGGCACAATATCACTCCCTCCTCCATTTGTTCAGTCTGTGTAGGAAACAAGGGTGAGAACGGGGCTCTACAAATATCAGTTTCCTCTGGCCACTGTCAACGTCAGTTGTCTGTTAATCAGAAATCCATAATTTCACCTTAAAAGGAAAAAAAACCACCCTTATATTTGTATACAAATAGGATTTGTTATCCACGTGGTGTTTTTTTTTTTTTTTAAATCACGTTTAAAACATCTGTGCAGAGTGGCAGGTCCTTTACAACAGAGGCTTTACTTGCTAACAGCCTGACCAATTAGAAAGCCTACTTTAATCTATTATTAAAGTTTAATAGATTGCAGTCTTATAAAGGAACAGTAGGAATGTAAGGCTAAGAGAACACCACCGGCAGGTTTAGACAGAGTAGGGGTGGGGATCCTCTGGCCTAGAGGCTGAATGTGGCCCCCTAGGCACCTTGCTACCCAGTCCTTGAAACACTCTTCAGGCCACATCCCCTCTTTCCAGGCTGCTTCCCTCACCAGATCTGCTCTGTGCCCTCCATGAGTGCTTTTGCCAGGATGGAATGTGTGCTTTAACTGTGATAATGTCTCTTACTTACCTGGATGGAAGATGAGGAGGGAGAGAAAGTGAGTGAGTAATTCAGCAATCATCATAGTATTGCTTGCTACAAATTTGTATCAGGCAATATTATGATAACTGCTGAATAAGGACAAGGATTTCTATGTAAGTTTCTTGGTTGGAAATTCATGTTTATAATAGATGAGGCATTCTACAAAGATATCCATTCCTAGGAAGAAATCTGTATAAATATGCCGGACCCAAATGCATAGTATGGGCTCTTGCGCAAAATCACTCTGAATGCAATGACAAACATTTTAAAAATTATTGAGATGCATTTTTCTTCCTCTTATAATACTAAAACTTGGGATCACCCAATGAAATTGATTGGCAGTAGATGCAAAACAGGTAATAAAAAGCACTTCTTCACTCAACTGATAATTTATTTTAAAAAATTCACTGCCACAAAATGTGATGAGAGCCACTGGCATAGATGGCTTTAAAAAGGGATTAGACAAATTCAGGGAGGATGAGTGTATCAACAGCTATCATCCATGATCACCAAATAGCCTCCATGTCCAGAAGAAGTCTACTTCAGAATACTAGTTGTGGGGTGGTGATGGAACAAGGGCAAGCCTTTAACTGCTTTTGCACTTTACTTGTTAGCCCTGGAAGCATCTGGCTTGCCACTATTGGAAATGGGATATTTCACTAGATGGGCTCTTGCGTTTTTGCCCGGTGATTTTGTTCCTCTGATTGGAACCGGGCAGGCATTGTTTGCCTTGACACAATAAGCAGCCAGTGCTAACCCTTTTTTTTAAAATCAGCCGAGTTCCCACCGCAGATAAAAAGATGGTTGATGACAGCAGAAATCTGTTGGACATATGAACAGAAACCTGAGAACCTCGGCTGGAATTTCTCACTCCAAGAGTCGATCTCCCCTCCCACCACCTCCAACACTCTAGAACCCTCCAGTAACACCCACCCAATATCAAAGTTTAAAAAGACATGCCCAATAGGGAAAAGTGCTTGTATGAACCCAATGTGTGATCAAGTTCAAAGAGCAATCTTTGGAAAGCATTGTCCTTCAACATGCTCTTTAAAAGATTCAGTACTGAGTAAACTGTCATTTCCCTGACCAGATAAAGGAGAACTGAGTATGCACCTCCTGCCTCTCAACGTCCATATTCCAGACAACGATCCCTCCATCTGCTCCACAAGAGATAAGTTGCCGTGTATGATGGGAATAGGAGAGTGACTGAACTTTGTCACTGCAGAATACACACAAAAATAAAATAAAATTAGAAGGCACCAATGAATAGAAACAACAGTTTGAACATGTCAGTTTTCAGAGAAACACTTCACACTCTTTGAACGGGTCTAGTTCTGCAGTGAAGAAATCCCATTTGTACAGAAGCCCAGCAAAATTAAGCAAACAGAACACATCTGGGAGAGGAGCTGCAGTTTCAGTTGTCAAACAGTTGCACATTCCTCAATAACCGTTTTGTTTTTGTATCAAGGCATGAATCCTACAATGCCCTAAGATAACATGTGCTACACAAACTTATAGGTGAATGCCCAAAATGGTGTCAGATTAGGGTTTTAATTCCATTAGTCAAGTATAATGCAGTATGCTGCTGGGCTATGCTATGCTGCTATGCATCCATTAAAAAGCAAACACTACAGTCCCTAGATTCTGGATCTGCAGAAGAGTATGAACACAGGAAAAGCCTGCCTCTATATCCTACCCCCACTAATTAAAAAACCAATTCTTTCAGTGAGATGCTCGGCCCAGTTTTCAGAAACAGCAAATACATATTTGATATCTGCATCACACTTTCCTGCAGGTAGCTCAGGACAGCATTTATTTAGGGCTCTCATATGGAGTTCTCACAGAATTGCTATGAAGATGAAATTGTATCAGTCAGGCTAAGGGATATTGACTAATTCAAGGTCATCCAGAAAGTTTCGGGACTGATCTGAACCCCAGCCTCTCTAGTCCAAATTCCACACAATCCACTGCAACCCATTGTGTCTCATCTTGGTTTAGTTCCCATTTTAATGTAAACCTATCCAATTCATATTTCCAGAAGTGGTATGTGAACTAAAATGCAGCTAGCCTTAAAAATTCCCCAGTACCTCTGCATTTTTGCAAAGTGGTTTTCCAGTCCAAAAATGTGTGCAAAAATGCAATTATTACTAGTGAAAATGTATGCATTGTCAGGGGAAATTGCTTGCAAAAATGTATATATTAGACAAAATTACATAAAAAATACATGTAAATTTTCATGCAAACTTTTTTAAGAATTGCAGACTTATGTGGAAATGGGGTGAACTGAATTTAAGATTGGAAAAATGATAAACTAAGAGAAACCAAAACTGACAGATCCATACAACCCAACTTTTTCTTCTTTTTATATTTGATTTTGGGATAGCCAGGCTGCCCATCAACCTGGAGGGACAGGATCAGCCAGAGTATGAGGAAGGCCAAGAGGGTGCCAAGAGAAGGAGTTGTAACCTGTGGCCCTCCAGATGTTGTTGGCTCCAACTCCCATCAGCACCAGCTAGCATGTCCAATAGTCAGGGATGATAGAGGTTGTAGTCCAGAAACCTCTAGAAGGCCACAAGTTAACCACCCATGCTTTATATCCTACTTGGTAAAAACCAGTTTGTTAGAGAGAGAGTGCTGATTTAAGAGCTTCTGAATTTTATTCTGAAAATTTCATTTCAACCACCATTCTTAATCAGATACATCTACTTAAAAAAAAGCAGAATATTCTGTGGGTGAGATATATCTGGAAGGGGGGAAGCATTGGATCAGTGTACTGTACTTGTGTCCTTGTAGTTCAATAGCTGTTCCTTTTCTTCCTCCAATGTCCCACATAATAATCGAATGATCAGAACTGCCGGAAAACAAGACACGCTGCACAGGATCCCAACAAAGGGCAGTGATTCCACCTGAAAATATAAGGGCATGGAAGAGGGAGGAAGGAAAAAAGAAAGAGGAGTTTTTAGTATTGAAACACAGGGAAATGGTTAGCATATAAATTAAGAAAAGAACGTCAAAAATATTATTTTAAAGATACAAGAAGGAGATGAGACGCTGACAGATAATGTAAAAATCAAAAAGATTTTTCATTGATATTATTCAACATTGTACAAGTGTCAGGAAATTCCATCTGAAAAAATAGAAGAGTATATATCTAAACAGAATTTGTATAAAATTACAGACTTTCAGAGACAAGCTATTAATGGCCCTATTACGTCAAGAGAGATATCTGAAGCTATAAACAAAATTAAATTAGGAAAGGCACCAGGACCAGATGGGTTATCGGCAATGTATTATAAATGTTTGGAGGAAGAACTCTTGCTACCTTTACAGTCTACAATGAATTTTATTCTGCAAGAGGGAAAGATACCGGATAGTTAAAATGCTAACATAACATTAATACCTAAAGAGGAGCAAGATTTAACTAAAACAAAAAATTATCGGCCAATATCTCTATTGAATAATGACTATAAAATTTTTACAATGATCTTGGCAGAAAGATTGAAAATAATATTGCAACAATTTATTCAGGAAGATCAATCAGGGTTTTTACCTAAAAGACAATTACGTGACAACGTCAGGAATGTCTTGAATGTTTTGGAATATTTAGAACAACGAAATGATAAACAAGCAGCTTTGATTTTTTTAGATGCTGAAAAAGCATTTGATAATTTGAATTGGAAATTTATGTTTCAGGTTTTGGAGCAAATGGATTTTGGAGACAATTTTATAAAATGGATTAGATCGATTTATACATCTCAGAAGGCTCAGATAATTGTTAACGGAGATTTAACGGATTCATGTGAAATACAAAAGGGTACAAGACAGGGATGTCCTTTATCTCCCCTTTTATTTATTCTGGTCTTAGAAGTGCTGCTTAGAGATATAAGGCAAGATAAAAGAATTTCGGGATTAAAGATAAAAAAAGAAGAATATAAATTGAGAGCATTTGCTGATGATTTGATAATTGTACTAGAAAATCCTTTGGAAGGAATTAATGTATTGATGGACAAATTAAAAGAATTTGGACCGTTAGCAGGATTTAAGATTAACAATCAAAAAACAAAGATGTTGGTGAAAAATTTAACTTTAAGGGAACAGAAAGTGTTAATGGACAAGACAGATTTTACAATAGAGAAAAAGTTGAAATATTTAGGTATCATTATGACAAATAAAAATTCAAAGTTGTTTCATAATAATTATGAAAAATTATGGACAGAGATTAAGAAAGACTTGCTAAGATGGGATAAACTACAACTGTCATTAATGGGTAGAATATCTGTGATAAAAATGAATGTATTACCGAGAATGATGTTTTTGTTTCAAACAATACCTGTAATATCCTCTGATTTACCTTTTAAACAATGGCAAAAAGATATCTCTAAATTTGTATGGCAAGGAAAAAAACCAAGAGTTAAATTTAAACTACTACAAGATGCCAAAGAAAGAGGAGGACTGGGATTACCAAATCTGAGACTTTATTTTGCTGCCTGCTGTCTAGTCTGGATAAAGGAATGGATCTTATTGAGGAATAAAAGACTATTGGATTTGGAGGGTCATAATTTGAAGTGGGGATGGCATGGATATCTATGGTATGACAAAGTAAAAGTAAATGTAGACTTTAACAATCATTTTATAAGACGTCCTCTGTTGAAAATATGGAATAGATATAAACCAAGGTTTTATTCGAAAATACCATTATGTGTCTCAAGCCAAGAAGCGTTTTATAGAAGAGAAATGGCTGGAAAAGAGAAATGGTTAACTTATCAAGAACTATTAGAAAATGTACATGGAGAATATATAATGAAAGAGAGAGAACAACTGACAAAGGAAGGATATAGTTTTCAATGGTTCGCCTATTTACAATTGTTAGAAAGATATAAAATGGACAAGAAAATGTATGGGTTTGAAATAAGTAAATCTGATTTTGAAATAGGACTGTGTACAAATGATGAAAATATAATTGCGAAAATGTATAAACTCTTATTGAAAATGGATATGGAGGAAGAACAAGTAAAAGAGTGTATGGTAAAGTGGGCAAAAAATTTTGGTTATAACATACAAATGGATCAATGGGAAATATGTGGAAAAAAGGTTTGATCTTAAAGAAAATTTTTATAAAATGATGTACCGTTGGTACATGACTCCAGAAAAGTTGTCAAAAATGTATAGTAATGTTTCTAATGTTTGTTGGAAATGTAAACAACAAGAAGGATCATTTTATCATATGTGGTGGTTGTGTAAAATGGCAAAATCATTTTGGGCACAGATAGGTAGGAAGATGCAAAAAATTCTAAAGATAAATATTCAGTCAAAACCAGAATTTTTTTTATTGGGTTTTATGGATAAACAAATAGAAAAGAAATATGGAAGAATAATATTGTATATGATTACGGCAGCAAGATTATTATATGCACAAAAGTGGAAAATGGAATCAACACCAACAATGGAAGAATGGCTATTGAAATTAATGGACTTAGTAGAAATGGATAAATTGACATGTTTACTTAGAGAAAAATCGACAGATACATTTCTTAAGGAATGGAAGCCTCTCTTAGACTTTTTGTTGAAAGATCAAAATAAAATGATGATATTGGGATTTGACGATTAACTAAGATAGCCTATGGAGAAAAGGGATTCTGTATGTATACATTAAGGGACAGGTTTGATGTATATTATATACTTATAGCTGATCTGCGACAAATCGGAAGTCAACTATTTTATTTTATTTTTTGTTGTTGTATTGTTATGTTCTTCGACTTTGTTTTGTTTGTCTTTTGAAAAATTTGAATAAAAATTATTAAAAAAAAAGAAACACAGGAGCTTATGTAAACTAAAAGATCAGCATGAAGGATTTGATTACACTTTCTCTAAATCTTTTAAGATGCTAGAAATTGGGGAGGCAATGTAACTCTTTCTAGAAAAAAAATGTAGGCTTGCACTAACTCAGTGGTGCCCATGAAGAACTCCTTGTTTGTTTTTAAAAAAAGTTTAAATGCTTTGGCAAGGAAGGTACAGGGCCCAAATAGAGCCCCTCGCTTCTGATCCTGAACAGCCAGCTACCTGTATATTTGCATGTGAAAAATAATTTGCTGCAGAGAGCGCTGAGCTGCCAGATTGAAGAGGGAGGTACCTAGTTGCAAGGCAGCTTCCCATCAAGCTAGGGTTACACAGGCAGGAGCTCCTATCCTGAACATCCCAGGCAGCAAGTTAAACACCCTGGCGATCCCACTGTTTTAAGAGTGTAGAATAGGGGCAGCCGGCATGGTGCCCTCCAGATGACATTAGGCTACAGCTCCCATCAGCCCTGACCGCTGGTCATGCTTTCTGGGGCTGATGGGAGTTAAAAGTCTAACAACATGTGATGGGCACCATGTTGGCTGCCCATGGTTTAAACATAGTAAGATCATTCCCTCTCCCCATGTTTCAGACCATATTTGATTACAAATCAGAGACACAGCTGTTTCCAAGGAATATTTACAACCAAAGCTCTTAATACTCTGCTTTTAGCTATTTGAACTTGAATATATCAGAGTGAACCTATGAACCTTGCTGCAAATTTTAACCCCTAATCAGGGCCAGTCCCAAAGGGCAACCAGGTCTGGCCCTGGCCGAGGGCCCCTGAGCCACAGATGCCCCTGAGGGGTCTCTCGATAGGGTGGCGGAGGAGTAGTGCTCCTTTTCCACGATCCGCAGCACAGTAGCTGCCACGGATCGCAGGGAGGGAGCTTCTTCCGCCTGCCTGTTCACTGGCTTCACCTACCCATCTCTCCTATCTTGCGGCTGTGCACACAGGACTGCCATTAACCAAGATGGCGGCCGAGATTTCCCTAAGGGGCTGAAGTCTCCAGCACCATCTTGGCTGATGGCAGAGATGTGCGCACGTAGCAGCCCGTGCAGCCACAAAGGACAGGAGAGATGGAGCCAGCGAACGGGCAGGCAGAAGAAGCTCCTTCCCTGAGAGAGACAGGTAGGCATGTGTGTGCGTGTGTGTACGCACACCGGGGCCCAGGGCAAGCTGGTGCGCAAGGGCCCTGGCCTGTCTGGCACCGGTCCTGCCCCTAATCAAACGGCACTCTGAACTTTGGTAGCTCTTCAGGTGGGATTCCTATTATTCTTCCTTTGGCAAAAATATTCCCTAGGCCAACTTCTATTTCAAGTTTGAAAACTCTGCTTCCCAGTTTGCATAGGAAGGGAGTCCATGTAGATTATCAGTGTTCAGGGACAGAAAGATGATGTGTAGCCTGGCTTCAGGCACACTATCAAAGAAAAAAATGACATGTTCAAGCCAAAACTCACTGTGGGAAACTTAAAAGGACTATGTACTATAGATTCCCAAGATCTGGTTAGTAACATTTCCATGTTCAGATTCAAGAAACAGAAAAAAAATCATTTTCACAAATACTTGCATAGGGTTTAAAATCTTACCAGGGCCCTGCATCTGGATGTAGGATCCACCATGGCCAAAAGCTGAACACTCTGAAGGCACTCACCCATTAGCTTCTCTTAGCCTCTGCTGCTCCTCTCCATCTACTCCTTCCCTAGACTCCCCCCCCCCCGAATTCACTTCTTACCTGCACTTAAATCAGACAGGCTGCTCCTTCTTTTGAACTTTACACCTTCTTCCCCATTATGATAGCCCTGGGCTTGCAGGAAAAGTTAGAATACACACCACTGGCTGGGTGACATCAAACTGTGGCAGTCTGTTTGCGCAACAGCCATTCCAACAGCAGGAGAATGGTTCTTCACATAGCACAAGTGTCCAGTGAATGAGTTTCACATGTGAAATATGTCGTACAACCAGTATTATTAGACTGGGTTGCTCTGGGAGCTCTTGTGCTACCACTTGTGCAACGTCAACTTTCAAACTTTTTGCACTAACGTTATGTTGGATCTCACCAACTGTGCTTAAGAAATGCAGCTTAGGCAACATTTCTTGTAACTGTAGGCAAAGCCCATTAAGATTGAAAGGTTTCTCATAACAGTTTCTTTAATACCTGCACAGCATCCCACATTCCTTCATTCGCCCACACTGCTGATTATACAGAACAATTCAAAAAGAACAAGCCTGCACCAAAATCATACCTGTATGTCCCCTAAAAGTTGTAATCAGGTTGCTGTTTTCTTGTTCCAGTTTAAGGATGGTCACTTGTCCAGAATGATCACCAATAAAAACATGCCGGGTCTCCATATCAAATCTGGTAAGGAAGTGCTCAGAAAACTAACAATGTTCCGACTCTTAAAAATGTGTGCTGATGTTGCTACTTTTTTGAATGACTTTGCACAGCAATCCCCAGAAGAAGCACTTCTAATTCTCAGGGTTGTTGGGCAAGAGGCAGCACCTGTAGAACTCATCTGGTAGCCGCTGAGCATTACCATGATCACAACTCTCAGTCATGTTTCCACTACTCATCCCTAACAAAATTGTTGTTGGAAAGGAGCACTTTTTATCATGTGTCTGTGCATGCCAGGAAGTACCTGTGCAATGGAAACCACAAGTCTCATACTCAAGAGAGGAGGTTGTACTCTGGATCTGTTTATGTTTTTTCAGTGATTGCAAATTCATTTTCTATGCGGCACAGGCAGATTTCTGCCGTGGTAGCAACATTTGTCTTTACAGAACATGACATCCGACTGCCAAGCACTTCAAGTTAGCTGCATCATTAAATTGAATGTCAGCAGTGGTGCCTACCTCACTTTGTTCTTACCTATGAAGTTATGCTGTGAGATTGTCAGCTTCAGCTGTAGCCCTTTGCTGCACTCCGAAGATGATGATGGCTGGGATTACCAAAGCTAGGGAAAATAGCTTTGAAAATCCCAGGAAGTTCCCTTCCAAATAATGGGCCATAAGTTCTTTTCTTTTTTTAAAGAGGATAACATTCTCTGACAAATAGCTGCTAGTCGGGCGGTATAAAAATCTAATAAATAAATAAATAAAATAAATACATTTGCCGAAGAGCATTAGGAAGTTATTCGATGCAATGCAAGTCCAGGGATGTGGGCAGGAGGCTGCAATTGGACAATTAGGGTGGGGAATCAGGTGGAAGCATCCCTGGCCTTTGAGGGTCCCATGATACTCAGGAAAGGCTTTTGGAGCAGTGCAGGGGCTGCTGTGGAGCAAGGTAGGCAGTCCCCATTGCACCTGGGAGTTGTATCTAATGCAGCACACCTCAACAACTCTGAAATATTTCTCATTTTACCAGGATGGAGAGAGTGTGTCAACCAGCATTTTCATGTGAGATACGAAGTGGCCCAAAAATATATTCTTTTGACTGAACACAGCCAGTGGATTCCAGGATGCTTTCTGTTTATTTGTACTTTTGTAAAAAGTGAAGGTACCAACCATCAGTCTTCTTGTTTTCATTTTACTGCTTGCATTTCACAGTCTGGCGGATGGGCAGTAAGTGGACAGATATGGCTGGAGACAACTGGTTGGGCCCAGCATTTTCCTGGAAGTACCTTCATCCACATGAATCCCATTGCCTGCCAAGGTCCTCAAGAGACGCACTGTTCTCTGACCCACCTAGTCACAGGGGAGACCCTAGGGCACGACCTTCCCAAAGAGAAACCTCTTGGCAGATATGTAAGGCAGCTCTTTTAAGAAAAGTGCTTTGTTGGTTTTCTTGAGAACGTTCTGCTCTATGCACATGACAAGCTGCTTTAAGCAGGCAACGATATGGAAAGGATTCAAAAGTATCAACACACACACCTCCTATCCTGTTATATCAAAGGTTCCTATTAGACAGGTAAGGAAGATTAGCACACAGACATGTACAACTATGACCTGGACACTCAGCAAAGGTGACCTAGCAGGACAGGGCTGCTGCTTCCCACCCACTACACAGTGCTTGCTCCCCTCACCCTAGAAAAAGCAGCAGCAGAAGCCCTCTGGCTTGCTCACTCTCCTTGGCAAGTAACTCTTAGGCACAGGGTGGCCATGCCCCTGCCTCTACAGGCATTTGGCAGAAGGGAAAACAATGGATATCCTCTCTATGGCAGCATGGATTATGGTCCTTACCAATTAATATTATTTATATGACAGAACAGAAAAAGAATAGGTTTCATTGCTATGGAGATATGGACCACAAATGTTGTAGGAGCATTAAAACACAAACGTTTTGAATGCATTAATTCATTCAAATGTGTATCTGTACACACTTTCATTAGTAACCCCATCAAGCAACAGTTTGCTGTATATCTACTTTACACACAGAGAGAAAAAACTTATGAATATTTTGAAATTCAGTATCATAGAAGAGGTAATGTGTATATTTAAGCACCATTACGTCAGCATTTAAACCTCAAGTAACCGTAAAGTACCACAAATATTGAAATATTTGCTATAATTTCTGGAAGTAAAGTCACATTTTACAGACTCTATGCTCAGCATTTTTGGTGCTCAACAAGGTTATGAAAGTATAGACTGCGAAAACTATTAGAAATGCTTAAGAATTAAAGAAAGCACAACAAAAAGTTACACCATAGTTACTGTAAAGGATACTGGAGTCCACAGGCACCTGCACTAATACGGTAACTGCCAAGCCGCTGCCCGCTTTCTGAACAATGCCAAGTGAAGTGCTTGTCCTGGCCTATGCTCAGGATCCATTCCATCTCCAGAACAAACAGAACCATCATAACTCTGCTCTGGTGAGCTGGAAAAGGATGGGGAAAACATCAACATTGCATGAGAGTGTTTCTCCCTCTCTTTTCTTCATCTCCTTCTCCCATAGTTCCCCCAAGACACTTGCTCACTTTCACACTACCCTGGTCTGTGTTAGTTTCATGATTCCCTTCAGGTCATCCAGACATTTGGGGGGGGGACGTTATTGAGGAGCAGGCCTGATGTCTGCCTAATTCAGCTAGAAAGAAGCTAGAAAGAAGCTGGGACTGTCTGGGGAAAAATAAGTTAGCTGAACAAAGTACATGTCCCTAAAAATTTATTGCCATTAAATGTGGAGTTTTAGACATCAGAGAGACACAATTCGAAACAACAAAACAGCAATGAAATGCTGCTTGCTCTCTGCGACCATAATTTTTTTTACACCAGGGATGGGACCATCAAGGTTCTCCAGATGTTGGACTCCCATCTCCCATAAGTCACAACCAACATGTCCAATGGTTAGGGAAGATGGAACAGTAGTCCAACAACATCTGGAAGGCTGCAGGTTCCCCACCTCCGCTCAACACTGATATGAGAGCACAAAGGGAACAGAAGTTTTGGCAATCAATCCCACATGCAATTCATACCACTCTAAGATTCCAAAATTATAAAGGGTGGTAACCAACAAAGTGCTTCCACCAACACAAGGACCTTTAGCTGAACTGAACTTCCCCTCCCTCTCCTCTCTTTGCACACTCCCCAAATACAATCCAGAGAATTGAGAAAACCCTCAGAACAGATTTAGGGCATGCACAGGGGCACAAAGGGAGAGGACAAGGAGAAGTTCCACTGAACAGCCAGACATCCTTGCAGTAGAAGAAACACTTTGTTGAATACTGCCCAAAATTTTCAACATAAGGTTCATGGATTTTTTTCTGGGTCCATCGCAGTACAGATAGTATCATTTGCATTCTCACCATTAAAAACTGGAGGAAAATGTATAGTTTTAATTTAAACAATGCAGTCATCTAATTAGGACTGTGGCTAGTCTTTGTTCCTCTTATTAACTTCATTTTGCAGTGTGCCAAAACACTATTCATGTTGGCTTTTGATAGAGAAATCACTCTCTTTTGAAATGCCATGCTTTAGGATTTCCAAATGCCACTGATTAGAAGAGGGAGCAAGCAGGAGAATAGGAGCAGCTGCAGCGTGCACAAACCAAAGCCCAGGTTAGGTATTCTGGTGTGAAACTTCCAGGAATATTCCTTCCTCTATTTAAAAAAGTCCAGTAATTCCCAACAGCACATGCCTAAGGGATTTGTTACAGATCTGAGACCCTGAAAGGTGCCATATATAAGGGGACGGAGCTGATTTCCCATTGTAAATGACAACACATGGAACCAAACATAATAATGCCAAAAACATTATTTCATCCTCCAAATGTGTTTCAGTCTTTCCTTGTGATTCTCCCAAAGATGTTTTGGGGTATGGGTGGCAGTTCTGATCCCTCATTTGGCCTCTGAATCTCACATTCTGCAATTGTTAGGTGGTTTCAGTTATCATTATAAACAGGCTTTCAGACAAAAGCAGCAGGCTGAAGGTCTGGGAGGTTTACAATTCATTTAAAACACACTTAATAGCCTCAAACTGCATGTTTGAAAAATGAGCATGTTCTTTTTAAAAAAAATTCCCTTAAAAAAATGGAGGACAGTAGCAGCCAAATTATATTTCATAATCCATAACCTAGCAATGAAGGGGAACAGAACAGATTTAAAGCTGGAGAGCTTTTGGTTTGTTTGCAAAATCATTCTAAACAATGCATGATGCCAGAAAACAGTCTCAGCTCTGCCAGAACTTAAAAAGAGGAGGCCTAAATATTAATACTCTGCTTGCTTTCCAGTTTTGAAGGTCTTATGCGGTAAGGTAAGATCCAAGATAAACCTTTTTTTTCTACAAATATCGATTGCATCTCTTACCCTGGTAAGTTTTAACTGGTGTCATCTTGTTGTAATCTTCTGATAAAATAAATTCCTGGAAAATAACAAAGTAGCCACTTTAGCATGTGAAGTACGAGATATCTAAATATTAGTTTGCAATGTAGTATTTCTTGTTAAAATCCAAGAATTTATCACTTTGCTCATTGCTCTGGATTGCAATCACATCCTTTTGAATCAACAAATGTGGAAAGTTCTGCTCGTCAGCTCTAGTTGCCCAGTAAGCAATACAGAAGAGCTGTGTATGTCTATCACAGTTAGGGATGCATGAAACCTATCTATTTCCAAATTTTCTGCTCTGCGTCTTCACACTCTGGGGATGTTTGTGGAAGGTCAACAGTTTTGCTTGGATATCCTTGCTTTCCTAAATAACTTCTGCACATACATGTAATCCCCCCCGCCCCAAACAGCAGAGGCACATTAGGGCAATAGGCTGGAACGTGCATGTTGACTAGCTATCAATGCATTCCAGTGAGAACACTTTAGATTTCCACACTCATATTCAGCTTCTACTCCTCCCCTTTTTTTGCCTAGTGCTTGCAATAATTTTATTTATTCTTATTTAAAATATTTATCGGCCTTTATGAATAAAACTCAGTCAAGGCAGCTTATGCAACAGATAAATACATAATTGAACAGATAAAAAACTGTCCAGTCAGATACCAATTCTCTTTCCCTGACAAGGAATCAGTCAGATATCCAGAATCTTATGTCTGATTATAATTGTCTCCAATGACAGGACAAAAATGTGTGAAAGTGAATCCAGTGGATTGCCAAGGCATCCGTTAATTATAGTGTTTATTAATAGTTCACTGTAGTTCAACAAGAAGTTAACGCTTAGGTCCAGGGGCACCTGAAGGGCACTGGCTCCTTGGAGCCCATGGAAACCACAGTCCTTCACATCACAACACAGACTCATGTGCACTGTTCATTCAGACTACGCAGCTGTGTATTTAGGCAGGCAGGTGATTTAGATTAAGAAGCAGAAGGCAAAGTGGTGCACGGCAGGGCCCTAGGAAGAGATCAAACAAGAGGAACTAATAGTGAAGATAGAGAGAGATAGCAAACAGTGACACGAATATCATTATTACTGCCACCAAAGTTTCCCCCCACCTTTCTATAAAGGGTCACCTCTTGCTGGATCATCACCTTGCAATGGTGAGTGGGCTTGCGTGTTCCAGTGAACCCTGTGAGCGATGCCGTCGGGAGTCATGTACTCCCAGCAGGGTCACCCATGGCGGTAAGGTCAAGGGAGAGGAACCAGACAAAGACCGACCCAAGAAAGTCCTCAACAGCAGAACAGGCGGAGGATAACAATGTGTACGTTACAATGGCTGTGAAGGCGGATGAAGGCTGCAGCAGATAAAAGACTTCCAATTGTCATGGTATGCATGCCACTGGATCAAAGTGTTTTTCTGTCAAGATTGTGTACTGATCGTCGTGCACCGATCTCCCCACATGAAACAAATTCATGCACAGGGGTCTTCCAACCAAACCTTGGAAGACAATCTTACTCAGCCACGAGTGATCGCCAATGAACGCATGAATGATAAAGGGTCAGAACATGGGTTTAGCGTAAGCCGAACTTCACAGAGAGAACAAAAAGGCGAAAAATATACATGAAGGTAGCACAGAGGAGGGGAAACTGAAAATTAAGTCACTCAAGTTTAAAAACAATGACTTAGAAACATGACTTAAAAACAATGCCTCTATCTCCCTCTGCAAGCACCCTGTCCATGTGACTACTGGTCTGGAGCGTTTGTACCTTGTGTTGGGTCAGCAGGACAGACTGGGGATTCTGTTGATGTACTGCCCACCCCGCTGCCCAACAGACTCCCTAGCTGAGCTGATGGAGGTGGTCTCGGGTGTACTGTTGAGATCCCCCACACTGTTGGTTCTGGGGGATGTCATCATCCATGCCGAGGCTACCTTATCCAGGGTGGTTCAGGATTTCATGGTCTCCATGACAACCGGACTGTCCCAATATGCCATTGGCCCAACACATGTAGCAGGGCATACTCTAGACTTGGTTTTTGCAACTGGATATGGAGATGGTGATCTGAATGTGGGGGGTCTTACATCAGTCCCTCTGTCATGGACAGATCACTGCTTGCTGAAGCAGCTTTTCCCCTCTGCAAGGGTGGGGGACTTAAGTTGGTCCGCCCCCAGAGACTAATAGATTCGGATGGCTCTGGGGAGTTTTCTGGCTGATAGGGCTGGCGCTCCTGTCGAAACCCTGGTTGAATTGTGGAATACAGCAATGACCTGGGCGGTTGACATGATTGCTCCTGAGCGCCCTCTCCTGTGTAGAGCTCGTATGGCTCCATGGTATACCCCAGAGCTGAGAGCAATGAAACAATATAGGAGACTGCTTGAGTGCAGAGGAGACGAACTCCTGGTGGATGCAATTACACACTGGTAAGTGTGTATGGTGAGCTGTATTTAGGGGCAGTGAGGGCAGCAAAAAAACCCCAATATTTTGCTGCCACTATCAAATCATCAATCTGCCACCCAGCGGAGCTCTTCAGAATTGTCTGGGGGCTATTAGACACTGGCCCCAATGACATGGTAGAACCATCTGAGGCCCGCTGTAATGAATTTGCTAGGCACTTCCAAGATAAAATCTTTAGCATCCGCTACGACTTAGACTCCAGTGTTATAGCAGGTGAATCAAGCGGGGTATCCAAAGCACAGCCTTGTCCCGATTTCTTGGATGAGTTTCAGTTGGTGCAGCTTGAGGACGTTGACAAGGTGCTTGGACAGGTTCGTGCAACCACTTCTGTGCTGGATCCTTGCCCTTCTTGGCTAATAAAAGCTAGCAGGGATGGAACAGCCGGCTGGGCCAGAGGTGGTCCCTGGCTGCCTGAAAGAGGCAGTAGTGAGACCACTCCTGAAGAAACCTTCCCTGGACCCAGAAAATCTAAGTAACTATAGGCCAGAAGCAAATGTTCTATTCCTGGGCAAGGTCCTTGAATGAGTGGTGGCAGGCCAGCTCCAGACATGCTTGGATGAGACCGATTATCTGGATCCATTTCAGTCAGGTTTCAGGCCTGGTTTTGGCATGGAAACAGCCTTCATCGCCCTGCATGATGACCTCTGTTGGGAGAGAGACAGGTAGAGTGTGACTCTGTTGATTCTCCTTGATCTCTTAGCGGCTTTCGATACCATCGACCATGGTATCCTTCTGGGAAGACTGACTGAGTTGGGAGTGGGAGGGACTGCATGGCGGTGGTTTCGCTTCTACTTGGCAGGACGGCTCTAGAAGGTGGTGCTTGGGGAACACTGCTCTGCACCCTGGACTCTCTAGTATGGGGTTCCACAGGGGTCAGTTCTGTCCCCCATGCTGTTCAACATCTACATGAAACCGCTGGATGCGGTCATCCGGACCTTTGGAGTGTGTTGCCATCAGTATGCAGATGACACGCAGCTCTATTTCTCCTTTTCATCTTCTTCAGGTGAGGTTGTCAATGTGCTGAACTGGTGCCTGGCTGCGACAATGGACTGGATGAGGGCTAATAAACTGAGGCTCAATCCAGACAAGACTGAGATGCTGCTAGTGGGCGGCTCTTCTGACTGGATGATGGATGTCCAACCTGTCGTGGATGGGGTTGCACTCCCCCTGAAGGAGTAGGTTCATACCTTGGGGGTTCTCCTAGAACCATCTCTGTCACTTGAGGCTCAGGTCACCTCAGTGGCACAGAGTGCCTTCTGTCAACTTCAGTTGGTGGCCCAGCTACGCCCCTATCTGGACAGGGATAACCTGGCTTCAGTTGTCCATACTTTGGTAACCTCCAAGTTAGATTACTGCAATGCACTCTACCTGGGGCCACCTTTGAAGATGGTTCAGAAACTGCAGCTTGTGCAAAATGCAGCGGCCAGATTGGTAACAGAGACCAGACGGTTCAAACATATAAAACCGATTCTGGCCCGCTTGCATTGGCTGCCTGTATGTTTCCAAGCTCGATTCAAGGTGCTGGTTTTAACATGTTACCAAATTCCTCCAAGCTACACAGCAAGTGGATTGGACTGTGAAAGACCAACCCAAATTGTGTTTGCATTTTGACAACTTTGTAGGGCAGTACAATATCTCAGAGAGGCGTTCAGGTCTCCTGCTCCCCTGGTGCATTCACTATAGCTGCCCAATTTCCCTGCTTTTTAAAGTTTGGTAGAAAAATCTGTGGGCTATAGGTACATTCTTAAACTGCAAGGTTTTTTGCCTATTAGTGAATTTCCCTGCTTTTTAATCCGGGAGGTAAGAAATGGGATCCTGTGCAAGTTTGCTGAGAATGGATTGATTATTTGCATGCTTATTGAGTTAAGTGGGATTTACACACACACACACCAGGCAATCATGCTTAGGATAGGTGAAACTGACCACAGGGGATGGGGAAGGGAGGAGGGGGAGGAGTGGAAAGGCAGAGGGGAGGACTGGGATGGGAGCAGGCAGGAGGGGGAGGGGAGAAGAAGGACAGATGTGGTCGTTTGCATGTTTATTGAGTTCAGTGGGATTTACTCCCGTGCAATCATGCTTAGGATAGGTAAAACTGACTGGGGGGAGGGACGGAGGGCTGGAGTGGGCAGGGAAGGCGGAAGAAGGAAGAGGGGAGGAGAAAGGGAGAGGAAAGGGGAAGGAGGGAAAAGGCAGGTCTGATCATTTGTATGATTATTGAGTTGAATCGGCTATACTCCTATGCAATCATGATTAGGATAGGTAAAACTGACCAGGCTGGGCCTGGCAACTAAGATGTCTTCTGTATCTTTCAAAGTTGGGCAGGAGGAAGAGACAATTCTACCTTGTGGTTTTTCCCATTACAATACTGCAAGAACACCGGCACTTGGCTGACTTTCTCTTCTCCTAAAGATACAGGATCAGCCTCAGGCCCTGAACCTGGCAACCCTACCTCCCACCCAAATTTAAAACAAAGCTGCCCCTGGCCACACCCACACCAGGTCTCTATTACACTTTGGACAATCATTATTTATTTATCTATTTATTTAGTGTATTTATATACCGCCCCATAGCTGAAGCTCTCTGGGCGGTTTACAATAACTAAAAACATTAAAAACAAATATACAAATTTAAAAACACATCTTTTAAAAACAATTTAGAACAATTTATCACGGCTTCTCTCAAAGCCATGGCTCAAAGCCAATTATGGCTTCTCTCAAAGAATCCTGGGAAGTGTAGTTAGTGAAGGGTGCTGAGAGTTGCTAGGAGATGCCCTGTTTCTCTCACAGACCTTTGATCAGAGTGGCTGACTGTTAAACCATTCTCTCAGGGGAATAGGAGTCTCCTCTCAGCACCCTTCACAAACTACACGTCATAAGAACATAAGAAGAGCCTGCTGGATCAGGCCAGTGGCCCATCTAGTCCAGCATCCTGTTCTCACAGTGGCCAACCAGGTGCCTGGGGGAAGCCCGCAAGCAGGACCCGACTGCAAGAACACTCTCCCCTCCTGAGGCTTCCAGCAACTGGTTTTCAGAAGCATGCTGCCTCTGACTAGGGTGGCACAGCACAGCCATCATGGCTAGTAGCCATTGATAGCCCTGTCCTCCATGAATTTGTCTAATCTTCTTTTAAAGCCGTCCAAGCTGGTGGCCATTACTGCATCTTGTGGGAGCAAATTCCATAGTTTAACTATGCGCTGAGTAAAGAAGTACTTCCTTTTGTCTGTCCTGAATCTTCCAACATTCAGCTTCTTTGAATGTCCACGAGTTCTAGTATTATGAGAGAGGGAGAAGAACTTTTCTCTATCCACTTTCTCAATGCCATGCATAATTTTATACACTTCTATCATGTCTCCTCTGACCCGCCTTTTCTCTAAACTAAAAAGTCCCAAATGCTGCAACCTTTCCTCGTAAGGGAGTCGCTCCATCCCCTTGATCATTCTGGTTGCCCTCTTCTGAACCTTTTCCAACTCTATAATATCCTTTTTGAGATGAGGCGACCAGAACTGTACACAGTATTCCAAATGCGGCCGCACCATAGATTTATACAACGGCATTATGATATCAGCTGTTTTATTTTCAATACCTTTCCTAATTATCGCTAGCATGGAATTTGCCTTTTTCACAGCTGCCGCACACTGGGTCGACATTTTCATCGTGCTGTCCACTACAACCCCGAGGTCTCTCTCCTGGTCGGTCACCGCCAGTTCAGACCCCATGAGCGTATATGTGAAATTAAGATTTTTTGCTCCAATATGCATAATTTTACACTTGTTTATATTGAATTGCATTTACCATTTTTCTGCCCATTCACTCAGTTTGGAGAGGTCTTTTTGGAGCTCTTCGCAATCCCTTTTTGTTTTAACAACCCTGAACAATTTAGTGTCATCAGCAAACTTGGCCACTTCACTGCTCACTCCTAATTCTAGGTCATTAATGAACAAGTTGAAAAGTACAGCTCCCAATACCGATCCTTGAGGGACTCCACTTTCTACAGCCCTCCATTGGGAGAACTGTCCGTTTATTCCTACTCTCTGCTTTCTGCTTCTTAACCAATTTCTTATCCACAAGAGGACCTCTCCTCTTATTCCATGACTGCTAAGCTTCCTCAGAAGCCTTTGGTGAAGTACCTTGTCAAACGCTTTTTGAAAGTCTAAGTACACTATGTCCACTGGATCACCTCTATCTATATGCTTGTTGACACTCTCAAAGAATTCTAATAGGTTACTGAGACAGGACTTTCCCTTGCAGAAGCCATGCTGGCTCTGCTTCAGCAAGGCTTGTTCTTCTATGTGCTTAGTTAATCTAGCTTTAATAATACTTTCTACCAGTGTTCCAGGGACAGAAGTTAAGCTAAGAATCCTTCCCAGGATTCTTTGAGGGAAGCCATGACTGTCTCAAGTGAAATCAAGTCTGGTGTGGGTGTGGCCCTCTGATTAGCCAAGCCCAGCAGCTGTGAGGCTTTTAGAACACTGACAGTTGGTCCTTACTGAGCATGCCCCGCGTTATAATAGGCTTCCAGCCAAAATTTCTTCAATTAATTAAAAATCAACCAGGCCTTTTTTTTAACTTTTAAACTGCAGTAGATGAAGGTCAGAGTATGCGGCAAGGTCAGTATTAGGATTACAGGTACTCTGTGAACATGGCTGATTTTTAATGAATTTCAACAGATTATGAGAACTCGCAGAAAAAAGTCCAAAAGGGCTCTGAGTTTTTTTCCCTCTCTTTTTAGACTTTGAACTCTCGATTCTCTCTGACTGTTTTGTGTATCGCCATGAAAATTGACAGGGTTGTTAAGCAAGCGTTTCTGAGTTCAGAACTATAAGTTTTGTAAGGTTTTGTTTTGAAATGAGCTTATGGGAAGCCTCAGAATGGCATGGGGGGATAGTTTCCATTTAACATTGCGGAATATGAAAAATCCCCGCTGACTATAGTATACAGCCACTTTCGTGGCTGTATAAGTGTTAATGTGTGGAATCTAAGGAAGACCCATTCATATAGAGGGAAGAACTGCACATTCTTCAGAGCTTCACTGGAGGTTTTTGCTGCTTGAGCCAACAAACGAAGCTCAGCAGCATGCACAACTCTCTCACATGCATATCTTCCTTTGGAGCCTAGTTATGCATTATGGCTGCAACTTGATAAAACTAAAGAGCCCTGTTATCTAGCAACTTGATCAAGTACCCTCTATTTGCAATCCATGAACAAAAAATAAAGGCAAAAATGTAATTTTGTCCCTTGGGTTGTTTGTATGCAGATATTTATTATATTGAATTGCCATTAAGAGCCCCAACATAGTAATTTACCATAAGACACAAATCATCCCAAAGCTCAACTTCAATAAGCTTAAAAAAAAATATTTACAACAATCACTGGAATCCTGTTAATAGGACAGAAGCTAGACTTTACCTACTTAGTACTGTACTACCACCACAGATCAATATCCAACTTTGACCTCCACTCAGATATGCTCACTGATCTTAGATATTCCACTGTCAATTCTCCATAGGCCCTTTCATTTCTGTTATCTCTTCCAACACACCCCACTTCCTCTGCAGCTTAGGAAATTTTAGATGACTTTGATCCACTTTGGGCCCCTTCTTTGCACAGCAGTTTAGGTTTCAAGAATAGCAAGTCTAATGGACTTGGTTTGTTTTTTTAAATGTTACATGCCAATGACAACACAGCTTTGTGAAGATTTAGCAACACTCATTTTTAAAAAAATATTCTTAAAAAATTAATTCCAGGAGAATCTCACCCTTCTTCTAAAGAGTGTGTATTTACCCTGTTCTAATCCTGAACAATTTGGGTAGACACTTTATACAGAAATGACCTATTAACCAATATGTAAGAGGCAGCCCAGCCCAAATTAAAAAGTCTCAAATTAATTTTTTTCATTTTAAAGAGATCCTGACGCAAGCATCTGTTAGGATAAATTGACTGAAAGATACATAAATCCATGATTTTTTAATATATCAAATAAGAAACAAGGGTTCAGAAAGAGAATAGAGCTGTAGGAGACAACAGGAAGGGAGGGGAAGTATTTTAGTTGCTACCATTTTTTCCTAACACCTCTTTTAAAATGCCACTATTGGTTTGAACAAAAACAGTCTCAATGAAGAACATCATTGTATGTTGTGTTGCCTTTCAGACAGTGAGTGACCCCAAGATTACATTTGCAAGTGGTGAACATATAACCCCTATGAAAGATCTGCCCCCTTTTTTGTCTAATGAGAAGATGGGGAACAAGCCACATGAAATGTGATTGTGCAGCATCCTAGTCACAGAATTTCAGTATTTATCGTAACAGCTTGAAAGAACCAGTGAATCTAATTTGGCCTCAGCAAGACACTCTTACCGAGCTAGTTAGTCAACTTGTTTTCTTCACAAACCAATCCCAACAAGGGTTTATTCCACAGCCAAGCTGCTTTTCTGGTTACCAGAGCCAGACTAAGAAATGTTGCTTCCTGAGATGAAGACAAGATGGTGTCCCCCACCCCCGCTCCACATACAGAAGCCAACCAGACTGGCTGCTGAATCTTAATTCAAAACTGTGTCCTCCACAGCACTTAAGGACTGTAGGCTAGGTTAAGTGGTACAGGGAAGGCCACACATGGCACATGTAGTTCTGCCCTTCAACAATGTGCCACCTTTCGCCCCCCTGTAGCACTTATGATTATTAAATTTATGATCCACCCTTCATCAATAGGTCCCAGGGCATGTCACAACAGTATAAAATACATAACAGTTTAAAACAAACTGCATGCACAACTACAGAGGGTCCTAAAATTATATATCTCAAGTGGCCAGGGTGAAGAAGTGCGTCTTCAGCATACAGAGAAAGCTGTCAAGTGAAGATGCCACATGCACCTCTGTAGGGAAGGAATTCCACAACTTAGGGGCTGCCGCAGAGAATGCCTTCTCCTGACATTACCACCTGAGGCAACTCATTCTGCCTATTCCATGGACCATTTCTGCTGGTTAGATTCTCTTTCCTTTCCCTTAGTGTTTAACATAAATCTGCCTCTCTGTAGTCTAAAATCTATGACTTCCCATCTTTTCTTTGCAGTGAACCAACAATGGTTCCCCTACATTCAAAAAGATACAAATATGTACAAATGTCAGCACTTGTCCTAGTCATCTCCTTTTCTTTGAGAGGGACAGGAAACTCTATAAAATTCATGATTTTATATCTGTAGATTCTCTGTTCCTGCTCATTTGAAAATGGTTAACTGAAGTGTCAGGAGCTCCCTCTGTGACATCTGGCAGAAAGCATTAGTTTGAGGAGTTTCAGCTGAGAAAGCCATTTTGCATTGACATTTTTATTGATACAAGATGATTAAAGATGAAATTGATGTTGGCTATCTGTCAGCCACAAATCATATTTATTATGCAACAACTTCATTACAAAAAATAATGCCAGTAATTATTCTGTACTGTTATAATTACACCATGTGAATTTACTATTTGGAATGTTGGTGAGCTGATATATTTTACAGCATTCTACATTAAATTCATGTATTGTCATTTGTTTTTGGGGTTTTTTATGGTGATTTAACATTGTTTTTATATAGTCACTGAACTCTTCCCCTTGACGTTTTATTGTTACATTTCACATGTTGAAAAGCCATTTTACAGTATTCTTCTACCTCATTTTTCAAGTTGTTTAAGAAGATACCACTTGGAATGGCGTCAAAAGCCTTTTTAAAATCTGAGATTATTAACTGCTTTCACTTTGCTTACTCTGCCAATTAGTTTCAAAGAACTGTGCTGGTGCAGCACATCTTATTCTTTATAAAGTCATGCTTATCGTTAATACATACATCATTTCGTCTAGGTACTTACAAAGTATATATTCAATATTTATGCTAGTATCTTCTCAGGTCAATTAAGTCAAATGAGCAAGTCCAATGCATAGGGGTTTTTTTTAGGAGTAGGAAACAGATAATTAGATACTGTGCAAGTTTTTCAGCTTTCAGGGACCACAACAGTTTTCTATGTATTTCCGTGTAAAAAACCTTCTACTTTTGAAATGTGACTAGCTAACTCCTGTGTGAATGTCAACAACTATAATCTACCAGAAACCATTCCACACAGCTACAGCAGAAAGAGAGAGAGATCAGAGACCAGATATCTTTTGGACTCCCACTCTTCCTGCTAGTCATAACTATGTAACTTGAAGAACTGGTGCCTAATTTGCTTGTTTTCCTCTTACATCCCTGTTTTGTAAAGTCTTGTACACGATAACCCTGTAGGCAGAGACTATCTTGTTTTTAATCTGTGCAGAGAGTTTAGTTAAGTTTTAGACACTTTAGTGATTAATATTACATACACACCCCTCTTCAAAGGAAAGAATATCAGGAGCAAGAATTAGGAAGATGACTCACAGGGATGTGTCTCTAAATTGAGTGGAATGCATCAAAGACAAGCTAAAATTATCATTTTCCTGAGTGTTTTCCATTAGCATTTAATAGATACCACACTTTTAGGCCCTTTTTGAGAGGCTGGTTTTATTTATTTTTTAATTATTTTTTTATCCAGCTCTTCCTCCTAGAAGGAGCCCAGGTCAGCAAAATTTTTACATTTTGCCCTTTTCCCTCAGTTTTAATATCCATATTGTGGTTATGGAATTATGTATTGCTGTCAGTTTACTGTAAGCCACTTCATGAATTCTGTAAATGAATAGGCAGGGTAAACACTTCTAATAAGATGTCACTGATCTGATTTTCCATAGGAAGTGGGCCATCACTGTGGGAAATAGTTCCACCTATCGTGCGAAGGCAAGAATGTTTTTGAAGTCAAGACTAGGGACGTCATGCCCCTCCCACTCCCCAGTTCATTCTTGCCTTCCTACGAACAAGATTGGAATTTCACGTAGCATTTAGCTAAGTCTCGTATTTGTTTCTCTTTTTCTCTTCAAAACCTTTTTTCTGTTTTTTGTGTCTAGCCTACTGAGGATCCCCTCAGAGACCGCGGCTGCGACTCTCTTCCCCCTTTCCTCAGGGCTATTTAATTTCTTTTATTCCCTTGATTGGGGTGCTCCCTCTGAGACCGCAGCTGCGGCTCTCTTTATTTTTGCAGTTTCAAGCCCCCTCCCCCCCCCGTAGCCAGGGGGCTCCCTCGGTGACCGCGGCTGCGGTTCTTTTTTTTTTAAGATCGCTTGTGAGGGAAGGGGAATCCCTCTCCCTCCCCCCCCCCAATCGTTGCCGCGGCTGCGGCTGATCCGATCTCTGCGGGAGCTTGCAGCTGCGGCTCCCGCCGTTACTACCTTACCGCAGATCGCCCTCGCTACGTGGCTTAAATCCCACTGCGAAGGGCTTTACAGACCGCGACGGCGGCTCTCTCTGCGGCGGCTGCCGTGTGTTCCTCTACCTGCTCTTCCAGAGTTTTTTCTAACCGCTACTGCGGCTTTTGGCGAGTCCGTGCTGGCCAGCCCTTCCCCCAGTTCGCTTGCGACGGCCGCCATTGCTCCTTCTCCCTCAGCCCCGTTTTGATCGTTTTTTCCCGCCCGTTTTTTTTTTTTTTCCGGGCGCCATTTTTTGAAATTCAAAATTCCCGCCTTTTTTGTTCCCATCTATTTAGCTTCGGATACCTCCCCTGCAGGCTATCTATCTGTATGTTTGTGTATATGTGCTGCTGACAAACTTACACAAGGCTGATTTACACACATTTTTACTGTGGCTGTAATCATAGTGGCTGAATTGTATTATTAAGGCTGGAGCTCCAATCCTAGTGGGCTGGATTGTATTATCAAGGCTGGAGCTTTAATCCTAGTGGCTGGATTACATTATCAAGGCTGGAGTTTTAATCCTAGTGGCTGGATTACATTATCAAGGCTGGAACTTTAATATCAGTGGCTGACTTGTATTAAATCTGATTTACATTACATATCCTGCCCCCTATGGGGCCGTGAACAAGCCAAAAACCCAGCCCACAGCACTAATCTGAGTGTGCCAACTCTAAAACAGCCTATATTATATTAACACGGATACCTCTGTGCATTCTGCCCCCTCTGTGGCAGTGCATTCGCCATCTGCCAGTGTATCCTACCCCCTCCGTGGTAGTACGCTGTGCCAGTTCGGGTCTTTACATTCTGCCCCCTCCGTGGCAGTGTACTGCACCCAGGTTCATATAAGATGGCAGAACAGCCAGGCATGTCACCATCAACACACATGGTGCCAGATCAGCCAGACATGCCACAATCAGCCAAGCCACAACATACTAACACGTCTAAGACCAGACATGCCAAAGCACTGGCTAAGACAAAACATCTTTCCAGCCATAGTAAACCAAAGCGTCCTCGTTATGTCTCTGTGCCAACAACCACCACAGCACAGACACACATAAGTGATATTTTCCATTCTCCTGCTACTGCCTCTGACGAGGAAGAGTTTGTTGGCTTTCCCCCTCACGGTTCGCCTAACGAACCTACCTCTGGCTTACCGCCTCAGACATCTGTTCCAACAGCCCACCAGGCACATACATCTCACACATCTGGTCTGCAGCTGTCTCCTGATTTCCTCTCCCAACTCCAAGCCATGCTGGCTTATTTCACACAAATGCAGTCACTACCACAGGTTCCTGCCATACCCCCACTCAACATGGACCAACGCGCGTTCCATGCTGCTCATCCTTCCTGCTCGCCAGATCCCTTCGATGTAGCCAGAGGCAGATGTACGGACGAAGCCTCGTATGCGGAGGAGTTAACTTTCACTGACCATGTTGAAGGAGACGACTGGAGCGACTATTCAGATCATGAGGAGGATACATCGTATCGCTTGTTCAATACCTCAGATTACCAACCGCTCGCACGTAGGGTACTTCATACCCTTGGTCTCCAGACTGCGCCCTCAACTTCGTCCGCTCCAACTCTCAAAGGGGCCAAGGTCCTCAAATCCCCTGCACCTACTGAACACTACATCCCGGTGCCGGACCCAATTGCCAAATTAGCTTCCGATGAATGGGCCCACCCGCTCAAAGCTCGACGCTTCAAGAACATGGCTGACAGACTTTACGCCCTAGCCCCAGACTTCGCCACCAAGTTAGAGGTCCCTGGCATAGATGAACCGATCGCTCGCCTCGTTTCACGATCTATCTTGCCCAGGGAAGGGGAATCCCACCTAAAAGATACTACTGAACGTCGAATAGACTTCGCCCTCCGCAAGAACCACGAGGCCACTGCCCTAGCCATGCGTGCCTCCGCCTCAGCCTCCATCTTCTCCAGAGCATCTATGATGTGGCTGGATGACCTTCTAGAGGATGATAACCCTGATCCTGTCGCCTTCAAAAGAGCACTATTGAAATTACGTAAGACAGCAGCTTTTGTGGCCGATGCCACTTTGGATGCCACCCAATTAGGGGCACGAGCCATGACGACTCAAATAGTCGCTCGTCGTACCCTCTGGCTTCGCCACTGGCAAGCTGATTCAGCGGCCAGATTGAACCTGTCCAAGGCCCCTTACTCCGGATCTCTACTCTTCGGCGAGGAAGCTCTAAAGGCAGTTCTGGTTGATCCAAAAGACGCCCATAAACCGGTTCTAGCCACAGTCAAGAACATCGACCACAGGCCCTTCAGGCGATTTCCCTCCTTTCGTTCTAACCAGCCTTTTCGAGGAACGCGGCCAGGAGGACGAGGCCGCGATTTCAGACCCTATGATTCCAACGCATTCAGGGTTTCCTGGAACCGACGCTTCCAGGGCAGAGGTCAGTACCAAGGGCGCAGGGGCAACTCATCGTCCTCATATAGGGGAGGTCCTCGCCTACACAAGTAGTATTAACGCCATCCCCATAGGTGGCAGATTACTTAATTTTGGAGATCGATGGCTGCGCCTTACTAAGGTCTCCTGGATCAGGGACCTCTTCACTTATGGCTATACCATAGAGTTCTGGGCAACCCCATCAGACAGATTCCACCCGTCTCCTTGCCCAAGGGCACCAGCCAGGCACAACATCATGCAGACAGCTATACATCACCTCTTGCACATAGCGGCAATAGAGCCAGTTCCCACAACTGAGAGATCGGAAGGGGTGTACTCCCTCCTATTTGCTGTGCCAAAACGAGATTTATCTTGGAGGGCGGTATTGGATCTCAAGTTTGTCAACCGTTTTGTAACATACCGCAAGTTTAAAATGGAATCTCTCCATTCCATTACCGAGAGTCTGCATGAAGGAGACTTCCTGGCTTCTATCGACCTTAAGGAAGCGTATCTCCATGTACCCATTTGCATAGCCCACAGAAAGTTTCTTCGGTTTGCTTTTGGCCACCAACATTTTCAATATAGAGCGATGCCTTTTGGCCTCTCCTCTGCTCCAAGAGTATTTTCCAAGGTGCTACTCATCCTAGTGGCTTACCTTCGGACCCAAGGGGTTCATATCTACCCATATTTGGATGATCTGCTCATACGGGCCAAATCTGAAGAGCTGGCTCATCATCATTTAATGATCACCCTCAATGTTTTGCAGACCTACGGCTGGCTTGTCAACTTCGACAAAAGCCATCTCCAGCCAACCCAACGCCTAGTACATCTTGGGGCAATGTTGGACACCCTGCAGGCAATGGTCTTCCTGGCTCCAGATCGCATCACTGCCATCACAAGCATCGCAAGGTCCCTGATGCAACAAACATCCGCAGACGTCATGCTTCTCGCCAGAGCGCTCGGGATGTTTATCTCCACAATCCACATTGTGCCCTGGGCTCGGGCTCACACTCGGCCCCTTCAGTGGACTCTGTTGCCTTTTCAAAAAGACATTGCCAGCTCCAACCATCGCAAAGTTCGTTTGAGCCCCGCTCTGCACCTCTCCTTCCGCTGGTGGACCAAGGTTCAACACCTCTCCAAGGGCACGTCGTTCAGAGAACCCCGCAGAACCGTCGTGACCACAGACGCCAGCCTCATAGGTTGGGGAGCCCACTGCAACTCCCAGTACGTTCAAGGGGTTTGGCCCAACGCAGAGCAATCTCGAAGCATCAACTGGCTGGAACTAAAGGCTGTCCACTTGGCTCTATGTCATTTTCAATCTCTGTTCCCTTTGCATCATGTGCTCATTCGAACAGACAACACGTGTGTAAAATCACATTTGAACAGACAGGGGGGCACCAGGTCTCGTCCTCTGCAGGACTTAGCCTCCCTCATCTTTGTCTGGGCAGAACAACATCTACAATCCCTGAAAGCAGAACATCTCAGAGGGATTTGGAATGTGACAGCAGACTGGCTCAGCAGACAACAGGTCTTCCCAGGAGAATGGAAACTTCATCCAGCCATTTTCCATCGTCTCCAGTGTCGGTTCGGCGCCCTCTCAGTCGACCTGTTTGCTTCCAGTCACAATTGCCAGCTTCCAAGGTACTTTGCTCGATACCTGGACTCAACAGCAGAAGCAGTGGATGCTCTGACAACACCGTGGCCAGACGGTCTATTGTACGCCTTTCCTCCCATACCATTGTTAGCCAAAACCTTGAGGAAGGCGCGAACCGAAAGGGCACAGCTGGTTCTGATAGCACCATTTTGGCCATGCCGACCGTGGTTCTCAGATCTTCTGGCAATGTCAATGATGGATCCTTGGACACTTCCAGTAACGCCAGACCTCCTATCCCAGGGCCCAGTACTGCACCAGGACCCTACTTGGCTCAATCTAACAGCGTGGCGTTTGAACGGAGACACTTGAGGTCAGCTGGACTGTCTGACGCTGTGATTGATATTATTTTGGCCTCAAGAAGACCATCTACCACTCGCATTTATCAACATACCTGGGTGGCTTTCTCCAAGTGGTGTCAGTCCCACCACCACGATCCATCCCAGGCCAATGTGCACCAGGTGCTCCAATTTCTCCACAGTGGCTTTATGATGGGACTTCGACCCAACACTCTACGTCGACATGCGTCTACTCTGTCATCCATTCTCTCAGTGTCCTCTCCTGGAGATCATATCTCCTCACATCCGTTCATCAAACGTTTTTTGAGGGGAGTCGCCCTACGCTCTCCGGCTGTTGTCCATCGGTTCCCCTCATGGAGTTTGCCGAAAGTTCTGCAGGCTTTGCAACGCCCTCCGTTTGAACCCATCAGGACTGTGCCCCTACGTATACTGTCCTTCAAGGTCCTGTTTCTGATCGCAATCACATCTGCCAGACGCGTTTCGGAGTTGGGCGCATTGTCTTCTGCTAGACACCTCTGCGTCTTCCATAAGGACTCTGTTGTGCTGAAGACTGACCCTTCCTTTCGTCCCAAGGTCGATTCAGTTTTTCATTGCAACCAGGACATTGTTTTGCCTTCCTTTTGCCCGAATCCTACCCATCCTCTCGAGAAGGCTTGGCATTCGTTGGATGTCCGGAGGGCTCTCAAGACCTACCTGTCTAGGACCCAAGAGATTCGACGAACGGAGTCTCTGTTTGTATCCTTTCATCCAGGGTCTATGGGGCATAAAGTATCCAATCCTACCTTATCCCGTTGGTTAAGGGCATGCATTACCTTAGCATATGAGTCCCTGAAGCTGCCAGTTCCTGCTAGTATAACAGCTCATTCTACTAGGTCAGCTGCCACTTCGGCTGCTTTTGCTACTAATGCTCCTGTTGCCGATATTTGTAGGGCCGCAGTCTGGTCTTCCCCACACTCGTTTATAAGTCATTATAAAATTGATCGTTATGCCTCTGCTGATGCTTCTTTTGGCAGACGAGTGTTGCAACAGGTTCTTAATAAGGATTAACATGTGGGTGGTCCCTCCCTATATGGGTTGCTTTGGTACATCCCACAGTGATGGCCCACTTCCTATGGAAAATGTACCATTGGTCTCACCTGAAAGGTGATTTTCATAGGAAGGGGCCATCACGACCCTCCCAGTTGGAGGATGACTAGCGATTTTATCAATGGGTTACATGTTATTGTTTCCATATTATATTTAAATGTAAGAGTGAAGTCAAGACTTTTAGTTCTGTTATGTTATGAAGTTATGTTAGAGTCATGTTATGCATGTGACTATTATGTTATTTTCCTGGCGGGCCTGTTGGCCTTGTTCTTGTATTTTTAGATATCTCTTTTAGACTCGCTACGAATGAACTGGAGAGTGGGAGGGGCATGACGTCCCTAGTCTTGACTTCAAAAACATTCTTGCCTTCGCACGATAGGTGGAACTATTTCCCACAGTGATGGCCCCTTCCTATGAAAATCACCTTTCAGGTGAGACCAATGGTACAATTCAGACCAAACATTTTTGAAGCTGCTCCATTGTTGCCTGGATCTTAAACTTGCTATCCTTGCTAAATGCAAAGTACTGCTAAATGCCTCATCATAGCTCAAATTATTTGTAAAGACTGTAGCAAAACAGGTAGCAAAGTCTTTTTGTCGTCTTCTGTCTAAAGAACCTGATGCATCAGCTCAGTACAGTCTCAGGATATGTCTACATTGCATCCTTCTTTTAGTCATACCTGTTCACAATTCCTCTTTAAGCACAAAAGCAGGACTACAGCTGAACGTCAAAAAGACTAAAGTAGAGAACAACAGAAGATTTATGTAGCTTTAAAGTTGACAATGAGGATATTGAACTTGTCAAGGATTATCAATACCTCGGCACAGTCATTAACTAAAATGGAGACAACAGTCAAGAAATCAGAAGAAGGGACTTCCCAGGAGGATCCCTCCGCCTGTGCAGCCTCTGAGACGGCTCCCGTCTTGGATGAAACTTTTTCAGTTTTAAATCCAGTCAGAAGGGTCTTTTTTGACTGGGGATAATTTCTTCCGGATAAGGAAGAAACGTGAGATTTCCCACACAGCTTTGTTGTGATTGTTGGAGACTGGAATTCGTCAGAATTGTCTGTGAAAGAAGGTCTTCCAGCAGCTCGGACGGAGCGAGGATTTCTAGCTAGCTCAGCTGAAAAAGTGACCCATTTTTTTTTCTTTAAAGGAAAACGGTTTAACAGGCAAGTATCCTCCTGTCTACGCTTATTATTTTCTTATCTACACAGCTAAAGAGATTTGTCAGAGAATCAGCAATTAAGAAAACCTGGGTGAGCCAAAACTTTCCTTCATTTTTACTCACGGAACTAAGGGGGAAGAAAATAAAAATAGCCTATCTATTTTTATTGCAAAAAGCTGACATGGAAAATAGCATTATAAAGATTACAACGGATGAGGGTTTTCTTTTTGACTTATAAGACTTTGGTATAATATATGTCTGGGACTATTTTTTCTGATCTACTCTTTTTTTTTTTTGACGAATCTGCTCATTTTTTCTGCTACTAGTTTTTTGGACGCTGTGAACGAAAGCTGTTTTTGCACTTCTGGGCATATAAGAGATAAGGGCTGTCTAGAGTGTGATGCCAGTTGGTTTGAAAGATTAACTCCTTTGTAACTGGATAAAGAAATAAACTGCTCTTTGCTTGGGACATTGAAAATTGAAGGGGTTTTGTTCCTTTGGCTTTAAGAATGACAATTAAGATCATGGATGTACAAGAAGGGACTTTATCTTTAGACATGTTTCAGAAAATAATGAATGGGATTAACTCAATAAAACAAGAACTGAGAAATAATAGTCAAGCGTGGAGAATTGAATTTGACGAAATGAGACAGGAGCTGAAAGAAATTCAGGATTCTATGAGAAAGGAGAATAAAGATGGATCTGGAAAACCAAAAAAGGATGAAAGAGAAATTAAAGGCAAGGTTCAAACTATGGAGATTGGATTAAATATGGATATGGAAAAAGATTTGGATTTCCTGGCTGTGATGGATTCTGGAGACAAATATTACGGTTTGGAACTCAGCGCTGTCACTGAAGGAATTGAAGAGATTGGAGATAAAGATATTATTGGTTCAAAAAAATTCCTGGACTGGAAGGATTTGATGGAACTTGAAATGGAGAAAGCTAACAGAATTAATCCCTGTTTTGTGTCAATGGAAAAATCTTCAAGAGATGTGCTAGTGTATCATATAAAAAAAAGGAACAGAGATGCGGCTTTGCAACAATACTTCAGTGATATGTTCGGAACTGATGGCAAGAAAATATCTGTGAAAAAGGAAATTCCTATCAGGCTCTTATTATATGACTATGACAGCAAGATTATTGGGTGCGTAAAGATGGAAGATGGAACCAATACGGATAATGGAAGAAGAGCGATTTGAAATTACTGGATTTAGTAGACTTGATGAGTTGGATTAATTGACATGTTTATCTAGAAAAAAAATTGATGGACATATATCTCAAGAATTGGAAACTTCTCTTTGACTTTTTGTGGAAGAATAAAATGATATGATGTTAATGAGATTTGTAACCAATTAAGATAACCGCTGGAGGAAGGTGATTTTATAATCTATAAGATACAGGCTTGTTATATATTATAGACTTATAGCTGAACTACGACAAACCGGAAGTCAATTTTTTTATATATTTTTTTCTTTTTATTGTATTAGTTATGGATTTGTGTTTTTTCTTTTTGTATTGTTTTCGTTTTGAAAATTTGAATAAAAATTAATTAAAAAAAAAAAAAGAAATCAGAAGAAGGCTAGGACTGGGGAGGGCAGCTGTGAGAGAACTAGAAAAGGTTCTCAAATTCCAATATGTATCACCGAACACTAAAGTCAGGATCATTCAGACCATGGTATTCCCGATCTCTATGTATGGATGTGAAAGTTGGACAGTGGAAAAAAGGGGATAAGAGAAAAAACAACTCATTTGAAATGTGGTGTCGGAGGAGAACTTTGCGGATACCATGGACCACAAAAAAGACAAATGTTAGAACAAATTAAACCACAACTATCACTAGAAGCTAAAATGATGAAACTGAGGTTATCATTCTTTGGACACATAATGAGAAGACATGATTCACTAGAAAAGACAATAATGCTGGGAAAAACAGAAGGGAGTAGAAAAAGAGGAAGACCAAGCAAGAGTTGGATTGATTCCATAAAGGAAGCCACAGACCTGAACTTACAAGATCTGAACAGGGTGGTTCATGACAGATGCCACTGGAGGTCGCCGATTCATAGGGTTGCCGTAAGTTGTAATCAACTTGAAGGCACATAACGACGTTCACAATTCCAACTAACATGCCAAATTAGTAGAAAAACTTGCACAAATATATACTCACGGTGTTACTAGGGTATTAGAAGACCAGCTGAACGGATGACTAACCACCTATCAAAATTAAGTGGTCAGCCTAATTCCTGTTGCTTGGCAACTCAACTTTGTTGGGACCTCATGGTAATGGGCTGCAAATATTTTGTCTCTCTGAACCATTCAGCTGATTCTGTTTCAATTCTGACTGGGGAAGTTTCCAACGTTCTCCTCATCCAAATTTCTCATTGGATTTTATAGTTACAAATCACTGGAAAGGCTGACAACTGATAGTGGTTAAATTTATAGATCTTCCAGATTCCTATTTCTGGAAGGAGTTTATTGGCCTTACTTGCACATAATGGTAAGCCATAGACGGCAACAAAATCATTGCTTGCCATGAACAAGCAGTGTGCTCGTGTAGACTACTCGATCATGCCCACTTTGTTCCTCGCTTTCCAGAGCAAGGAAACAAGCCACAGAGCAGCTGGCTTAGTGTTTACGCACAAACCAGTGCTTGTGTTTTGTTTCCCCCAAAACAAACCACAAGTAGTAAGCCAAGAACAAACCTTGGTTTCCATTCATGATTTATCTGAAGAGAAACCAAATACAATCACTGGTTTGTACGTGACGGCTATGCCAATCATTATGTGGTACATTCCCTGGCTTTGGAAAGTGAGGAGTGAATGGGACCTGACTAATCAGTGCTAATGGTAAGCCATAGTTTGCTCCCAAATATGGCTTACCATTATGTGCAACTGGGCTATTGTGTTCAGGGAATGAAAATGTTTTATTATTTTCCCAGACTGTGTAAGTTGAAAGAAAATATGTTTTGGAAATAAGTGTTTTATAGTTTTCCAGGAGCATCACTGCACTCCTGCAGAAAATTAAGCACATGAAGAGGAGTACAAGAATATGCCTTTGGGAAAGCTGCCTTTTTCTCCTTAAATACACACAAGAGTAAAGAGTGCATACTCAGGCTCCATTACCAAAATGCTGAAATTTCCTTGTCTTGCCAGAAGAGATCCAGAGTAGAATGTAAGGTGTAACAGAACTGCAGAATATTAATGGAACTGAACTAAAGGAAGCCAGTCATCCCCCACTTCTGATGTCTTAGCACCAACCATAAACAACTCTCTCACAGCAAAAAGAGCAAACATGCTTCTAGCCCTCCTGACAGGAAAGATAAGCTTGAGAACAGGGACATACTAGTTACCTAGAGGCCCAGAATGCAGATACCCAGTCAAAATACCCTTGTTTGTTCTCTTTCTGTTCTAATGGGTTTAGGAATACAGCAGCTACCTCGTCCCAGTTCAGACCATTGGTCTAGCTAGCTCAGTTTTGTCTACACTGACACAGCAACTCTTCAAGGCTTTAGAGAGGGACTTTCCCAGCCTTACCTGCTGATGTCAGAGATTGAAGTTGAGCCCCTTAAAGCACGTGCTCTACTACTGAACTACAGTCTTTCCCCAAAACTAAATCTCAGGTTAGTTTTACAGCTTCATGTACTAACTCAATAGTAAGACAGAATAAAGAGAATAAGGACAGGATTTTCTCTAGAGATGTGGACAGCAGGCAATCTAAATTACACGCAACAACTTTAGATCTCCAAAGCATAAATTTGCTTGTATAACTCCTCACTTAGAACACATTGCCCATTCCTGAATTGTAGGTCATTTATACATAAAATACATCAACCAGGATGCCACTTAAGTGAAGTGGAATGGTTATCTGCATTAAGGTTCAAGGTTCTCTGCAGAGCAAATAAAGTCAAAGTTAGGAATATGCTTGACAATTAGCCAACAAGCATTTATAGAGACACAGTTAAAACTCTAATGCAGGAATTCTGAAGTTGTTTTTCTGGCAAAGAACATTAAGTGTCAGGGTGGCAGATGCGTAGACAGATTGGCAACTGGGGCCTCAGGGAGAAGAAAGCAGAAAGGGAAAGTGGAGAAGCCACAGGACTCCTGGACATACTTTGAGACCCACAACTGAAAGCATCAAATGGAAACAAATAGCCCACGAAAACAGCTCATTCAAATATCGGAAGCTAGCACTATCAGTACCAAGATGGAGAGACAGAGAAAGAGAGAGAGAGAAAGATGAAGGAAAAAAAGGAAATGCAGGGTGGAAAATTTTCCAGTGCTTATTTTTCCAAGGAATTTTTTTCCATTTCATAAATTCATTAGTAACAATGAATGGATGCCAACTGCAAATGCAATTCCAAGCACATTCAAGCAGCTTTGAAGTTTTAATGTTTACCTTTGTTTACTAACAAGTAAAATAAACATGTTAAATTAGACCTAGGGCATCAGAAAAAAATCAATGCAGATTATCCTAATTTCCATAGGAAAAAAATCCAGAAAACCCCCATCACTGGCCTTCAAATACCTGCATGACAGTGCATTAGCACTCTCACCCCCACCCTGGCAAAAGACAAGGCTCACAATGAAGAGGCTGAGAAGAATCAAAAGTTGAAGAGCTTGCCCTTTCTCCACTCACTGGGCCACAGCTAAATGAAAGTGCCAAAGCTAGGAAATTTTACTCACGGGGCAGGCTTATAATATATGCATATGTGTGTGTGTATATATGTGTACATACATATTACTTTATTTTGTTAAGAGAATGCATTCCTAAACATACTTAGAAGCAAGTCACACTGAAATCAATAGGACTTACTTCTGAATAAAATTTGGTTAGGCACTAATCTGACTGCTTTAAAGCTCCGAAGCTGTGGTACAAAAACTCTGCTGGCCACAGTCATGTATCTACTGTTCCCTACTCCCGCACCAGCAGAACTCAATGGTTGGACATGTTAGGCTTGTAAGCATGAGGCATATGGGAAACTGCAAGGGTGCCATTCAGCCTGTCCTCCCCAAACCTCCAGACAAGCTTTACAACTGCCATCTTGAACATGTTTCTAATTACTCTAAACCAAAAAGCGCCACATTAAGTAACAAATAAATGTATATACTGCTTACTAAAACACCTCTAAGCAGTTAACAATAAACTATCTTGGTTTAAATGCATTCCTTGAACTTTGAGGCCCCTTTTAAACCCTTCATCATGCTAGTTATGACTATTACTGAATGCAGAAGTAAATTTTGCTTATGACTTGCCATTTCACACACTGCAGATTTCAGTTCCATTCACCTGCCGTTTAATCAAGTGTCCAATAAGAAATCCTCAAAAACACACATGCTTTGGTGGAGTGAGGAGAATGCATCTTAACTAGAAACATTACTCATGTGTACTTACTGAGATTGTACCGTTGTCCAGACCGACAGATAGCCTTCTTGTTTCTGGGTTAACCCACATGCATGAACACGGAGCTAAAAATGAACATATTGATGCCATTAAAACTATTTACTTTTATTGTTCATGAATGTGAAAGGACAATCTAGTCAGTTTTATCCCGCTGGGAGAGGGAGAAGGGAAAAAGAGAGAGAGGGAGGGAAAGAGGACAAGAGAATGAAAGAAAGGAATCTAGTACATGTTACCAGTGACCCTTTTAAATGCTCTTTTAGGGCAAGGATTTCACATACAGCATCTCCAGGGTCCTAGCCCTAGGATTCATGCACTGAAGGGTTAAAGTTATGGTACAGTGGAGGAAGTGAGAGACAAGCATGGGGGCAACTGTGATGCTCAAAGCCCTGACAAAAAGCTGTGTTATACTTGAGCTCCTTGGATCAGCTATGAGGCAGGCAGGCGTGGATCAGTGCTGCTCTTCTCTTGATAAGTACACAAGGAAATATCCATAAACTCATAGCTTCACCTTTTTCATGCTGTTCTGCATAGCTTTGTATACATATCTCCAAGAACGCTTCATAGTTCTGTGCTGTCTTGACTTTGACTTTTCAAACGTCTTTTTTGAAAAGGTTCTACTTCTGTGCTCTTTAATCTTGTTTCAGTGAACATTCTGCTGTAGCTCATGCATTATAATTTGATAGGCTTTCTTTTGAATGTAGGATAAAACATACCTTTATTATACTTAGCTAGAATTTTCCTCCAGCCTGTTTTTAAAGAGATGTAATAGGTTAATACACTTTTATTTTTTGTGTGCTTAATGTAGTCATTAAAAGCTTTTATTAATTGGAGAAAGCCGATTTTGATCATTGACAGCAAGTGGTGGATCTGAGGGATAATAGGAGCACTCTTTTTTTTAGGCTATTCTTGTTCTAGTGCTTTTATTTTGATAATGAAACAGAAAATATTTCTTGCTAACTATGTTTTGATTGTAAGATCTCAAATGTAAATTTTGGCATAGTTCTGCAGAAAAGAAAGCTTGTACTTTGGAACAATAAAAGCTGGTCTAATAAAAAAATAACATTCTAGGAGTTTTTAACATAGCAATCATTAAATAACTTGCTTTTAGACAAGAAGAGGTCCTGATGCTATACTGAGAACTTGGCAATACAGTAGAAATTTGATATAATGTCTTATTGTACCACGGAATTGGATATACTGTGGGTGTGACCATGTCCCTCAAGCAAAATACTGTATATTCTATTTTTCTGTTTGTTATACATCATTTATTCGTCCTCTGTGTTCCTTGTCCCTGGTGAGTCTTCCATTTGCTTCCTCTGTGTGTTTGAGTCTTTTTTTCTCTCAGCGTTTTTAAAAATCTTCTCCCTGATGTCCCACTTATCTCTCGACCCTTCTTCAAGTTCTCGCCTTATTGTCTGAGGAGCATTATTGAAGTATGCATAACTTGTTTTTCCTTCTGTTATCCTTCCTATTTCTTCCTTCCTGCTCAGTTCCTCAGCAACAGTGGGTTTTTTGCTTCTCTAGGAACCAGGGTCACAATGAAAGCGGCCAGCTTCCTTGCAGCTGCTGTTGATTGTCGGAGAGTAATGATTAAATAATATTTTCTTAATTTTAATGTTTAATATTTTTATGCTTTACAAGGAAATCTCCTGTTGTAGTTTGCTTGGTTTTATTATGTACACGAGTTACATTATTTTACTTTTCCCATTTCTCACTTGTTGAACATTCTGTATGGACTGGTCTTTGACTGTAATAAATAATCAAATCAAATCTAGGAACCAGTATTATACTTACTGGCCATTTTCATTGTAATGCAGAAGCCTATAACATGTGTGCATCCCCCAGTCCCAGCACTATAATGAGCTTTCACTGTATTAATATCTACATTAGGTATACAAGTGAATGGCCACCTTAGTATAATTACCCTGAAGAAAAACGTAGCCATTTTAAAAGCTCCAGTCAGTTATAGGGTTCTGTTTCCTTCTCATAAAAGTACATGAATGCGATCTTCAACCATGAGAGATAGATGCTGGGTAAAAAACACACTCAAGAAAGATTTGCCTCTTAGCTCTACACATCAAGGTAGTTGTCAGGCATGCTACCAGGAAACTCCCACATTATTGTCTGCATAGTTATTAACCCCATTATCCTAACAACCTCTCTGCTAGTACAGCAAGCCTTAGGGTTGTGCTCGCACAAGCGGTTAGGGTTTTATGGGAAGCTCCTCCAAGAACAGACTATCATTAAAAAAATACCATAATTCAGCCTTTGCTAACCTGGTGCCCTACAGATGTTTTGGACCCATGCTGGCTGGGGCTGATAGGAATTTTAGTCCAAGACATTTGGAGGCCACCAGGTTGGTGAAGACTTCCATAATTTGCTCTGAAATTCCATCACTCTCAGTTTAGGCTAGATTTGCAAGAATGAAGATAACCACCATACAGATGATTAGGAATGTATACAATACATTTCTAAATGATCTTGTTGCTTAAAAAACAAGCCCTTCTCCCTATGGTTTCAATAACTAATTATTATGGGGCCAAAACAGGCTTACTGTACAGTATACCCAGACACCAACAAACCACCCATGCATTGTATTGTACCAGCTTGTCCCCTCTCTCTTCTACAAATGAACACAAGAAATCCGATATCAATATAAGAAGTTCAATTGCAAGCTAACTTAATTTCACAGGAATACCATCAAAGGGTCTTTCAAAGTACATATTTATTCATTAATAAGTTGTTGAGAAATCTCCCCACCATCACAAATATTTTGGAACCACATGAGGACAGACAAAGTTATACATGACAAAACACTGAGTACCTGACAACTAAGTCTCCAACCCTCTTTCCCATTTTCTAATAATCAAAAACACACCTCTGCATTTGTAAACTTTGTTTGTGAACATAGGCACATTTGGGAAGAAGGGCAGTGCCCATTCCAGATATTTCCATGTAGGGTTGAGAATGTTCTATGGACACATGTTACATTCATAGCTTAAGGCATAATACTTTGTATAAGATTAAGATGGTTTAAAGTGTAGCAGGGATTTAAATCCAGCCAGCAGGCCAGAACTGGCCCACCCTCCACAGGCCATTTTTCACAGGTGGGTGGGGCCACCCTGCCAGTCACCTGACATCATATATCTTCAAGTGATTCAACTCAACGGAAGAACTGGAAGCGCACTCCCAATTAAAGCCATTACACAGAACACAGGTTACTCTCTCCAGGTTTCCCTGGCCACTCTCACTCAATTGCCAACTGACTGAACATAATCTGTTTTGAGAGCAAGTTCAGCTTTATGTTAGAATGCTGCAACACCACTGCTGATGTTTGTATCTCAAAAACTATTCCTTAAGACAGCCTTTCCAACCTTTGCGTTCCCAAATGTTGCTGGACTACAATTCCCATAATTCCTGACCATTGGCTATGTTGGCTGGGGCTGATGGAAGTTGTAGCCTAGCAACATTTGGAGATCCAATGGTTGGGAACAGCTGGCTTAAGAGTCAACGCCCACATCATTATTTTTTTTCACATAAAGTGATACATACTGAATGTACAAAAAGTTTATAATTAAGGCTAAGAAGAAATGGAAAATTGGCCAGTCATCTGGCTTCTCACTGATTTATATTTAAATATGAAGTTTGCATATAACTAAAGCTTTAATATCAGTGCCTTTTTGAAGATTGTTTGAACAAAAACAGTTTATAGAAAGGAAGATTTTTTTTCATGTAATGCAGGATATTCTGTGTTATAGAAACATCATAGTCCAGGGTAGCCAACGTGGTGCCCCAAGATGCTGCTGGACTACAACTCCCATCAGCCTCACCCAGCATGTCCAATGGTCACAGAGTGATGGAATGTGGAGTCCAACAAATCTGGAGGGCACCACATTGGCTGTAATTGTTGTACACCAAAAGAATTATATTTTAGAAGTTTATTTAAATGTCATCAGAATTATGGAAGATCCACATTTAAAAACTTGCTATTGTGATCCCAGCAGCTAATTGGTGGTGGTGGTGAAGAAAAAGTGAGTAGAAAAAAGACTGAGTATTGCAAAATACTTACATGGCATTGCATGGTATATGCTAGGCCAATACTGCCCACTATCTCTCTTCAGCCATACACGAACAGTTCTGTAAAAGAAGGGGAGGAAGCATCTTTAGCATTTCTCCATCAGTAGTGGTTATTAGTAATGAATTAATGGATATAAGTGCTAACTATGCGGGTTTGGTGGACAGGACTTTTGAAGACTTGCCATCATTAAGAATTAGCTGACTGGACTGCCTTCAAGTCGCTCCCAACTTATGGTGACCTATGAATAGGGTTTTCATGGTAAGCGGTATTCAGAGGTGGTTTACCATTGCCTCCCTCTGAGGCTGAGAGGCAGTGACTGGCCCAAGGTCACCCAGTGAGCTTCATGGCTGTGTGGGGATTCAACCCTGGTCCCCCAGGTCATAGTCCAGCACCTTAACCACTACACCACACTGGCTCGCAAGAATTAGCTAGAAGCGCTCAAATTGATCCAACTGCCCCCCCATAAAATATATGCAGCAGGAACTAATGGCAAGGGTCAAAGTCAAGCAACACATAGGCAACTGCATCAATAGCCCTATTTTGCCGCTTATTGCTTGGGTCTTTGAAGAAAAAAAGTTATGATGCTCTGTCCCAGAAAATTCCAAACCACAGATCTGGCTGCAGAATTCTGCACAAGCTGCAGTCTCTAAATGCTCTTCTAGGGCACACTCATGTAGAATATGTTTTCATAGTCCAGACAGTGACTAAGCTATGCATGCATCCAGATTTCTCTGTTCCAGAAAGGGGTACAGCTGGTGCACCAGTCAAAACTAGGCATTGAGTACAATAATCACAGCTATAGGGTAACTGTAATGTTTTATTAGAAATTTGAACAGAGTGAACGGAATAAGTAGCAAACAATGACACAACTTTTAAGAGGTTGAACGTGCCACATTGGGCAATATCCAACTTTGTGTGAAGGTAAGTAATAGGTAAGTAATTCCATTGCTCTCATGGGCTTACACAACAGGATGTCACCAATTATAGATAGCTCTAATTTGTAATTGGAATAATTTTGTTGGAATTAGTTAAGGCCATTTTCACATTCTTATCTACTGTACTATCATCATCTGAATAACTTATCTCTTCAATTGACCAAACTATTATGTGTACACAAGCCTGCCATAAGCCATTAACTGCTGATTCAGTTCTACAAGAAACAGCCAGTTGCTAATCTCTTAAATACTTCCCTAAGAGATACAACTGCATCTGCAGTTGACAATAAACCATAGTTCACAGACTTAATCAAAATCAAGAGTAATCCCTGTCAGATGTTAGGTAACTAGTTTTAAATAAGCACAACTGACCCCCAAATATCCTACTTGTGTGGTGCATCAACTCCAGCCTTCTTCGGTTTGTACATTTTTGCCTTCTGCTCTGATGAGATCGTTATTTTTTATTCCTTTCCCTCTCATCCTCACGTTAGATGCTCTCAAATAACATGTAGATCTGGCAATGTTTAGATTATTACAATACAAAAGTTAATTTATGTACTAGCAAGATAATTTTTTTTAAGATATCAAAAATTTTCCTATTTAAGTAATAGCAACCATACAAAATCAAAAGGCTTTAATTCTTTTCAGATATAGCAACATAACAGTTCACCCAAAGGGCTAATATTTTATTCACAACGGCTAGGCCATCAGTAAACAGAAACCTTGATATGATACCACTCGGCAATCATGAAGTCTTCAATCCTCCTCAATGCTTGCAAGAAACTGCAACACATCACCCAACTCTAGACTTTCTAGTCAATGTTTTCTCAGCATGGGTAAATACAGCGTTAGCCCTTACTGTGAAGTGCTTTGTTCAACGCTGCGGTAAGTATCTCATCTCACCATAGCAACATAATCTGTATGTGAGCTACTTGTTCGCTAGTTCCAGATGTCCCAGAAATCTTAGCATAGCAAGCTAAGACATGCTATATTATTCAGCATGGCTGGGCAAGATTCTTGTAGCACAAAGACCCAAGCTGTGAATCAGCGCAGGTCGGCAAATTCACACATTTTTTCCACTCAGTTATTGAGTGTAATACAATAGGTGTAATACCTTAATTCAGCCTTATACAGTCAATAAGCCAACAAAAATTACTAGCCTGCAAAAAAAAAATTACTAGCCTGCTGGAAGGACCAATAGCTTCAATCCTCTTGCAGCAGCCTGCTACATTTCTATGCTGAGCCTGGAAGTGGATAGGACTTCCATTCACCAACATCGTCGTTGCTGCATAAGGCAACAAAGCTTGTGCTTAAGTCAAGGATGAGGAGCCTATGGCCCAACTCCCATCATCCCCAGCCAGCATGGCCAATGCTCAGGGATGACAGGAGTTGTAGTCCAGAAACATCTGGAGAGCCACAGTTCCCCATCGCTGTGTTAAGTACAAGTTTACCTTAATTATCATCTCCCCCAATATATGGTCCTGCCTGCCCCCTGCATTCAAGTGGAGAGGCTCTTCTTTGTGTCCCACAGCTGGCTGAGAGGCTATTGGTGGGGGGGGGAAGAGTTCTTCTCCATGGTAGCATCCAGACTGAGGAAGCCCCTGCCACAAGAGATCCGCCTGCTCCTTTGCTTATGCAGATTCATTGTCAGGGAAGTTTTTTTCTGTTTAGGAAAGCATTTCCTCTGATTTTTTTTTTTTTTTAGTCTCCCTATTATATTTCCTGGTGAATTTCCATGGTTGTATCTTATTCATTCTACCAAATTGTTCTGTTGTTTTTTCAGTTGCATCTTTTCTGTATTGATTGTAAAATAACATAAGCTGCTTTGAGCTATACGAAAGGCAGGTTAGAAGTCCTATAAATAAATTTCGCTTAACGTAAATTAAATGCATTTTTAAACATTTCAGTTGGTGATTATTAGTAGGTTAACATCAGCCAGGGTGCTGGCTACAAATAAGTAATAAATGCCCATCATCAGCACAATGGCATCAAAAAGATTTCAGCAATGATATGTCTGAGGATGAATATTGTGAATGCCATTTAGTCTTTTCAGAAGAGGGAGAGGGAGCCAAACAGCCATCCTAGGCCTCAAGTTGCAGAGCACACAAACATTGCGGCTCCTGTGCGCTAAAAGCCTCGCACATCTAGGTCCTCCTTTTCTCCTATGCAATGAGGGAGTAAACAGCAAACCATGAAAGCTGTGCATGCTGCAATTCACAATGCTTAAAATAGGCTCTATTTGCTACTATTCTGCACTTCAGAGATGCTTTTACACATATACAGTTGTCAGCCACTTTAAGAACATTTGTGATGAACAGGTGGGGTGCAAGTATTTTAAATGGGATAAATATGTTGGTTAGAAGAGACAAGACTTGAGCACAGCTTCTAACTAGCTCATCTGGGTGTCATCAGGGCTAAGCAGGAAGATTCAGTGGCCCAGAAGGACTGAAGGAGAATTAGATCAACAATGGGTGAGCAGATCCCCAAGTGCATCCAGTTGAACTTCCATACTTAGATTTTAAAAAAAATTAAAAAAATACACAAGTTGTAATCCTGGTTCACACATAATGCTAAGCCATCATTTATTAAACTATAGTTTGGTTGTCCAAACTCCGCCCAATGGCTTAAAGGTGGTTAGTTACCTTGGTTACAGCTGGTGGTTTGTTTGGAGTAAGACAAACCATGAGCCTAGGTTCAGATACAAGTCCACACCAAAGCATGGCTTATCTCCCAGTATTATTATCATTATTATTATCATCATCATTATTATTAGATTTATATCCCACCCTTCCTCCTAGCAGTAGCGCAGAAGAGGGGGGAGGAGCAAAGTGGCCACAATTTTCTGTGTACCAGCATGCTTACATCTTCACATTAAGCCATGTTTGGCTTAACCTTACATGCTAACCAAGACAATCTGAAAACATGTTTTTTCTGTTGGCTTACAAGGCTTTATTTGTTTTAACTATGGCTTGGTGTTATCTGTGAAGCCAGCACCCTTCCTTAACCATGGTTTGTTTGGCACCCCACCCCAAGACACCCACCAAGATACAAAGGCATGAGCAAATGAAAAACAAAACACACTTTGGTGAACAAGCCATGGATTGCATGATTATCTATGGGATAACTTCTTATATGTGAACCAAGTCATAGTATTGGGGCCACCAGGAGATACCACCAAAAACACTATTTCGTAAAACTTTGTAAACAAGAGGGAGAGGCCAAGAGGTTTTAACACTGGAGCCCAACTCGGGGTATTATTTATTTATTTGATTTATATCCCACCCTTCCTCCCAGTAGGGTAGGGTAGCAGCCACCACCAAATTATTCCATATAAGATCAGGCAGAAGGGGTTCCTGAGGTTCTGGCATGATCGGAAGCATAAATGATTCCTGACTTATGCACAAACTTTACTTACTCTAGATGGCTTTCCAAGTATACCATTCAGAGTCTCTTGTAGAGAACCTAAAGAGCAAATCAAGCACAGCAAGAGCAGAAGCAGAAGGGATTTTATGAACCAAACCTCTGACTAATCCAGGGGCAGACATGGAAAGACTTAAAAGGTGGAGTATTTTTAGCATGCTACTGTCAATGGATTTATGGTGGTAACATTTTATACTTGTAAGTAGAACCTGCACAACAGAAGCAAATCAAACAACTCCAGAGTACTGGTGCAAGCCAGGGAGGTGATAAAGCTTACCTAAGGAAAAGATGGTAAGAGTTTCCAGCCAATGACAATCCACAAACACCATGAAACTAACAAAGTTGTACCTAGGTTCTCTATGTGTATCCAAAAATAGAGGCACAGGTACCCTGTCGTCACTGTTATTATGATTCAGGGCTATCAAAGTTAAACCTGCACTATTCACAGAGGGTAAGAATAGATATTTCTGTGGATTGTGACACAGATTTCTCATGGGGCCTCCAAAGTTTTGGCACCAACCTCCAGCAGTATGCCACACAATGACTTTTCTGCAGCACAAAACATTCAGGAAACAGATAACTAAAGCACAACATTTTGAGACAGTGTTAGGAATCTGACCTGGGTTTGGCCACATCTGTCTCTCACATAAGGGATAATCATCAGAAGGGACTATTAATAAATGAAGAAAGCTGGTTATGCACCTTGAGCCTTTAGCGTGTGCTGGATTTCAAATATAAAAAACATTTCCCCCCTGAAATTATAGGGTCAAGCACATTATGAAAATCTATGAATGATGCACCAGTAGATCAATTGCCAGACAAAACAGCAGGACTATTTTTCATTCAATACGCATGTGAACACACACATACACTGCAAAAAAACAGGCTTATAGGAAAACAAGTATTTGTATTCATTTGGTAAATATGGTTCAAGGCAAGAGTTGTCTGCCTTCAGATTGGCAATCACTGCTTTGCGTGTGCAGTAGAATTCCGTGGCTCAACCATTCAATCTGCTGCCACCAGTCCTTACGTCAAGACATTTAGCAGAGCAGAGTTTGACTGAAGGATTACAGTAACATGTCTTGAGGAGTCCTTTAGCCTCAAGGGTGTTTAAGTTGCTAACCACTGTGCACGTTTAACAAGAATCCAGTGAATGGTTTCCTGTATTTGGAGCTAAGTGGAATCTCAAGACACAGAGAAAAAATATCAAACAATATTCGCGTGAAATATTGAACTACCAGAAAAGATCAAAGTTCCTGGTTCTCTTATGCCGCTAATTAGTTCCAGAATATAATACTGTGCTCTTAAAAGACATGCATCTGAAGAACTTTGGGTTTAATCCAATGGTGTCGGTGCATGAGCAAAACCGACTTTCCCTCGTGCAATAGTACTTCCCCTCCCTCCTGCAGTTCCCAGTGCAGTCCTCCAGAGTAAACTGGGCAGTGCAGGATGTTTTGTTTATCATCCAGTCTGATGGAGAGTTCTGGAGAATCCACAGTTGGAAAGTATCTTGATTAGGCTCAACCAAAAAGTCACAAAAATTTGGCAAGCTTTCTTCATTAGACAAGACAGTAAACAAAGTAGGAGGGTGTGGGATGAAGAAAAAAGTAGAAAATTAGGCTAGATATTATAACCATGAGGCCAGATTGAAGATTCCCTTCCAAGATGGAGACTGCAGACTGAGGGAATCTTCCTGCTTTGCCTGCATGTCTTAGATCATATTTGGCTCAAAAAAGGATCTTTAATTTGACACTAGGCTCAGAGATGTCTCATAACTGCAGACTAGTTCAATTCCACTCAGTTCTGGAGAAACAGCAATAGCGGAGATCATTCTGTCACTGAAAACATCAATTGTTATATGCATTTGGCTTATGTCAGTATAATACTATCAACAGCTGAACACAGATCTGTTCTTTTGTTAAGACATTCTAGAAGGGAAAAAGCTGTTGGTAGTAAGAGTCTTATGTTAAAGAAGCCCTCAGAAGAGAAACACAGATAGACTGAAACAATACCTTCATAAAATCTGTTCTGCAAGTGGAGAATCAAGTTAGTTTTAGAGACCTGATTATCACTAGATGATGCTGAAGTTAGTTGCTAGTTTGCAATTCTTTATTTGTACTAACATTTGGGGAAAAAACTTAATCAGAAAACATATAAAAACTCAAGTTTATATGCCCCTGAACCACAAAATAAGCTTTGGTATACCCTCTATTATCTCCTTGACTGGGGACTGTCGTCTTCAAGGTCTACAAGAATTTTCTCCAATCAGACTCTCATACTGTGCAATCCTAATAAGTGTGTGATGACCCTAGATGACAATAAATAAGGAAGTGTGAACAGTATACTTCAAAATAACCTTTGAGCCACTACAAATCATGTACCCACAGATCCCATCCAGGAGAATGTTCTTTTTGAGATAGCACTGAATTGCATCCAGCCCAATGGTTCTTTGTCAAGTTGACTGTCTGTGCCCAGAACAACAGCAGCCAGAATAGGTAGTCCACTGCTCACAGAGATATAAGGTAGAACAAAGCTTATTTTGGGGTTCAGAGACATATGAACAAAAACATCACATTATTGCAATAGAAAGACAAGACTACATTTATACCAAGCAAAATGAGTGCTTTAATTTTTAAAAGAAAAATGTTTAAGTGACCTACCAGGAAAATTTCAAATGAACTACAAAAGAAAACGTTTGCACACTGATGATTTAGTGTGTGGCCCACATGCATCTGATGCTTAAGCACTTCTGAAACTAAGCAGACATGGACCTAATCAATTGAGATGCTGGGAAGTCCTATATAAAAAGCAGCATATTAACATTTTTTTAAAATGTTACAAAAATTTCACATAGAAGTTTAGTAAATCTTACCACATTAGAATAGCAAAAAATAATAATTAAGATTTCCCCCCAGCATTTAAGATCTCATCTTCCCCAATATCTAGCATATTTTTTAATCAGCACTTGTTACTTTAGGAAAGCGCATGAGGTTTCTTGGTTGAAAGTTGTACATGAAATTTAAAGTATACTGATGAAAGATCAGGAAGTAATAAAAATCCCAAAGAACACCATTGTATATACCCCAGTCTTATCCCTATGCTGTAGCTGTTGCAGCCTGGGCAGAAGTACAAAACAGGAGCAAAGCCACTTCTCCCCTGCTACATAATTTGCCTTAACTCCACCAAGCACACAGTGGCCTGATTCATGTGTCACATTAAGCCATACTTAGAGGTTTAACTAAGGTTTAACATAAACAAGCAGCATGCTTGTGACGGGGAATTTTGTATACTGCTCAAGAGTCTCCACTTTTATCCTCCCATCACTTCTGGACATATTGAGAGCAACAAACCAGAAGCCTTTGCTTGTTGTATCAACCGGGCTTATGATTTTTTCTCCCTCCAAACAAACCAAGAACAGTAGCCAAGGTTTGTTCTTGGCTTACCGCTGGTGGTTTCTTTGAAAATAAACAAGCTCGGGTCTGGACAACTTTTGTAGGTCATTTGAACCAGGGAAGAAGTGGGAACTTCTGAGCAGCATGGACAAGCACACCATTTGTTTGAGTTAAACATTAACTGTAGTTTAATGTGACATGCAGTCACAGTCTGTTTAAGATGCCACACAACAGAGAACTGACAAAACATACTTTATTACTTTCTCTCGGTTGTTTTATTGTGCAAGTAAATTACTGATGTTGAAGGAGGAATAGAAAGGCAGTCAGCTTCTGCCAAGTTTAGTAAAGTTCTCATACTAAACTGGGCTCAAAATTAAGTTCATTAAGGCCCTAAAAATTTTGCAAATGCCAAAGTTATTAAATACTACATTGCAAACACATAATCCAGAGCAGGCAAATGTACACATCTAATCAAAATGGCAAGTGTTCCTACTCAAGGCCAATTGCTATCATCATGCTATCAGGTTCTGCTTGCAGGCTTCCCCCAGGCACTTGGTTGGCCACTGTGAGAACAGGATGCTGGACTAGATGGGCCACTGGCCTGATCCAGCAGGCTCTTCTTATGTTCTTCTCCTGTCCTAGTTAAGGGATCAAATTTTACATCAATCCTGTTACATTCACAAGCAGCACAATGGTGCAAAACACATTACTGCAACAGAGGAGCTGAATAGCAATATCCTACCAAATGCAATCGTATATCAGACTAGGAAGAAGTCTGATAACAAGCAGCTTCCATTATCAAAGATCATGAAGACCAAGGATGGCCAATCTGCTGTACAGGCACTAGGGGGGTTGGGGGACTCTTGAACAGAAGCAGCAGGGCCCATATCTCTCCTCAGTTTGAAGGGCTTAAAATTATTAAGCTCATTAAAAAAGCTATGTAATAAACACAGACTTGACTGACTGCCTCTCCCTGTGCTATGCTGCTACTCACTTCCTGGCTCAGTAGACTCAAGGCAAAAGAAAAAGTCAAACCCAAGGAAGAGCAGAATCCATATGGGCTGTGACATGCACCAAAACGGACTGGATTGGGGCATGCTTGTCCAACAGGTAGAACACTACCTGTGCTTGAATTTAATATTAGAATGAATCTAACTGTTTTTTAAAGCCAATAAATAAACCTGTAAGCATCTTGACAATAAATTCAGGTTTTTGTTCTCTTCTGGTTGCAAAAACAGAGTGTTGGTTGGTCACTCATAATCAGTGACATCAACATTTCCAACCATACAAACACAAGGAGAGTCCCTCATCTCATGACAGTATCTCATTTTCTTGGTTTCAACTTTGCATAATTCTGGCCGTCAAGATCAGTGAATATTTTCTTATTAGCCCAGCAAAAAATTCTTTCTAATGAAGGTGCTTTAGACTGAATCACATAATTCTTGCACAGTAAAGATTAATCAAGTTCAAATTCTTGGTAATTAACACACACACACCCAGCTACAAATCCAAACTTGACTGCTCCAATGTACAAAAAGTAGTCATAATGATATGGCATCTTCTTGTTATTTAACCATCTGAGAACAAGGCTTAGGATCAACATGGTAAAAACAGTGCAGCAGACTATGGCATGTTTTCCATGGGTAGAGTTTCCTGAATTAGAGCACCCCAAGAAGGGAACTGGGAGAAGGGTGATTCAGCTGCTGCACTGTGAAAGTGTGCAAGTATATGGATAGAACAGACAGAGCAGGAAATCCTAATTAACCCTGGATTGGTCAAAGAAGTGCACTTATAAGAGAGACACATGCATTTTCAACCTTTATGTAGTGACCGGGTGCCATGTGAAGCCGAAAAGGATTCTGTACCTCTGAAAGAAGCAACATTCAAAGAGTTGGGAATTTATACATTACAAAATCTGCAGTAACTACAGACGTTATGGGTGGTATTCAGTGCTAGTCCTATTCAGAGTAGATCCATTCAAGTTAATAGCCAGGGCTAACTTAGGTCCATTCATTTCAGTGGGTCTACTCTGAGTAGAACTTTGTTGAATACAACCCCATGAAAATATACCTTATAAATTAAAGCTTTTAAAATAATGTCATAAAACTGGATTACATCATATGCAACTAAGCTCTGCACCTGTAAACTTTGCTGAAAACAACCTGCATCTTCTTTTGAAACATGACACTCTTGGACTTACAATATACTAGCCTGCATCGTGGTGCATTTTTTCTATTCACAACGCATCTTCATGGCTAACACAGATGAAAGATAAACAGAGATTATTCTTTACTGGCTGGGGGAATAAACGAAAATAAGGAAGTCAACCACAAAAATGAAATATTCTTCAGCATCCTTCCCAAAGGAAAGGTTAATGTCTCAAATGGCACACTACTTAGGAAGATTATTAATGGATACATTTGGGGAAGTAATTAAATCCTTCCACTGAGAAGATTACAATATTAACACCTCAACAGCAACAGCACCTTCAGAATGTGTTCAGCAAATGTCAATCACTGGTCACTGGGCTGCCCAGTTATTTAGTTATAACACAATTCAAGCACAATGGTGCTCACAAAAAATAGTAATATGCAGATAGAAACTATGCCTATAAATGTTTTAATTAAATGGGTACAGTAGCTCTGTTTTACTGCACTTCTGATGGAAAAGCCCCTGATAGAATATTGTCTAACTGCTGAGTGAATACAGTTGTCTGAATATTTTCAGTACACTTCTAAATTAAAAAGGGAAATTGTCATTTCTGATAGTATTGGGCCTTTGGCCCTCCAGATGTTGCTGAACTACATCCCTCATCATCCCTGGCCATTGGCCATGCTTGCTGGGGCTGACAGGAGCTGTAGTTCAGCAACATCTGGAGGGCCAAAGGTTTCGCACACCTGGATTTAAAACTTCCATAGGCCCTGGGGAGAGGCTTAGCTTTGTGGGGAAGGCTGAAAAACAAGAGATCCCAGGAGATAGTAAAACTAAGGAGTTATAAACCAGAGGAAGGGTAGATGGTAGAAGTATGAAGGGAAAGCAGTGGACTGAGAAACAGGAACCTGGGGGAAGGGTTGGAAAGGGAGGCTTGAGGAAAAGAGTAGAACAGCCAGAGAAGCAAAGGGGAAAAGGCTTTGAGAGAGAACTATGAAGAAAACCACAAGCTGTATTGCACCATACCATAAAGTCACCATCTCAAAGTCTGTACTGAGCTGACACATAAATATTTATCCTATCAGCCAAAAATAAAAAAACAGAGGTTGAAAAGCAGAGTTTTGAGGAAACAATGTGTGGAGTCACCAAAGCTGAAGGAGGAAGAAGTGCAAATGGGGCAAAATCTCACAAAAATGGGCATTATTAACATGGCTTGCAAAGGCCTGCTCAACGTTACAAGCAGATGCACGAAGCAGGCCTTGATATATACTACTCATTTTAAAAGAACACACTTTGAAGACAGGGCAAAAGGGATGATAAAGCCTTCTTGTATACCCTGCTTCTCCACTACAAGTTTCCTTCCTCCCAAGCTATTCCCAGCTTGTTTCTACACTCTGCCCTCACAAACTTGCATTCAGCATTCCACAGAGAGGCAACTTGTTGGGAAAGATTTGGAGTGAAGTGGCAGGCAGAGAAAGGGTTAAACACCCCCACAACAGCTGCTTTTCTGCTCCAATTGCCCCTTCCGGAGCTGCTTTTTCATTTTATGGAAGCCGTTTTCAGGATTCTCTTATAAGAATTGGTGCATAACATTTAGCTAGGCCCCCAGCAGGACCACTACATAAAGAGCAGCAAGGAAGGGAAGCCTCCCTTCTATTGCCACTGCAACATTGCCACCCAAAAGCCCAGAATGGGCAATGTAGGCCAACAGCAGGGAAAGGTGGTGGTGGGGATTAAATGTCACATATTGATTTGAACCAGCCAGCCAACTGCTTGGCTGCAGGCTTCTAGAGAGAGTATTATTGCTGAGCAAGTTCCAGAAAACAAGATACGCAAGTAATAATACCTTTCCTTGGCTCACTGGTGTGCCCCTGAGGAGAATATACAAGCTTTTCAACTTTCCAAGGCTTCCATATCAAAATACCCAAGAAAGGAAGAGCTTGCTCAAATCTTGAAAGCCCTTCAGGACCAGAAGGAGGGCAAGCTTTCCATTCCTTCTTTTCTAACAACTGGGTCTCCTTAAATAATTGAAACCGCTTATTACACACACACACACACACACACACACACACACACACGAGTTGTAGAATTACTGCAGGTGAAATTAACAGGATGGCAGTGTTTCTTCTGCATAGATAGCAGCTGCTCTGCCCCCGAGTTACCACCCACCCCAAATACAGACAGCCCTTATACTCCACAGAGCTCCCCTCCTCCGGTCCACAACGGGATGTTCAGGGAAATACAGTACTGATTCTTCCAGGGCAAGACTTTAACAGGGCAACACCCTTCCCCCATGCTCTCTTGCACCTCGTAGCTGGACTGCGACGGAGCTGCCCCAGTCCCCTGCAGGTCTGCAGCCTAGCCACTCAAGGCACCCCCGCAAAAGAAACCCGGGTGCCAACGGCTTATATCAGGCTCCAGTCTACCACCAAGTCCGGAAAAAACAGATCAGAGTCAGGCGAAGCGCAAACTTGTGCGACTCCACGAGCTAAGGAAAAACAGCACCAGACGAGCCACAGAGCCAGGAAGCCCTCCTGGGCCAGGACAAAACCTCCCTCAGTGCCAGTGCCAGTGCCGGGGCCGTTGCGCACTGCGTTGCTTAGCCAGAAGCTACGTCCTGGTGCTCCTGCCGGCTTATTAGAGCCCCCTCTCACCTGTCCTCCGCGACGCTGATGAGCCCCACTTCCTTGGGCACGATAGCCGCCATGGTCACCGCATCCTGCGAGCCCTCCACCTGGCCGAGCAGGATAGGCCGGCGGGTGAGCGCTGCTGCGGGAAGAGGCTGCGCAGCCATGGACAAACCAACCCAGTTTTTGCTGCTGCGCCGCCGCCGCTTCAGAAACCAGGAGCCCAGAACGCTCGGCCTGCCCTACCCTGCCACGCCGCGCCTGCGCGCTGAGAGGAAGACGAAAGCAACAGGAACGAACGAACCTAAGGGGCTGCAGTCTTAATGGTGCTCCAAATCGACTTCTGGATCGCAATTGCAGTAAATTGCTTCCTGCGCAAAGCGAGGGTGGGGGAGGAACTACAGTAAGTCGTGTTAGGAGGTTTATGCAAACTGGGTTACAAATTACTTTTAGTTGTGCTTGGTGGTTTCCCCTGGCATAATACTTCTCATTTGAAATTCCTCACGAGAAACCGAAGTGCAACAGATGGAGATGCTGCGATGAGGGTCACCTATTCTAATGTTGTATTTATTGTCTAAGTTTTAAACGCACGGAAGTGAAAGTTACAAGCTCCCTTTTGTACCCCCAAAACTGTTAGAGCAAAAATTATACTGCAATGCAGAACTGCTAAACCTGCCTTGGTTTATCAACATACGGTGCCCCGCGTTTTTCACCACTCTTTCCATATATCTTGAAGTTTCTAATCAGTACCGAAAGTGAGGGCTTGTCAGGAGCTCTCTTTTTTATATATCTCTATGGTGGTAGGAGAAGCTCTGTCGTTCTGTATTTGTTCAGTCAAGCAGTGCTGAATATAAAGTGAAAGTTTTACCGTAACAGGCGCTATTGTTTTGCAGGACTCCTATGTTAAGATACAGAACCGGAAAGTTACACTTAGACTGACCGAACTTCTGCTGTTGAAAAAGCATGTTTTGAGTTACAAAAAGCTGTGGAAAGAAAGATCACCGGCAGCCCTCCCAATCCTATTGTTGTAGTCAGTTAAGTCCTACTCAAGCTTTACAAGGCTTGTTTTATTGTTTTATATTATTATTTGTATTTTTTAAAATTGTTTTTAGATTTTTAAGTGCCTTTTACTGTTTTAAGGTGCATAGTTTAATTGTATTTTAATTGTATGTTTTTCTATGTTTTTAACTACATGTAGTTCTATTTGTAAGCCGCCCTGAGTTCCAGTTTGGAAAAAGGGCAGGGTAAAAATAAAGTTTCAGTTCAATTCAATACTCAGCGTAAACCCACTGCAATTAATGAAGTTTGTCAGTCCATTAATTTCAGTGGTTCTACTCTGAGTAGGGCTAGTGTTATCTCTTTTATGCAGAAGTAAATTCTACTTAATTCAATTGAACCTACTCGTAAATAAATGAGCATAGGATTGCAGGCATAGATTTACTCACTGGCTTAATTTTCTGAAAGTCAAACGTGTCTATAAAATTCCATGAAAAGTTTATTCTGTCAGTTGAAATTGGTTGAAAGGGCATCATCTTGTGCCTTTTAATAAAAGATGGTCACTGAGGAATATTAGCCCAGGTGATGCAGTCTTGGAAGCTTTATTTGTATATACTTTGGGTAGAAATGTCTTTATGTAATCTGGCATTCCATGGCTATATCTTCAAGCAAATGTGTCTTTGACTCAGCATGTGAAAGACATGCCTCATATGCACATAGGGTTGCCAGGTTCTTGGCCTGAGACTGATCCTGTATCTTTAGGAGAAGAGAAAGTCAGCCAAGTGCAGGTGTTCTTGCAACTCTGTAATGAGAAAAACCACAAGGTGGAATTCTCCCTCCCCCCTGCCCAACTTTTAAAGATACAGAAGACCTTTTGGTTGCCAGGCCCGGCCTCCAAGAGGTCTACTGTATCTTTAAAAGTTGTGGAGGGGAGAGGGAGAATTCCACCTTGAGGTTTTTCCCATTACAGAGTTGCAAGAACACCTTCACTTGGCTGACCTTCTCTTCTCCTAAAGATACAGGATCAGTCTCAGGCCAAGAATCTGGCTACCCTAGTCTGGATAGAACTATTGATGTATCAAACTTTATACATCTATAGGCAAGGGCAATGCATTTTCAGCAACTTAAGGCCTCAGGAAGCCACCATAGATGGGAGTTTAGCTGCCACACATCCGCCACTGAGGTGTCTAGGGAGCCAATGGAAGGTGATGATCATGGGGGGGGGTCCATTGTCAGCACTATGCCAAGGACTCCCAAAGTCTAGTACTAGCCCTGAAGGGGTACAATTATACTCACCCCTCTGTAACCCCCTAAAACAGTGCCTAAAAGGGGCATAAGGAGCCAGGGAGCCAGGTTAGATAATTTTACCCTGAGGGCTTTTTAGGTTGTAATGTATATTACCTCACCCACTTAAAATGTGGTAAGCCAACCCGGCGCATTTGGAGGCTTTCCTTCTCACTCTGTTGAGAAGAAACCTTAACTTCTATCCCCAACGTCTTGACCTGACAGCACCACGGGGGGGGGGGTCCTCTGCCGCCATGTAAATAGAGCAGAGCCTCAGACCTTCTTTGGTTCCACCATACCCTTTCTCCACCAGTTGATGTGCCATGGGAGGGCTTTGTGCAATGGTCTTCTCTGGAGAAGCGGCAGTTATACACCTGCTAGCACTGTTGTTGGCAGCCCATTGCCCTGGATTGTCTGGTGAGGGGGGCAGCAGTGCCATTAACTGAATAAAGGATAATTTACCCTGGAACATCATCAGTGTTTATCTGACCCTAAACTCTAGTGACTCATAGGATTGGAGGGGCAGGAATCTGCTTGGAAAGAACAACAGGTAGTTAAAGTGGGAGGAGACAAAAAGGAAAGAGAACTCTGCTTGGAAAGAATGAAGACCCACAGTACAGTGTAGGTGAGGTGGAGAAGAGGATTGTATCAGAGGCAAGAACACAGGCAAAGGCAAGCAGGCAGATCTGAACTCTAGCAAGCCAGGGAGCATTGCTTGCTCCTTTGACCTTCTTTGAAACAGTAAAACTTGGTGGCTGTAGAACGCTATATTGATGCTTTCTCGCCTTTCAAGTTGTTAATGGGTCTCTCCCTGCCTCCCCCAGACCGTGACTGAGGAGCTATGACAGCTATACCAGTATATAGTGGTATTCGCTTTAGAATTGAAATGATTGTTAAAAATGGCTTCACCAAACCCCAAGAGGTTATCTTAGAGAGTTGCATGGTCCAGTTATTGGATGCATTTCCCTAATGCTGGTTGTTAAGATAATATCCTTCTGCCCCAGTTCATAAGCTCAGAATACTCTGAGCATCTGCTGCAAACAGAAAAGATGCCAGAATGGACCGAATTCATGGTCCTTCATTTCAGACAATTCAGTGGGGGAGTGCCCAACTGGCTGATGGTTTGTGCCAATAGGCACTCTGGTGCATCATATAGATCAGTCTGGATAACAAGCTTGTCAACTGAGTAACAGCAATCCAGGTGGGCAACACTAGGAAACCAGTTACTAGCTGATCTCCACTCTTGGGGTACAAGTTTTCAGAAATGCCCATGGTATTGTCCTGATCGTGTATCTTGGCTGCAACAACATCCTTTTAAAAAATACTGAGGTGTTGTTAACAGCCCAATGTATAACAAGAAGTATCCCACTGTTTCTGTTCCTACTGTCAGTTGACCACAGCTCAGCTACTGTCTTGTGCTCTACATCTGTTTTTTCCCCATAGTTGTCACAACATTTGATAAGACTGAAATGGAATTTGTCGGGTCATTGACCTGATCTAGTAAACTATAACGTCCGTTTCCTCTTCACTATAGAAGATTATGCTGTATTACTTGAGATGTTCCTTCTGTGGCACATGGTGGCCCATAGGGTGGCATGGGCCCTGCTATATATTTTTCTCTTTCTCAGACTCAAGGTAAGCGCGAGGCCAGACTAAGTCCTTGGCATGGTGTCACCAATGGCCTGCACCAACCTAGGCCCCTGTTCACTGCCACTTAGGGTCTCCAAGCAGCACTGCAGCCATGGAGCTACCCTCCAACCCCACTCCTAGGTGTGCTCACACACACACACACCCAATGCAGCAGCAGTACTTTTGGGTAGTCACCGTCTTTCATTTTCCAAAATGCAATAAATGTTGGGTATTTGATGTTGGGAAATGTAATTATCAGAACCAATTGACCATTTGGTTCCAGATGAGCCAGTGCCACTGGATGGTGTAAGTGCATCCTGCAGCAAGTGGCGGCAGCAGTGATAGGAGGGCCCCAAAAGGGGTGAAGGTAGGTTGCGGCCTATTGCCGAAATAAAACACAAACACCATTCATTGGGTTAAATCATGGGCCACTTTATTAAACGGAATCAATTGGAATAATGAACCTGCAGAGGGGAAATCAAGTGCGGGAGCATTCTGATGATCCAGGCAAAGCCTGCTTGCAGCCATAGGGCGATCAAACCTTGCCTGAGCCCGGGGCTGCCCTGTGCCAGACCCCCAGCTCAGGCCACACCCAGAAGATGTGTAGGGGGTCCAACCCGCATCACCGCCCCCCGGAGCCGTGAAACTCCGAGCGGATGAGGCACGTTGGCCCCAAAGGCGGCCCGTGTTCTGCCCCCCGGGCCGTATAGCCCTGAGCTGCAGGCCCCCGGACCGCCAATCGCCCCCAAAGGTGCCTAAAGGTGTCACCTAGCTGCCCTTTCCCTTTAAACCTTTTCCCGCACTTCTTTGCCACAAGTGACCGTTGACATATTGAAGCTAAAAACACACCAATCAGCCTATTAACCCCAAAGGCACCCGTGCTAACCCTTGACCCGTCCCCCCAACCACAGTGTGGAGTAGGCAAAAGAAACCTGCCAGCAAAGCGAGGCAGGCAGGCCAAAAATTCCTAGTCGGCCCCGTAGCGACCAAATGAATCACACTGCAGTAGAGGGAGGGTCGGGCGGGCGCCGCCAAAATTCAAAGGAGGGCGGGAGGCTGGTGGAGTGGCCTTAAATGGCCTTCAGCTGCCCCGCCTCCTTACTGTGCGTCACGACGGCGCGCTGGCGCGCCACGTGCGCACGGACACACCCTTGATGGCGGCCTGGCTTCGGCAGCAGCCGCAAACACGCCCCTTTGCCCGGCAGGTACCGGGCACGGAACGGGATTGCGGCCTATTGCCGAAATAAAACACAAACACCATTCATTGGGTTAAATCATGGGCCACTTTATTAAACGGAATCAATTGGAATAATGAACCTGCAGAGGGGAAATCAAGTGCGGGAGCATTCTGATGATCCAGGCAAAGCCTGCTTGCAGCCATAGGGCGATCAAACCTTGCCTGAGCCCGGGGCTGCCCTGTGCCAGACCCCCAGCTCAGGCCACACCCAGAAGATGTGTAGGGGGTCCAACCCGCATCACCGCCCCCCGGAGCCGTGAAACTCCGAGCGGATGAGGCACGTTGGCCCCAAAGGCGGCCCATGTTCTGCCCCCCGGGCCGTATAGCCCTGAGCTGCAGGCCCCCGGACCGCCAATCGCCCCCAAAGGTGCCTAAAGGTGTCACCTAGCTGCCCTTTCCCTTTAAACCTTTTCCCGCACTTCTTTGCCACAAAAGGGGGACAAGCCTCTGCTTAGTCTCCCTTTACCCCACACCCGATAAGAATCTCATGCAGACCCCTCTGCAGGTCCCTCAGGAGGATGGCATCGTTGCCTCCCGAACTGCATGTCCAAGCATGTCTGCCACTGAGTGCCTTGCCCTCCATGTCCGACCACAGCAGACAACCCAAGGCTACCGAGGCCTCGACTGCATGTCCTCACATGCCTGCCACTGAGGGCCTTGCCCTCCATGTCTGACCACAGCAGACGACCCAAGGCTACCGTGGCCTCAACTGCATGTCCTCACATGCCTGCCACTGAGGGCCTTGCCCTCCATGTCTGACCACAGCAGACGACCCGAGGCTACCAAGGCCTCAGCTGCATGTCCTCACATGCCTGCCACTGAGGGCCTTGCCCTTCCTGTCTGACCATAGCAGACGACCAGAGGCTATTGTGGCCTCAACTGCATGTTCTCACATGTCTTGCCCTTCAGTAACCTTCTGCCCAGAACCTGCTGGAACGACATGGGTAGGAGACCATTCCAGCGCATACTCTGTCGACCCAGTCACCAAACCATGGCCCACCATCAGAGGCCCAGCTGTGAACCAATGTGCGTTTGCGGCCCCAAGGCCAGCCTATGAGCTCATGCCATGGCTGCAGAGTAGACTGCGCATCTGCTCCATCCCCGTCCAGCAACCTGCCAAAAACAGAAACAATCGTGAACAGTTGGGTCCCAGACCTTCAGACTCGCCCCTGGGGTGAATGTATTCCATGCGCCCCCTACTTCCACCTCCTAACGGCCTGTACCTGCATATACAAAACCAAATAGACCGTCCCAGGTAGGCAATTCCACTGCCAGGTAGGCAACCCCAATTCCAGAGGGGCATGGCCCTCAAACCCCCATGGGTCCGCTCCCAGGCATCGCGACACTAGACCGAAACTTTATGAGGGAAGATCGCTCCCCCTGAATATCAGGCAACCAGGCCTATAGCTTCCGGCCAAAAACACTATGTCGCCGTCATGGGGAAGTGTCCAGTCCAGGGGAGGGTAAAATAATGTGGAATGACTCTTGTACCCCTGGTCTGCCTGGAAACAAACCTTGGACCCCAGGATGGCTCGAAGGGAAGTCTGACCTGGCCCCAAACACCCCCACCCCCCATCCGGAAGGCTCCAAAATTAAGTGTGAGGGGTGCTACATGTAACCGCTGAGCTTTGAAGCATGATGGTCACAGGGCACCTCCCTGATCAACAATCCCTGGCGGGTCAGGTGAACATGGAGGGTGAGGATAAGGGGTATGGGGGTGTGCATGGGCCAGCTGGCCAGCACATGACATATCCCAAGACATGTGAATGGTCCTAAAGGCCCCCTGCAAGCCTACCTTGCGACACACTGGCAGACAAGCTTTACTCCTACCATCTGTGATGAATTCCAGGACGTGATTCCTAGGAATAGGCCACGCTTTGCATAGCCCCTGCCATCCCCCAACTCCCAGGAATCCCCTCCTGCCCTGACCATCTCTGACTCCCCTCCTCCATCTCCCAGTATGCGGTATGGGACTAGCAGAGTCGGTCCTTCCTCTAACTGAAACACCATTGACGCACTGCAGGAACGGAGGGGGCCACACCGCAGGTTGGCGCATAAGGCAGCCAAAACCCTGAACCTGTGGTAAGGCTGTGAAATCCCTGTTATGGCACTATAAACCCCACCGCAGAAGGCCCCCAATACCTGAAGGGCAGAAAGCAAACACTTTCCCAGCCCCTGAAAACTTCAGGATCTTGATCTGCAACAATTCAAGCTTTTCCCAGGCAGCCTACAGCCCTGGGTCCAAAAGTCGATTTTAATACCCTGGAAGGTGAACACTGGGGCAGGATCCTCCACTTCCCCAGCTGCCAAAAGAACTCCCCAGTTCATAGCTACGCTATAAACTGTGCCATCAAGCGCTAACATGCACCCAAAGTCTGCCCTACCCGAGAACTGGACATCATGAAAATAGTGCCCCACCGCTTCTGGGGCCTCTCGTCTCCTGGCTGTCCCTTCCAAGAAGGGGCTGAAGTGCTCCATGCAAGAATACAGCAGCCCATAGGTAATGCTCTGCTGCATAGTTGACCTAAAAAGCAAAACTCAGCAGCTCAAAATCCACCATGTGTAACAGCTGGCAACGCAGGCAGATTAGCTGCCACACTTGCCCATAAGGCATCTCTGCCACAGGTGCGCACTATATTGAATGAAGTGTAGTGCACTGTGCATAGACTATCTGGTATGAAGCCATCACTGACTGACCCCACTTGTATGACGGATGGTGAATCAGGTAGACTTTGCCCACTGCCACTTTGGGCACTATACGGGGGGGGGCACTGAGAGAGCAGAGGTAGGGGATGATGGGAAGGGGCCAATAACCCTGCCCAACTGTATGTCTTCATCAATTGTCCCCTGGACCAGTGCGTCCATAGGATCCGGAAAACCGCATAATAAAGAAAAACCACATCATAAAATGAGTCTCCCCATAACTGGGCAGTCTGCAAGCAAGGTCCATAGCCCTCGAGCGTAGCTGGGAAGGGACACTTTTCTCAAGCAGCCTCTGCTGGGGGCTGCTTCCCACTCCTTTGGGGGGCCCTGGCCCCACATATCCTTCTGGCTTGTTGTTGTGCCTTTAATAGCAGGTTCGTATTCAGCAGTTATTAGATGGCATGGAGTTAAGCAATGTCATCTTCTAATGTCTGCAGATCAAATGACTCTTAAAAGCACAGGACTAGAGGCCTGTAAAAAAGGTGGGCACCTTATCTACAGACCAGTTTGTAAACTAGCTAAAGAGAAGATGCAAGCAAATGTGCAGCCTGCACGTGATTAATTCCATTATGTTTAAATAATTTACTCAGAGAAATATGAATTGGACCAATTCTATGCATACTTACTTATGAGAAAATCCCCGAGTGTATCGTTACTTCTTCCCCCGGAAGGGGGCATGTGATTGCACACATACAGCAGAATCCTATGTGTGTTTACTCAGAATACCACAGATTAAATGGGTCTTAGGACAGAGGTTTATGGGACTTAACTGATGGAAAGGTTCATATATTTTTACCTGGGTTTTGAAGAACGTATTTGGGGGGGGGAGAAGCTTGACAGTGAAAAAAGGGGGGGATGAGTTCCCTTTGCATTTGGAGTTGAAGTAGTTTTGGAGGTGAGGTTGCAGCACTAACTGGGGGTCCCTACTGGCTCCTGCAGCCTCCTTTCTGTCTCCAGCTGCCCCCCACCCTCATCAAAAAGCCTCTGCTCTTTGTAATTACATTGCATTGCTCCAATCCAAATGGCCGCTACGTTATGACAGAGCATCTTTCTAGGTTATTCTGCAAAAGAAGTGGCGGCCACAGGCAGCAGGAGGGTGTGGGAGTGCAGGCAATTTTTGGGGGGGCCCTCTCATCTCAAGTTCTCCCTAATTGACTAACCCCTTCTCTGAACTTTCCTGGTTTGCAAAACAGTGAGGAAGTGGGATGGCCTTCTCAGTACATCCCTTAATAAAAGCATCCCCTCTCCAGCTGCCCCTGGAATGCCCCCAGTGTCAGATAGCCCACTACCTCTCTAGGTAATTGGTAACTGAAAAGTAACATTTAGTTTAAACTAAAAATACACTTCAGTATCAAGAAAAGGAGTCTATTCCTATTTTGCTTTCTGTAATGGGAAGGGGACCCCAATAGAAGTATCTCCTGGCCCTAACTGGAGGTTTGCCACCCATTACAGCATTGTGAGAGACATGTAGTGAGCAAGCGGCAATGTCAATTGCCACATAAAGTGTGGAACTGGACCTAAATACATAGAAGAGTAGAGAGACAGCTCTTCGTCTATGCATCATCCCTTTACCTGCTGCATTACTATGCTTAGAGAAACAGACAGGAGCTCTCCCTGAATACTTGCCTCTATGTTCTGCACAGAAGCCTGCCTGCATAAATATTTTGTTTAGTTTAAATAGAAAATCCTTAAAATAACCTTTTCCCCTACTGTTCTTTTCAAATTATATTTAATCCATAAAAATGCTGACTGTGATTCACCTTCAGCTAAAGTAAACATTTCTCTCTGCATACTTAAAACACAGACACACATGCCCTGGGTTGCAAGACATATTTGGCCTTTCAATCTCTCTTTTACTATCAGCATAGAATTAAATTTTAAACATTGTCTCTCCCCCTACTCCACATATTCCAGGTTTATGATAGAAAGTCTAGGGTACTATTTAACTAGAAGTAGGTTGTTGTGTTTCCCTTAATCCCAAACATTATTTCTATGATAAATGATGGAATCAGAAGGTGATAGTTTGAAGGAAAGAAACAGGAGAGAGCAGAAGAGCATCAAAGGTGGCCCCATAGCAGTGCAGTTTGTTTAGGCCTGACATGTTCTGAATTAAAGATTCTTCCTCAGGGGTAACTGAAACTGAAACTGTAACTGGAAAGCCACCCGTGCCCCGCTGCGGCTGAAAGTCCTCACGCGTCTCGTCGCAGCCGCAAGGCCGGCCCATCAGAGGCCTCACCGCGGCTGAAAGTCCTCCCGTGCCTCGCCGCCGCTGGAAGTCCCCATGTGCCTCGTCGCAGCCGCGAGGCCGGCCCATCAAAGGCCTCGCCGTGGCCGGAAGGCCTCCCGAGCCTCGCCGCGGCCCGAAGGCCCCTCGCGTCCCGCTGCCGCCGCTGCCCCCGCTAGGCCAGCGCACCAAAGGGCCCGCCGCGGCCGGAAGGCTCCCCGCGGCGCGCAGCAGCCGCCGCCACAAGGCCTCCGCCGCCAAAATTCAAAGGAGGGCGGGAGGCCAAAGGGCCCGCCGCGGCCGGAAGGCTCCCCGCGGCGCGCAGCAGCCGCCGCCACAAGGCCTCCGCCGCCAAAATTCAAAGGAGGGCGGGAGGCTGGTGGAGTGGCCTTAAATGGCCTTCAGCTGCCCCGCCTCCTTACTGTGCGTCACGACGGCGCGCTGGCGCGCCACGTGCGCACGGACACACCCTTGATGGCGGCCTGGCTTCGGCAGCAGCCGCAAACACGCCCCTTTGCCCGGCAGGTACCGGGCACGGAACGGGAATGTATTATTCCTGATAGGCTGCTTGGGCCCTGGCAGTTGCCCACATATGCCTGATAATGACACTGGGTCTGTTCAGACCAAGAATGTTCTTCAACAAGCTGTTTATGGTGCTGGAAGTTGAATGACTGTCTTAGAACCAGCAATCATCATTATTAGTACACCACACTTTGATCGATTATTTGGTAGAGAAAACCTTTCCAACAGACTCTTAAAGCTATTTTTAAAAGTGATAAGTAACAGATTCCTGCATCTTTTCTGCAGTAAGGGGGTAAAAACAATTGAGGGGACATTGTTGATGGGTAAATTCCCTGAGGTGAAGTTGAGAAGCCACTCTCCTCCTTTGTATTGAAGCTTCAGGAACTAAATTTTGTAAAACAAAGAGACATCTTTAAAAGGAATGTCTGAGCTATACAGAACATGTAGTTCCACCTTAAGGCATTTTTCAGATGACTATAACTGCTATAATAAAACAAAGCCACTATAGAAATGGCTAAGAGCATTACTTTTTTTATTTACAGTCCTAAGTTCCCCACAACTTCCTCTTGATATTTGCAAGACTTTAAAAGTGCTGTTAATGCTTTAATTGCATGGGAAAGCAGATAGATGGAAGATAGAAGGTTACTCTGCAGGATTTATGTCTTCCTATAAACAGAAATAAACCTGTAAAAAAAGAGAAAATTTGTTTATTCAACTTCATTTTAGAAATGCTCATAACTAGTGTACCTGTACTTAAAGTTAATTCTTACACAGCAAGGGAGGAGGATGTGCGGGTGATCATTGGAAGTCAGTAACATTTAGGAATGGATAAGATGTTCATTAGCAGCCTTCACTGCTAGACTAAAATTATTTATAAAAACTGGTTTAACAAAAGAAGTGTCTCCTAATCAAGCAAAGGAGAAAGCTATTTGAGTAGCTTGGAGTAGAACATTAAAGCAAATCTCTCAGATGTGTTGCCTCCAGCATTAATATTCTACTTCATCTGGTTCCAAATAGATGAACAAAATCAATTTATTTGTTCAGGTGATAGGGAGCATGATGCAGTTCTTTCATAGCACCCAGAATGCATGTGGCTGAAACAGCTTACATGCAAGCACCATCCTGGATTTGGAAAATCTATACAAGATACTAATCCCTTATATTTTCTTCAATGTAGTAAAGTTCCACAAGAGGACTATTTAAAAAAGGTGTCCCTGCACTTATAGTGCGAGTCATTTCCGACTCTTAGGGTGACGTCTTGTGACGTTTACTAGGCAGACCGTATATATGGGGTGAGATTGCCAGTTCCTTCCCCGGCCTGTCTTTACCCCCCAGCGTAGGCCGGGTACTCATTTTACCGACCACGGATGGATGGAAGGCTGAGTGGACCTCAACCCCTTTTACCAGAGATTCGACTTCCTCCTTCCGTTGGAATCGAATTCCGGCCATGAGCAGAGGTTCGGCTGCGTTTCCGCCACTTACCACTCTGCACCATGGAGGATACGAGGACTATTTACCCAGACACTTTCTTGAATGTTTGAAACGAATCTCATGTGTTTATCGAGGTGCAGAGTAATGCTTGAGAGAGGACAGGGATGGAATACATAGCTCTTTATATTTGAATAATTATGATATTTTCTGTGTACTATGCTTTAAGTGCTATCACATGAATGTCATTTTCAAAAATTCATCCCACTGTATGCAAGACAGTCTCTAGCAGCAAATGAAGCAAAGCATAAGGGACTGAGTGCTGAAGTGTTAACATGGGAAGAGTGGGTTTCAAATACATGCAGAGCTTAAAATTGATCAACTTTTGTTGACTATACTAAAGTCTGCTACATAAGGAAAGCACAGAAATACACAGACATATATTTCGGTATTAAAAACTTTAATGATCTACCTATTTGTTTTCTAAAATACAGAATTTTGTTTTATGGACTTTCAAGCTATGTGATGTGTTAAAGAAGGCAATAGTATTTTGCTTTCATAATAATAACTTCCATATATTAATTTAACTCTTATTTACCTGTTCTGGCTTGCCTAAGGAGAAAATTAAAAGGTCTGTCAGCTTGGAAGACAGGAGTCCAGGGTCATTTCAGTTCACCATAGCTGTATTATAAAACAATCAGTGAATCCTACTTTTGTTTTTCTCCCTTTTGTTCAGTGCCAGAAGGTTCACAAAAAGTCAAAGTTACCATGCTAGCTTGCTAGAGATAAATATATGTTCTCATCAGCAGTGGCCTTGTGCCATGGGGCATAATTGCCTTCCTGACACTGGTGTCACTGCAGCTTACCTGGATGGGGGTGGGACAATGGTGAGATTGGGGCTGTGTGGGCAGCATATTGGTGGGAGAGCTGAGCTGGCTCCATTGGTGTGTCTGCACAGCCCCAACCTCACCACCACCTTGCCCTGTCCATGTGAGCTATAGCGATACTGGGGTCGTGGCTGCTGAACATCATCAGTCCTCATTGGGCTGTTTTTGGTGTCCCTCCCCCACTACAGATTTTTGTGAAATTTTTTTATGCTTCTGAAAACTTTGGAATTCTCCCAAGCCTGCTAATACCTCCCTCTTGCGTGTGGGTGGCGAAACATAGGAAGTTGCCTTATACATAGTCAGGCCATTGGTCCACCTGGCTCGGTATTGTCTACACTGACTGGCAGCAGCTGCTCTTTAGGGTTTCAGCAGCTTTACCTGGAGATGCTGGGGATTGAACCTAGGACATTCTGCATGCAAAGCAGATGCCCTGCAACTGAGCTACTGCCCTTCTGTTTTGACCATGTAAGGATTGGCACTCAGAGAATGAGTTCACTATTGGTATGCAGGATGATGTTACACCACACAACAGCATTTCTAGTTAAGTTTATTTACATCTGTTTGATAGCTCTTTTGCCATATTATACTGGGTTGTAGTCGGCTAAGTCATACTCAGAGTAGATCCAATGAAATTAATGAACCTAAGTTGTTGTTGTTATATGCCTTCAAGTCGATTACAACTTATGGCGACCCTATGAATCTTTTATATATATTCATAGCGTTTTTATAGTAAGGGGTATTCAGAGGTGGTTTACCATTGCCTTCCTCTAAGCCTACGGCACCAGTATTCAAGTGCTAACCAGGCCTGACCCTGCTTAGCTTCTGAGATCAGACGAGATTAGGCGTGCTCAGGGTAGTATGGCCATAGGCAAATCCTAAGTTAGTAAGGTCTGTTAGAATCATAGAATCATAGAAGTAGAGTTGGAAGGGGCCTACAAGGCCATCAAGTCCAACCCCCTGCTCAATGCAGGAATCCAAATCAAAACATTCCCGACAGATGGCTGTCCAGCTGCCTCTTGAATGCCTCCAGTGTCGGAGAGCCCACAACCTCTCTAGGTAATCTGTTCCATTGTCGTATGGCTCTAACAGTTAGGAAGTTTTTCCTGATGTCCAGTCGAAATCTGGCTTCCTGCAACTTGAGCCCATTATTCAGTGTCCTGCACACTGGGATGATCGAGAAGAGATCCTGGCCCTCCTCTGTGTGACAACCTTTCATGTACTTGAAGAGTGCTATCATATCTCCCCTCAGTCTTCTCTTCTCCAGGCTAAACATGCCCAGTTCTTTCAGTCTCTCTTCATAGAGTTTTGTTTCCAGTCCAACAATCATCCTTGTTGCCCTCCTCTGAACCTGTTCCAGTTTGTCTGCATCCTTCTTGACGTGCGGAGACCAGAACTGGATGCAGTACTCAAGATGAAGCCTAGCCAGTGCTGAATAGAGGGGAACTAACTTCACGGGATTTGGAAACTATACTTCTGTTAATGCAGCCTAATATAACATTTGCCTTTTTTGCAGCCACATCACACTGTTGGCTCATATTCAGCTTGTGATCAACAACAATTCCAAGATCCTTCTCACATGTCTTATTGCTGAGCCAAGTATCCCCCAACTTATAACTGTGCATTTGAATGAATTATTTATTTCGGTCAAAGACCAGCATATAACTGTGCATTTGGTTTCTTTTTCCTAAGTGTAGAACTTTGCATTTATCCGTGTTGAATTTCATTCTGTTGTTTTCAGCCCAATGCTCCAGCGTGTCAAGGTCCCTTTGAATTTTGTTCCTGTCTTCCACGGTATTAGCTATGCCCCCCAATTTTGTATCACCTGCAAATTTGATAAGCATGCTCTGTACCTCCTCATCCAAGTTGTGAATAAAAATGTTGAAGAGCACTGGGACCAGGACCGAGCCCTGTGGTACCCCACTCGTTACTTCCACCCAGTTTGAGAAGGAACCAGTGATAAGCACTCTTGAGTACGATTCTGGAGCCAACTGTGGATCCACCTGATAGTTGTTCCATCCAGCCCACATTTAGCTAGCTTGCTAATCAGAATATCATGGGGCACTTTGTCAAAAGCTTTGCTGAAGTCGAGATATAGTATGTCCACAGCATTCCCACAGTCTACAAAAACGAGATAAGATTAGTTTGGCAGGATTTGTTCTTCATAAATCCATGTTGGCTCCTAGTAATCACTGCATTGTTTTCAAAGTGCTTACAGACTGACTGCTTTATAATTTGCTCTAGAATTTTTCCAGGGATTGATGTTAGGCTGACTGATCTATAGTTCCCCGGTTCTTCCTTTTTGCCCTTTTTGAAGATAGGGACATTAGCTCTCCTCCAGTCATCCGGCACTTCATCAGTCCTCCATGATTTTGCAAAGATAATAGACAGCGGTTCTGAGAGTTCTTCAGCCAGTTTCTTCAATACTCTAGGATGCTTTTTATTGGGCCCTGCTGATTTGAACTTGTTCAAAGTGATTAGATATTCCTTGACCATTTGTCTATCAATCTCAAGCTGCAATCCTGCCCCTTCTGCTTCATGTTTCCCGGGAGGGTCATAGACCCTTTTTTGGGAGAAGACTGAGCCAAAGTAGGAATTAAGCACTTCTGTCTTTTCTTTGTCATGTTATCATTTTTGCCAACCTCACTGAGTAGCTGTGCCACCATTTCTTTTCTCTGTCTTTTACTATGGATGTACCTGAAGAAAGCTTTTTTGTTGCTTTTAGCATCCCACACTAGCCTCAGCTCATTCTCAGCTTTAGCCTTCCTGACACCATCCCTGCAATTCCGTGATACCTGCCTGTACTCTTCTCTTGTGGCCTGGCCTTCTTTCCACTTCCTGTATGTGTCCTTTTTTATTTTCAGGTCATCTCTAAGCTTTTTATGAAGCCACACTGGCTTCTTCTGTTGTTTCCCCCCTTTTTTCCTTGTTGGAATTGCTTGCCATTGCGTTTTTAGAATTTCCTTTTTGAGAAACTCCCACCCGTCTTGGACTCCTTTTCTCATTAGGTTGGCTTGCCATGGAACCGTACCTACAATTGTTCTGACTTTATTAAAATCAGATTTCCTGAAGTCCAGAGTGCGTGTATGGCTACTCTCAGCTTTTGCTTCTGTTAAAATCAAGAATTCAAGTATGGTGTGGTCACTTTCTCCCAGAGTTCCCGTAACTGCCACTTCATCCAGCAAATCATCTCTATTGGTTAGAATCAAGTCCAGGATAGCTGATCCTCTGGTTTCTTCCTCCACTTTCTGTAGGAGAAAGTTATCTCCAGCACAAGTCAGAAATTTCTTGGAGGGTCTGTGTTTGGCAGAATTTGTCTTCCAACAGATATTGGGATAATTTAAGTCCCCCATTACAACTACATCATGCCTCCTTGAAACATTGGCAATTTGCTTTTCAAAAGTTACATTCTCGTCTTCTTCTTGATTGGGTGGTCGGTAGTAGACTCCAAGCACCACATTCCTTTTATTACTTGCCCCATTAATTTTAATCCAGATACTCTCGGTGGAGCTACCAAGCTCATCTTCCTGTATTTCTGTGCAGGGATATATATTTTTAACATATAGCATGACTCCACCTCCCTTTTTATTCCTTCTGTTCTTTTTGAACAAGTTATATCCTTCAGTTGCTGTATTCCAGTCATGGGAGTCATCCCATCAAGTTTCAGTTATACCTACCAAGTCGTAATTGTCCTCCTGTATTAAGAGTTCAAGTTTGTCCTGCTTGTTTCCCATGCTCTGTGCATTAGTATACAGACATCGAAGACCATGTGATTTGTGGCTTGGCTTCCTTACTACATTTTTCTGAGGACTGTTACTGGGCCCTATTAGAGCCGATCTCTTCCCATTACTGTGCACAAGCCTTCATCAGTAGTTACCATCAAGTTTACATCTCCCTCCCCCTTAGGATTCAGTTTAAAACCCTCTTGATGAACTTCTCCATGCTGTGGCCAAACACATTCTTCCCAGTCCTTGTGAGATGCAACCCATCACTTGCCAGCAATCCATCTTCCAGGAAGCATAGTCCGTGATCCCAGAATCTAAATCTGTCACATGGGTACCTCCTTCGTAGCCATTCATTTACACAGAGTATTTTTCTTTCCCTTTCTACTCCTAAGTACTGGGAGGATGGATGAAAAGACTATCTGGGCCCCAAAGTCCTTGAGTTTCCTTCCCAGAGCTTCAAAGTCTGATGTGATTTCTTCATAGCTCCATTTGGCAGTATCATTTGTTCCCACATGGATGAGGAGAAAGGGATACCTGTCAGTAGGCTTGATGAGTGATGGCAACCCTTCCATCACATCTCTAATCTGTCCACCTGGTAGACAGCATACCTGGCGAGTCTACGGATCTTCTCGGCATATTTGGGTTTTGATTCCACACAGTAGGGAGTCTCCCACTACTAGTACTCTTCTCTTCTTGTTGTGGGGTGTGGTTTCATTGGCCCTGCTTGATTGAGCTTCAGCCTCTTGCTCGTTGTCACACGGGGTCTCCTGTAATTCTTCTACCACAAATTTTACAGATTGGTTTACGTTTTGGTGGCAGGGAGGACCCCAACACCCTCCCCACTTCTGCTTCGATCTGTTCACCATAAACAGCTTCTTCCTCCCGGTGAGCATTTGGCAAGGCTATGTTTGGAAAATGTGGCCTGGCCCCTCACTTGCTCTGCCCATAGAAAGGAACATAAATTAATAGGCAGAGTCTTGGCTCTAAGACCAGCATTAACTTTATTAAACATATATTATGGTAACAACATTGGAATATTGTATAAAAAATGTTACCCTTCTCATAGCAGCTCACTTGGTAACTGCAAAAAACTGGAAATGTGAGGAAGGGGACAGCCTAAATGAATTATATAACATGGTTTGGCACATAGCACTACCTGAAAAGCTGACTAAACAAGTTGTAGCAATGAGAAACGTAAACAAAGATGACTTTGCCATCCAATGGTCCAGGTTCACAAGACGGGCACAGGGCTCGATGACAACTACTGGGACCCCACAGACACACTGAATTATGGAAACGCCTGTTAGGATGAAATGGCAATTGATATTAAGCATGCTATAGACAGAAGCTTTTCTAACACTGGAAAATGGATGCATTCTATATTTTTGTACCTCGACTATATAATAATGCCATTAGGCAAACCTGTGGTATGACTGCACCTAGAACAGTGTATACAGTACCGCTAATCCCACCTCAAAAATATTATACTTCTGGAAAAGGTTCAGGAGAGGGCAACCCAAATTATCAAGGGATTGGAACAACTCCCTATGAGGAAAGGTTCCAACATTTGGGGATTTTGAGTTTAGAAGAAAAGGTAAGTGGAGGGCGGGGGACAGAGAGAACATGATAAAGATTCACTAATAGGCAAAAAACCTTGCGGTTTATGAACGTACCTATAGCCCACAGCTATTTCTATCAAACTTTAAAAAGCAGGGAAATTGGGCAGCTATAGTGAATGCACCTGGAGAGCAGGAGACCTGACCTCCTCTCTGAGATATTGGACTGCCCTACAAATTTGTCAGAATGCAAACACAATTTGGGTTGGTCTTTCACAGTCCAATCCACTTGCTGTGTAGCTTGCAAGAATTTGGTAACATGTGCCTCTGAGCATATGGACAGTGGGGGAGGGAGCGCAGAGGGGGCATGTCAGACTGGCCCCACGGACTCAGGGGATGATGGAGATGGCCTGGAAGTCTCATAGGCCTCGGGGATCTCCAGTCTTGGGGGAACCAAAGCCGGGCAGGCTCCAGAGACTGGCACTCAGGACTATGAAATGGAGGCCTATGACCCAGAAGGGACACTACCAATTGGGGGGGAGCCAGAGAGGCCCAGATCCTAGCACGATGGAAGGACAATTTAGAGTGTGACTGGGGGAGCTATCATGCCTGGCTCCTGGCTGACCCAGGTGCCCCCTGGGACATGCTTAAACTATGGGGCTTCCTTGCAGCTCATCTGGCAGTACTACCTGCGCCTACGGGCCCAAACTTGTCCAAGCTTAGCCGTTACAGGATCCTGACCTGGCTAGACAGAGCGCTTCCTACTATACTGGCTGCCTTGCAGGGTAGCATGCTGGGTACCATCGATGAACTGGCACTACATCGATCCGTGACTTTGGGTGTGGTCGAACGACTGCTTGTGGGGAGGCAAGCATGCAGATCCACCTGGAGCATGCCCACCTGGCTGGGACCTGCTGCAATGGAGAAGATGGTCCAAGATTTGGTCCGAGGCTGGGAGGCACCTGCCTGTGCCTCCCGCTGTCTGCTGATCTGGACCACAGCTGGCATGATGACCTCGGCCCTTCGGCACCAGGACTTCATTGACTGGCTGTGGCGCCTCGTGGGACATCTAAAATTCTGGCGGCGGAATGTGCGGCAGTGAGCGGGCGGCCAACCCACAGGGAGAGCGTATGGCAGCAGTGGCGGCAGACTACACAGCAGAGCTTTCGGCACTCAGGGCTGTGTCAACGGCAGAAGGAGATCCCGGACTGGGGGAGATGGGACCGGCGACTACGATGTCTGGCGGCAGTGCGACGCGGAAGGAACAATGGGTCGTGGCAGCGGAGACTGGAGGGCGGCAGGTCATAACCCCGGACCCTAACAGGCAGATGAAGGCCCAGAATGATTTCCAGGGGGCTTTCCAAGATGGGGAGCCCCCGCAAATGGGTGAGGACCAGTCAGGGAGCTTGCAGTCTTACCAGCAAGGGGCCTCCAATAGTCAGGAAGGGGGCAGAAAGGGGAGCCAGGAGAGAAGAGCAGATGGAGGTGGCAGGGGTGATAGTGGTGGGGGAAACGGGACGGATGGGAGGAGAATGTGATCGGGGGGTCTCGAGCTGTGGCTAGGACGTATGGTTCTGCTTTGCCTTCTGCCATCTTGCAGGAGAAGGCGGTGAACGGCACTCAAGGTGTGCAAGTGTCTGCATCGCCAGAGGATAGCGGCGGATGACTGGATGCGACTATGCCATTAGCTCAGCTCCAGTGCTCGCAGGGTGGACTTCAGCCCCATGGACAACCCCAGAAGGGCCCACAACGTCAGAGGTGTCAGCAGGAACAACTGCCACACTCATCTCAGCAGCAGCGACCGCAGCAAAAGCAGCAGCAGCAGCATACACCGGGGCACCCGCAACAACGCCACCAGCAGCAGACAGGAGCTTGTGACACGGGGCAGGAGCACGCCTTACCTCTTGTGCATACTGTGACCTTAGCTTTGACCTGCCCTGACCCTCTACAGCCAGACTCAGCTGAAGGCATAGACGTCCCACTATCTGAGACCTCTGCCATGCCCTTGCCTGGTACATCTTTGGAAGGTCTACCTCATGCTGTAAGTGTTGAAGGGGAACCGGTACTGGTTGGGGAAGAGGGGCCAATCCCAGTCCCAGTGCTGGGAGGTGGGGATATGATGCAGACCCAGGGTAGAGAGGAGAGGCAGCGCCTGCAGCAGCAGCAGGAACCGTCAGCGTCAGCGCAACATCCCGAGCCCCAGGAGGTGGTGTCACTGCCTGCCAAGGACCAAATGTCGGCCTCAACAATGGCGGCAGAGGAGGGGGAAGGCACCAGCCGCCAGGGGCCACTACCCAGTTGCACCTGGTGGCAGTGCTAGAGCATCGCCAAGCAGCGCATGGGGAAGGCCTGGTGGCCCCACTCGGGGTGCAGTGTTGGGCCCAGGCTTTAGCTTTGATTTAGAGGCGGAACTCCTGGAGGACGCTCACTTCCTAGATGCGTTCTACAGTCGAGTGGCACGGGAACCGGATCCCCGGGAGCGCTATGTCATCCGCCTGCGCTATCGAGGGGCTCACCCCACCCGCCTGACACGTGACTATGTAGTACAGCACGTGCTCTTCAACCGCCTGGCACTGCAAAAGGAGCAGCTCCTTGCAGTCATTACGCCCCCTGGCCTGACAGAGGTAGATGTATACCTTGCCTCTGAATGTGCTTATCAAGCCTTCTGGGACCGTTGCCGGACGGCCCGCCGGTTTAATGCCCGCTGTCTTGAAGATTTTGACATCATCCCTCTCTTCTGGGGTGAAAACAAAGTTGTGACTATTGGGTTTCGCACCACTGGTGTTCCCCCGGAAGACGTGGGGGTCTGGCTTCGACGGCACTGTATGGTGCTGCTAGAGCCGGAGCGTCGGGTGGATGAATATGGCGTTTGGACAGGCGAGTTCAGGGCGGTGGTTGCACTTCATCAGAGTGGGGGGGGCAGGTTCTCCACCTGCCGAAATATTTTTTCATGGGGCCGGACCGTGGTGTGACCCGCTACAGTGGCCAACCCCTGGCCTGTTTTCTTTGTGGGTCTTTCGCCCACCGCCGCCGTGACTGCCGATCGGCCCTCTGTACTAAATGTGGGGTGCGAGGGCATGCCACAGCCGCCTACTGACGGCCAGTCACCTGTAGTCTGTGCAGACAAGATGGCCATGCGTATTGGTGGTGACCGCAGGCATGGCTTAACCAACAGGACCCAGAGAGGTTTCATAACTCCCTTCAGGAGGCGGTGGGACTAGCAAGGGCGGCAGAGAGGCCGGGACAGACTCTAACAGCAGAAGAGGGGGCTGGTGGAAGGGGAATGGCAGAGATAGTGTCATTGAGTGTGGATGGCAGGAGGGGGACTCACCCGGAAGAGGAGGCCAATGAGACCCACTGGGAGCGAGCTGTGGGAGCGCAGCGGCGACACCGTCAACCACCACTGGTGGCCCGTCCAGACCTCCAGCTGCAACTGGGCAATAGCTTTTGGGTGCTGGATGGGACACCAGAGGAAGGGGAGCAGGACAGATGTGTTGAGAGTGACCAAGGAGGCCACACTGAGACGGCTGCTATACCATGAGCTCCACTGTTTGGAGAAGGTGGGCCGCCATCAAGCGTTGTGATCCCAGGGTGTGAAGGGGTGCAGGTGGGATTTCCTGGCGGGCGTCGGAGGGCCGACAAACGACAGGTCCCGGCAGGAGCCACAGGGGGCACCGAGGTGCTGCATGGCCACGTGAGCGGAGTGAATGGGGGCGTCCTGGGCAAGCGCAGCAGGGGGCTGTCGGAGGAGGAGAGGGTGCGCTTACTGCTGCGCTCCCTCTGAGGTGTTTCTCGGGAGGAGCTCTGCGCCTCTCTAGCGAACGAACAAATTGAGCTGGAAATCCTTGGGCAGCGTGAGGAGGAGTGTCGGCACCGGTGCCTTGGGCACCCATCTGAGGACCTCCTGGCTGAGCTGGCGGCAGTCCGGGCTCGGCACGCAGAACATCAGTGGCGTGCGGAGACAGTTCAGGATCAGCTCGAGCGAGAGGCAAGAGTGGAAGAGACCAGGAAGGGCAGTGTGGCAGAGGAGGCTGGCATGGAGGAAGGCATGGAAGGGAGCATGAAGGACAGGATGGCAAGCCAGACAGGAGATGGCCCGGGGGAGGACCCGGGGGAGGGGACTGCAGGGGCTGTGGCTGCGCCAGCCGTGCCCCCCCTGACGGCGCCAGACGTCAAGTCTGCTCGACCGCCGGGGGGTGGGAGTGGTCACCATTGGAGCCTCGGCACTGGCGTTCAATAGTAGGCCTGCACCTTCCGCGCCTGAGGCGCGGGAGGGGGTGGAACAGCAGACAGTGGCCTCCCTTGTGGCCGATTGCAGGGAGCAGGAGGGAGTGGGTCTGGAGTCATCCTAATAGGGCACCCATCACATGAGCAATGGCCTGTGACTTTTGCGCATTCCCTGGGGTACTTTCGCCCCTTTCTTGGACTTGGGACTCTACCCTCTGGACACTGGACTCTGTATTTTGGACTCTGGCTCTCATTCTGGCTCTGATTCCGGCTGTCAGGCATCGACTTTTCGATTGGGTTTTGGCCTTTCACCTTTGGATGTTGGACTCTGTCCTCGGTCTTCCACCATTGGACTGCACCCTATTGGACCTTGCCCCATCGGACCTTGCCACACTGGTGGGTGATGCTGCTGCTGCTGCTACGGACTTCACTCCACGTTTACCTGCAGAGGTGGATTCAGTGTGGGACTTGGGGTGTATGGGGGTCCTTCCCATATATTTCTCCTGTATACTTTCCTGTATGATTTTTGTATATATATTTCTGTTTCCCTCTGTGAGCTTCTTCGCTTTGCTATACCCCTCTCTGTTGTACCCCTCTCTGTATGGCCCTTCCCTATGGTTTTTGGTCATTGCCACTGCCTTGGGTTTGGCCTTTGCGTTTGTATTTGCCTCTGTGTTTGCCTTTCTGTCTGATCTGTATTTATATCTGTATTTATTTCTGTATTTACCTTTGTGGTCGCAGCAGCATTGCTGATTAGCGGCTAAAACTTGTTTCTGTAGAATGGTTTTATTCAATAAAAAATATTCATACCTAAAAAAAATATTCATACCTAACATTAACGCAAGCCCTAACCCTAACATTGGCCCTAGCCCTAGCCCGAACCCGAACAGTATCCCGAACCCAAACCTTTACCCAAACCCTAAACTTAGCGCTAACCCTAACATTAACCCAAGCCCTAACCCTAACTCTACCCCTACCCCTATGCCTACTCCTGTACCGACTCCTGACCCTAACCCTAGCCCTAAAAATAACATTAACAAGAATGCTAACATTAGTACTTGCCCTAGCCCTAGCCCTACCTCTGAAAATAACATTAACTGGCATCCAAACATTAGCCCTAACCCTAACTATAGCCCTAGCCCTAGCGCTAGAATGAACCCTAACCCTAACTATCTAACCCTACCCCTAAACTTCACCCTACCCCTGACCCTGACTGTAAGTAGCTCTGAAAATAACATTAACGGGCACCCAAACATTCGCCCTAATCCTTACCCCAACCCTAACCCTGACTGTAAAACTATTCCTAACCTTAACAAAAACCCTAACCAGAGCCCTAACCCGAGCCCTAACCCTAACCCTAACCCTGGCCCTAGCCCTAATGCTGCAATTAGATATATGGGTTGTCAAAGAAATCATTTTGGAGAGCAATCTGGAGGTGGATCTCACAAACTTTAGCATCAAGAGCAGCTAGGATTCCAAAGAATACAGAAAGACCCTAGTTTGATTGTTTGTTTATTATTCTAATTTTTAGAAGGCACATAAAAGAGCAACCACAATAAAATATTAAGCCATTACGCAAGAAAGATCCTGTGCTATTATGTACAGATCAATAAAGCTTTTAACTTCTGGTGTCTCTCTCTCAGGGATGAGCATGAATAATGCTGAAGAATTCTGGTGCAGGAAATTTCAAGATCAAAAGAAGATACTTTCATAAACACCATGAGAATCTGAGAAGTAAAACTATTCCTCTGTGGCACACACCCTTAAATGCTAAAAGGCCCTCCCTCAAAGGCAAAATCACTCATGTATTCAGCTGATTTCCCGCTCCATGTGAGAAGTGATCTTGGCTTTATTTTCCTCTCCACTAGAATCAACATTGAGAGTTGTTTGTGCAGTGGTATGAATAGACACATTAAGATATATAACTGCAATGGATGGCAGTTCATGCAAATAGCATTTTTCACCCTGCCTTAGTAACATGACAGCAGGTGGTGGTGAAAAGAAGGATGATGATGATGATGATGATTTATACCTCGCCATCCTTCCAAAACTGGAACTCGCGGCGACTTCCAGATAAAAAGCACATATAATTAAAACATACAGAGTCTAGATTAAAATAAAATTAAACTAGTTCCAATATTAAAACCATTCATACTTATAGCTAAAAAAGAATCAAAGAGCCAGTTTAAAAATGGAGGAATTAGGCATTAGCAATGCAGTTCCCGTCAAGCCCCGTCTTTAGCAGCCGTCAATACCAAAGGCTTGTTGGAATAGAAAGGTCTTTGCTTGACGCCGGAAGGAGGGGGATTCTAATTGCATTGTAGTATGGTCCTTTACAGAATAACCTGGGCAGAAGGGTCAGAATCTTGCCCCAAGTATCTAAATTGTGACAGTGCAAGAGAAAATGGAGAGGGAAGGGTGAAGCAGGGGTCAGGTGAAGAATATATGCAAATCCACTTAGATATCCTTTGGCTTCATTTTAGTTGAGGTATAAGATAGGTTAAATGTGTGCTTTACTTTTAGGTATTTTATTTATTTATTTATTTAGGTATTTGGGGTGAACTACAGTGAAGAGCAAAGAGGGTCCTTCCTCAAAACAGCTTTGCTAACTTTAGCCCCCTTCTGAGGGTCAGTGGGGATGGGTCCTCCTTGTTTAATCCACTGCTGGGAATGGAGAAGATCAAATAGAGGCATACTTTAAAGTGACAGCCCTTTCCCAGGATTTTTTAAAAAGCTGATTGTTCAGGAGATTCCCCCCACCCCTCTCCAGGCTACAGAAGTAAAGGCACAACTATGGCATCAACTACAGTGATCCCTCCTCCCAACCGTTTCCTAAGTCAAAAGATGCTGGTATGGTTAAGTTTCCCATCTCTTCTCTTACACTCAGGTGATGTGCTGATGGAGTATTTTGACAATGAAGAGCACAAAAAATAACCCTCCACATCTTTTTATTTTTCTCTGTGTTGCTTTCTATTCTTTCTTCCTTGCTTCACCTTCCCTTCCCTTCCCTCTTCTTATGTTTCCTCCACATGCCTGCCATCTCCTTTTTTCTCTTTCTTCATTGTGGAATTGAACCAACAATTTTCAGTCACCCCCTTTTCTCTTTCTGCCATTTTCTCTGTGGGTTTTTTTTTTGCTCTTCAGCCTCTGCTCCAGCATCTTCAAGGGCATGCCTTCTAGGAGGTACAGCCAGCCAGCTGGGCGGTTGCCAGCAGTAAACATCAAGCAGCAGTCAGAGATCAATGGAGCACATTGGGAGCAACACTACAGAGCATAACACTCTGGACCAGAGTGCAACTTCTTTTTCTGCTGCCACCAGCCTTGCTGACAAGTTCGTGTGATGATCCTGTATTAGTGTAAATATGGTAAGTGCTGTTTGTATAGGAGATACATGGTAAGTGGAATGAAAGAGGAGGGGGAGTGAATGGGCAGTAGAATGCTGGATGATTGGCTGAGTGTTTAAAACGGCTGAGCGTATAAAAGGAAGAGTGACAGTGGAATCTGGGTGGATGTGATGTGATGAAAGTGAGTGGGTTGTTTTGGTGGGTTTTAGAGAGTTGTTTGCCAGGAGAGCGTGGAGAAGAAGGGGGGTGGAGTTCGGATTAGTATTAGATAAAACCATATGCTTATGTGCCTTATGAAGAAATCTTGTTATCTTTGTTATATTTAATAAATACTTAATTTGGTTTACCGAAGGCCTGATTCTTGGCTGGGGTTTCACAGACCAGAAGGGAGGGTAAGGTAATGACCAAGGCTGAAGAGAAACTGTAACAAATGGTGGCAGCGGTGAAGAGAATAACAATACAAGTATTCAGAGTCTCTGGGAATACTGGTATTAGGACGTGACTGGTGGTGATGCCTAGCAGGGGGATCTGTTGAGATCTGTGCTAGAGCGGGGAGAGAAACCATAAAAAAGGACAGTCCGGACTGGTGGAGTCCTTGGTGGTGCCTAGTGACAGGCAGTAGCGACGAGCAGGTAGGAACCTGACAGGGAGAGCCAGGGAAGGGCATCACAGGTGGTGGCAGAGGTGGGATCGAACAAAGGAGACTACGTCACAGGTGTTGGCTGTAGCGGTGGTACGAATACTAGAGAATCCCTAACAGTGGTGTGGCAAACAGAAATAAGAAAACAAGATTACTTGTGAGAGTGACTGGCAAAGAGCGTGTCGCAAAGAGTGAGTGAACTCAAACACCATGGCTGAATATATAAAAATGAAAAGAGAGGAGCTGGTGGAGAAGTGCATAACATTCAATTTACCTCACGAGGGTAAAGGGGTAGATGAATTGAGGGTAGCACTTATAGGATTTGCAACTGCCCAGCAAAAACAACCTGTCAGGGAAGAGACCCCAGAAAGATACTCAAGCAATCCCGCTTATATAGAGTATTTGAGAGAGAGGTTGAGGAGGGAGGCTGATGAGAAAGATAAGCAGCGGGTCTTTGAGGCTGAGGAAAAAGATAAACAGCGAGAGTTGGAAGCTGAGAGATTGAGGATGGAAGCTGAGAAGTTGAAGATGGAAACTGAGAGAATGAGATTGGGGTTTGAGGAGAGGGAGAAGCAACGAGCAGTGGATGCTGAATTACAAGTAGAAAAGTTAAAATTTGATAGAGAGAAATTTCACTCTGAGGAGACAAGGAAAGACAGAGATGGAGCAAAAATAAAAATTACTCCAAAGGACTTTGCTGTCTATGAGCCTGGACAAGATCCTCAAATTTATCTCACAACCTTTGAAAAGGCAGCTCAGTTGTGGGGGCTACCTGAAGATAAATACATGCAGTATTTATCAAACCTGATCAAAGGGGAATTGGCAGAGGTATACCAATATTTCCCCTCAGACAGGCCCATCACCTATGCTGAGTTTAAAGAGGCAGTCTACAAAAGATTCAGACTGGGGCCTGATTATTTTAGAAAGCTTTTCAGAAACTGCCAGATACAGACAGGGAGGTCTTTCGTGGAGCTGGGGGCAAAACTGATGGACATATTTGGGAAATGGCTGACAAGTGCAAAAGCTCAGTCTGTGGAGGAGGTGAAAAACCTCATGATACTGGATCAATTATACCATCAGTTACCACCAGAAATAAGGCTCCTGGTCAAAGACCGTTCCCCTACATCGGTGCAGGAGGCTGCCGAGATGGCGGATCACTTTGCCTCCAATAGAATTGGCTGGGTGGGGAAAACATCAAGAGATTTTAAACCCAGACCATATAATGCTGGCAGAAGGGATGTGGTGCCACAGTGAGTGAGTCCTCCAATAAAATCTGAAGGGCACAGGACACCCCAGAGTGGATCTGTGTACCCTAAAAGTGAGGAGAAATTATGCTACAAATGTGGTAGACCGGGGCACCTACGTTTTCAATGTGAGGTTGCCAACCCCAGTAGTAATCCTGCTCAGACAAGGGCAGTGAAAACAGAGCCCAAGGCTTTAGAAACAGCGAAAAAGGTTCAGTTCTGCCAGATAAACTGGACAAAAGTAACAGACTTGGATTCGAGTCTAAGAGAGGAAGTGTGTGTTCAAGGGGCAAATTATTGGGCATTGCTTGATACTGGTGCCGCTCAGACATTACTGAGGCCAGATTTAATAAAATCTGAGGAAATATTACCTCAGGAAACTGTGACTATCCAAGGAGTGAGGGGACAACCAGAAAGCTTGCCTATGGCCCTAGTGAAAATGGAGTGGAGAGGAAAAGGGGGAGAATATAAAGTCGGTATTAATGCCCAACAACAAGAACCAGTGATACTGGGAAGAGATGTTATGGGGGCACAAGGAAAAATATATGTGGTGACCAGACAGCAGCTGGGCAAAGAAACAGAAGCCATGTTAACACAGGCTGAAAAGAACAGGGTGGAATCTGTTAGCCAGCCTCAGGTCACCATAGCAACCACTAGCAGGCCTGCTGAAGGAGACAAACTGTATCAAGTGGTCTCTGGGGAAGAAGCAGATCAATTCAGGGAAGAGCTGCATAAAGATATAAGTTTGAACCAAATAAAGGAACAAGCCCTGACCCAACAGATTCCTTTCACTGACAAGCTGAGGAATCAAGTTGTGTGTGAGAATGGGATTTTATATAGACTGTGGATGCCTGCTGAGAGAAAGGATTAATGTGAACCACTGAAGCAATTGATAGTATCTAGCAAATACAGAACCAGATTGCTAGAGGTAGCCCACGATGTCCCATGTGCAGGACATCTGGGAATAAAAAAAGACCAAGAGGAGATTGGCTGCGCACTATTATTGGCCAAACATCTCCAAAGATGTAAAACAACATTGTCTATCTTGTGGTATATGCCAAAAGGTGGGAAAAAGTGGAGTAAAGACTAAGGCACCCTTAAAGCCCCTTCCTATAATTGGACAGCCCTTTTATAGAGTGGGAATAGATTTGGTGGGCCCTTTTTCCAAACCCACAAGGCATGGCAAGAAATATATATTGGTGGTGGTGGATTTTGCCACCAGGTACCCAGACGCAGAAGCACTAAGATCTGTAGAAGCCCCTGTGGTGGCAGAGGCTTTATTAAAAATCTTTATGAGGCTGGGTTTCCCTCATTAAGTGCTGACGGATCAAGGCAGTGTATTCATGGGAGAAGTGATGCAATGTATGTGGAAATGTTGTGGTCTAAAACATCTAAAGACCACTACTTACCATCCCGCCACTAATGGGCTAACAGAGAGATTCAATGGAGTTTTGAAGGGCATGATAGAAGCTATGTGCAAGATCACCCACAAGACTGGGATGAACGTTTGGGATGCTTCTTATTTGCATACAGAGAAGTCCCTCAGGAGTCAACAGGCTTCTCACCCTTTGAACTAATGTTTACTAGAAAAGTGAGGGGACCTTTGGAACTGTTAAAAAAATCATGGGAAGGAACTCTGGGAGAGTACAAAACATCTGTAGTAGATTTTGTATTGGAATTCCGCAATAAATTAACATCAATGATGGAAGTAGTGAAAGAGAATTTGAGTCATGCACAGGAGAAGCAAAGTTACTGGTATGACAGAATAGCCAGGGAACGTGTGTATGATGTGGGAGATATGGTTATGGCATTCATACCCAGGAAACATGACAAATTACAGGCTAACTGGGAGGGACCATATACCATCAGAGAAAAGCTTGACACAGTGACGTATGTAATTACCACAGACCAATTAAACAAAAACAAAGTGGTTCATGTAAATATGTTAAAGCCTTACCATACCAGGGATGCAAAGGTATTGCAGGTTACCTTATTCCCTGAGGGAAGTGGGCCTGAACTTCCGGATCTGGTACAGGAAAGCAAAGACAAAGGAGGGGTAGATCAAGTGGAATGGTCAGAGGAGGTGAAGGAGGAAGTACAAGAAGAGATTCTGAGAGTTTTGAAAAACTATGGGAATCTCTTTAGTAATAAACCTGGCCGAACCAGTATAGCCAAACATTCCATTAATACTGGAGATCATGCCCCAATCAGATCTATGCCGTACCGTGTGAATGGGAAAGTTTTGAGTGAGATTAAAAAGGAGGTGGAAGATATGCTGGAACTAGGAGTGATCAGGGAATCCATCAGTCCCTGGGCCTCAAGTATTGTCCTGGTTCCGAAAAAAGATGGAACGACAAGATTTTGCATTGATTATCAGCTAATCAATAAAATTACGGTCCCAGATGCGTATCCTATGCCCAGGGTAGACGCAATGTTAGAGTTGTTGGGGGCAGCAACCATTATCTCTACCTCTGTAAAGGATTTTGGCAAATGGAACTAGACGAGCAATCCAGAGCCAAAACTGCCTTCAGTGCACCAGATGGGTTATATGAGTTTGTGACCTTACCCATGGGACTAAGGAACTCACCAAGTCCGTTTCAGAGGCTAATCAATACTGTGTTGCGAGGCATGTCAGATTTTGCAGTGGCATATATAGATGACGTGGCCATTTTTAGCAAGTCGGTGCCTGAGCATGTGCAACACCTGACAACAGTATTAGAGGCATTAAGAAAGGCAGGCCTCACAATAAAAGCGAAGAAATGCCAGTTTGGGTTGAAGGAGGTGGTCTATTTAGGACATAAGGTGGGGAGTGGGAAAATCACCCCCTTATGGAGCAAGGTGGAGGCAATACAATCGTGGCCTATCCCCTTAACCAAAAAGCAAGTTAGGGCATTTCTAGGTGTGGCTGGTTTTTATAGTATGTTTGTGGAAAATTTTGGGGAAATCGCAACCCCCTTGCATGAATTGACAAAGAAAAAGTGTTCTGAGCGTGTGGTATGGACGGATGAATATCAGAAGGCTTTTGATCTGCTGAAGCAAGCCTTGTGCAAAGGACCCATATTAATAGCACCAGACTATGAGCAACCATTCATCGTGGCTACAGATGCGTCGGACCTCACGCTGGGAGTCGTCTTGCTGCAGGAGAGAGAAGGCACCAGACATCCAGTGGCGTATCTGAGTTGCAAGCTGACGCCGAGGGAGAAAAACTATTCGTCGGTCCAAAAGGAGTGCCTAGCGGTTGTGTGGGGACTGAACAAGTTGCGCCCATACGTGTGGGGACAAAGATTCACGGTAACAACGGATCATCGGGCCTTGTTATGGTTACAGACTATGAAAAACCATAATACTATGCTGCAGAGGTGGTCCTGGGCCCTACAAGACTATCAAGTGGACTTCCAGTTCATCAAAGGCAAGGACAATGTATTGGCCGATGGACTGTCAAGGCAGGTGGCTGGGACTGCAGTGACGTGACCAGACGGAGGAACAAAGAAAGACACTTTCCCCAGAGAGACTTGTTTTAATTGTTAACGTGACGTATAAATCCTGGAGCAGGAATAATACTCTGCCGTTGTTTTAAGGGGGGGGGGGAAATGTGATGTTCCTGTATTAGTGCCACCACATGTGACGCCCTTCCCTGGCTCTCCCTGTCAGGTTCCTACCTGCTCGTGGCTACTGCCTGTCGCTAGGCACCACCAGGGACTCCACCAGTCCGGACTGCCCTTTTTTATGGTTTCTCTCCCCGCTCTAGCACAGATCTCAACAGATCCCCCTGCTAGGCATCACCACCAGTCACGTCCTAATACCAGTATTCCCAGAGACTCTGAATACTTGTATTAGGATGTGACTGGTGGTGATGCCTAGCAGGGGGATCTGTTGAGATCTGTGCTAGAGCGGGGAGAGAAACCATAAAAAAGGACAGTCCAGACTGGTGGAGTCCCTGGTGGTGCCTAGCGACAGGCAGTAGCCACGAGCAGGTAGGAACCTGACAGGGAGAGCCAGGGAAGGGCGTCACAGTTCGCTCCACCATCCCTCCAAGGAAGGAGGGGAAAAAGCTGGACAGATATCAGATGCTGCGAGCTGGCCCTTCTGGGGCCGAGAGGATAAACATCAAGGGATAAACATCAGGCACGGTTGGAAATCATGCCACTGGCATCACAGGGTAACACTCAAAGGACATTAGCCCTTGTATGGCATCCTCCAGAGACAGGGTGGGAGCCACCAGCGATTTGACAGACAACACCAAAGACTACCAAAGGTTGCAATGTTGAAGGAACTACTAAAGATGGAAAGATTAAAATCACTCCTTGTGTTTTTACCTTTCTTTTGTTCCTCTTGACAGATTGCTGTGAGCCTTCTTTCACTAAATTCATCTTTAAAATGATTACTAAAGAGAGAACTAATCTCAGTGAACATTGACAAGGACTGAAATATTGTAAAGGCATTAAGCATTTTAGCGATTGGATATTTATTTAATAAACTTGAAAATTGAAGAAAAAATACTCACCATTTTTGATGAATGATTTTCTGAGATACCTGATAAATTGATTGATCTAATTGAATTTAATTGACTGCAATAAATTAAATTTAATTGAAACATCTAATAACATGGTGGACTTGATTGACTTTCAGGAAATAGGTTTTGAGACCCCTGATAAGCAGAGTGACTAATCTGATTAACTCCTTAATTGAGATATCAGATGAGCTAGTGAAGGCTGTGTCTACCCTAGGGTGTTAATGTATACCTGGGTTGCTATTTCCGTGTGCTCATTTGTGTGCCTTCATCCACATATGAGCACTTTGTTTTATACGTAAGGGATCCTATTGGAAAGAAGGGCGGGATATAAATCTAAAAATAAATAAAATCAATAATTAAATCTATCTTGATTAATCTTATCCACACTACTGGGTGGTGCTTGATGGGATGTACTCGTGCTATATGGTGTTGTCTCCTCCCCCCAATTAGCCGGTTACATGCCTAAGTTGTGGGCATGTACATGGATATTTGCTTACCTATGTATGTACTATTTATTTATTTATTTAAATGCACATTTTCCAAGATACCAGATGTGCACAAAAGAGTATTCAAAAATAATTTATAAATGTTTGTGTTGCTCCAAGCCAGGAAACCTGAGGTCCCTAGTGGGCATGAGTGCTGGTATTTGTTTACCTCTGTGTGTGTGTGTGTGTGTGTGTGCATGTGTGCATGCGTGCACACATGCACGCGTGCACACACACACACACACTTGAATACAGGTTTTTCAATATACACAAAAGAGCAATAAAAGAATTAAATATGTGTCACTCCAAGTCGGCAAAGGATCTGGATTTGCTCACCTGCTGCTTCCTTTCCTCCCTTTTTCCTTTCCCACCTCTTTACCTGCAAAGGCAATTTTTTATTTTTAATACAGTTATTCCTGTACAAAAGCAGTTCTGTGCAAAAGAGCTATTTTAAAAATAAAAACACTGTGAACATGCCTTCAGCCACAATTAGTGGAAAAGGGCAGACTGCATCCTTTCCTTTGGTCTGATGGAAACAAAATGGAAGTAGAGGGTGTGGCAAGAGACAACACCCAGCAAAACATCATGACGCATGTAAAAACAAATATCACCCACACAATGAACTTCAGTACATCCACAGTTGGGTAACATGTAATTTTAAATTGGATTTTCTTATTGGATTATCTGCAGATTGGGAAAATCCAGTTTTAGTGGAAGTAAAGTTTGGACTGCCGCTTGGAGAAGGAGGAGGACGCTGCAACAAAAGAAATAGAGACAACAAGCAGCTTCAAATCCACATTAAACTCCATTGTGGACAAGCCCTAATTTGATCGACTTTCATGAAGTATCTCTAATTGATACATCTGATAAACTGATTGATGGATTTTTTTAACTTTGAGGTACCTGGTGAAGCTATTGAATTAACTGACTTCAGGATATCTGCTAAATAAATTGATTTAAGCATCACTGATGGACTTATTATGTCTCCTGTCCCCCCTTTTAAACTTAATGTTTATTATAAACAATCAGAGTTTACACATGGCATACTACATGTTACAAATTACAACCTAATATTCAGACATACATCCTACATTAAAATTGTGTCTTTAATATAACATATAATTGAAAATTATTCACAATATTATATTACCCATTATTTAAATTTCTATAAATAAATAATAAATTTATTTATTGTGGCAGCAGTGAAAAAGCTTTAAATAATTCTAACTGATGTTCTTGTTTCATGTACTTAATAAATTGGGACCACTGATTCTCAAATTTCTTTGTCTTCCTTCTCTTAAACATACCATTTTATTAAACCATTTTCATTCTGTTGGGATTATTGAAGTATATCATTTTGCTGGTTTTAATATTTGAGCAGCAGTTAACAAAATCTCAACTATGTACTGTACCTATGTTCTCTGTTTTTTAAGGTTCTTAAATACATAAGAAATTGACATAATATTTATTGAAAATTGCTATATTTTATATTTGTGTGAGTATGTCACTGATTGTGATACTATTATAATCTTTAATGAATGAACAGAAAAAAATAAGAATGTAGCCAAAAAATAAATCAACAGTCATACAAAAAAGAAAAAAGAAAGAAAAATGGATAAACCAGTAACAATAGCAGATACGAAAATAATTACTTCCCAGTGAATTTCAAATGTTTGAAAATGAAGCCAAAATGTTTAAAAAATAAATAATTACAATTATTAGGCAGAAAGATTGGGAATAGATTGACAGTACTGGAAAATACGGTTATAGACTATGAAATGGTTATAAGACTATGAAATGGAAAAATTCAGAAGCAAATAGACGAAATCATTACAAAACAAAAGGCAGCTGAACAAAAAGCAGAAAACATTACTGAGGTGTTTGGAACAAGAATGCAATCAACAGAAAGAAATTCATTATATGACAATGTAAAAGCATTAGAATAAAAAATTAGCAAAACACAATATTTGTCTCAGAAGTCTTCATGAGTTGAACATCAAAGAGTATATTTCAGAGTTATGTTTATTCAGTTAATTTATATACCCCTTCAGATTTTAACTGAAATCTCTAAACAGTTTACAAAACTCAACAATAAAGAATCAATATAAGAAATATAATACAAATCCCACATTTTAAAACCAAATAGTACTATTAATCATAATCATAATTCCACAGTTTAAGTAACATAATTAAATATCTCCAAACAATGGACATAATTAAAACATTTCAGAACCACAAAAACAAGTCATACAAAATAAATATATCAAGATACCTCAACAGGCAAATTACAATATATCATAAAACTCCATAAACATTACAAAAAACACATACACCACCATACAGAATAATTTACCTACACATTCACGCCACACAAAACTACACATTCACACTATACAAAATTAAACACAGAATCCTCACATACTCAAGTTTTCTTATACCCACATCACTCCATGCACTCAATACTCACTTCAGTAAAACACTTCAATGCTGAACAAACAACTGACCAATAATTGTGTATATAAGTATAGATGCACTAACAGCTCAATCCAAACCAGGATCCACTGGGATGAGTGAGTGTGGAATAGGCAGATCTTGGGCTACATCAGTGTAACACCATCATCTCAGCTGAGCTGAGGCTATGGTGGCATAAATCCCTTAACCTGGCTGAGCTGGGGCTATGCTGGCTCAGCCGGCGGAACTTAAGCTGGCGTATGTTCCCCAAAGGGGTGTTCTGGGGGTGGGATGGGGCAAGGGGAAACGTATGCCTATTCCAAACCTCTTTCAGTCAGTTTAGAAACTACACCAGCAGAAACAGGTGGTTTAAGTCAAACTTTCATTTAAAGGCATGTTTTCTCTCTGCCAGATTTGGGCCAGCTCAGCCCCACTCCTGAAAGGAGTTTGGAATACGGGTTACCTTACATTGGCTTCTTAAAGCCTGCAGCACCCCTGCTGACTACCTCACAGACAGCATCCTAGTCAATCAGACAAAACTAAATAAAAACTTACTTAAATGACAATGCCCCAATAACCATCATGAGCAATAAGAAAGTGGGTGGCACTCTTCACAGAATGTGTAGGCTTTGATGCTGGACATGTATTTTATAATTTATTTTCAATGTTATAACATTTAGGTTATCAAAATGAATTCTTTGTTTGGATTGTTATATTGTGTCTGAATAGTCGTTGGACGGTTATTGTAATGTTATATTGATATGCATTTTTTTCTTTTGTGTTGTGAGCCACTTTGGGCACATTTGTGTGGGAAAGCGGCATACAAATAGAATGAATGAATTAAATCCTTACTGATACTGCTTTCAGAATAAACAGTGCAAATTTTAAAGGGAGACCAACTACAAATATAGGTTAATCTGCAACATTATTTTATTTACTTACTCTCTATCCATCTTTCCAAAGGAACTCAGGGTGGTGCACACACAAAAGTGATAAAGCGGTACAAATAAAACTAAGACTGTCACAGAGTAGATCCAACTGTCATTAGAGTAGATCCACCTACACTTTATTCTGTAATGAATTAAGAAATTTGCTTGTGTCACAGTCATATATTGATGTCTGGAGTTACTATCATTTGACAGAAAAACTTTTTACTTTCTAGGCTCACAGACATCTTATATAAGGATTAATTACATATTTGTTAGTTCTGACCTTAAGAGTCTTAATAACAATTATTACAGAATTTCTGTAGATTATACACCTGTGAAAATTGATTAGGTACATAAAAACTTATTTAAAAATATTGAAACTGGACATTAAATACTATAGGACAAAATAAGCAGCTAACTGAAAACTTGAGGCAACAGCCATTATTTGATATTAATTTTCTTTGATAATGATGATATCGATGAAGTAGACCTCATGACAGCATAGTAAACATTCAAAACAGTTATAAGAGGTCTACGTATAAGCAATGTGACATGGCTTAAAAAAACAAAGAGCACTTGGAAGGGAACATACAGTGAAGGAAATGAGAACTGGAATCTGCTGATAAGCAGAATGGCAATAAAAACATACACAAAAAGTAGAAGCTAGTGCAAATGACTTAAAGCCTTGTCAGTTTCACAAGCATGGTAACAGAACAGCCAAGGGAACTGGCTAGGGCTCCCTTCGCAACAGAGATGGGATTGCGGCACTATATGAGTCGTTGCAAAATGATCCTCTTATTTGTATCCCATTCATGAAAAAAAGGGGGGGAAAGTACTGTACTCCAGGACTGGTGCAGACACATTTACAGGGGGGAGAGTCATCAGAAGCAGTGGCGTTGGCAGGAGGTCTTTCTGGGGAAAGGGCTGGATTGAAACAAGGGGCAATTCTGAAAAACATTCTATAGCTGACCATGATCCATCTATATGTAAAAATAATGTTCTTGACTCGCTCTGGTCAAATAAAGTTGCTGGACAGCAGTTTTAGATGTAAAATATAAAAAGTTTATTAAAAAGGCACTCACAAGAAACATCTAGCAATGTAGGTGCAGTCGACAGCCCGTCTGCCTTTGTCCCCAGGCATATATACCCCTCAGTAAACAACTTACAGGAAGCTTTACAATAGGAACTCCAAATAAGGTGATACTTCACTACTTCACATTCTGATTGGCTATCTTCCAGCTTACAACAGTTCAGCAGACATGGCACACATCTGGTCTTTCCCAGATCATTCCCCGAGCCATACTTCCGGTCATTTCTTGATCATGCCCTGATCATGCCCTGAGTGTGTGATCAGCTTACACTACTGAGATGGCGGATGTAGGGCATCCGTTGTAACACTGAGGTGCTAAGTCATAATAGTAGATAGCCCTCGAGTCTAATAGTAGATAGCCCTCAAGGAGGTGCTATACTGTTAAAGGATTAACCCTTAGTAAGTTCAATGTCACCTGAAGGTCCACAGGTTTTCCCATGTCTGCTTTAATACATAGCCTGGGTTGAAGATGCGTAGGGTGCAATCTAAATGACATTTCCGCCAGGCGCGGGGGGAGGGAGTTAGAAGCAGTGGATCTTCGGCTGTGCTGGCTGGCTCCTGGCACTGCTGGGCTCCACCAGCAGCAGCTCTCTGCTTCAACTGAACCGCAGCTCAGCCAGAAGCCTTCTGGCACCACTAAGGGTCTGCGGGGGACTGCCAGCCCGGCAGACAGAGGGCTGGTGGAAGTCCTGAAAATGGGCCTTCTGGGGGCGAGGTAGCTGTGAGGGGGACTTACGCAAGATCCTCCTCACATTTGGAACCGTCCCCTGAGTCCTGATCTGCCGGGAAACTCCGCTAGCAAAAAGGCTGGCACAGAAAAAAAAATGGTAATGGCCATCTACAGGGAGTGCTTACTCCCCAGGAGGCCGATTCCTGGGAGCTGGCTTCTTCCTTCTTGCTCATGCACACAGCTCTTGACCGAGCTGGCGCTCAGCTGGGCCAGTGGCTTCCGAGTGGGAAGTGAATGCCACAGAGCTTTCCACTGGCTCCCTCTCCACTGGCTTCCCACCATTTGGATTGCTCTGCCAGTCAGCTACTTTCATCTTTCTGGGTCCCTCCAAAACATCTCTCCAAAGGCGAACCCACAGAAAAGTAAGAGAGATTGCCCCTAACATAAGGAATCTTCTTCCTATATACTTTTATATTTTGACACAACCTCCAGTCTGCTGGGAAATTCCTTATGCAGAAGTTACCAGAAGGGTCTATGTATCCTTGGTTAGGTAGCATTTTAAAATCACAATAGCTGTTCATTTCAATCTAAATAATTTTCTTGTCTGGGCTGATGAGGTCACCTGAATTTAAATCAATTGGAAGACTGGCATTGTGCTAGCTCCAGATCATACCAAGACTGCCAGCCAAAAAGTTACAAATAATGAAAAGAATAGTCTCCAGTTCCCAGTAGGGTCCAATGCATTTCATTACATCCTGCTATCTGAAATTTTGGGATTCTGCACCTAAACATCATGAAGTACCAATAAAAGTGCAACAATAAGTAACATGGCCTATTTAGAACAAGAACACGTGTGTGTGTGTGTGTGTGTGTGTGTTGGAGCAATTATGTTTTGATAACAAATAATCTGGTGCATATGCCATTATTACACTCCATCTGAAAGCATTCCTTAAATTATAGGGGCCGAGCACTGTACGATGAATTTACCTTGCATTACTATTTACAAGTAACATTTCTGGTTATTTGAGTTGGTAGATTCATTGAAACAATTTCCACAACAACCCAAAGCATGAAATTATGTATTTTTCTATAATTCATATTATATAAAGCTACTATTGTCAGTTCCTAGGATGACGTTTCGTTGCAGATTTGAAATTATTTCTCTGGTTAGCAAAGTGATCCCAGCAGGGCCTGAGGGTTGGCAGAGAATGGCAGAGCCACAGCTGCATCTACCGCTTTGCCACTCAATGACAGCCAGGGCAGGAAAGGGGACAATTGACTTCTTGCTACTCCAGTGGTAGTGTGCACTCCACTGCACTTTTGGCCGGTGCAATGGATGCCTCTACAATGGCGCCCTACCACCACCACCTACAAAGCCCAAAGGAGTTTTGGCAGGTGCAGTGGAGACCTCTGCCACATCCTAATCTCCGCCAGCAATACGTATCAGAGGTTAGGATTGCTCCGCCTGATTCACAGGATCCAGTAACGAAAATATTTATGCTAGTGGTGCAATGAAGATGTACTTTTGTTTTAAGCATAGAGTGATTTCATCCATGCTAAAGGCCTTGAACACACCTATTCAAACTAAATGGACACAGAATAACTCAAAACCTCCAAGTGGTGAACATGTTTGCTTCATAGGAAGTGGTTCAATTGAAGCAATGCACATTTCTGGATTCCCAACCTTCAAGATGGAAAAAGGCAGTTATCAAAATGATAATCAGGATTTTAAACGAAGGAACTCTTGCATCTATTTGAGGTATTTGTGTAAGCAATGGTTCCTTCCAGTCAAATCTAAAACCACACATCAGCACTTTTAAAACAGACAAAACCCACAAGATGGCACCAGCAGCTAACAGATCAATTTCGGCTCGTTTTAAGAACATTTCTAGATGCGCACCCATATTTTAGTTTTTGGACAGTAGTCTCAATCCAAATAACACAGGCGTCTGAAACATAAAGCCTGTGGACTGAATAATCCCCTTCAGGTTCTCCATTGTAGTATACAGAGACACAAATGGTTGAGCTATTCTTCTTCAGGGCTAGGAAGCTGTTTATCATCAGCTACTCAAATCATTCTTCTAAACAAGAAGCAGGGTATAGTCCTGGTGTCACACATGTCTGGTATTTTAAAAATACAAATTGAAATAGGAACTAAGTTTGGTGGTCCTATTTCTTAGCAGAGATATAAAAAATACAAGCAGCAGAGTGAGAATGTAACCAGCTACCTTTCTCTAGACAAATAACAACAGACACAATCTTCTTAGGTAAAAGATAAAGAACATTTAGTCATGACCTCTTCATATGTTCAGAAACATAGGCTTTAGCTTAGATGAAAAGTAAAATAGAAGTCTTAGTTCATCTTAGTCTTTAGAGTGATGCTCTCAACAGAGAGCATTTGCCATGCGGCCTCTCCCAGTGGTAGAAAGATCAGTAATGGAGAATAATCTCCAGGACAAAGGGAGGAGGAAGTCAGGTAACTAATCCCACCCATCAGGAAGTTACATCATGGTAAACAGGTACATGATATATTTCCCCAAATATCCCTTAAAGTGAACATGCAATATTTGCCTATTCCAACAGGTAAGACAACCTCTGGAGATTCCCTTCTCTTAGTCGCTGCTGTCTCCCTACTTGTTCAACCTTTCCCTCTGGGTTGTAGTTGGGATTGGCCCTTAGGGGAGAAGGCCAGGTGAGTGAGCAGGAGGTGCAACCCTTTCCAGCTTAGGTCCAGTCCCCGCCATTGCTCTAAAGCAGCCTCGCCCAACCTTTGGATCCCCAGATGGTGCTGGACTACAATTCCCATCATTCCTGACCATTGGCCATGCTGGCTGATGCAAGTTGTAGTCCTACAACATCTGGTGACCCAAGGTTGGGAAAGGCTATAAAGGAGAGGAGGGCAAGAAAGCAATCAGATAGCTGTTGTGGCCATTTTCTTCACTCTCTGTTCCACTCGCTCATTGGAGGATGGTTAGGTGGGCAATGAATACAGGGAAGAGGGGCAGCAGAATCAGGGGGTTTAGGGTTTAGTGCAGGGCTTCTCATTTTGGTCCTGACCCCTGGCAGAATGATATGGGAAGGGGAAAGTACAGGGAAAGCAGAGTACATCACAGCTCAGTGGAACTGGCATTCTAGAGGGGAGGGAGATGAAAACAATTGTGAGCATGGTCCCTGGCTAGGCACCTTCATTGTGGCAGGAATTTGGCCTATGGCCTTCAAACGCATTTAAGTATGACAATGGTGTGATGTCTAGCCCCGAAACATTAAAAGGGGAGAAGGGGAAACATAGAACACCGGAAGACAAGATGATGCTGAGCAGAGGGTTCTCATTCTTTATGTTTAAGGAATGATTGCACGAGTTGATGGCACTGAAGATTTGATACAAGCAGGGACTCCTGACCCGTGGGTCACATTTTTTGACTTTTTTTCATCTCCTGAGTTGCACTCAAGATTGTGAAGATTTGTTAGAATCTAGGACTTGGAGACAGGTTCCTCCCACTTTTCCAGCCAAATTGGATCCTGAGCAGCATTTTAAGACACTTTCAGGCACTTTAAAAAAATTTCACATTTTTTGACTTTTTTTCGTCTCCTGAGCTGCACTCAGGATTGTCAAGATTTCTCAGAAACTAGGAGCTTGGAGACATGTTCCTCCCACTTTTCCTGCCAAATTGGATCCTGAGCAGCATTTTAGGACACTTTCAGGGACTTTTAAAAATTTTCATTTTCGGGACTCCTAATGGGATACATTCTTATAAATATTCTTCATACAGCTCAATAGCCATGGTATGGCTGAATATATATTTGTATGTTTTAACTTTTAGCCCCTGACGAAGGCCAACTCGACATGGCCGAAATGTGTTGGGCTCGTTTCCTTTCAATAAACAGATTTGGAATACTTTTTACAAGCTATATTTCTTGGCATCTTGGGGTTTCCCCCCTTTTTTCCTTTCTGCTGTTAGTAGATGCTATCCACCCTTGCTTTATGTTTATGATTACACCATGCTGTTCCAAGAAATAATTTCTTATGTATAGCAATAATGCCATCTAGGGGATAAGTAATCAAATTGTTTAATAAAGAGAAAATAGATTTTAGTAAAGATTTAAATAATAGTGTATTAAATTTATAACTTTATAGGTGTCTTTTCATTAGGAAAATGGTATTTTGGGTGGTATTTTTGCCTCTATATTTTGAGGCTGAAAAGTTGCTAGTTAACCAGAGTCATCCAGCTTTCCTTTGTTTGTGTGACTTCAAAATGAGCCCAAGTGTTTTAAATATAATTCCCTCTCTTGAGCTATGTTTCACAGGCAAGGGAATGGGATTTCTGAGAAAATATAAGGACATAAGAACCCCATGGCAAAAGGAATAGAACTGGGGGTGCTCATACATTCACAAACACCCTGAGTTAAGTTCCCAAGTTCTCAAGGGAACTTGTCCAAAATAGTTCCAGATGTACCAGGGTCTGCCTGACTGACCAGAAAACAATGAAACAATGGCATATGCTTGAAACATATTCACTGTAGAAACTGTTCTAACTAGAACCAAAATTCATTAGTCTTATGGAGACAGTAGGACAATGGTAACATTTAGGATATGGACAGAATTTTGGAATCACCACTGGAGTTAGCTAATGCTTTCTGATTGGTTTGGAATGATGTTATGTGGGCAAAGACTCATGAGACTGGACAAATCATTGTCACATGTTGTAACTGTATTCTATCAAAGAGCTTGCACGCAGTGCCTCAGTATAGTCTCTCTTGGATGTTTCTGGGAGGCTGACCCTGCATATGCTTGTTTTAATAAAGGCCTACCTTTTTGCTCCAAGCCTGTGTCTTCAATTTTATTCAAGGACCCCCAGCAAAAGACCCCAGAGGAGAAGAATTCTCCAACATTTTGGTACCAGAAGTGGGGTGTCTGCTGGGACACCAGGCAGAGGGCAGAGACTGGACTGGAGCAGGGGAGAAAGGACCAAGGAAGCACGCAAAAAGAAAAGGGTAAGAGATCCACTTCAAAATCTCAACTCCTTGCTGTCTTTTCTCCAGCTCTTCCAGAGTCACCCCTTTTGCCTGGAGGTAAGAGTCCATTTTTAAGAGTTTTTCTATGTTGTATTGACATGATACTAAATTATATTTACAGGCTTTTAGCAAACTGTTTTGGGGGAAACTGTTTTTTGGGGGGGGGGAAGTAAACTGTTTGGGGGAAATTGTTGTGGCTAAGGGAAGTCTTCATAATAGAATCAGGGTACAAAGGAGATAAAAATTAAGCTTGATACTGATATTTTTTTTTATAATGGCACGATGTGTAGAATTTTATTCCATAAATGTAATTAAGTGTGTTCTCAAGGTGAGAGGTATTCTGGGGTGGGCTGCCTTTTTGCATCCCTCTGTGTTTGATGGAGAGTGGCTGACTCAGAATTACCCCTTCTCCTTTACTGTGTTCCCTAATCATTCTTTATATTATGTGGCTTTCAGCCATAATATGGTGATTTAAAATAATAAGTTGTGGGATAATTGTCTTGGTATAATGCGGACCTGAATGTGGTTGCATGTGGTTGACTGGTGTTTGGTGTTGAATGTTGGATGTATGAATGTATATATGCATGTATGTGTGTGTGTGTGTGTGTCTGAAAGAAGGAAGACAAGGACAAATCGGGGACAACCCAAGTATTTGGCTGGCTAGGGTGGTTCACCTGCTGACCCAGTCCGGATAAGGCACACCCTTCTTGAAAGAGACCAGCACAGGCTGTGGTGCTCTTATGAGGACATACACCCAGGTCTGGTGGAGTGATTGAGTGTGTGTAGGTCTCACTCTACTTTTGTATAGATATTATTTTGGGGAAATAAGGGAATTCTTGTTAAGTTCTCTAACTTGCTATATTATAGTAGTGATGTTGCAAATAGTGGGATTGCTCAAAAATTGGTAGCTAGTGTAACACCCAGCAGGTTCTGGGCACTTACCTCAGCCTAGAAGGCTGAGAAGGTAAGTCCCAAAAGGCCTGGGCATTTACCTCAGCCTGGGAGGCTGGGAAAGTAAGACCCAGCAGGTTCTGGGTGTTAACCTCAGCAGGGGCTGGGAAGGTAAGTCCCAACAGAAGGTTGGGTGTTTACCTCAGTTTAGAGCTAGGAAGAAAGTCCCAGTTAGTCTGGGCGGGAACCTCAGGTAGTCTGGGAAGACCTAGGTATATGTGTACACATGTATGATGAATGGAATGTATGGATTGAGTACTCAAGTGTGAATTGGTTACAATCACTGACCCAGCAATCTAGTGGTTCAGTGAGTGTGAGTGAACCCTTCTTCCCTACCCCTATCCTCCAGTGTATACTGGATTCATGAGCCAGATCTAACTGTGGGAAAATGCATATCGTGCCATCGTCTCATCCTCTTGCCTTCGAGCATTAGGAGGACGTTTCCGTGCCATAGCAGACCCCACGACCTACATTGGACTTCCTAAAATAAGCCTTTCCCGTATAAATGAAAATATACCCTGCCCTTATAAAGTGAAAGCATACCCTATATGAACACATACCTGAATGAGCCCTTTTCTTGTGTGAAAGATATGTGTGTGGCAGTGTGAAAGTTCTTAGAGTGTCTGTGTGAAAGTTGTGTGTGTGTGTGAACATTAGAAAACTGTGAAATATTTTTACAAAAGGGAAAACCGGGGACATGGGTAGCAAAGGGTCTAAGATAGCCCCTTCACCAGGATCACCCCTGGATAAGATGATAAAGTTTTATAGTCAACCTGGAAAACTACCGGCTGGTTTAAAATTAAATAGGATGATTGCATTGGTACGATGGTGGAACAGTTATACTTATGGGGACAGTGCACTACAATTTCCTTTGGAAGGTATCTTTAATTTGGACAAATTGAAATATTTAAGAGGGTTTTTGGAAGAGCCGCACCCTGCCCAGATGGATTACTATTTCCTCTGAGATGATCTGGCCTCTAAATTGAGGGATAAGAGCCTCATGGCTAGCCAAAAAGAGTCTCTTAGGAAACTGCAAACACCCATCACACAACAACATAACCACAACAAATGCGACACCCATAGCACAAACATCACAGGCAAGTCGACTATCTGCTTGGACTCCCACAGTATCAAGTGCCCTCCACACTTTTCACGATTTTGCTGTTGATTGGCTTGAGGGAGCTGGACTCAATGGCACATTTATACCTGCAAACTGCATCCCTGAATCTAACTATGGGTCTGCCGCAGACACCCCACTTGCCACACCATTAAGGGAGGTGAGCATTGCAACTCTTCAGGAGTGCCTACACCCCACTTTGAAGAAAATAAATGTCAAGGTTACTGCAATAGACTTGGATAAAGGAGTGGTTTACTGTCAGGAAAAATCGGGGTCAACCCAAATACTTGGATATACTTCTAAACTTTTCCAGGACTGTTTCTTAAGAAGGGAACAATGCAAAGGCTGGTGTTGCCTCTCCGCCAGTTCCCTGACCCACAAGGGGGGATCACCACCCTAGTGCATGTCCCTTGGACTGCAGCAGACATTCTAAATTTTAGAAACATGTTACCTAAGATGAGAGAGCATCCTGGAGGCTTTAAACATGAGCTTAAGAGGTTGTTTAATGTCTACAATCCAACATGGAGGGATGTTGACTGGCTTTTGAAGGGAGTCCTAGAGATACACGACTACGCTGCCCTTATGCAACAAGCTCGCAGAACTGCAGGCACTCCTGTACACCACGGCAATGTATGGCAAAATGATTCCTTGAGAGACTCTCCCATAACCCAAAATGAGGTTACTCAATTGGCAAATGACTTGGAGGGTCTCCTCAATGCAGTTCTGGAACTTGTCCCGTCCAACCTGACTGGACAAGGATTCATACTTGCAAGCAGAAACCAGATGAGTCTCCTGTGGAATTCCATGCCAGATTTATTGCAACATTCAGAAAATACACTACTTTTAACCTCGAGGCAGAGGACTTCCGTCCCATGCTGGTCACTACCCTAGTGGACAGCATGCGACCAGAGATCTCTGAAAAGATTAAGAATAATTTAATTGGCTGGAAGGCCGAAACCCCACAGAAAACTGTGGAGGTGGCTAACCAATTTTGGGAAAATTTGCAAAGTGACAAAGCCAAAAAGAAAATGCTCAAAACAACACTTATGGCCATGCAAATTGCAGACTTACAAAACAATGGTCTACCTCAACGATGCCAGCATGCACAACAAGGACCTCATGGACAATGGGCAAATAATGGACAACCTAAGTCTAGGCAACACTTCGGCCCCACAGACCACAGCAACAAAATGATAATGTTTTTGCCCCAGGCACTGGAAAAGGGGGTGTCGAAAGCGCACTCAGGACATGGCTAACCAGACTTGATCCAACCGCACCTCCTTTTTGCCCACACTCATTTCACCCACTATTACTGACACCTCCTCCTCATGGGCCCCAACGTCCACAATACCAGGGTGCACCACAACAACAAAGACCACAAAGGTTCAACGAAGCCCCCTACTCACTATGCCGAGACATTGTATCTCAATTTGCTTCCATTTCATCAGCTGTCATTTCTGACCCTATAGTTGTCATGAATGTCAATAGTAAGGACTGCACCTTCTTAGTGGACACTAGTGCTTCTCTTTCTACTATCAAACAAGCTGAGGCACACTTGTATCTTCAAATAAAGTGATCCAGGCAGTGGGGGTGAGAGGACAGGCTATCCCTCATCCTGTCAGCCAGCCTGGACGTTTAACCCTTGGTCCATTAACATGTGAACATGCTTTTCTTTTGTCTCCCTCTACACCTGTAAACCTGATGGGTAGGGACCTGTTGTGCAAATTGAATGCTACCATTTTCTGTACTCCTTTTTTTTTTTACAATAATTTTTATTCGAATTTTCATAAAACATACAAAACAAAATCATAAAACATTCAAAGACAAAAAACAAAACAAAGCAAAAATGATTAAACAAAAAAAAATAAAATGTTGACTTCCCATTTGTCGCAGATCAAATCAGTTATAGGTCTACAATATATAACAATCCTGTCTCTTAAATTATATTATAAAATCACTTTCCTCCAGTAGTTATCTTAATTAATCATCAAATCTCATAAACATTACTTTATTCTTTCCACAAAAAGTCAAAGAGAGGTTTCAATTCTTTAAGAAATATATCTATCAATTTTTCTCCTAATAAACATGTCGATTAATCCATCTCGTTAATAATAATAATAATCTTATTGTCATAACCATAGTCCAAATAAACATATCGATTAATCCATCTCATCAAAATCTGTTAGGTCCAATAATTTCAATAGCCATTATTCCATTATCCCTATTAATTCCATCTTCCATCTTCAATAGTCCTGTTAAGTCCAGTAATTTCAGTGTCCAATCTTCCATTATCAGTATTCCATAATAATCTTGCTGTCATAGCCATAGTCATATAATAAGAGTCTGATGGGAATTTCCTCTATCCCAAATATTTTCTTGCCATCAATTCTGAATAAGTTGCTGAAATATTGTTGTAAAGTCATATCTGTGTTCTTCTTTTTTACAAAATGCACTGGCTCATCTCTTGAGAGTTTTTCCATTGTCACATGGCTGCAGTTAATTCCATAGATTTTCTCTATATCAAGCTCCATCACGTCATTCCAGTCCAGAAGATTATCCAAGCCATTGATAACTTTATCTCTAATATCTTCATTAATTTCTTCAGAGATAACGTTAAATTCCAAACAGTAGATTTTATTTCTAATATCCATAAACTCCAGATCTTTTTCCAATTCCACATTTGTTCCAATCTCCAGGGCTTGTATCTTCCCTTTATTTTTTCTTTTCTCATCTCTGATCTCATTCTCCTCTCTCACAGGATCCCCTATTTCTTTAAGCTCCTGCATCATTTTGCTCAGTTCAATTTTCAGCTCCTTACTGCCCTGTCGCAGGGTTTGTTTCGTTATCTCAATCTCATCCATTATTTTCTGAAACATAATTACTTCCAGATTCTCAGCCACTTTCTTGATTGCCATTTTTAAAACCACAAAAACAAAACAAAACAAAAATAAAGAAGAACCACTTCTTATTTCAGCAACAATTGGGTTAATATTCCAGGCTTGATGACATCACAGTATAAACAGAGCAGCCTGCCTTATCTCTCTATGTTCAAGAATACAAAACAAATTTAGTTCCCAGCATCAAAACAGTTAGTGGCGTCGTGAAGAAGCAGATTCGTCAAAATAAAATAGACCAAAAAGAGAATAGTCCCAGACAATATAATGTTCCTCGGAATAGAAATCCCTCTTCTGTTTATATCTTTAGAATGCACTTCCAGGACAGCTTTTTGCAATAGAAACAGAGATAAGCTGTTAATTTCGTGAATAACAGAGAAGAGTTATAGCTCACCCAGAAGTTCTTTAAAGCTGATTCATTTGACAAATCTCTTTTTGCTGCAACAATTAAACCAACTAAAAAAAATAATAGAAAGAAGGGTGCTTGCATGTTAGTCTGTTTTCTCTTTGAAGAAAAGATAAACGTATCGCATTAATCAGATAGAGCTTGTTCGGAAGTCCGTCCAGCATTGCTGACTGAGGCGGGAGCCCGTCTCAAAAGCAGGCACAAGCGAAGTCACCCTTCCCGGAAGTCCATTTTCTGTACTCCTGATGGGGTATATGTGGACTTCCCACAGGATTTGACTCAAAATCTGCTCATGTTGCTGGTGACAGACCAGGACACTGAGAGTCCAGAGGCACCCTCCTGCTCTGACCTTTCAGATGTTACAGAGTCTTTGTGGGCCTCCCATTCCAATGAACTTGAGAGGCTACTAACAGCAGAGCCAGTGCGCATTTGCTATAAACGCAACAGGCCCTTCCCTATGGTACCCCTGTGCCCTTTGGCCCAAGAGGAGAAAGGCATTACTATGCATTGCCATGTCATAAAACCCCCACTTGGAGCAAGGAGTACATGTTATAATTGAATTGTTAACGGCAGAATTAACTGCAATTTCCTTTTTTCTCTTTTCTCTAAGACTTGTCTCTTCGCAGGCCATTGATCGCAGACAATCAAAGGCGCAAACGTCCCCTCCTGCTCTGATCCATTATGATTTCCTAACTACATTCTATGAGATACTGATTGTGAAAATGCCTTTTGCAAATTTTAAGGCTGCTTCTTTTATTGATTGTGAAAATGCTTTTGTGAATTTAAGCCCATTTTGTGTTTTTCCTAATAATGGCAAAACTTTATTTTGGGCTCTCCTACTGATATCATTATGTGTTGTATAATTCTTAATCCTATATTATTACCAGTCTCACAGATGAGAACCTCATGTCTTGGATCCTGACAGTTGTATTGCCTCAATTTGTTTTACATTGCCTTGAGTGGACACACACTTGTAAAAGTGGACACCCACCCCTTTTAAAAATAAATGACAGATTTTCACAACTGTAGCAAAAACTGGCTATTATTCCTGTCAGTGATCTTCAAAGAGTGGGGCTTTTGGTTTCTTCAAGAGCAATAACATAGTTCAGTATTAATAATAGAAGACTCCAGCAATTGTCAGTAGCAGCTTGTCAGCCCACCTTCAGCCCACCTTCTAGAGCCTTTTATTCAAAAGGCAGGATAATGAAACAACAAACAATACTATTGAGGAAGATTTAGTTTTACTGTGCATGTTTGTAAAACAGGAAGGGCAAAAACAACAATACTGCCAAAATCTAACCAAGACCCTCCCTGGTTCTAGCATAGATGGCCAAGGATAGACGGGGGGGGGGCTGTTGCCAGCAGCGCTGTGGAGTCAGTACGCCAGACCGACTCTGACTCTATTTTTCTGCTGTCCAACTCCGACTCCTTCATAAATGGCAAATGTATATTAACTAGTAATAACAAATTTACTGTAGTAAAATGGTAGCACAAGGCATTTCATCACCAGCACGTGAATCCAGAGCTTGGAAAAGTTACTTTTTTGAACTACAACTCCCACGAGTCCAATCCCTGGGGCTGATGGGAGTTGTAGTTTAAAAAAGTAACTTTTCCAAGCTCTGGATTCACGTGCTGGTGATGAAATGCCTTGTGCTACCATTTTACTACAGTAAATTTGTTATTACTAGTTAATATACATTTGCCATTTATGAAGGAGTTGGAGTCGGAGTCGGTACATTTCTACCGGCTCCGACTCCACCCAAAATTGCTCCCGACTCCGACTCCACAACTCCGACTCCACAGCCCTGGTTGCCAGGGCAGAAAAGGTAAAGAATCTGTGTCCTTGTACAAAAGTGGTATGTGTGTTTCGAGAAAAAATGGAACCCCTGTTTACCACCACCCCTCACTACAGCAGCCTAAGGGAGATTACCACAAGCCCCTAGGAATCACCCTGAAACAAAGGGCAGCACACAGTGCTAGCCCTTATGAAGTTGCTAGGGTGGAAACTGGCTGAATACCCAAGCCTCCAAAGCATATAGCATTCTCTCTGTCTCTGTCACACACACATGCACACACAAGGAAGTTCAGATGTAGAATTCTTGATTGCTTTTTCCACCATCAGTTGTTCTACTGTCAGCGAAAGAAAAACCTGCTCCTCTTGGCAAACATCTGATCTCAAAGTGACTCAGTGAAGGAGAACCTGAAGGTAATATTGCAGAGCTGGAAGACCAATCAAAAGAAAAAGGAAGATTGCTGGAAGATAATTCAAAGATGTTACACTTGGCTGATGGGGATCTTCCCCTAGAGCCAGACTGCTTAAATCTATTGACACTTTGCTCTTGCATAGGGCACATTGTCTTTGCTTCCATGTAATTACTGAACCCTTCTGGAATTGAGTAAGCTGAGACCACAGACAGATCAGAGAAAACAAGTTTCATCCCTGTGTCTACATCAGTCTCCTGAACTCCTTCCAAGTCATCAATGTTAACTCGGTTTCTTGTCCTTTGCACAGAAGAGAAAGTGCTTAACGAGTTTGGCTCACTATAATGAAAGGACCTGGGGGCCAGGAAAGAGCTTATTGTGGGCAAGCAAACAAGAGACTTGCTTCGCTGAAATGGATCTGAGTTGGTAGAGGCACTGCTGGATCTTCTGGGAATGTGTTCTTGATCATAATTTCTCAAGTCCTGCTGGGAAACACCAAAGCACAGATTGGCACGATGAAATGTGATTGAATCAACTGGTTCTGAAGGATCACTGGTGTTGTTAAGAGTCCACTGATTGCTGTGGGAAATAAAACTTGGAAGTGGTGAAACAGGAAGGTTCCTTGAAGGAGATGGCCAGCAAAACTTGCTCAGCTTAGCACACTTCTTATACTGGGCCTGCTGTGAAGAAGAGGGATAAAAAGAGTGGATACCACATTAACAACAAACATTTCTTTCCGATGCTGAATAACGAATACATGTTAAATTGCCTCTCGTCACATTAACCAGTAACAGAGAAAAATGTGTCTTCAAATATATACACAACCATTCTAGGTGAACAAATAATGGTGTTGCTCGTCAAGTTCACAATTCAAAAGGAGAACATGAAATTGATTCAAATGGCATCACTGAAGACTGGGTGACTGAATAGCATCAATAGGCAGTAAGCCTTTGTGGTTAAGGACCAAACTATCTGAAGGACTCTATGAACCTGCTTGTTTGTGACACCTTCATCAGAGGTCCTTCCCTGAGTGCCCCCCACCCTCCAGCCTTCAGAGATTAGATGAGAGTCAACCAGAGATGGAGTTCTCACCACAATGGAGCCCTGATTTCAGGATGCTCTCCCACGGAACATTTGCCTGGCACTTTATTTACTTTTAGGCACCATGTGAAGACATTTATTCTCCCAGGTTTTGACAGTTGATATTTTAATCGTTTTATCATTTGACTATTGGCTTGTTGCTCATGGCTTTATCCTTGGCCCTCCTCTTACTGCTGTTCAAGGTGCTTTAGCTTCTCTACTCATTCTAAATCTGTTTCATTTATCTTGTTACTCACCTTGGAAATTGTTTTACTAAAAGGAGGGAGAGAAATATTTTAAATAAAATAAAAAGAGTATATTTTAAAGGCTGTAACATAAAAGAATCAATGTGAACCTTGCAAAAGAGGTGCAAATATATGTTTAAGGAGTTGGGAGGGCTGATTTATTCTCCTTCAATTGGTGCAATATGGGAAAATCTGTAGGCTATTCTGCCCTACCCACTTCTATAGGTAGTAATGGCCATAAGACAAGCCCTGCTGGATTAGGCCAATAGCCTATCTAGTCCAGCACTCTCTTCCCACAGCAGCCAACCAGATGCACATGAGAACCTCACAAGCGGGACCCGAGTGCAGTGGCACTCTACCCACTTGTGATTCTGAGCAACCTGCATTCACAGGCTTAGTTATTTCTTCTTATTATAATTGCTTTAATTTTTGGATTGTACAGATATTATATTTTGACATATATTCATAATTATGTTCTGTTTAACCCACCCTGCGGTCTTTTGACTAAGAGTGGTATATAACAACAACAATAATAGTAAAATACTGCCTCCAGCTGTGGAGGTAGAACATAGCCATCATGGCTAGTGGCCATTGATAGCCTTATCCTCCATGAATTTGTCTAATCCTCTTTTAAAGCCATGCAAGTCGATGGCTGTGATGTTCCTATATTAATGTATATATGGTAAGTGTTGTTGTTTTAGAAGATACATGGTAAGTGGAGTGAAAGAGGGGGAGTGAATGGGCAGTAGAATGCGAGATGATTGGCTGAGTGTTTAAAATGGCTGAATGTATAAAAGGAAGAGTGAGAGTGGAATCTGGGGGGGAGAAGAGAAAGAGTGGATTGCTTGGGTTTGAGAGAGTTGTTTGCCAGGAGAGAGTGGAGAAGGAGGGAGGTGGAGTTCGGATTAGTATTGAGTAAAACCATATGCTTATGTGCCTTAAGAAGAAATCTTGTTAATCTTGTTAGCTTTGTTATCTGTAATAAATACTTAATTTGGTTTACCAAAGGCCTGATCCTTGGCTGGGGTTTCACAGACCAGAAGGGAGGGTAAGGTAATGACCAAGGCTGAAGGGGAACTGTAACAAATGGTGGCAGCGGTGAAGAGAATAACAATACCAGTATTCAGAGTCTCTGGGAATACTAGTATTGGGACGTTACTGGTGGTTGCCTAGCAGGGGGATCTGTTGAGATCTGTGCTAGAGCGGATAGGTAAACCATAAGAGAGTGCGGTCCGGACTGGTGGAGTCCCTGGTGGTGCCTAGAGACAGGCAGTAACCACGAGCAGGTAGGAACCTGACAGGGAGAGCCAGGGAAGGGCGTCACAGGTGGTGGCAGTAGTGGTGGGATACGAACCAAAGAGAGTCCCAAAGACACGTGGTGACAAAGGAGACTACGTCACAGGTGTTGGCTGTAGCAGTGAGATACAAATACTAGAGAATCCCTACCAGTGGTGTGGCAAACAGAAATAACAAAACAAGATTACTTGTGAGAGTGACTGGCAAAGAGTGTGTGGCAAAGAGTGAGTGAACTCAAACACCATGGCTGAATACATAAAAATGAAAAGAGAGGAGCTGGTGGAGAAGTGCATAACATTCAATTTACCTCACGAGGGTAAAGGGGTAGATGAATTGAGGGTAGCACTTATAGGATTTGCTACTGCCCAGCAAAAACAACCTGTCAGAGAAGAGACCCCAGAAGGATACTTAAGCAATCCCGCTTATATAGAGTACCTGAGAGAGAGGTTGAGGAGGGAGGCTGATGAGAAAGATAAGCAGCGGGTCTTTGAGGCTGAGGAAAAAGATAAACAGCGAGAGTTGGAAGCTGAGAGATTGAGGATGGAAGCTGAGAAGTTGAAGATGGAAACTGAGAGAATGAGATTGGGGTTTGAGGAGAGGGAGAAGCAACGAGCAGTGGATGCTGAATTACAAGTAGAAAAGTTAAAATTTGATAGAGAGAAATTTCACTCTGAGGAGACAAGGAAAGACAGAGATGGAGCAAAAATAAAAATTACTCCAAAGGACTTTGCTGTCTATGAGCCTGGTCAAGATCCTCAAATTTACCTCAGCACCTTTGAAAAAGCAGCTCAGTTGTGGGGGCTACCTGAAGATAAATACATGCAGTATTTATCAAACCTGATTAAAGGGGAATTGGCTGAGGTATACCAATATTTCCCCTCAGACAGGCCCGTCACCTATGCTGAATTCAAAGAAGCAGTGTTTAAAAGATTCAGACTGGGGCCTGATTATTTTAGAAAGCTTTTCAGAAACTGCCAGATACAGACAGGGAGGTCTTTTGTGGAACTGGGAGCAAAGTTGATGGATATATTTGGAAAGTGGATGAGTAGTGCCAAAGATCAGTCAGTGGAAGAGGTGAAAAGCCTCATGATACTGGATCAATTATACCATCAGTTACCACCAGAAATAAGGCTCCTGGTCAAAGACCGTTCCCCTACATCTGTGCAGGAGGCCGCAGAGATGGCGGATCACTTCGCCTCCAATAGAACTGGCTGGGTGGGGAAAACATCAAGAGAGTTTAAACCCAGACCATATAGTGCTGGCAGAAGGGATGTGGTACCACAGAGAGTGAGTCCTCCATTAAAATCTGAAGGGCACAGGACACCCCAGAGTGGATCTGTGTACCCTAAAAGTGAGGAGAAATTATGCTACAAATGTGGTAGACCGGGGCACCTACGTTTTCAATGTGAGGTTGCCAACCCCATTAGTAATCCTGCTCAGACAAGGGCAGTGAAAACAGAGCTCAAGGCTTTAGAAACAACGAAAAAGGTTCAGTTCTGCCAGATAAACTGGACAGAAGTAACAGACCTTGATTCAAGTCTGAGAGAGGAAGTGAGTGTACAAGGGGCAAATTATTGGGGATTGCTTGATACTGATGCCGCTCAGACATTACTGAGGCCAGATTTAATAAAATCTGAGATAATATTACCTCAGGAAACTGTGACTATCCAAGGAGTGAGAGGTCAACCAGAAAGTTTGCCTGTGGCCCTGATGGATATGACTTGGAGAGGCCAAGAGGGCCGATATAAAGTAGGCATTAATGCCCAGCAACAAGAACCAGTAATACTGGGAAGGGATGTAATGGGCGTCCAAGGAAAGATCTATGTAGTGACCAGACAGCAAATTGGCAGAGAAAAAGAAGCCATATTAAGGGGGGCTGAAACAAACAGGGTGGAATCTGTTAACCAGCCTCAGGTCACCATAGCAACCACTAGCAGGCCTGCTGAAGGAGACAAATTGTATCAAGTGGTCTCTGGGGAAGAGGCAGATCAATTCAGGGAAGAGCTGCAAAAAGATATAAGTTTGAAGCAGATAAAGGAACAAGCCCTGACCCAACAGATTCCTTTCACTGACAAACTGAGGAATCAAGTTGTGTGTGAGAATGGGATTTTATATAGACTGTGGATGCCTGCTGAGAGAAAGGATGAATGTGAACCAGTGAAGCAATTGATAGTACCTAGCAAATACAGAACCAGATTGCTAGAGGTAGCCCATGATGTCCCATGTGCAGGAGATCTGGGAATAAAAAAGACCAAGAGGAGATTGGCGGCACACTATTATTGGCCAAACATCTCCAAAGATGTAAAACAACATTGTCTATCTTGTGGAATATGCCAAAAGGTGGGGAAAAGTGGAGTAAAGACTAAGGCACCCTTAAAGCCCCTTCCTATAATTGGACAACCCTTTTATAGAGTGGGAATAGATTTGGTGGGCCCTTTTTCCAAACCCACAAGGCATGGCAAGAAATATCTAGTGGTGGTGGTGGATTTTGCCACCAGGTACCCAGACGCAGAAGCACTAAGATCCGTGGAAGCCCCTGTAGTGGCAGAGGCTTTATTAAAAATCTTTTTGAGGCTGGGTTTCCCTCATGAAGTGCTGACGGATCAAGGCAGTGTATTCATGGGAGAAGTGATGCAATGTATGTGGAAATGTTGTGGTCTAAAACATCTAAAGACCACTACTTACCATCCCGCCACTAATGGGTTAACAGAGAGATTCAATGGCGTTTTGAAGGGCATGATCAGAAGCTATGTTCAAGATCACCCACAAGACTGGGATGAACGTTTGGGATGCTTCTTATTTGCATACAGAGAAGTCCCTCAGGAGTCAACAGGCTTCTCACCCTTTGAACTAATGTTCACTAGAAAAGTGAGGGGACCTTTGGAACTGCTAAAAAATTCATGGGAAGGAACTCCGGGAGAGTACAAAACTTCTGTAGTAGATTTTGTATTGGAATTCCGCAATAAATTAACATCAATGATGGAAGTAGTGAAAGAGAATTTGAGTCATGCACAGGAGAAGCAAAGTTACTGGTATGACAGAACAGCCAGAGAACGTGTGTATGATGTGGGAGATATGGTTATGGCGTTCATACCCAGGAAACATGTCAAATTACAGGCTAACTGGGAAGGACCATATACCATCAGAGAAAGGCTTGACACAGTGACGTATGTAATTACCACAGACCAATTAAACAAAAGCAAAGTGGTTCATGTAAATATGTTGAAGCCTTACCATACCAGGGATGCACAGGTGTTGCAAGTTACCTTATTCCCTGAGGGAAGTGGGCCTGAACTTCCAGATTTGCTACAGGAAAGCAAAGACAAAGGAGGGGTAGATCAAGTGTAATGGTCAGAGGAGGTGAAGGAGGAAGTAAAAGAGGAGATTCTGAGAGTTTTGAAAACCTATAGGAATCTCTTTAGCAACAAACCTGGCCGAACCAGTATAGTTATATATTCCATTGATACTGGAGATCATGCCCCAATCAGATCTGTTCCATACCGTGTGAATGGGAAAGTTTTGAATGAGATCAAAAAGGAGGTGGAAGATATGCTGGAACTAGGAGTGATCAGGGAATCCATCAGTCCCTGGGCCTCAAGTATTGTCCTGGTTCCGAAAAAAGATGGAACGACAAGGTTTTGCATTGATTATCGGCTAATCAATAAAATTACTGTCCCAGATGCGTATCCTATGCCTAGGGTAGACGCAATGTTAGAGTTATTGGGGGCAGCAACCATTATCTCTACACTAGATCTCTGTAAAGGATTTTGGCAAATGGAACTAGACGAGCAATCCAGAGCCAAAACTGCCTTCAGTACACCAGATGGGTTATATGAGTTTGTGACCTTACCCATGGGACTAAGGAACTCACCAAGTTCATTTCAGAGGCTAATCAATACTGTGTTGCGAGGCATGTCAGATTTTGCAGTGGCCTATATCGATGACGTAGCCATTTTTAGCAAGTCAGTGCCTGAGCATGTGCAACACCTGACAACAGTATTGGAGGCCTTAAGAAAAGCAGGCCTCACAATAAAAGCTAAGAAATGCCAGTTTGGACTAAAGGAAGTAATCTATTTAGGACATAAGGTGGGGAGTGGGAAAATCACCCCCTTATGGAGCAAGGTGGAAGCAATACAATCGTGGCCGATCCCCTTAACCAAAAAACAAGTAAGGGCATTTCTGGGTGTGGCTGGATTTTATAGGAAGTTTGTGAGAAATTTTGGGGAAATAGCAACCCCCTTGCATGAATTAACAAAGAAGAAGTGTTCTGAGCATGTGGTATGGACGGATGAATGTCAGAAGGCTTTTGATCTACTGAAGCAAGCCTTGTGCCAAGGACCCATATTAATAGCACCAGACTATGAGAAACCATTCATCGTGGCTACAGATGCGTCGGACCTCGCACTGGGAGTCGTCTTGCTACAGGAGAGAGAAGGCACCAGACATCCAGTGGCGTACCTGAGTCGCAAGCTGACGCCGAGGGAGAAAAACTATTCGTCGGTCCAGAAGGAGTGCCTAGCGGTCGTGTGGGGACTGAACAAGTTGCGCCCATACGTGTGGGGACGAAGATTCACAGTGACTACGGATCATCGGGCCTTGTTATGGTTGCAGACTATGAAAAACCATAACACTATGCTGCAGAGGTGGTCCTGGGCCCTACAGGACTATCAAGTGGACTTCCAGTTCATAAAAGGCAAGGACAATGTACTGGCCGATGGACTTTCCAGGCAAGTGGCTGGGACTGCAGTGACGTGACCAGACAGAGGAACAAAGAAAGACATTTTCCCCATAGAGACTTTTATTTGTTAACACGACGTATAAATCCTGGAACAGGAATAATACTCTGCTGTTGTTTAAGGGGGGGGAAATGTGATGTTCCTATATTAATGTATATATGGTAAGTGTTGTTGTTTTAGAAGATACATGGTAAGTGGAGTGAAAGAGGGGGAGTGAATGGGCAGTAGAATGCGAGATGATTGGCTGAGTGTTTAAAATGGCTGAATGTATAAAAGGAAGAGTGAGAGTGGAATCTGGGGGGGAGAAGAGAAAGAGTGGATTGCTTGGGTTTGAGAGAGTTGTTTGCCAGGAGAGAGTGGAGAAGGAGGGAGGTGGAGTTTGGATTAGTATTGAGTAAAACCATATGCTTATGTGCCTTAAGAAGAAATCTTGTTAATCTTGTTAGCTTTGTTATCTGTAATAAATACTTAATTTGGTTTACCAAAGGCCTGATCCTTGGCTGGGGTTTCACAGACCAGAAGGGAGGGTAAGGTAATGACCAAGGCTGAAGGGGAACTGTAACAAATGGTGGCAGCGGTGAAGAGAATAACAATACCAGTATTCAGAGTCTCTGGGAATACTAGTATTGGGACGTTACTGGTGGTTGCCTAGCAGGGGGATCTGTTGAGATCTGTGCTAGAGCGGATAGGTAAACCATAAGAGAGTGCGGTCCGGACTGGTGGAGTCCCTGGTGGTGCCTAGAGACAGGCAGTAACCACGAGCAGGTAGGAACCTGACAGGGAGAGCCAGGGAAGGACGCCTCACAATGGCCATCACAGCTTGTTGTAGGAGCGAATTCCACAGTTAAACTGTGCACTGTGTGAGGAAGTTACTTTCTTTTGTCTGTCCTGAATCTTCCAACATTCAGCTTCAATGGATGTCCTTAAGTTATGAGGGAGGGAGAAAAACTTTTCTCTATCCACTTTCTCTATACCATGCATGGCAACTTTGTCTTGTTTCAAAAATTGTTCTTCCCCTTTTTGTTGTACCTTTGTTTGGATACCTTAAAATTATTGGGGGGAGTGTCCACAGTAAATGCCTTCACGTCCCCTTTTATATGCTTATTCATTGACACTGAACACAAGTGAGTACTATCAGCTAAGCTGCCTAGCCTTTTTTCATTACCCATTCTTCTGAAGTGTATTTTAAATGTACAGTGACTGTATAACTGACTGTAAGACTCTAATTAACTCCAGAATAAATCAGAATAAATAACTACAATCAACACAGACATGTACTGCAATTGTGCATGTAGTGGCAGGGAATCCACTTAATTACGCTGCAACCACTGTCTGTGGGTTATTAAATAAGAATGAATATCATGAGCCCAAGAACATCTCTGGATCAGTGGAGATTGGTGGCTCCAGTGTCAGAGGGACAGAGAATCCACTCCAGCTTTTAGTTTGAGCATCCGAGGAGCTGTCCAGGGTGCTGAAACCTAAATAAAAAATATGTTCGGCACCTTGGACAGCACCTTTAAAGTCTGGACTAAAACCATGAGCAGATTCACTGCCCCATCAACATTGGAGCTACCAGTCTCCACTGCCTGGAATTTAATGCAACTGATACCAATGGGAATTATCTTCAATTAGATCAGAAAGGTGAGGGTAGTAGTAATGCTCAGGAATATTGAGAGCAGGCCCTAAAGGATTAATGATCCTAGTTCTAGATTTTGTAAGTAGGCAGGTGGATGCTCTTGTCATATTACTCTGCCTTTATATTTTTAACTCTCACACATCAAGTTAGCGTGATCAAGCACAAACCTATACACCACTTTATCAACCTAGTGCCCTCTAGATATTTTCAGCTACAACAGCTGGCCTGTCTGGAGCTTATGGGGGCTGTAGTACCAAAAAATATGGAGAGCACCAGGCTGGTGAAGGCTACTGCTTATCTGGGAGTAAGTCTTGTTGAATTAAATGGTATTTGCTTCTGAACAGACATGCACTGGATTGCACTGCAGAAGCAGAGCTTGTATTCAACAACAGATTAACACTACCAATGTACAAAGCCCTAAGCCTTTTCTTTTTGTTTTAATGGTGGTCTGGAAATCATTAGCTTGTGAATAACGTGCATTGTGGAGAAATGTTATTTCCCTCTTTGGAGAACAGCCCTCTCCAGGGAGAAAATCTTCACGCAGATTTAGGGGGGAACTTCTCTTGCATTGTTGTTTTTGTCTTTCTCCTTTTCTATTTTTGGTTTCTGAAGGACCTTTAGTGCTGACAGAGAACTGCTTGTTTTCTGCATAATAGGTCAGAAACAAAGAGCACAAGCAACACTGCTAAACTGGGCTCAGCAGTTTGAAATGACAAAAGCTCTATATACAAACTGATACACTTGTATCAGCGAGGCCATACAAGAGTAGTTTGTCTCTTAAACAGAGCTGCACAGTGCCAGATATTGAACTGCTTTATTTGGATTGCCCTATGGTCTAGATTTGTACAAAGCCTAACAACTGCACCATTCCGTAACCATAAACATCATTGGAAAAGCTTGCACTGCACCAATTTTCCTGTTTCACACTATTCCCACAAAATGCAGTCAAGCCTTAGAATAAAATTATGCTATTATTATTACATCTAGTGGAAACAGACTCAGCTACTTCCAAACCATTCCACAGATTGCCCAATGATACTAAAGAAAAATCTGCTGCCAAACTCCTTGTTTTAAAAGTGAAGCAGCTTATTACAACTTGTATGAAAAAAGTGCCTGAGAAACCGTTAGTACAGTAGGGCCCCGCTTTACGGCGTTCCGCTGATGTGGCGGCTTTCAATCAGGGCAAACTCCCCGTTTTAAAGCTAATTTTGCCGTTTTGCAGAATTTTCACGTCATTTTTGCGCGATGCAACCCATTAAAATCAATGGGTTCCGCTTTACGGCGGGGGCCTGGTCCCTAACCCGCCGTATAAGCAGGGTCCTACTGTATATAGCAGTGATTTTCAACTTTTTATTTTTAGGAATCCCTCTCCACAATGGCCTGGTTCAGAAGTCATTGTAAGCCAAACTATGTGTTTCCAGGACCGTGCAAAGGTGTAGGCTCTTGGAGAGTTGCTCACAGTCATTTTGCTCCCCCCGGTCCTTTTTTCTTCTGCGCTGAGTTAAGCTATGGTTTGGGTTAGCGTGTCAACTGAACCCAGACTCATGATTAAGCTATCTCTCACTAACCACAAGCTGTAACCTGGGACACAACTATTTTAAATTATGCATCATTTGAAAGTACCTGGCATACATAAACGTGGCAGGTGACATTTTTCTGACTACTATCCCTATGCCAGCAAAAATTTGGGGACACAAATGTCTTCATGTCAGCTACTAATAAACACACAGGAATGAGCTTTGGTTTAAAAAGTGAGAATCTTAGTAAATGCAATCAGGATGGGACTAGAAAGATCCTGCACTTAATCCTCCCACTGCTCCAAGAACAAAGGCATTAGGGCTGCCCTGTTTACAAAGGAAGGAGGCAAAGTTAATTATATCAAAGGTCAGATTTATTCACTGATAGATATAAAGTAGTGGTGCAAAAATAACCTAAGCTGCTTGATATAACTGCATTTACAGAATGGCTTAAGAGCATGGCAGTAACCCTACTGGGTGGCAGGCATTATAATCCCCATTAAATATGACCGGGGGAGAAATAAACTTTGGAGGCTGTATCTTGAAATCCCAGTGATACTTTTAGTTCTGTAAGAAATAGATTTAAGAAGGAGAGCTACAACTGTTTTGTGTGGAGGAGTAGCGTAGTGGAAAATTCAGAAGTGCAGTGTCCCCACATGATAGTCACAGCCACACGCCCCCCCTTTCTTTTGCTGCTGGGTTGAGATTGAGATCCTTGTTAATACCATCTCCACAACAACATGAAAGGGGAGAGTGTTAAGCTACTGAAAAGAGTCTTCTCAGTGGCTGATTCCCCTCCTTGCACTTTGATTAGCTTCAATCAGCGGAAAAGGACAAGGAAGCATGTTGGAAGACTCTTCTCAGTGGCTAATACACTTCCCTTTCATGCTGATTGGCTGATGGGATGCTGGAGACATAGGGACGCTGCTGGGATTCTGTTCCCAAAAATGTAAGGGGTCTAAGAGCTCCACGACTCCGGACAACTACACCCCTGGTATGGAGATGATAAGAATGGACTCTCTTAACAGGATATGCACAAAATACAAGTGTGACTTTATGTCATTAAAACATTTGCTAGTTTTTAAGGTGCCACAAGACTCTCGGTTATTTTCATTCCAATTATACAAATCTGGCACATTTGCAGACAGCGATTTAACATGATTCTTTGATAAAATTTCTACAATTAATTTAGTGGCATTATTTTTAATTTTGTGTCTATTTTATCAGAGACTGGGAATGAAAAGTTTGCAGGTGACTGAGAAGTAGTCCATTAGGCAAAGGAAGCTATGAAAAGGGACTGGGCTTTATGATGAACGTCATCATCCCATATACCCATGTCCTATAAAGACTGAATACAATACACAAATTAAATGGTTGCTTAAGGATAGCAGCTTGCTTCTTTGAAAATAAAAGCTGGCATTTTTAGGATTCTGAGCGACCCACCCAATTTCATAGAAGTTACTTTTTATGGCATTTATGACATTCCTTAACTAGGTCTTTTATTAAGAGCTCTCTTCTCTAAACTCCATCTACTGATCCTAGAGTCCTTCATTCTTCATGTGACACCTAGTGCCTCTTTTCGCCACCTACTTTATGACAGATATCACTGATGGCAAATTGCAAAAAAATGCAGATCATGTAAAACAAATGCGGAGTAAAATCATCAGTCATGATGCCCAATGCAAAACCAAACCTAAACAACAACCAATCAAATCAGACATATGTTATGTTACCTTTTTAGAGGCTACAGTCCTATGTAGACTTACTTGGTAGTAAAGCTCATGGACCTTAGTGGTACTTACTTCTAAGTAAACTGTACATAGGCTCATGCTGCACAGTGTGAAAACTCATTCTGACTTTTTTCCGTATACAAGATTGCTTAAAATGTGCATTCTGAGGTTCTGATAGGTGACACGGAGATTTAGAGATGTTAAGAAGTACCTGCAGAAGGATCTTATTCCCATCAGGATCTTCAGTTTGCCATCTGCCTTCACTGATCAGGCTGCACGGATTGGGTAAGAGAGGTACAAGGTGCCCAATATCTTTCACTCGGAACTCCAGCACAGCTGACTCTGTGAGACTTGGCATGTGGCCTCTTGGGAGCCTCTTTACAGAGAACTGAATATCTACATCCATATTGGAATAGACAAGAAACACACAAAAGTCTGCCTTTTTCTGACAAACCGGTCTTCTCAGGATTAACTCATAGAGCTTCATAATGTTGGCAAAGTTTTCATTCCTGCAGTAGATGGTAAAACGTATTATTTCCTTCCCATAATGCACTGGACGGATGGCCCACAAAGGAGTCCCTTGTGCCAAAGTGAAAAAGTCCTGGCTGCCTGGCATGTAAGGGAGGAAATTGCCATGCACTCGCTCAGTGTGGTGGTAATGCCAGGGTGGCTTTTGAAAGGACTTGTGGAGCTGCAGGATTGGCTCTTCATCATATTCTTCTTTCAGAAAGAGGATTACTGCAAGGGCCGGCTGGGAAACGTCAGCTTTGTCAGGCTTCCTTGGTATCTGCCTTTCAGAAACCTGGAAGAGTTGAAGTTCTGGATGGATCCATGCCAACAGGCTATCAATCACTTGCTGAAGAGCACCAGATTCTCCTGAATCTGCAATGATATGCATGCTAAGAAGAAAAGGATCCTGTACACCCGCCACAGAAAGTTCACCTGAATGGAAGAGGGGGGGAGATCAAGTAATTCCTATTGGTTCACAATGATATTTTACATTCCAGTAAAATAAATAAATATATACATAAATATTGAAATCTGCATTGAGTCATACTTGCTAAACATTTGGGTGTCAAACAGAGAATTCAGTTCATATCTGCCATCATAAATGTGCAGAGGACAGAGAACCCATAACAAACCTGTTTTACAACAATTCTGGACTACCGGACTATCACGGTTGAAGTATGTTGGGTTCTACAGTCTTATGGTGCCCAAGCGAACAGTACCCCTGATGGAGTAAACAGTTGGAGTGTTCTACTAGATAGTTTCACAGGGGAACCTGTCAACTATCTAATAAGACACTCAAACTCTGAACTCAGTAATATAAGAAAGGATTTGCTGCCTGCAAGGGAAGTACTTATGTTCATCAACAGCTGAGTGCATTCCAGTTGCTCAGCTCTGTCCCATTACTTCTGAGGCCTATATAACAGAATGCTGCCTAGCAGCTTTCAGGATTGGAAGCTGAACATCTGATCAATGCTCACAAAGACCAAGGGAGACAGCACTGGATTTGGTCACCTGGACAGATGGAGCAAAGGACAAACTGGGAAAACATGACAGAAGGATAGCCTATCCATCCATCCAAGCTCCTGCTTCAGCAATCCAATCTGTAAAGTTGCTCTGTCCTGCCAGGTAGTTGTTCCATTGTGCCAGATCCAGAACTCTAGGTCACCATCTTCTTTTCCACCAGCAATCGAAAAGATTGTGCTAAGCACAGGAAGCCAGTCCACTGAGTTCCTCTTTACCAGACCATCATCCTATTCCTGGCCTTATGTGATCAGGAAGTTTCCAGTTACCTGCCCAGAGTGTGGAACTCTAGCCCTCCATGGCCTGCCCCTACTATTTCACCTGAGGCCAGTTTTCTGTACCACTGGTTGTCAACAGCCACAGCAGCTGCACTTGGGCAAGGTTTGGCGGAGGTGGTGTCAGGTCAATGACCACTTAAGCAGACGTCTGCCAAGTTAAATTTCTTTTGATTGGGACTCTTCTCCGGTTTTACAACTGTTTAGGGCAAATTGGCTTATGTGTTTCGGTTGATTTTAAAAAAAACTCTAATGAAGGGTGTGTACCTTAATATAGTATAATGTTTTATTAGTGGTGTGAACTGGGTGAAGTAACCCTTTAACGAAGGGTCTTCACCAAAACTCAGAGGAAGGCAATGGTAAACCACCTCTGAATACCTCTTACCATGAAAACCCTATCAACAGAGTATCCAAAGCACTCACCAAGCTACTGTGAAAGAACAATGGACAAGTACGAGTAGCACTGCGACTAATGACGCCACTGGGTCAAAGCTGAATGGAAGCCCAAAGGCTGATGTGCATAGATGTGACAGGAGAGTCTGGAATTGTATAACATACACAATAGGAACGTGGAAAATGAGAAGCATGAACCAGGGGAAGTTAGAAATTGTCAATCAAGAAATGGAATGCATCAACATTATAATATTTGGCGTGAGTGAATTAAAATGGATGGGAATGGGACATTTTCAATCAGGATACTACAACATATTTTATGAAGGAAATGAGAAATTAAAAAGAAGTGGGGTTGCTTTAATAGTGAGAAGTGATGTAGCAAAAGCAATTAAGAGCTATGACACAAGGTCTGAGCGACTGATATCAATGAGATTTAATGGGAAACCTATTAGCATAGCCACCATTCAAGTCTATGTTCCAATGGCAAACACAGAAGAAGAAGAATTGCAAAGATTTTACACAGAAGTACAGGACGAAATTGATCACACACCAAAACAAGATGTTCTGATAATCATGGGGGACTGGAATGCAAAAGTAGAGAACAGAGAAGCACAAGAAATTGTGGGAAAACGGGGCTTAGGACATAGAAATGAAGCAGGAGAAACTTATTGAATTCTGTGAAGCCAATAATTTGTTTCTTGCAAACACATTTTTTGAACAACCGAAAAGATGACTGTACACGTGGACATCACCAAATGGTCAATACAGGAACCAAGTTGATTATATAATTGGTAGCAAAAGATGGAGAAGTTCCATACTTTCTGCAAAAACAAAACCAGGAGCAGACTGCGGTACAGATCATGAACTGCTCATATAGAAAATCAGAGTAAAGCTAAAGAAGAAGAAAAACAAATCATAATGCCAAAATACAATTTAAATAACATCCCAGAAGAATATAAAGGTAGTTCCGTGGGGCAGAAGGTAGTTCTGTGGGGGTTTATTCAGTTTTTAAATTTTATACTGTTTGCTTTTTGAATTGTTTTTACATGGATTGTATTGTATTTTGTTGTACGTCGCCCAGAGTGGCAGATTAAGCTCTGCCAGATGGGCATCTAACAAATCTAATAAATAAATATATAAATAAATAAATAAAATAAAGATCAAATAAGGAACAGATTTGAGGCTTTAAACTTAGAGAACCAGAAGAACTATGGAGTGAAGTCAGAGACATTATCAGGGAAGAATGTGAAAAGACAATGCCTCTAGTTAAAAAGAGAGAAAGACCTCAATGGATGACTGAAGAAACTCTTAAAAGAGTTAAAGAGAAGGAAATCAAAAGCAAAAGGAGATATTAACACGGTCAGAACCCTAAATGCAACAATACAGCAACTAGTACGTAGGGACAAAGAGAACTATTACAATAGTTGTTGTATAGAAATAGAAGAGGGCAACAAAAAGGGTAGAACAAGAGCCCTATTCCAAAAGATTAGAGAAATGAAAGAGAAATTTAAACCAAGAGTAGGGATGTTGAATAATCAACAGGGAAACACACTGACTGACCGAGATGAAATAAAAGGAAGATGGAAGCAATACACTGAAGAACTCTATAAAAGGGATACAAAGATGACAGATTCATTCACGGAGGAACCGTATGATGAAGAACCAGAAATTTTAGAATGCGAGGTGAAAGCTGCTCTTAAAATACTTGGAAGAAACAAATCACCAGGAACAGATGGCATACCAGTACAGTAGATACAAGTTACTGAGACTGAATCTGTCCAAATTTTGACAAACATTTGTTAAGAAATACGCAATCTAAACAATGGCCCACAGACTGGAAGCGTGCAATATATATCCCAATTCCAAAGAAAGGGGATCCCAGGGAATGCAGTAATTACCGAACTATTGCCTTAATATCCCATGCAAGTAAAGTCATGCTCAAGATTCTACAACAAAGGCTCTTACCATATATGCAGCGAGAAATCCCAGATCTCCAAGCTGGATTTAGAAAAGGAAGAGGTACCAGAGATCATATTGCAAACATACTTGTATAATGGAACGGACCAAGGAATTTCAGAAGAAAATCACCCTGTGCTTTATAGATTACAGCAAAGCCTTTGATTGTGTAGATCATGGAATGCTTTAAAAGAAATGGGGGTACCACAGCATCTGATTGTCCTGACGCGCAACCTATACTCTGCACAAGAGGCTACTGTAAGGACAGAATATGGAGAAACCGATTGGTTCCCCATCGGAAAGGGTGTGAGACAGGGGTGTATTTTATCACCCTATGTGTTTAATCTGTATGCAGAACATATCATACGGAAAGCGGGATTGGACCAAGATGGAGGTGTGAAAATTGGAGGGAGAAACATCAATAATTTAAGATATGCAGATGATACCATACTACTAGCAGAAACCAGTAATGATTTGAAACGAATGCTGATGAAAGTTAAAGAGGAAAGCACAAAAGCAGGACTACAGCTGAACAACAAAAAGACTAAAGTAATGACAACAGAAGATTTATGTAACTTTACAGTTGACAATGAGAACATTGAACTTGTCAAGGGTTATCCATACCTCGGCACAGTCATTAACCAAAATGGAGACAATAGTCAAGAAATCAGAAGAAGGCTAGGATTGGGTAGGGCAGCTGTGAGAGAACTAGAAAAGGTCCTCAAATGCAATGATGTATCACTGAACACCAAAGTCAGGATCATTCAGACCATAATATTCCTGATCTCTATGTATGGATGTGAAAGTTGGACAGTGAAAAAGGCGGAAAAGAGAAAAATCCACTCATTTGAAATGTGGTGTTGGAGGAGAGATTTGCGCACGCCATGGACTGCAAAAAAGACAAATAATTGGTTGTTACAACAAATTAAACTAGAACTGTCACTAGAAGCTAAAATGATGAAACTGAACACATCATGAGAAGACATGATTCACTAGAAAAGAGAATAATGCTGGGAAAAACAGAAGGGAGTAGAAAAAGAGGAAGGCCAAACCAGAGATGGATTGATTCCATAAAGGAAGCCACAGACCTGAACTTACAAGATCTGAACAGGGTGGTTCATGACAGATGCTCTTGGAGGTCGCTGATTCATAGGGTCGCCATAAGTTGTAATCGACTTGAAGGCACATAACTACAACAATTTGTTTAATCTATACGCAGAACATATCATACAGAAAGCGGGATTGGACCAAGATGAAGGAGGTGTGAAAATTGCAGGGAGAAATATCAATAATTTAAGATATGCCGATGATACCATACTACTAGCAGAAATCAGTAATGATTTGAAAAGAATGCTGATGAAAGTTAAAGAGGAAAGCACAAAAGCAGGACTACAACTGAATGTCAAGAAGACTAAAGTAATGACAACAGAAGATTTATGTAACTTTAAAGTTGACAATGAGGTCATTGAACCTGTCAAGGATTATCAGTACCTTGGCACAGTTATTAAATAAAATGGAAACAATAGTTAAGAAATCATAAGAAGACTAGGACTGGGGAGGGCAGCTGGGAGAGAACTAGAAAAGGTCCTCAAATGTAAAGATGTATCATTGAACACTAAAGTCAGGATCATTCAGACCATGGTATTTCCAATCTCTATGTATGGATGTGAAAGTTGGACAGTGAAAAAAGCGGATAAGAGAAAAATCAACTCATTTGAAACGTGGTGTTGGAGGAGAGCGTTGCAGATACCATGGAGCACAAAAAAAGACAAATAATTGGGTGTTAGAACAAATTAAACCAGAAATATCATTAGAAGAATGATGAAACTGAGGTCATACTTTCGACACATAATGAGAAGCGCGTTCAAAAAGAGGAAGACCAAAGAAGAGATGGATTGATTCCATAAAGGAAGCCAGAGACCTGTCCTTACAAGATCTGAACAGGGTGGTTTATAGCAGATGCTATTGGAGGTCACCGATTCATAGGGTCGCCATAAGTCGTAATTGACTTGAAGGCACATAACTTCACCAAAACAAAGCTGAAAGTAAGGATTATATTTCACCTGAATTTTTTTCTAGACTACCCCTACTGGTAGGCCATATCCTGATGAATATGTTCACTTATGTTAATATATATCTATAGTTTCCTAAAGGATAGGAATAGAGTAGGCCAGTCCTGACATATTTTATTTACTATTTATTATTTGATTTATATCTCGCCCTTCCTCTCAGCAGGAGCCCAGGGCGGCATATATTTTAAAAAGTAACCAATCAACTATTGTCCAAAAATGTTCGTAAAATATTTTAATCTAAATTATATATCCATTATTTGTTGAGGGACTGGAAAATAATGCTGACTCCAACAATAAGCATTATTGATTGATTGATTCCAACACTCTTTATTGAGGAGGAGATGAGTTTTAAAGACAGGTAAGGATGTAGCTTGGATGTGAAAGTTGGACAGTGACAAAAGCAGATAAGAGAAAAGTCAACTCATTTGAAATGTGGTGCTGGAGGAGAGCTTTGTGCATACCATGGACTGCGAAAAAGACAAATAATTGGGTGTTAGAACAAATTAAACCAGAACTGTCACTAGAAGCTAAAATGATGAAACTGTGGTTATCATACTTTGGACACATCATGAGAAGACATGATTCACTAGAAAAGACAATAATGCTTGGAAAAACAGAAGGGAGTAGAAAAAGAGAAAGGCCAAACAAGAGATGGATTGATTCCATAAAGGAAGCCACAGACCTGAACTTAAAAGATCTGAACAGGGTGGTTCATGACAGATGCTCTTGGAGGTCGGTGATTCATAGGGTCGCCGTAAGTCGTAATTGACTTGAAGGCACATAACAACTAGGATGTAGCTGATTAATGTTTCATGGCATGAATTCCAAAAAATATTTTTATTTGATCTTCATATATTTAATAGCTGCCTTTGATAGGATCAATTATCATGGTAGTTGATTGTAGCTGAAACTTTAGAGTGTAATACTATTAATAGGCATGTTTTTACTTTTGTAAGATGGCTCCACATGGGTACTTTCTTATGAGGGTTAAGGAATGATCTAGTCCCAGCTGTGCTGCAATAAACTTTTTTTCCCCAGTCAGGATTATGGCTTAAAGAGGGAACTTTTATTCTATGAGGATATGGCCTTGTCATCACCTACTCACACTGAAAGATTACTCTGTACTAAGAGAACATCTAAGTACTAATTATGCCAAGACCAAAGTGGTTATGTCTTTGGTTCTTGTGGCAAATGCTGTATGTTATTAAAGGGGCAGCAACCAGAGTGAACGTAATATTTCAACTATCAACAACCTGATTCTCCTCACCCACTACTGAAGATCCAAAATATAGTAAAATATGTATTTTAAAGTAATTAAATATGATTTTCACAAACAGGTAAAACGCTTCTAAGACTTTGGATTGCCTACAAATTTCTCAGTAAGATTGAGGGTAAGATTGATGGGGAAAGTGGGTAACAGAATGTGGGAAGCACCAAACATTTCTACACCGTCATCATCTTGACACGTTCCAAGAACAAGCAGTAGATTTAGTAGGCATTCTTAAGTATATTCAAGATGGCAGTACCCATGTCACAGGCACTCACTGTGAACATACTCCTTTATATGAGTTAATGCTAGTGGAAATAACCACTTTCCAATGTTATTTTATGCATATGGTGCTATTCCCTTCCCAAAAAATGTTGTCCTGTGATTATAACTGCTGGAAACTGTAAGGCTTGGTTGTGTACATTTTTGAGATACGTACCACTGATACCAGTGGAGGCTGGTGCCCAGTGAGACTGGTAGGGCATAAGGCAGGGAGCCCCACAACAGGTGGAGGCAGAGCCAATAACAGGCAGAACCACCTAATTCTAGTTTTGTCCCCATCCTCCTCCCTGATGAGTTCTACAAGGGCAGCATTGAGACTAAGGAAGAGGCTGACAGCCAGTGGATCTTGTGGCCCAGGCTTAATGTGAGTATTGGATTGCTCTGTTAAAGAAAATGAATGGCTTCTGTTTTTTTAATTTTAGTTTCTCTTTAAATAAAAAGGAGTGGGGAAAATAACACTGCTGCTGGCGGTTTAATCTGCCCTCTGACAAAACTGACACCAAAGCAAAGCAAAATTCCTGCATTTGCATTAGGCTTCTTGGATCAATGGTTAATCCTGCAGAAAAAGCGATAGTATATTGAAGTGCCTTTTTCAAAGCAGTCAAGTTCCTACAGTTTCCCCCTCTCCCACTCTAGAGCCTATTTGTATAACAAAAGCCATTTTAAAAAGACAGACTACCTAAAGACAGGAAATACAAAAGCATAGCCTTGGATAGTCTGAGGCCACTCCATGCATGACATTTCTCTTCCATAGAGATTATCACCATGCAGGAAAGAACATGCATGTGAAGCAGACTGTACAAGCTTTCATAGACATGGGACTGAGAATTATTTTGGGTGCCCAAAGCACCACATAAATCCCAAGGCAGTCCCATCCACTTTTTAGAAGCCTTTAGCAGGAACAGAAAACACTTGCTCTTTAGTAGTAGTATTTTTATGTGTTACTATTAATGGAAGCCAAGTCTGCGATTCTCAGAAGCTCTTGGGTTTTGAATTACAGGCCAAAATCCTGCAGTTAACAATGCAACAATGATCATGTGGGTTTGCAGCTGGCCCTGTGTTATGGGACCATGAAAAAGTTTGAGAGCCAACAGCCTTTCAGTAAGTGGCACAATACAGAATTCCATACCCACATGCCAAAAGACTGAACAGGCAAACAATACTTAACATGTTATCCTTTTTTTACACAAACATCTGAATGGAAACTGAAAGAAAATGAAGATAAGAGCTGGGCGATAAGGCTCCTGTCTGTCACCGCAGATCATTCATCTGCCTGCCACAGACAGATGACCAGTGGTCCTGTCTTTAGTATGAAACAAAAATGTGTCACTTCAGTCATAATTAAAATAGCTTGCAAGTATTTTGCAGAACTCTCTCTGTGTGAACTGACATTCTTAACCCTCAGGCTAACAGACTGAAGAAAAACAAAATAACATTGAAATATGTCATGGATTTTGCAGTTAAACTGGAAACCATCTTCATCTGCCACAGTATATGTAGCAGCCTCACTGGCTGCATGTAGGTCAATAGTGAAGCCTCGAGTTAGTTGATTCTTTTGTGTTTCAGCCTTGGAGGTGTAACCACTTTGACCGATGTCACAACCATTAACAGAAAAAAGGTAGAAGCTCAGAAACCCGTAATGCAATGAAAGCATCCCTCAAAGTAGGAATGTACACAGATACTCAGATGCAGACTAAATCAACAGTTGTCCATACATTAAATCACAACCACTATTTCACAATAATAAGATACCTCCTAAATATGCCAGACTGAGGGGCTGCTGGCAGAGGAGAGAGGGTGTTGTCATTGCCAGGCTCCGCCAGGAGAAGTCCCCTCCCCCAGGTGCCCTCATGGAACTCTGCTGCCACCTGCGTGCAGCTGAGACTGGTGCAAGTGGAGCCAGTGGAAGGCCTGAGAAAGGGGTGTTTCGGGGGAGGTGTCAGGAGCAGAACCCAGGGAAGGGGGACTTATGCCGCATCCTGAGCCTCTTCAGCTTGGTCCTGCAGTCCCCTGTTCCAGCAGCCAATACACCCATTTTGTTTCCTTCTGCAATGCTGTGCTGGTCCAACCAGCGTCCACCCCTCCAGGAGTTCTCCTGAACAGAGGTTGGCAGCCCCCTCCATCAGCTCCACGTCCACCAGCCTCCTCTGAGTTGGATTGCTCTGTAATAGTAATAAGAAAATAATAAAAATACATACACAGAAACTGTATACAGATTTTGGTGTTTATGATATATTTTATTTTTATTTTATTTTATTCAATTTCTATACCACCCACAGCCAACGGCTCTCTGGGCGGTGTACAACATAAATATAAAAATACAGTAATATAATAAAATCACATAGTAAATACAAACATACCACAAAAATTCCCCAGAGCTAAAAACATATTACACAATTTAAATTTAGAATACCAGGATGTGCTAAATATGCTAAAATATGCTAAAATATGTTAAAATGCCTGGGAAAAGAGGAAGGTTTTAACCAGGTGCCGGAAGGATAACAAAGGTGGCACCAGGCACACCTCGTCGCAGAGACTATTCCATAGTTCGGGGGCCACCACTGAGAAGGCCCTAGTTCTTGTTGTCATCCTCCGGGCCTCTTTATGAGTCAGTACCCAGAGGAGGGCCTTCGATGTTGCACGTAGTGTACGGGTAGGTTCATATTGGGAGAGGCGTTCCACCAGGTATTGCGGACCCGCGCCGTGTAAGGCTTTATAGGTCAAAACCAACACTTTGAATCTTGCCCGGAAACGTATAGACAACCAGTGCAAACGGGCCAGAACAGGTGTTATATGTTCTGATCGTTTGGTCCTTGTCAACAGTCGAGCTGCTGTGTTTTGCACTAGTTGCAGTTTCCGAACCGTCTTCAAAGGCAGCCCCATGTAAAGCGCATTGCAGTAGTCCAATCTTGAGGTTACCAGAGCATGGATAACTGAGGCGAGGTCGTCACTGCCCAGATAGGGACGTAGCTGGGCTACCAACCGAAGTTGGTAGAACGCACTTCATGCCACCGAGGCTACCTGGGCCTCAAGTGACAATGAAGGATCTAAAAGAACTCCCAGACTATGAACCTGCTCCTTCAGGGGGAGTGTAACCCCGTCCAGAACAGGTTGAGTATCCACCATCTGATCAGAGAAGCCACTCACTAACAGCATCTCAGTCTTGTCAGGATTGAGTCTCAGTTTATTAGCTCTCATCCAGTCCATTATCGCGGCCAGGCAACGGTTTAGTACATTGACAGCCTCACCTGAAGAAGATGAAAAGGAGAAGTAGAGCTGCGTGTCATCAGCATACTGATGACTACGCACTCCAAAACTCCTGATGACCGCACCCAGCGGCTTCATGTAGATGTTAAAAAGCATGGGGGACAGAACTGACCCCTGCGGGACCCCATACTGGAGAACCCATGGAATCGAGCAATGCTCCCCAAGCACTACCTTCTGGAGCCGACCCACCAAGTAGGAGCGAAGCCACTGCCAAGCGGTACCTCCAACTCCCAACTCCATAAGTCTCTCCAGAAGGATACCATGGTCGATGGTATCAAAAGCCGCTGAGAGATCAAGGAGAATCAACAGAGTTACATTCCCCCCGTCCCTCTCCCGACATAGGTCATCATACAGGGCGACCAAGGCTGTCTCTGTACCAAAACCAGGCCTGAAACCGGATTGAAATGGATCTAGATAATCGGTTTCATCCAAGAGTGTTTGGAGCTGGCTAGCAACCACCTGCTCTAAGACCTTGCCCAGGAATGGAACATTCGCTACCGGCCTATAGTTATTCAAGTTGTCTGGGTCCAAGGAAGACTTCTTCAGAAGTGGTCTCACCGCCGCCTCTTTCAGGCAGCTGGGGACCTCTCCCTCTCGTAAAGAGGCATTTATCACTTCCCTGGCCCAGCCGGCTGTTCCATTCCTGCTAGCTTTTACCAGCCAAGAGGGGCAAGGATCCAGTACAGAAGTGGTCGCATGCGCCAGTCCAAGCACCTTGTCAACTTCCTCAAGCTGCACCAACTAAAACTCATCCAATAAATGAGGACAGGACTGTGCTCTGGATGCCTCATTAGGTTCATCTGCTACAATGTTGGAGTCCAAGTCCCGGCAGATGCATAAAATCTTGTCCTGGAAGTGCCTAGCAAACTCATTTCAGCGGATTTCCGATGGCTCTATAGTGTCCCGAGGACCAGGATGTAATAGCCCTTGGACAACTTTAAAAAGCTCTGCCGGACGGCAGAGGGATGACTTGATAGTAGCAGCAAAATAATGCTTCTTAGCTGCTCTCACCGCTTCTGAGTACCGCTTAGTAAAGGCACTTACCAGTGCACGATTGCATCCGTCAGGAGTTCGCCTCCATCTGCACTCAAGCCGCCTCCTCTCTTGTTTCATCACTCTTAGCTCCGGGGTATACCACGGAGCTGTATGAGCTCTACATAGGAGGGGGCGCGCAGGGGCGATCGTGTCAGCGCCCCGGGTCATTTCTGTGTTCCACAGGTCGATCAGGGCTTCGACAGGAGCGCCAGTCTTATCAGCTGGAAAAACCCCCAGAGCCCTTTGAAAACCCTCAGGATTCATCAGTCTCCGGGGGCGGACTAACTTAATGGGTCCCCCACCCTTGCAGAGGGGAAAAGCTGCTGTGAGTCTAAACTTCAGCAAGCGGTTATCTGTCCATGACAAAGGAATAAATGAAAAATTCCCCACCTCCAGATCACCATCCCCATGTCCAGTGGCAAAAATCAGATCAAGAGTATGTCCCGACACATGTGTTGGGCCAATAGCAAATTGGGACAGCCCCATGGTTGCCATGGAGGCCATGAAGTCCTGAGCCGCCCCTGATAAAGCAGCCTCGGCATGGATATTGACATCCCCCAGTACCAATAGTCTGGGGGATTTCAACAATACCTCCGAGACCAGTTCTGTCAGCTCAGTTAGGGAAGCCGTTGGGCAGCAGGGTGGGCGGTACACCAACACGATTCCCAGTCTGTCCCTCTGGCCCAAGACAAGGTACAGGCATTCCAGACCAGTAGTCACATGGACAGGGTGCTTGACGAGAGAGAAAGAGCTCTTATAGACCACAGCAACCCCACCTCCCCGACCCTCGGATCTACCATAGTGCTGAACCATATACCCAGGTGGGCAGAGCTGGGAAAGAGTAACTCCTCTTTGCTCACCCACCCAAGTCTCGGTTATGCATGCCAGACCGGCCCCCTCCTCCACAATTAAGTCATGGACGAGGGAGGTTTTATTGTGTACTGATCTGGCGTTTAAAAGCAGCACTTGGAGATCCGAGAGCTGGCTGAGAGGACAACCCGCAATCCTGTGGATGTGAGAAGGGCCGGAACAAGGCACAGCCACGAATTGTCTGGGCCGAGTTCCCCTTACCTGGCATGTCCTTCTCCCACCACCATACCTCCCGCTACCCGTCACTACACTAATTGGGGCCCCCACAAGTCTCCCCGCTCGGTGCAAGGTCCTCTCTCCCAGGCACATAATAAAAACACACGTACACACACACTCACATTCACTCACATCGACACAGGATCTAGCCGCCTATAGACTGGAGGCCAGTCACTCCCCCAATCAAATAGTTGAATCTACCAGCCACTGAGTATTGTAAGGCATCCACCAGGCAAAGCGCCCTGCCACCCCCCAATACAAGCCGTGTCCCAAGAGAGGTTTTCAATAGAGGGGGAGCGGCAGGGAGGCAAGTCACATCCAGTCTCTGGTCGTTCTCCACGGCGTTCTCTCACTACTCCAAGCCACACCCACACTCTAATTACTCCTTGCGGCGTTCTCTTGCTCTCCGCGGTGTTCTCCCGCCGCCGTCGCCGCCTCCGCCGCCAAGCCGCACCGCTAACCTGGCCTCCCTCCTTTTTCGGTGCTCTCACCACCTCTGGGCCAAGATTTTTCCATGGCCCCTCTACACTCGGCCACTCTTCGCGGCATTCTCCCAGCACCGCCGAATTGCGTCAAGCCGCACCGAGCCGCGCCCAGAACTTTGCCGCCCTCCTCAGTGCTCTCACCACCATCGGGTTGTTCTGCGGCTACCGGACTTTCACTCGGGCGGCTCCGCGATGTTCTCCACCCGGCCGCCAGGGCCGTCCCGTTCCTCCAGAGCCTTCTTCCGCTGCGTTCTCCATGCCCAGAGCCTGGCCTCCCTCCGCGGTGCTCTCACCACCGCTGGGCCCAGGCTCTCTATGGCCTCCGCACGCGACGCCCCGAGCTCGGCCACCTTCCTCAGTGCTCTCACCACTGTCGGCAGGCCAATTCTCTCCGCGATCCTCGGCGCCAAAGGCAAAGGCAAGCCCAGCGGTCCAACCGCCTCCACAGCGCGCCTTTGACACCTGAGATGTGTGTTGGTGGCTCCATGTTGGAGCCAGCAAGTAGGATCTGTTGGGAGTGTTCATACTGGGAACTTTCCATCTCATGCTCAGTCGGTATTGTGTATAAACAAACTCTTACTGTCACAGAAATGCCATAAGCCTCCAGTGACCTTCATTTCAGTGACAGCTGTAGCACTGGGGGACTAGAGAAGACCTGCCCTGGGAGTGAGTACTTGAGCATTTGGGTGCTCACTTGCTCACTCCTCTGGGTTGCTGTCTCGAGACAGCTGAGGTCCCAGGTAAGTCCTGCAAGGATTGGGACCCCCTGCTTGACCCTGACTCCAGAGAGAGGCTGCAGTCAATCTTGCAGCCTCTTGCATCAGCTCCTGGCTGGGTCAGGGGGCATAAAAGCCCAGCTGCCCTGGGGGAGCCCCTTAGGGAGTCCTGAGGATGAGGGTGCTATCCCCTGTAGCAGTCTTGATGCCCCATCTACATCTACTGTAGTCCCCAGTGAGGTGTCCAGTGCAATGTCTGCTGCAACTTCTTGGGAATGGTTTCAGTTGATGCGGCCTGGTGACGTGGACAAGTTGCTTTCAACAATGCGGCCCTTCTTGGCTTATTAAAGCTTGCCGAGGGGGATTGACTGAGTAGATCCAGGGTGTGGTCAATGTGTCGTTGCGGGAGGGAGTGGTTCCAGCCACTCTGAAAGAGGCAGTTATTCGACCGCTCCTGAAAAGGCCCACCCTGGACCCACTGGTTTGTGACAACTACCGCCTAGTCGCAAACACCCCCTTTTCAGGGAAGGTGATTGAGAGGGTTGTGGCGCAGCAATTGCAAGTACTCTTGGATAAAACAGATTATCTTGACCCATCCCAGTCTGGGTTCAAGCCAGGTTGTGGGACTGAATCAGCCTTGGTTGCCCTGATGGATGACCTCTAAGGACAGAGGGGTGTGCAACCCTGTTACTCAATCTCTCAGAGGCTTTTGATACCACTGACCATGGTATCCTTCTGGGCCGACTTGGTGAGATGGGTATTGAAGGCACTGTTTTACAGTGGTTCTGATCCTACCTCCAAGGTCACTCTCAGAGAATAGCATCGGGTGACTGTCTTTCAGCCCCCTGGCAGTTGTGCTGTGGGGTTCTGCAGGGTTCCATCTTGTTCCCTGTTTAATTGAAGCCCCTGGGAGCGGTCATCCGGAGATTTGGGGCAAGGTTATAAGAAGTACTCTGATGATACCCACCTCTCTTTCTCTGTAACATCTGAATTGGGAGAGGCCGTGCAAGCCCTGGACTGCTGCCTGGACTCGATGGAAGGCTGGATGAGGGCCAGTAAACTGAGTCTGAATCCTGGCAAGACGGAGGCACTGTGGGTTGGTGGTTCCCAAGTTTGGATAATTGGTCAGTTGCCTGCTTTGGATGGGGTCATACTCCCTCTGAAAGAGCAGGTCCATAGTCTGGGGGTGCCCCTGGATCCATCTTTGTTGCTAGAGGCCCAGGTGACCTCTGTGGCTAGGAGTGCCTTTTACCAGCTTTGGCTGGTAAGACAGCTGCAGCAGTTTTGGGATAGCCTGAGTGCTGTTGTTCATGCACTGGTAACTTGCAGGCTAGATTACTGTAATGCGCTCTATGTGGGGCTGCCCTTGAGGTTGATCTGGAAGCTGTAGCTGGTACAAAATGCGGCTGCGAGATGCAGAGATTCCTGCACAATGCACAATGAGTGGCCTATACACCAGCCACAACAGGGTCTCCAACAAGAGGGACACAAACTCCACACTGGATAGGCTATCAGGCATAGCCAACATGGTGCCCTCCATATGTTATTGGACTCCAACTTCCATCAGCCCCGGCAGGGCCGGTGCCAGCCAAGCCTGGGCCCTTGAACACCAGCCTGCCCCAGGCCTGCGACACTGTAGCCCAACCCCTCCATACCAACGGCATGGGGCTAATAAACCTGCTTGTGGGTCTCATCTACCTCTATTGTCCCTGTAAAGAACATGCAGGCTGTCTGCGCGTGCCTGCCATCAACAAAGATGGGGGGGGCATTAGCCCCTTAGGGAAGTCTCTGCCACCATCTTGGTTGATGGCAGGCATGGGCAAACAACACGCATGTCATTCACAGGGATGGGAGAGGTAGATGGGGCACGTCTGTGGCCTTATTGAAGTCTGCACTGACTGTATTGGGGAGAGGTGCCTGGGAGCTCCCTTTCTGTGATCTGCCAATGGGTCAGGAGCCGGCACTGCCACAGATCACAGAATGGGAGTGCTACCCTCCCACCCTAAGGAGGGTCCCCTCAGGGGCACTCAGCCAGGGCCTGACCTGGCCACCACCGGTGCCAGCCCTGAGCTCCAGCCACAATGGCCAACAGTCAGCAATGACGGGAGGTGTAGTCCAACAATATTTGGAGGGCACTGTGAGGCGTCCTTCCCTGGCTCTCCCTGTCAGGTTCCTACCTGCTCGTGGTTACTGCCTGTCTCTAGGCACCACCAGGGACTCCACCAGTCCAGACTGTCCTTTATTTTATTTTTTCTCTCCCCGCTCTAGCACAGATCTCAACAGATCCCCCTGCTAGGCAACCACCAGTCACGTCCTAATACTAGTATTCCTAGAGACTCTGAATACTGGTATTGTTATTCTCTTCACCGCTGCCACCATTTGTTACAGTTCCCCTTCAGCCTTGGTCATTACCTTACCCTCCCTTCTGGTCTCAGTAATGTCTGAGCGGCACCAGTATCAAGCAATGCCCAATAATTTGCCCCTTGTACACTCACTTCCTCTCTCAGACTTGAATCAAGGTCTGTTACTTCTGTCCAGTTTATCTGGCAGAACTGAACCTTTTTCGCTGTTTCTAAAGCCTTGGGCTCTGTTTTCACTGCCCTTGTCTGAGCAGGATTACTAATGGAGTTGGCAACCTCACATTGAAAACGTAGGTGCCCCGGTCTACCACATTTGTAGCATAATTTCTCCTCACTTTTAGGGTACACAGATCCACTCTGGGGTGTCCTGTGCCCTTCAGATTTTAATGGAGGACTCACTCTCTGCAGTACCACATCCCTTCTGCCAGCACTATATGGTCTGGGTTTAAACTCTCTTGATGTTTTCCCCACCCAGCCAGTTCTGTTGGAGGCGAAGTGATCCGCCATCTCTGCGGCCTCCTGCACCGATGTAGGGGAACGGTCTTTGACCAGGAGCCTTATTTCTGGTGGTAACTGATGGTATAATTGATCCAATATCATGAGGTTTTTCACCTCCTCCACAGGCTGAGCTTTTGCACTTGTCAGCCATTTCCCAAATATGTCCATCGGTTTTGCCCCCAGCTCCACAAAAGACCTCCCTGTCTGTATCTGGCAATTTCTGAAAAGCTTTCTAAAATAATCAGGCCCCAGTCTGAATCTTCTAAACACTGCTTCTTTGAATTCAGCATAGGTGACGGGCCTGTCTGAGGGGAAATATTGGTATACCTCAGCCAACTCCCCTTTAATCAGGTTTGATAAATACTGCATGTATTTATCTTCAGGTAGCCCCCACAACTGAGCTGCTTTTTCAAAGGTGCTGAGGTAAATTTGAGGATCTTGACCAGGCTCATAGACAGCAAAGTCCTTTGGAGTAATTTTTATTTTTGCTCCATCTCTGTCCTTTCTTGTTTCATCAGAATGAAACTTCTCTCTTTCAAATTTTAACTTTTCTACTTGTAATTCGGCATCCACTGCTCGTTGCTTCTCCCTCTCCTCAAACCCCATTCTCAACTTCTCAGTTTCCAACTCCCTCTGTTTGTCTTTTTCCTCAGCCTCAAAGACCCGCTGTTTGTCTTTTTCCTCAGCCTCCATCCTCATTCTCTCAGTCTCCATCCTCAACTTCTCTCTCAAGTACTCTATATAAGTGGGATTGCTTAAATATCCTTCTGGGGTCTCTTCTCTGACAGGTTGTTTTTGCTGGGCAGTTGCAAATCCTATAAGTGCTACCCTCAATTCATCTACCCCTTTACCCTCATGAGGTAAATTGAATGTTATGCACTTCTCCACCAGCTCCTCTCTTTTCATTTTTATATATTCAGCCATGGTGTTTGAGTTCACTCACTCTTTGCCACACACTCTTTGCCAGTCACTCTCACAAGTAATCTTGTTTTGTTATTTCAGTTTGCCACACCACTGGTAGGGATTCTCTAGTATTCGTATCTCACTGCTACAGCCAACACCTGTGACGTAGTCTCCTTTGTTCGGATCTGGATTCTCTGTTGTTCGTATCCCACCGCTACTGCCACCACGTGTGAGGCGTCCTTCCCTGGCTCTCCCTGTCAGGTTCCTACCTGCTCGTGGTTACTGCCTGTCTCTAGGCACCACCAGGGACTCCACCAGTCCAGACTGTCCTTTATTTTATTTTTTCTCTCCCCGCTCTAGCACAGATCTCAACAGATCCCCCTGCTAGGCAACCACCAGTCACGTCCTAATACTAGTATTCCCAGAGACTCTGAATACTGGTATTGTTATTCTCTTCACTGCTGCCACCACATGTGAGGCGTCCTTCCCTGGCTCTCCCTGTCAGGTTCCTACCTGCTCGTGGTTACTGCCTGTCTCTAGGCACCACCAGGGACTCCACCAGTCCGGACTGTCCTTTATTTTATTTTTTCTCTCCCCGCTCTAGCACAGATCTCAACAGATTCCCCTGCTAGGCAACCACCAGTCACGTCCTAATACTAGTATTCCCAGAGACTCTGAATACTGGTATTGTTATTCACCGCTGCCACCATTTGTTACAGTTCCCCTTCAGCCTTGGTCATTACCTTACCCTCCCTTCTGGTCTGTGAAACCCCAGTCAAGGATCAGGCCTTTGGTAAACTAAATTAAGTATTTATTAAAGATAACAAAGCTAACAAGATTAACAAGATTTCTTCTTAAAGCACATAAGCATATGGTTTTACTCAATACTAATCCGAACTCCACCCCCCTCCTTCTCCATTCTCTCCTGGCAAACAACTCTCTAAACCCCACCAAGCAACCCACTCAGTTCACTTCTCCCCCCCCCCCCGATTCCACTCTCACTCTTCCTTTTATACGTTCAGCCATTTTAAACACTCAGCCAATCATCTAGCATTCTACTGCCCATTCACTCCCCCTCCTCTTTCACTACTTACCATATATCTTCTAAACAACCAACACTTACCATATATACATTAATATAGGAACATCACAGGCACCATTTTGACTACCCCTGAATTCAACACTGGAAATGTTCTATGAAATAAAATATCCACTTACTGGCACTCTTACTGAATAGTGTCTGAGACTGGGGCCAGGATAGAAGAGTCCTAAATGCCTATGTGCCACTGCAACAATTACATTGCACTGTTTGGGTTCTTGGGGTCCATCGCAGCCCATGTTTGACTGTTAAGTGCAGCTCACATCTCAGTGGCGCACCTGCATTTCCCATCAGCAACTTATGTCCTGGAATGCCTAAACTGGCCTGAACTTCTTGACATCTTGAGAAGGCACTACACAGAGGCATGCACTTAGGGTGTAAGCCTCTATGTGCTTACTCAGAAGTAATCCCCACTGACTTCAATGGGACTGACTCCCAGGTTAGGATGCAATGATTGCAGCCTAAAGTTCCTTCCTATTAATAAACATTCTTCCCTTTCCTGCAAAATTTCTTCCCCCACACTAGGAGTTTAGTGGACTCCCCCACTTCCATTTCCACCCTTCCTTGAAAATGCACCTTCCCAAAGTTTCTCATAGGCAGCTGCAGCATCATTAAGTGAAGTAACAGAAAAATAAAATTATACTCACTGCCAGAAGATGACACACAGCTGCATTCTGACCTGAAGTACAAAAAGATAAGTTCAGCAGGGCTGCTCTTCAAACATGACTGGCAAACAATGGCAATCTGCTTATGTTATTATGGTCAGAGTGTCAGGCTAGCACTGGGGAGACCCAGGTTCAAATCACTGCTCAGCCATTAAGTTCATTGGGGTGTCTTTGGGCCAATCACCATCTCTCAGCCTGACCTACCTCACAGGGTTGTTGGAAGGATAAAGTAAGTTGGAGAACCTTGCATGATGCCTTGAGGTCCTCAGACAAAAGGCAAGATATGAAAACAATAAATAAATGTCAGAAAAATACATTATTGAAAGAAAAGATGCTAGACAGCAGACAGGACAGGACTGAAGCAAGGTCTTTTAACTTGCTTGAAACAAGATGGGTAGGGACACTATTTTGAATGGCATGCATGAGCGGAACTCAAATGATAAGCTCATAATCAAATTGTGTAAATCACCGTTATCTGCATAAATGAATTGCCTGTGTATATCATGGCTTATTTCTGTCCTCCCTGAAGATACATCTTACTGTACAAATATGTTTTGACTACTGCATGCTGCACTAACAGTCTGCTTTGGTTTATAAGACAATTGTAAACCATCTCAGTTCAAAATGAAAATTGTGAGCCAGTTTACACACAGCATAGGAATCTGTCCTCACAGGCACCTACAGAAACATTAGCATTTGCTATATGAGCCAGTGCATATGCAGACACATCCCTACACATGTGAATGTATACATCCATGCAATCTGTCTTCCACACACACAGAATGGGTGGGCAGACCACACGGGTGGCTATATGTGCATAGGGATGTGGGCATGTACACAATGATCACTGAACATTCTACATGTGAAGGAGAGAACGTACACCTAAGACAGAAGGTGAAATAGCCGTAAGATTCGAATCGCACTTCATGTCTCAATTGTTCGAATGTACATCAAACATGACAATTCTGATTGCCAGTTGACTGTTTATGCTGGTCTCTGGGTTCTGCTGCAAGTTCCTCCTCAGTTAAGCTTATTAGGAGACAGAAGCCTCTTCCTGCACCATACAGACACTTTAAGTACTTCATTATTAACAAGACAGGTGTCTCCCCAATCCTTTGTGAAAGTTTTCAAACAGATGTGAGTATTTTGCATCAAGACAAGATCTATTTATTTATTTTTGTTCTTTATTATAGCTGGTGCACACATATTTTCCCTGCAAAGCAATTTCTGGAAGATTAGCAATACTGAAAAATTATCAGTATGTTTTGAACTGTTTGGGATATATTATACATATGGATATATAAGATGCATTATTTTTGTTCATTTCAGGTTCAATTGTACAAGTTTTCCCAAAGAACAGCTTAGCTAGAAAGGGATACAACGTTAAACTTCTAAAGTTCAACCATTTTTTTCTTTTGCTTAGATTTCCTACGCCACTCACTTCCCCCCGCCCCCGAGCTCTAAGGTCACACAAACCCATTAAATCACAGCTCACAAAATCCCTTACTTTTGGGATCGAACCAGAAGTTTAGGATTTGGGGGTTTGGGGAGGTGAGATGAAAAACGCAGAGCGCGAATTCGTAGGAACAGTCAACTGGAGGGTACGTGGGGGAAGGGGAAGTTTGTAACCATCCCCCGATCCCAAATTGCCCCCCTTTTGGGGGGGGCAGTTGTATGCGTGATTGCTCTCCAATCGGCTTGCTTTTCAAGATTTGTTTTTAAACACCAAGGCGCCCCACATCTCCGTCCCTTCCTTCTAGCAGCGTTGGCAGCGGGACGCGGGGAATGGGGAGAACCTTCCCTACATCACCGTGCGGGGCCACTAATCTCGTTCTCCGCGGTGATCCCTGCCAGCAGTCGTCTGCGGAGGGGACTCACCCGCCGGTCTCGGCTCCGGAATCGGCGGCCTCGTTCTGGCCCCGGCTGCCACCCTTCCGGCGCATGGTGTTGCTGTTAGTGCTGCTTGCAGGGCTCGATTAGCAGGATAGATGCTGGAGAGGGAAGAGACGAGTGGGTAGGCGGGACTGCCCTGCCCTGCCCCTGCGCGGAAGGACCTTTCCTCTGCCCCCCGCAAAATGGAGATTTGCCTGGCTTGGTTTACCTTAAGCCGTCCCACGCCTTTCCCCACAGAGCTTTCTACCTTATTTCAGTTGTGCGGGGCGGCTTTCCCGCTTCAGTGGCGGGAATATTGAATTACAGCGCAAATGTAGCGCTGACCAGAAAATAACCCAATGAGGATCCTGGCGGGGAAGTGCTGAGCAGCGGAGCCTAACCCATTGGTACAAATGGGGCGCTGCGCCATCAGCCTTGAACTGCCCTCAGCTTGTTGTTGTTATGTGCCTTCAAGTGGATTACGAGTTATGGCGACCCTATGAATCAGTGACCTCCAACAGCATCTGTCATGAACCACCCTGTTCAGATCTTGTAAGTTCAGGTCTGTGGCTTCCTTTATGGAATCAATGCATCCCTTGTTTGGCCTTCCTCTTTTTGTACTCCCTTCTGTTTTTCCCAGCATCATTGTCTTTTCTAGTGAATCATGTCTTCTCATGATGTGTCCAAAGTATGATAACCTCAGTTTCATCATTTTAGCTTCCAGTGACAGTTCTGGTTTAATTTGTTGTAACACCCAATTATTTGTGTTTTTTGCAGTCCATGGTATGCACAAAGCTCTCCTCCAACACCACATTTCAAATGAGTTGATTTTTCTCTTATCTGCTTTTTTCAACTCTCACATCCATACATAAAGATCGGGAATACCATGGTCTGAATGATCCTGACTTTAGTGTTCAGTGATACATCTTTGCATTTGAGGACCTTTTCTAGTTCTCTCACAGCTGCCCTCCCCAGTCCTAGCCTTCTTCCGATTTCTTGTCTATTGTCTCCATTTTGGTTAATGACTGTGTCAAGGTATTGATAATCCTTAACAAGTTCAATGTTCTCATTGTCAACTTTAAAATTACATAAATCTTCTGTTGTCATTACTTAATCTTCTTGACATTCAGCTTGTGGTCCTGCTTTTGTGCTTTCTTTTTAACTTTCATCAGCATTTGTTTCAAATCATTACTGGTTTCTACTAGTAGTATGGTATAATCTGCATATCTTAAATTATTGATATTTTTCCCTCCAATTTTCTCACCTCCTTCATCTTGGTCCAATCTTACTTCCCGTATGATATGTTCAGCGTATAGATTAAACAAGTAGGGAGATAAAATACACCTGTGTCTCACACCTTTTCCGATGGGGAACCAATCACTTTCTCCATATTCTGTCCTTACAGTAGCCTCTTGTCCAGAGTATAGGTTGTGCATCAGGACAATCAGATGCTGTGGCACCCCCATTTCTTTTAAAGCATTCCATAGTTTTTCATGACCTACGCAATCAAAGACTTTGCTGTAATCTATAAAGTACAGGGATTTCCTTCTGAAATTCCTTGGTCCTTTCCATTATCCAACGTATGTTTGCGATATGATCTCTGGTGCCTCTTCCCTTTCTAAATCCAGCTTGGACATCTGGCATTTCTCGCTCCATATATGGTAAGAGCCTTTGTTGCAGAATCTTTAGCATTACTTTACTTGCAAGGGATATTAAGGCAATAGTTTGATAATTACTGCATTCCTTGGGATCCCCTTTCTTTGGAATTGGGATATATATTGAATGCTTCCATTGTTTAGTTTTCCATGTTTGTTGACAATTGTTTGTCAAAATTTGGACAGATTCAGTCTCAGTAGCTTGTAGCAACTCTATTGGTATGCCGTCTGTTGCTGGTGATTTGTTTCTTCCCGGTATTTGAAGAGCAGCTTTCACCTCACATTCTAAAATTTCTGGTTCTTCATCATACGGTTCCTCCATGAATGAATCTGTCATCTTTGCATCTCTTTTATAGAGTTCTTCAGTGTATTGCTTCCATCTTCCTTTGATTTCATCTCAGTCAGTCAGTGTGTTCCCCTGTTGATTATTCAGCATCCCTACCTTTGGTTTAAATTTCCCTTTAATTTCTCTAATCTTTTGGAATAGGGCTCTTGTTCTTCCCTTTTTGTTGTCCGCTCCTATTTCTATACAATAACCACTGTAATAGTTCTCTTTGTCCCTACATACTAGTTGCTGTATTGTTGCATTTAGGGTTCTGACCGTGTTTCTGTCTCCTTTTGCTTTTGATTTCCTTCTCTCTTTAACTCTTTTAAGAGTTTCTCCAGTCATCCATTGAGGTCTTTCTTTTTAACTAGAGGTATTGTCTTTTCACATTCTTCCCTGATAATGTCTCTGACTTCACTCCATAGTTCTTCTGGTTCTCTGTCAACTAAGTTTAAAGCCTCAAATCTGTTCCTTATTTGATCTTTATATTCTTCTGGGATATTATTTAAATTGTATTTTGGCATTATGATTTGTTTGTTCTTCTTCTTTAGCTTTACTCTGATTTTCGATATGACCAGTTCATGATCTGTACTGCAGTCTGCTCCTGGTTTTGTTTTCGCTGAAAGTATGGAACTTCTCCATCTTCTGCTACCAATTATATAATCAATTTGATTCTTATATTGACCATTTGGTGATGTCCACATGTACTGTCGTCTTTTCGGTTGTTCAAAAAGTGTGTTTGTGAGAAACAAATGATTGGCTTCACAGATTCCCTAGCTACAAAAATTGCTGCGGTACCTTACATAGAACATAGGAAGCTGCTTTGTACCAAGTCAGACCATTCATTCATCTAGCTCAGTATTGTGTATGCTGACTGGCAGGGCTCTCAGAGGTTCAAGCAGGAGTCCTTCCCAGCTCTACCTGGAGGTTCCAGGGATTGAACCTGGGGCCTTCTGCATGCAAAGCAGGTGCTCTACCACTGAGCTGAGGATCTTATCCACAGGAGAGCAAAAGGATGAAGTGTCCCGTGCACTACGTTCTGCTGCTGTTGTTTCACAGAGAAGCATAGGATCAAGCTGTGGGACATAAATTTTGTGAAGGACTTTTTGTGTGTGAAAGAAGCATGATAATTGCACATTAGGAACAGTGTGGTCGTGGGGCCCTACCCAGAATGAGGCAGGTTACAAATCTGAAACCAAAGGCTAGGGCAAGCAGTGCATTGTGGCAATTTTCACTAGTGCTCTAGGTATTCTATCTTACTCTGACTATGGAATCTAGAATCTAGCCTAGTGTTTTGCTACCCTTCAGGAAAAGTTACGTCTCCTCTTCTAAAATCTGTATGAACCTGTATGAAGCAGCTAAAATAATCAAAGTAGCAACAACAATATGTCTAGAACATAATATTCAAATCCCAGCAAGACAAACTACACAGACTTGTCCCTTCGTTTAAAGGGATAACGCGGTATGACACTTGACTGCTATGCATGCTGGAGAAAGCATTCCACTAGATGCAAGAAGTGGGGAGAAGCAGAGCAATGAACTCATCAGCCATTTTTATCTAATAATTGAAGATGAGCTCTTCACGTTGAGTAACTGGCAGGTTTTGACTAATGGGGAATAAATACATGCATGCCTATAATATATTAGAAATGTTTGTGTTTTCTAAATAAATTTATTTTGGTCACTGTTTTGAAATGCATTCTTAAAATAAAATTGCATATAAACCAGTGGGACCTGCAACAAAACTCTGCAGTGTAGGGTGCTGCTGTTCAGGATTCCAGCCACTCTATCCCCCCTCCCCTCCCCAGTATTCTGTTCCACCACCCCACCCCCAGTCAGTCAATCAGTCAACATTCTGTGGCTATTGAGCATACCCAGTCCTCACTGGGATATTTTTTGTGGTTCCCCTTCCCTTAGTTTTTTCCATAAAGTTTTTGTTTTATTTTGTTTTACTTCTGCAAACCTCAGTGTTTGCTTAAGCCTTCTGAGCCTGGGCTGTGCTATTTTGGTTACATAAGCAATACCACTCATTCCAAACATTATAAATAGAAGGAATGATTTAGATTTGTTTTGTCAACTATTGCCCTATGAAAGAATTCATAGTTTAATTACATTTTAAACATTTAAATATGCACTTTTCTTCTTAGATGTCCATAGAATCTATCATCCAGGAGAAGAGAACAATGTCAATACTAAGGACGTGTCTCATATATTTGTGAGCATGAGCTGCAACAAAATGGTGATAGATTTTACTTTTGTCACTAACATGATCACCAATATTTTAAATAAACCTATGGTATAGAATCATAAATTGTGTTGCTAATTGAGATGGGGGAGAATATCCACTAAATCGGACTTAGTACCAGATTTTGACTGAATCTGACAGTCTGCTGTCTTTTCGGACCAGCACTGATTTCTTGCGGTGGGCCGCGGCTGTAATCAGCATGGCTTCTAAAAAAAAATTTACCCCCCGATTTTACTTAATTATCTTTGTAATTACAACCACTATTATCCATTAACTTCCATGGATTTACTTAGACATTTATGTTAAAAATTACGTAATTTTTTTGCCACCAAAACAACAACAGCAGATCAAATCGGCAAGTGCCAAAACAAGTGAGAACAAAAAAAGGATGGATCAGGATTGAATGACGGACTGTCGGAATACAAGCGGATCAGAACTAGGCAGCGAACCCCATCCCTAGTTGCTAAGTCCTAGATAAGCTGAGAAAACTTAGCATGGCCTAAGTTACTGGCAAATTCAATGATGGAAAGCAGTTCGGGGAATTCTAAAATGCACATATTTGATCATGTAATGCTAAATCCAAAATAATGCTTTTCAAAAAATATTTAATAATGGGCCCAAGAGAGAACTATTTTCAACATATAATCTCCCTCCATTCTTTAAACTAAATGTTCTCAGTGATCTTGGTCTTTCTTCGTGTGCCATATGTATCCATACCTTAATTCAGGCTGAAGTTCTCCTTTGTTTTTTAGTTGAAGTAGCTTTCATTTCTACTGTACAAAAAGTATGTTAAAGTTGGTTGAGTAATGGCTCTCAGTTTAGCATTTAGTCCATTTACCCTATAAATATGTTGCCCACTTCTAAAGTCTTCAGACAAGTAAGAATACATAAAAGAATAAAATAAATACCCATTATATAATAAACTAAAAATAACACAAGCTACATCCCAAGCTTTTCTCTATATGCATTGATTTCTTAACAAATGTAGTTTCCATGTAGAGAATATCACATGTATATTCTGTGTATACACAATAAAATATACACATTTCCACTGATCAGACACGGTGGTATACACAGTGGTATTTCTTATACAGAAGTGGTTAAGAGACTACTGGGCAGATGATACGTCTCAACCAAGGATATAGGGACATAACACATACAGTAGGAACACAGGAAGCTGTGTAATACCACATTATCTAGTTTAGTATCATTAGCACTGACTGGCAGTATTTTTCCAAGGTTTCAGGCAGGAGTCTTTCCCAGCCCTACCTGATAATGCTGGGGATTGCACCTAGGACCTTTGGCATGCAAAGCATGTATTCTACTACTGACCTAAAAGAGGCTCTGGAAGATTCTGCCTCTGGGCGTTAAATTAACAGGTCCCAGTGTGAGACTACACAGAGGCCATGAAGAAGGAATGGCACCTCCCCTGATAGTTGCCATGTTTAAGCCAATGTGGAGTATTCATGTGGATTAATGAAATCAGTGTTGGCTCCAGGTTTTGGAGGACCTTTGAGTACGACCTGTGAGACCAGGATTCAAATCCCCACACAGCCATGAAAGCTCACTGGGTGACCCTGGGCCAGTCACTGCCTCTCAGCCTCAGAGGAAGGCAATGGTAAACCCCCTCTGAATACTGCTTACCATGAAAACCCTATTCATAGGGTCGCCCATCAGTCGGAATCGACTTGAAGGCAGTCCATTTCCATTGAATAAGACACCTTCCATGGGCTCCCCTCCCTCAGTGAATCTACCTTCTCTAAAGCTTAAAATCTGTACAATTAGCACAGCTATGAAGAAGATCATAGCTCACAGCAGCATGTTAAGTACACATATTGTCATGTTGGATTTAAGCAGCCATATGAATGAACAAGGTACAAGAGCTGTCTTTTCAAAGCCAGTAATCTTATATGCTATGAAATATTTACCTAGTCCATTTGATCAGCTCCTCTCCACATCTTTTGAAAAGTCTTTAGTTATGGTTTGATACTTCTATGCCCATCTTGTGGTTTTAAATTAGGAGCATTGACATACCTCTTCAAATATATTTATGTACTGCTGTGTAATTTTACATGCAGTTCTGCAATAAGGCCACAGTTTTAAATCTTCTGTACTCCAGGCATATTCAGTCACTTTTGGCAAGACTGAGAAAGTGATAGCTAGTTTAAGTATGGTGTTAGTTTCCAATACAGAAAAAAACACATAATAATATAACTGGCCTCATTATTATTACCTTAGTCATCACATTTTCACATCCTGCTTCTGGTGGCACGGAGCTTATTTTTTTCACAGTCCTGGAACTATTAGCATAATGGAGACTGCTGCTTCCCTCTTCTCATCTCCCTTCTTCTTCCCTGAGCTCCTGGAGCAAGGATGGCTAACTTGTGCCCTTCAAATATTGTTGGGACTCCAACTCCCATGAGCCCTAACCAGCATGGGCAATTATTAGGGATGATGAGAGCTGTACTTCAGCAACATCTGGAGGGTCACAAATTGGCGGGCGATTTTAATGCCAGAATTGGCCCCACGGACGACATCCTATATGCTCACTTTAATATGGTCCCCCCTATACTGGAAATAGGACTACAAACTCTTCCTCGCCACTCCAAAGACAACAAATTAAACCGGAGAGGCCTCCATCTGGTGCAATTAGCATACAAGCTTGATCTCTCCATCCTTAATGGAGCACTCTGCGGGGATCTCCCCGGGGAATATACTTTTTGGTCAGAACGTAGTGCCAGCACAATTGACTACGTGCTGACCTCGCGCAACTTGTAAGGGAGTTTGATCTACTTAAAAGTTGAGCCCCGACAAGACAGTGATCATCTTCCCATTCTGTTGGAATTTAATACAAAAGTAAAAACCTCACAACTGACAGACAAGCTCAAAATAGATTTTACACCTGCGGATGGACACAGGAGAGTTAGATGGTCAAATAAAGCAGACGAGCGAACTACAATCTTTCTTGGGTCTGAGAGGGCCCTCAAACTACTCAGGGAGATTACTACCACAAAAGCACCTGAAACAGCAATAACCGCCTATCAAAATCTAGTCCTTGAGCTCATGCAGGCCATAACAAAAAACTCTTGCCCCACTATTATTCACCACAAATTAGCCACCCCTGCCCTAGAGCATTGGCAGTCTGATACCATTCCATCCCCAGCCCATCCTGAATTTTATTCTAACCTCCAGTTTCTCACACAGCATACCTCACAGCAGTGCTCATGCAGAAAAAGTAAAAAATGGCCATTAATCCTCACTAAGCCAAAATGCAATATCCTTTGCCAAAGATTCTAGCATGTTTTCCTCATATGGAGGATTAAGCATGGTTTTACTTTTCCCCTCGTGGTTTCTGACTCCTTTACTCCTGGCATGTGAGGTTTGGATAGATGTTACAGCAAAGTGGGTGGAAAGTCTCAGTGACATCAAAATACGAATGCCTACGATTGTGAAAGAGGAAATCCCAGGAGGCTGTGCTCTCGAAGTATTGCTCAGGGCATTTTAGCTATATCTTACCATCTTTAGTGAGCAGATGCACGGTTCTTTATAGACTTGCTTTATCAGATGGAAGTGTGTGAGAATGAGTGAGAGAGAGAAGGTTACATTTTTATTTTTAGCCGAATGGGGAAAATGTAATATCTGGCAAGCACATGGGCAATGTAGGGGGGGGGGGAGGGAGAATATAATGGGATAAGATACTCTGTGGTAAGAAATCTTTTAGAAGAAATTTAAAGTGAAAAGTCATTTATTCCCTTTGGGTTTACTTTCTTTTGGTCCTTTATCACACATTTGGACTTTACCAATTAAGTCTGGATAAAGATTTAGATAATTCAAACCACTGCGTACTCCTCAGTGGCATCCTAGGTCTATGTGGACTCCAGCTCTTGTACAGACTTGGTCCAAATTTGTGTAAAGACTTGGAGCACTAAACCCCTGCCCATGGCATGCTCCTCATTGGCATCCTAAGTCAATGTAGACTCCAACTCTCAGTTTGCCCATAGTCCACCTGGACCTAGCCTGCATCAGGAATTGGAGCAAAAAAGACTGCATGGGTCTTCTCTCACAAGATGAGAGCAAAAGGTGCACAGAGGTTGTATGTGGCAGAGCTTGGAAAAGTTACTTTTTTGAACTACAACTCCCATCAGCCCAATCCAGTGGCTATGGTGGCTGGGGCTGATGGGAGTTGTAGTTCAAAAAAGTAACTTTTCCAAGCTCTGGTATGTGGTATATAAAACTTTGGGCCAAATTAACAAGAGTTGATGGAATCTCTCTGTGTTAGTATTGAACAATCTGTTAGGCTGGTTTTGTTAAACATTTTAAGCCATCTTTGTTTATTAGGCATATGTGTTTTGGAACATAGTTTTATTTGATGGCTGGTCTCCTGTGCTTAAGCTATTGTAGTGGCTGTAATGGATCTGGATATCCTAGTCCACTGTATCCTCAACAATGGTGTTATCAGATAGCTGTAACCATCTCTGTTGCCATAGCACAGAAAACAAAATCCCTTCAAACAACAGTTGAACTGCTGCCTGGTTTTGCAATGTGCTTATCCAATATAGAGCTGAGCGGTGGAAATGCAGGGGACCTTGGTTTGTCGGAATCTTTTAGATTAGTCTTTTGAAATTCTCAGCTATACTAACCCATCTCTCATCACCTTTTAGCAAAATGTGTTTCTTTAACACAATTCTTTACTTAGAAGAGTGGTTCAGTACCATGGTCAGCACAAAGAAAGCAATAAGCCGCACAACCACTTAGGTTAACTAAGGAAGTATGTGACTGAAGAAATTTGTATTATTTCATCATTGGCAATGATCTGAAATAAGTAGACAGATAAGCAGAAGGCTTAATCGGCAACAAACTGGATTCTAATTACAAAGTGTATGTGGCACAAAGTTTTGCTTTCTGCTATAGGCAAGAGCCATGAAAGCAGGGTCCTCGATTGAAGGTGAAGAGTAGATGAGTGAGGTGATGAAGGAACTGCACAATGTTCAGGAAGATTCACTCAATATTCCACCCCAACTGCCGCAGGAGGAGTCTGTCTGATGGCATCCCTACTTGTGATGGCTCTGCAGTCCGGTTGATCCGTAGCACTTCAATGTATGTACTTGGAGGTGAGAAGCATAAATTCAGTGAACCCATGAAAAAAAGCAAAAGTACCACCAGCCTAGATTCAGTTGCTTGCCTCCAGCTGAAGGAAGAAGAAAGGGCATATATGTACTCAAAGACTCAAGACTGTTTGCAGTACTTACAAGATCTCTTAGCCTTGAGGAAAAAATACCTTGAGAACATCAAAGATTTGAAGTCCATTGACAGAGTGCCTGAAATGTCCCCTGTTTCTACAAAATCTTCCAAGACAAGAAAAAAGCCACCAGCTCCACCTCCTCCCATACAATCTTCCAAGGTAGGGACAATTGAATCCCATGGCAAAGAAAACATTGTTTGTAGAAGTATGATAATAATGTGCACAATTGACCTGGAAATGTGATGTGTTTTTGTTTGCAATAGCTTTGTTGGGTCCATTCCCCATTGTTTTTTTTCCACACGCACCCATTATACAGAACTCTCAAATACAACTTACATGGAGACCTCCATTCACCTATCACTCTCACATAAACACACCATTCACTTAAAAGCTGACTACCACTGGGGCAGTATTGCATCTTCTAACCCCAAGTCTAGTGAGATGGCAGGTGTTTGATTTAAAAAACAAACAAAAGCAAAACTCTTGAGCAATTGGAATGTGAAACTTTCTTAGCAGTGCAGACAATGACTGGAAGGAGTGTATTTTCAAGAAACTGAAGCCATCCCTTTTTACAGCCATTGGCTAAGGAGGATTCAATAACTGTAGATTGTGTTTTATGGAGGCTTCTTCTTTTGACAAGTTTGTCTTCTTGGTTTTCTTTTCTTTTTCCAGATAAATGTGTTCTGCATTTTAATATGTTATCTGTCTCTTTATGACCATGGTAACTACTCTCAGATGATTAAAAAACTGGCTTTCATTTCACAGGTAGATATATTATTAGGAGTGTGTTGAGTAACTTATTCCTTTAGCTGCAGCAGTGCCAACAAAGATTTGAAGAGCTACAGCAGGGCTGGGAAACCTTTGGCCCTCCAGATGCTTTTGGACTCCAACTAACAGCAGCCCTAGCCATCATGGCCAATGATCAGGGATGATGGGAGTTGTAGTTCAGCAACATCTGCAGGGCCAAAGGTTCCTCAGGCCTGTGCTACAGCTACTCCAGCATCCAAACAGTGCCTTCCTATATATGTTTACTCAGCAGTAAGTCCTACTATGCTCAAAAGGAATTACTTCCGGGTAAATGCATATGGGATTGCAGCCTATGTGTGGTGAAATAAGGCAGATGCAACCACTGAAACTTACAAAATGCCTTCTTGTGCCATAAAAATGACATGGAAGATGTTTCTATGACCCAAAGCAAGAGGTTGTGACTATTTTTTTCTCTCACACTCATTTACACATGCTTGTCACCTTCATTAAACCCTTTGCATGCCACAGCTTGATAGGAAAAGAGAAAGGCAGCCATAGAGATAATTGTTCAGCATGATTGTTGCAGCCCAGCTGGAAAGGGAACTGTGTGCCTTTTCAGTAATATTGGGACCCTTCTGGCAATTATAGATCTGACCTATAAGGCATTTTATACTATTCTCCCAACTGGTAGCATCTGAGAATCTGATAAACTTTGGCAATAATATTTACAAAACTTTCTGTCCGTCAAATCTGTAATTACTGCTGCAATCTGATCCCAACATATGTGGGAGTAAGCCCCATTGAACTGAATAGGGCTTACTTTGACAAGACAAATATAAGATTGCACTGTAAACTATGCATTATTATTTGTACTTGGAACAGCCCTTCATGTGATAACAATTATTGTTCCCAGTTAATAGAAAAGAAAATGATGTTGGGGGGCAGTGGCTTTATCATCACAGTCATTCATTGAGGTCATGCCCAGGCTGAGATTATGAAGGGCAGTCTTTGGGGGCCTAATATATTGTGCTATCCATGGGACCACACGGATGTCCCTGTACTCATAAGAATAACAGTTTTCATTGCATAAAGAGCCTAAGTGAATTGTCCAAGTTCACACAGGAGGTATGTATTGAAGAACTGGGAGTAGGCTCCAGGATTCCTAGTGCCCCATTTTAATCCTGTTTTCTAAAACACACAGTCTCCTGGACTTATATCGTTCCCTGAGTACCCTTCAGTACCACTCCCTATATATGCATATATGTGTGTATGTGTGTGTATAGGTATATATATTATTTTATGTATTTTAATTGCATTTTATGTATTTTAATTTATTTTAATGTTTTCGTGATTTTTATTGTGTACAATTTTATTATGCACATGCTCAGTTTTATTGTAAGCTGCCCTGAGTGCCCTATATAGGGTAGAAGGGCGGGATAGAAATATTTTAAATAAATAAATACTGTTAGCTCTTTGAACTGAAGTAACTTTATGTACTAACAATCCTTCAGCTCAATCCTATGCTTATGTTTACTGTACATTTCACTCTGTTAAATGGGCTTGTCACAGGAAGACTATAGGATTATAACACTGGATCCTTCTCTTGTTTGTTCAGTATGGATTTATATAGTCCTATTTTAGGCAATTATTACTGTAGTTGTGCTCCTAAATTCACCTCTTTGCCTAGCCTCTATTCCCTGAGCTAATCTACACATTCAAACAAGACCACACTGTACAGCTCGCCTGGGATTATACCATTTCATTTTTTTTGTCCTGAGTACAAAAAAATCTTGGGAAGCTGCCTTGATCTATTTTGACTGATTTTGAGTTAGTGGAAAGATTTAACTTATAAGCTGTTGATGGTAATTCAGCAGGATGTGCTGTTCCAAGTATGGAAATGTGGTGACAGGAAGCTTCACTTTATGATTTCCCCTCTGTAATTCAGCTGTTAAAGGTGCAGAGACTTTGACAGAAAAAGAGGTGACAACTATATATATCAAGTTGCAACAGAGGTGCCCTGAGAAATAGTTCATTAAAACAATCCATAGGATTCAAGTAACAGAACCAACCAATAACCACATTTCACGGTAGTAGAACATTTGAGAATATAAGGAAATCCTGGACTCACAACTTCCATAGCATTGGCTTTCTGAGCCAGAGTACACATAATTTTGATTGAATTCAGCTCCCTGAAGCCTACTGAGTAGTTTCTCAATTTCGAGGGAAAGCTTACATCTTTGCAGGTTTGTTTGTCTTGCCCATTCTTGCTGCTTGATACAAGCTGGGGTATAAAAATATTCACAAGGCCAGCAATGCCTTCAATGTTTTTGTGTCATAGACTGACCTGGATAAGATTGGATTTGTCCTATTCTTATTATGTACTATGTATATTTACAGGGAAGAGACCAAGAGGACCATCCAGTCCCTCACTATATTGTTTCCTTGTTCTCATGCAAGTACTACATGATGCACGGGAACCCAACAACAACAACAACAGCCACTCTGTCACCACCTCCTGTTCACATGGTGCTATGCATGTGACATGTATGGCATACACTGGAACTTCCCCTAAAGTTGTTTGATTAGTTTTGGATTCCTAGTTTTGGAGTTTGTCACTTGACCCAAACCAGGTTCTCAAGGCTTCTTATATACAGTTAAAACAATAATAAAATAATAAAACATTAAACCCACATGATATAAAACCACAGGATAAAAATAACTTTAAAATGCAGCCCAAACACACATAAGCAGCAAAGGGTTAAAAAAAACAATTTAGCTGGTGATCAAGGATTGTTTTTGTTGGACAACATTAGCAAGTCCATTTCCAATGTTTTGGTCCTTCCAGAAACCCACATTTTATATTCTTGTATGTTGAGTTGTTATTCTAACTGAACGACTGTCATATCATTCTGTTCCATAGATCTCAACAGAGAGAAAAGTCTCACAGCTCAATTCAGATGTAATTGAGGCAATAGCTTATTTTGACTCAATTATTGCAGAGTTGGATGCAGAAAGATGTCGGAAAATTGTTGTAAGGGATCATCTACCACACGCAGACGTTGATTTTGATGGTAAATATGCATATGATATCTCCCTGGGAGGTATTGAATGACAACAGATAAATGACATATTTTTAAAATTTTTAATAATGCCACACTGTTCATGAACAAATTTAAAATATAAGAAGAGTGGGCAGAGAACGACTTCTCACTCAATGATCTCAGAGTCTTCCTTGTTAATTTCCTGCAAACTTCCGTGTAACAAATCGCTATCATAAAAAGGGCAAATTGAGTGTTAGGGCTTATTAAAAGCAGATAGAAAACAATCTAGAAGAAAATAATCTTATTTCAATCAAAGTGATGTTGGTACCTTAAACACTCCATATATTTCCTTTCATTTGCCTCAGGGCTATTAATAAAATTGTTAAGAGTATAGAGCAGCATCCATCAGGTTTGAATTTCAGGTTAAAATACAGTGTCATGGCAAAAAAATATCACTCCATCTTTCAAAAAAAATGGTAAGTCCTGTTCTGACACTAAAAAAAAAGGTTTAACCAACTCTCTTATCCTTTCAAATTTTACAGATATCCACAGATGATTTTAAACACGGAAAAGCTTTTAAAATCTCAGTATGCCTCATCTGACTGGAAAAGGAGGCCTTTGCCAAAAAGAAGGAAGCCTTTCTTTTTTGTAACAGCAGTCCCCATCCCTCCATCTCTCTTCTCAAGGTGATTTTGAAACTGAGGAGAGCATCACAGACTCACAGAATAGTAGAGTTGGAAGGGGCCCATAAGGCCACTGAGTCCAACCCACTGCTCAGTGCAGAAATCCAAGTAAAAGGATACCTCTTGAATGCCTCCAGTGTTAGAGAGCCCATCACCTCCCTAGGTAATTAGTTCCATTGCCGTACTGCTCTAACAGTTAGGAAGTTCTTACTGATGTTCAGCTGAAATCTGGCTTCAAAAGCTTTCTCTGATGCAGTGTGCACAGGGAGCTTCTGGTATTTACAAAAAGAGTTGAAGGCTCAACAGGGTCTCAGCACTTGGGTTTAGGTATCCATCTCATCTCATCTCCTTTGTCCACTTCACTTTTCTTCAAGATCCTCTTCAATAGCCATTTTATTCAGGAAAGCCTTTCCTAAATCATCTCATCCCCACTGCTGGTATCTACACTGCCACTTAAAAACAATTCAGTTCACATTTATCTAATTTGCACTTTCAGAAACAATATGCAGACCGAAACACAGCTATCCTTCAAAATTTGCACTTCACTGAATTTTGTGATGCAGTTTTCCAACCAAGCAATGTTTACAAAAATGCACATGTTAGGGGAAAATGTGTATAAACTGAATACATTAGTGCAAATAGCATCCAAAATGCATTACATTGGGAGAAATTAGGAGGAAAATGTGTATATTTGTCAAAACTGCAGACAAAAGTATGTTTAGGAGAAATTTGCACAGAAATGCTCAAATGTTTTCATGAGGATTTAAAAAAAGAGGAATCACAAATTGCTGCAGAAATGTGGAGAACTGAATTCTAGAATGGATCATGAGAAACTGAGAGAACTGAAATTGACAGATCCTTCCATCCCTGGCTGAAATTCCATAGAGTAAACAAAGAATGAGCTGAGAAGGACCATCTGTGGGCCTCCGCACAGCAGCCCACCCCCTGGGCTGGACAGTCACTAGCAGCAGCCACAGCTCCAAAAGTAATAATATTCTGGGAACAGAGAGGAAGGGGATAAGAGACGGACGCTGTTATAGGAGGAAGAAGTGACTGAAACAGGAGGAGGGAGGTGGGACAAAAGAAACTGGTAGTTTTGAGGGGGTATAGGGTGAAAGTTATGTGTGAAAAGAAAAAGGGGAGAAAAAATGACAGATGAGTAAAAAAATACTTTCAGAGCCATGGGTGGGAGGGGGGGAGAAATATTAAATAAAAGTCTTTCTCTAATCTCCACATAGAGCCTCAGGATCACCAGATTCTGCCTGACTACCTCCAGAGCCAATGTTCCTACTTAGGAAAGCTGAAATACTGAACTCCTTTTCCCAAGGAAATCTCTGTGGCAAAGAATTTAGCCATTTTCACAGAGGAAATTCATATCAATAGAAAATTATGTCAGTAATTATTATGCAGCAGCTGATTATGACCATCCCCGCCTCTATTTTGTTACTGGCTCTGCTCTTGCACCACTGTATTGTGACTGGTGAGCCACAGTCATTTTTAGCTCTTTCAAGTGGGCCCATGGAGTGGAAAGTTTGAGCACCCCTGGCCCCAGGGCGTTAACATGGCCTAAGCCACCATTGTTGCTGACTGGTGCACCATCTTCCTTAAACGACAACATCCTGAGTGTGTTACTTTCTGCATCATTGCATGTTTACTTAAGCCTATTTCATTGTTTTTACAGTCAAATAAGAGCATAGCTGTAACATGGCACAACTGTAACAATGTTGTCAGCTCCATGCTCTTCCTTAGTGAGGGAGTGCTGCCCATCTTTTTATTAGTCGTCCCTCTGGGACTGCTGCACCACAAGAGAGATTCACCTCAACAGTCTATTTTATCACAGTCTGTTTAACTTGGATTCCTACATTGACCCAGGGGGACTCGATGGCCTTATAGATCTCTTACAGCTCTACTGTTCTATGATTATGTGACATGACAAACTGCACTTGTGAGGAGAGGGAGACAGTATACATACCACATATACATGCTATATAAATGTACATTCCAGACCGGGGGTGTAGTCTTCCAGGGTCTTGGGGGGACTTAGGCCCTTACTTTTTTGAGAGCAGGGTCCCCATATCTCCAGCATCCTACGAGCCAATCAGTATGAAAGGAGCATATTAATTACTGAGAAGAGTCTTCTGTGATGTTTCCTTGTCCTTTCCTGCTGGTTGGAGCCAATCAGAGTGAAAGGAGGTGAGTCAGCCACTGAGAAGCCTTTTTTCAGTAGCTATCACTCCCCCTTTTCATGCTTATTGGCTCCTAGGGATGTCTGTTGTTGTGGAAGAAGGTGTTAACAAGGATCTCATTCTCAACCCAGCAGCAAAAAAAAAAGGGGGTAGTGGTAGTTGTGACTATTATGAGGGGACCCTGCACTTCTGAATTTGCCACTACGCTACGCTCCAGACAGACAGCTCTTCCCACCAAAAACATGCCTTACTCTTTGTTTTCTGTGGGACTCACAGCCATAGAAACGACCCATATGCAATTTTCTGTCACTTATTAGAATGCTCTTGGCTTGCTCTCAAGGATGCCTCCTGGATGTTCTGACAGAGCTCCTAGGTACCCTTAAAAGCTGCTTGATTGGCAGGAATGTAGCAGGTGCTGCAGTTCCCATCACTGCAGCCACTACCCATTGGGAAAAGCTGCCGCTGTTGCCTTTCCATCTGTCTTTACCTCTCAGGTAGCCTCTGGGGAATCATTTGGTCAAACCTCCCCTGTGATGCTTTGCTGGAGAAGTGGAGATACTGATCGCTAATAAGGAGGAAGCGTCGGGTGAATTTCCTTCAGGGCTGGTGAGGAGTGTTTGAATGTCCATGGGATCATGTCCCTTCAGCTCTGCACATTCACCGCTTCAAACAGCAAATAATGAAAGAAAGAAAATCTGAAGGGAATGCAGGCAGAAGTCTGCTGCAGAGAGAGAGAGAGAGAAAACACTACTCTATTCCACTAGGGTGGCAGGATAGGGTGAAGGATTTCTGGTCTGAAGACAACAATTGGGCTTCTCTGTGTTGGGGGAAAAAGAGGGAAGATTATTTGGCTGGGGGCTTGTCAAGAGGGGCTGAACATCTCCAAAGAGAGTTCCTCGCCCTATTTGAGCAGCTGGCCACTTAGTAAGTGAGCTGCCAAGGCAGTGAGGCCATGTCACTACAGGAGTACCGGGAAGGCATTTAGAATATCAGATTGATACTGTCAGAAGTAGGTGAACAAACCAAATTTGAACAAAACAAGGTTTGGTTTCTTTGGTCTGTGAAACTGATCCAGTGTTGTTCAACTTACTATGGGTAAAACAAATCTTGGCTTAGCGTTACAGGTGAATATGGCCAATGTCACTGGGTGATTGTGAACACTCTGCCATGCCCACAATACTTTCAGAAAAGCCTTTCTTCATTAAAAAGTGTACGCTGTTCTAAAGGTTTCGTTCCCTCTTTCAGTTGTAAGGAGCTCAAGAGAACACAACTTGCATTCCAACTGGATTCTTCGTGCCCCTCAGAGACATTCCCAAGATGCTGTCCAAGGAGGAAAGACAACAAGCCAATCAGAAAGAAGCAGCCACGGAAGAACAATCTGCTCCAGAAAGAAATTAGAAAGATATCCAATATATCTACCTAAAGCTGTGGAGGGAGCATTCAATACTTTGAAATTCAAACCCAAAATGTGCCCAAAAGAACAGCTCTGAACTGGAAATGACATGAAGCATCCAATGTGGGGTTCCTTATGTGTGAGGACAGGCTAAACAATGAAGGGCCTTTCTGTACAATCAGGGTCTTTTTTGCATTAGCTGTTCATGTGATACATATGGCTCAGAGATCTTTACTTGAGATTATACTTCAATAGCAGAGATACTAAATAGAGATACTATTGCATTTCCTAAATGCAATATTTTGTAGGCTGTGATGGTCTACCCCCTCCACAATAGCTTGTCTGTTTCGAATTGTCCTTGTTGTTGTTGTTATGTGCCTTCAAGTCGTTTATGACTTATGGCGACCCTATGAATCAGTGACCTCCAAGAGCATCTGTCATGAACCACCCTGCTCAGATCTTGTAAGTTCAGGTCTGTGGCTTCCTTTATGGAATCAATCCATCTCTTATTTGGCCTTCCTCATTTTCTACTCCCTTCTGTTTTTCCCAGCATTATTGTCTTTTCTAGCGAATCATGTCTTCTCTTGATGTTTCCAAAGTATGATCATCTCAGTTTCATCATTTTAGCTTCTAGTGACAGTTCTGGTTTAATTTGTTGTAACACGCAATTATTTGTCTTTTTTGCAGTCCATGGTATGCGCAAAGCTCTCCTCCAGCACCATATTTCAAATGAGTTGATTTTTCTCTTACCTGCTTTTTTCACTTTCCAGCTTTCACATCCATACATAGAGATCAGGAATACCATGGTCTGAATGATCCTGACTTTAGTGTTCAGTGATATATCTTTGCATTTGAGGACCTTTTCTAGTTCTCTCATAGCTGCCCTCACCAGTCCTAGCTTTCTTCTGATTTCTTGACTATTGTCTCCATTTTGGTTAATGACTGTGCCGAGGTATTGATAATCCTTGACAAGTTCAATGTCCTTATGTTAATTTATTGGACATTTCTGGTTCTGTTATATGGGCTAGACAACACCTCCTTTCCCATGGTCATGTCATTTTGTTAAGTTTGTTTCTATTGTTATTTAAAAGAAGAGGAAGTATTTGATGGCCAACATGTACTACCCAGCTAAATAACCCTGAAGCAGAAATGCCCATCTAGGCTTAATTTTTTAAGTGACAAAGAGCTTCTTGCTTTCCTGCAGTGTTGTGAATGTAATAAATTGATCTCTTTTTATTTTGACATATACAACATACCTTTCCCGACAATTGTTGCCCTTTCATATTTGTATACTCTCTGCTCCTCTGCTGGAACACAAATAAAGCCATTCTTAATGCACTAATGTATTGAGCCATTGACTTTGGATCTTGAAAATGCAAAGGAAAATGTACAATCTGGAACATACCTTTTCTGATTGTGTTGAAAGGCCCAAAGACTTTTCAGTTTAGAAAAGCTGACGTGATAGCAGGACTATAAATAGAGATTTGATGAAAATGTCCACAAGGGACAGTTGCTTATCCAATGTGTAATGTTTGCATGAGGGGAAAAGACCCAGTGAAATTAACACCTTTGAAACAAAGGAAAGGATTTTTCACAAAACATAAAACTGAAATGTTTTGCCTCTGGGAAGTCTGAAAGCAAAAAGTGTTGCCAACAGGCACATTCCTAGCACATGAGAAAACAGCTGTTACTGGGATGGCATTTCAGGGCAGGCATCCTATTCTTGGGGAATCCCCTATGTGTTACAGTGACACTGGTCTCAGACAACAGGTTCTCTTGTAGTGCTTCGAGCAATTAGAAGGGACAAAGCTGGATCTGGATAGACCTTGGCTGTAACCCAGCAGAGTTATTCTTTTTATATTTCTAATACTTGCATCTGAAAGCTCTTCCAGACTGTCACTGTTTTGGGGTGGGATTCAATCACATACCACCAAAGTCAGGTTGTGCAATTATAGCTGATTAGGCACTCTTGAGCAATAAACCCACTTCCCCCAAAGTTCTGACTATTTGCTATAAGAGAATGGGGAAAATACACTGGAAATTGTAAGACAACACTTGCTTTGTTGCAATGTCATCTAACCTCCCCGCAAACAAATCAGAATGAGTGCTCATTAAATAGCCAACATCATCTAACCTCTGCAAACAAATCAGGATATAAGCTCAATCAACAGGTCATATGGAAGTGCCCTAAGTTATTGTTGGACCTTTGCTTTCTTTGCATCAGCACTAGAGTGGATGCTCACAACTCAAAGTACCACTTACAACAAAATGGAGCAGAAATTAAAAGAACAGTTTTCAGAATAGGTTGATTAGTGAAATGATCAGCTAAATATGCCAAGTGGAGAAGGGCACATAGAGGTGCAGCCTCTTCCCTGCCAAACGGGTATAATTGTCCAGGGTCTTGGGGGGATCTTAGAACTCTTAATTTTGGGGAGCCAGGTCCAAGTGGTGTCCCTATGTCTCCAGCATCCTATGAGCCAATCAGCATGAAAGGGGAGTGTATTAGCCACTGAGAAGAGTCGTCTAACATGCTTCCTGGCCCTTTCCTGCTGACTGGAGCCAATCAGAGTAAAAGGAGGAGAGTCAGCTACTGAGAAGACTCTTCTCAGTAACTAACACATTCCCCTTTCATGCTCATTGGCTTCCAATGGATATATGTTGTTGTAGGGGAAGACATAACAAACATTTCATTCTCAATCTAGCAGCAAAAAAGGGGGAAGAGAGATGTGGTAAAGTTCAAAAGGTTACAAATTCTTATGCAAAATGAGTGCCTAGCCTGCTTAGAGAGTCTGAATTCCTTCATTTAGGAAAAACCGTTTTTGTCTTGACCCCAGCAGCAAAAAAGCCCTCAGAGAAAAGTGTGTGTGTGTGGGGGGGGAGGTACTCATGCATCCAGCAGTTTTTTAAAAGTTTGTGTTTTTCTTTATTGCTGTAGGGATATCTGAGTCAGTTATGCAGGCCCCAATGAATGTCAGTTGTAAGCAAGCCTTTATTAGTTCCTACTTCAAAAGCCAAGACAAGTTGCGGAGAGTGAGGATTCTGCAATTGCAGAAGAAGAGACTGAATCCAGATGATAGCATCCCATCTCCATCATCAAGCAGTTTGTTAGTAGCAGGAGATAAACGTGTAGGCGCTTAATTCGGTAATTCATGGAATAGCTCTGACAGTGAAAAAGGACAGTCAAATGATGACAGTGATAGAGAAGCAAAAAGCAGTATTCAACTCTGGCCATATTATTCTATAATCTTAGAAATTTGTATAATCTTAGAAGGGGGCATGGCTATGAAGGGATGTGGCTGTGACTATCATGAAGGTACCTTGCACTTCTGAATTTGCCACTACACAACTGCTGTCAAATGTTGCATCTCTTTCACACCCTCAAAAAATATTTTCATGTTGGGACTTCACAGAAGATTATCAAAAATTTGGTATCAAGGTACCGCTTACCTTAGAGAGATTCACAGCTGCCATCACTTTTGGTTCCTGAAAGAAGACAAATAATAAATAAACTATTAGGGGCATAGCATGAAGCACAATTCACTATGAGGCTCAATGTATTATGTAGTTCACCTTTTATTTCTGAATTCTGCAAACTGACCTTTGTGAATCCTCAAGATAACGTTCATGGCTTCATTCCAGCATTTCCTATTCCTAACTTAAAATCAGGGTGTGTGCTAAATATTAGATTCTGGTAAAATCTATATTGAAATGTGTTAAGGCATTTCACAGTTGTTAAGAAGCCTCTGACCACGATTTGGCTGAGATTCTTTAATGGCAGAGAGGGGCAGGGCAGCCATTGGCTGAGGTGTTGTAATCCTAGAGATGAGAGGGCTAAAGGAATTAGTATTAGAAAAAGCAGGCGCTTTATGGGCAAGGGGCAGAGAAGGCAGCAGGTGAAAAATAAATGGGAAACGAATGGCTCTGAAGAAAAAACACCAGAAGGCGTCTATGAGGAAAACTGGGGAAAGAAGTGGGCAGAGAGGAGAGGTGAATATAACCAGGCTTTGCAGAGGTGAGAAAGGCTGGAAGTCACATATTGATTTTAAATAATTAACCGTTATATTTGGCGTAATGTTATATCTTGTACAATTCTACCCTGCCATTAAGGACGATCTGGGACTTCTGTGCTTTCCTAAGGACATCAACCTCTACTATCAATGAACCATTGTAATAGATCAGGATTTTACTTTACAGCATAATTATATACTCCAGGGAAACAATTCATTTCAGTCATCCCAAGACTGGGCATTCTGATTCTGTGATCTGCTGAGATTCAGTGCACAGGATACAGTTATGGCTTCCCTATGGACTTTCCTGGTCTGTGTTTGCTGGGCTCGAAGCATTTAAATGTCAGTTGTGTGACTAAGCTGTGTGTAGATCAGAAAAAAACAAGCTGTGCGTAAATCAGAATATATCTGCTCCAGAGAGTACTTGCCCTGTCTGGATGAAGATAACGACACCATGGTAAACATTATTTCTTCTTGTCTTACTTTGATAATTGCAGATGATTGGAAGGGGTGCAGATGATAGAACTGTGTACAATGTATTCATGGTGTGGAGAAAGAGGACAGCGGGAAGCTTTTGTTCCCCTCTCATAATGCTAGCCACAGCTTGGAAAAGTTACTTTTTTTGAACTACAACTCCCATCAGCCCCAGCCAGCATGGCCACTGGATTGGGCTGATGGGAGTTGTAGTTCAAAAAAAGTAACTTTTCCAAGCTCTGGCTAGAACTCAGAGTCAGCCAGTGGAATCGATTGGTAGTAGATCCAGGAAGGGCAAAGGAAACTGCTTCTTCACACAAGACACAATTCATATATGGAATTCCATGCCACAAGATGTGGAGATGGCCACTAGCTTGTATGCTTAGAGAGAAATTCATAGATGAAAGATCTATCAATGGCTGTTAGTCATCATAGATATGTAGAACCTCCACATTCAGAGGCCACAGAATACCAGTTCCTGGGAGCAATAATGGGAGAAGACTGGTGGTTTTACACTCTTCTTGTGGGCTTCCCAGAGGCATATGGTTGCACCACTGTGAGAAACAGGCAGAAGTGTAGTCATCTGGGGCTGTGGGGGGGGGTCATAGAACCCTTCGTTTTGGGGGAGCAAGGCCCTAGCCAGGTCCCTATGTACGAGCCAATCAGCATGAAAGGGGAGAGTGTTAGCCACTAAGAAGAGTCCTTGTCCTTTTGTGCTGATTGGACCTAATCAGAGTGAAAGGAGATGAATCAGCCACTGAGAAGACTCTTCTTAGTAGCTAACACACAGCCTCCTCTTTTATGCTGATTAGTTCCTAGGGATGTCAGTTGTAGTGGAGTGTGGGCTCAGAGATGACACAAGAGCAAGAAAGATGAGGGAAAGCGAAAAAGGGGGCATGACTGTGAGGGGGCATGGTGTGACTATCATGATAGGACCCTGCACTTCTGAATCTGCTACTACACTACTGAAAGCAACTGCATGTCTATCGACATCCATCCATAAAGTGTGGACAAGGGACAGGTTCCAAAGAAGAACAATTGAGCCCAAAGGGACTTCAGGATACAATCTTATACCCATTTACTCAGGACCTGGAGTAAGTCCTACTGAACTCAATGGGACTTGCTTCTGAATAGACATGTATAGGATTGCACTCCCCACACCATTGCATGGCAAACTGCTTTAAGAACAGAGGGGGATTTCAAAGACATTTCATTCATTCATTCATTCATATCCCGCACTTTCTCCCGTAGGAGCCCAGTGTGGCAAGCAAAAGCACTAAAAACACTCTAAAACATAATAAAAACAGACTTTAAAATATATTACAGCAAAACATCCTTAAAAACACATTAAAAGAAAACATATTTAAAAACATCTTTTTAAAAAAAGCTTTAAAAACATATTAAAAAGCAGTTCCAGCACAGACACAGAATAGGATAAGGTCTCTACTTTAAAACCTTGTTGAAAGAGGAAGGTTTTCAGTAGGCGCCAAAAAAAATAACAGAGATGGTGCCTGTCTAATATTTAAGGAGAGGGAATTCCATAAGGTAGGTCCCACTACACTAAAAGTCCGTTTCCTATGTTGTGCAGAACGGACCTCCTGACAAGATGGTATCTGCAGGAGGCCCTCACCTGCAGAGCGCAGTGATCGACTGGGTATATAAGGGATAAGAAGGTCTTTCAGGTATCCTGGTCCCAAGCTGTATAGGGCTTTGTATACCAAAAGCAGAACCTTGAACTTAGCCCAGTAGCTAATAGGTAGTCAGTGCAATTCTTTCAGCAGCAGGATGACATGTTGGCGATACCCTGCCCAGTGAGCAGTCTCGCCGCCACATTTTGCACCAGCTGCAGCTTATGATGTGCCTTGCATACGCAGGGTGGTGGTGTTAGCTGTTCAATGTCAAAAAGTTTTTAAAAATCCGCGGAGCTGGTGCAAGACCTTTCTGTGACCCTAAGTGGCTTTTTGGATCCTGGCCATAGGATGTAATGCTGAAAGGACTTTTGATCTGATCCAGGAGGGGTCTTCTTGTATTTGGAAGGTCTAATCATTAGAAGGCTAAAGAAGGTCTAAAGGCACAAAATAATCTGTCATTCAGTGAAATGACACATACACAAGATTTGCCTGTCTGTCTCTTTTCTCTCCAGTATGGATTTATCAACACTTGCCTGAAGTCTCTTATTATAGAGAAACTTGGTGAAGAAACCTGGGAAAATCTCAAGTAAGTGTGTGTGTACCTCTCCAGCATTATGCATGTGAGATGTGAAAACAGAGATACTTCTTGTGAAAATGTTAGTGCTCTTATTCTTGAAAGTCACCATCTGTGCTCTTCTCAACAGTTCATATTGCTCAAGTCTCTTCTTTGCCTGGTGCATACTATATACATTTATTCTGCAATACCTTGTTCTGCACTGATTTAAGAGCCAAGAGGGTGGTAGTTCTTTTGGTTAAACACATTAGAAAAACACAAAAACAACAGTCTTGTTGCACCTCAAAGAAAGATTTATTGTGGAATAAGCTTTTGTGGACTAGAGCCCACTTCAGCAGATCCATGAAGAAAGATGCAGCTGATGACGAAGCAAGCTCTAGCATATGAAATTTGTTATGTGATAATAAGGCTGCATACAAATGACATTTTATTCTAGAATCAATGAAGACTAAGTTCTTGTTTTTTCTACATAGTACACACATAATCTAGCTCTACTGCATACATTTTGCTTCTGAAAAGTGCTTCCTGAAAAACTGGTTTCATTCTGAAAATAAAAGCTCATTGTAAATTGATTCTGTATTACCCTGCAAAGTGTCCATTTGAAAACAGATGTTGGTGGTCCCAACAATGGGGGGGTATAACCACACCTGTCCAATGACATGGGGGGGCATATATCACTTCCTCCTTCATCTCCCTCGGCATGTGCAGGGAAAAAGCATGGATAATCTAATCAAGGGGTTTTCTTTTTCTTTTACAATAATTTTTATTCAAATTTTCATAAAACATACAAAACAAAATCATAAAACATTCAAAGACAAAAACAAAACAAAACAAAAATGATTAAACAAAAAAATAAAATGTTGACTTCCCATTTGTCGCAGATCAAATCAGTTATAGGTCTACAATATATAACAATCCTGTCTCTTAAATTATATTATAAAATCACTTTCCTCCAGTAGTTATCTTAATTAATCATCAAATCTCATAAACATTACTTTATTCTTTCCACAAAAAGTCAAAGAGAGGTTTCAATTCTTTAAGAAATATATCTATCAATTTTTCTCCTAATAAACATGTCGATTAATCCATCTCGTTAATAATAATAATAATCTTATTGTCATAACCATAGTCCAAATAAACATATCGATTAATCCATCTCATCAAAATCTGTTAGGTCCAATAATTTCAATAGCCATTATTCCATTATCCCTATTAATTCCATCTTCCATCTTCAATAGTCCTGTTAAGTCCAGTAATTTCAGTGTCCAATCTTCCATTATCAGTATTCCATAATAATCTTGCTGTCATAACCATAGTCATATAATAAGAGTCTGATGGGAATTTCCTCTATCCCAAATATTTTCTTGCCATCAATTCTGAATAAGTTGCTGAAATATTGTTGTAAAGTCATATCTGTGTTCTTCTTTTTTACAAAATGCACTGGCTCATCTCTTGAGAGTTTTTCCATTGTCACATGGCTGCAGTTAATTCCATAGATTTTCTCTATATCAAGCTCCATCACATCATTCCAGTCCAGAAGATTATCCAAGCCATTGATAACTTTATCTCTAATATCTTCATTAATTTCTTCAGAGATAATGTTAAATTCCAAACAGTAGATTTTATTTCTAAAATCCATAAACTCCAGATCTTTTTCCAATTCCACATTTGTTCCAATCTCCAGGGCTTGTATCTTCCCTTTATTTTTTCTTTTCTCATCTCTGATCTCATTCTCCTCTCTCACAGGATCCCCTATTTCTTTAAGCTCCTGCGTCATTTTGCTCAGTTCAATTTTCAGCTCCTTACTGCCCTGTCGCAGGGTTTGTTTCGTTATCTCAATCTCATCCATTATTTTCTGAAACATAATTACTTCCAGATTCTCAGCCACTTTCTTGATTGCCACTTTTAAAACCACAAAAACAAAACAAAACAAAAATAAAGAAGAACCACTTCTTATTTCAGCAACAATTGGGTTAATATTCCAGGCTTGATGACATCACAGTATAAACAGAGCAGCCTGCCTTATCTCTCTATGTTCAAGAATACAAAACAAATTTAGTTTCCAGCATCAAAACAGTTAGTGGCGTCGTGAAGAAGCAGATTTGTCAAAATAAAATAGACCAAAAAGAGAATAGTCCCAGACAATATAATGTTCCTCGGAATAGAAATCCCTCTTCTGTTTATATCTTTAGAATGCACTTCCAGGACAGCTTTTTGCAATAGAAACAGAGATAAGCTGTTAATTTCGTGAATAACAGAGAAGAGTTATAGCTCACCCAGAAGTTCTTTAAAGCTGATTCATTTGACAATTCTCTTTTCGCTGCAACAATTTAAACCAAGTAAAAAAAATAATAGAAAGAAGGGTGCTTGCCTGTTAGTCCGTTTTCTCTTTGAAGAAAAGATAAACGTATCGCATTAATCAGATAGAGCTTGTTCGGAAGTCCGTCTGGCATTGCTGGCTGGACCTTTTCGCATAAATTAATGAAATCCAGTCCTCCCAACAAAAACAGGCTTTTGAGGTTGATCTCTACGTTTCTCCCTGCCCGGGAGAAATTTCATCAGTCAAAAAAAAAATGTTCTGACTGATTTATATCGGAATAAGCTTCTTTTGAGGCAGGAGCCCGTCTCAAAAGCAGGCACAAGCGAAGTCACCCTTCTAATCAAGGGGTTTTCAAACGTGTATTAATTAACTGCAACCCATCCTTGTGGGTGGCAGTATCTTGAATCAACCTACATTGAAAATAGAGTATTGAGGATGAACATGAACTATTCCAGATTGATAAAAATAGGTTAGTGTGTACAAAACCTATATATTTCAGCTGCAACAGCACTCTTTGTTGGTTTTGCTGCAACAGCTACCATTATGAAAGGAGAAACAAGCTGTTGCTAGCTGTTGTTGTTATGTGCCTTCAAGTCAATTACGAGCAACTGTCATGAACCACCCTGTTCAGATCTTGTAAGTTCAGGTCTGTGGCTTCCTTTATGGAATCAATCCATCTCTTGTTTGGCCTTTCTCTTTTTCTACCCCCTTCTGTTTTTCCCAGCATTATTGTCTTTTCTAGTGAATCATGTCTTCTCATGATGTGTCCAAGGTATAATATCCTCAGTTTCATCATTTTAGCTTTTAGTGATAGTTCTGGTTTAATTTGTTCTACACTCAATTATTTGTCTTTTTTGCAGTCCATGGTATGCACAAAGCTCTCCAACACCATATTTCAAATGAGTTGATATTTCTCTTATCTGCTTTTTTCACTGTCCAGCTCTCACATCTATACACAGAGATCGGAAATACCATGGTCTGAATGATCCTGACTAGTGTTCAGTGATATATTTTGGTATTTGAGGACCTTTTCTAGTTCTCTCATAGCTGCCCTCCCCAGTCCTAGCCTTCTTCTGATTTCTTGACTATTGTCTCCCATTTTAGTTAATGACTATGTCAAGGTATTGATAATCCTTAAGTTCAATGTCCTCATTGTCAACTTTAAAGTTACAAAAATCTTCTGTTGTCATTACTTTAGTCTTCTTGACATGCAGCTGCAGTCCTGCTTTTGTGCTTTCCTCTTTAACTTTCATCAGCATTCGTTTCAAATTATTACTGATTTCTGCTGGTAGTATGGTATCGTCTGCATATCTTAAATTATGGATATTTCTCCCTCCAGTTTTCACATCTCCTCCATCTTGGTCTAATTCCGCTTTCTGTATGATATGTTCTGCACATAGATTAAACAAGTAGGGTGATAACATACACCCGTCTCATACCCTTTCCGATGGGGAACCAATTGGTTTCTCCATATTCTGGCCTTACAGTAGCCTCTTGTGCAGAGTATAGGTTGCGCATCAGGACAATCAGATGCTGTGGCACCCCCATTTCATTAAAGCATTCCATAGTTTTTTATGATCTACACAATCAAAGGCTTTGCTGTAATCTATAAAGCACAGGGTGATTTTCTTCTGAAATTCCTTGCTCCGTTCCATTATCCGTGCTAGCTGTAGTGCATGAATTGTCAGATGGGGCATTACATACTACAGACAACATGCATCCATCTCACACCAAGAGATTTAAGCTATAGTCCTATACAAATTTAGCTGGAAACAAATCCCACTGAGCTCAGAAGGACATGAATAGTATTACATTGCTAACTCACAAACCCCAGCAGTTGAGATCTGAAGAATGGCAACTCCAGCAACTTGTAAGTTTTTTTAAAGACTCCCTTGAAATTATCCTAACAGGTAAAACAGGGACAATGATTTATTGGGAAATACCAGAAAATGATAATTCAGCATACTTGGAACTGTTGGAGCACATAAGTGTTTGAGACTAAAATCCTAATCATTTCTACTCAGAAGTAAGTCCCATTGATTCAATAGGGCTTACAACCAGGTAAGCAGGCTTAGGACTGCAGCTTTGCTCCTTTAAAAGAAAATATTATGAACAACAAAAGTGTAAGGGACAGTTCCTTGAATGCTTTTTAAAGTATTCACACAGTTAACTCAAGGCAGTTCCAGCCTCCACGGGTGAGACCTTGCAAGGACACATCTAATGTGCAAACTGGGTGATGACAGATATAGTCAACAACCTCTTTGGCAACTGCAGTGGTACTAATTTACAGCTGCAGTGAACACTAGGAACTGGTTCAGATATCATGAGAAACCATGGTTTATTGTGATGGGAAGAGGCCATAGTAAATCTTGAGCTTGCACATTCCCCCTTTCCCTCTCCTCCTCCAGAGTGCCTGTGAGGTGCCAGAAAAGGAAGGAGAAGATGCATGTCCAAGGCACGCTGTGGCTCATTCCCATCATGATAAACCATGGTTTATTGTGACATCCAAACTGCCCCTAAACATTTGCCATTAGTTGGCAGAAGATGGTATATGAGCAGAGATCGAAATTCATGCCATCTACCCTCTCTTAACCCATTACTGCTCTGTTCAACAGTCTTTGGAGAGGCACTAAAGCTAGGCTTACCATATTCCAGTTCCACAAATTCAGGCAGACTGTTTTGCACATTATGCAAATGCAAATTAAACATATTACTGGTTGCGTTATCCACTTGTTTTGTTTTTGTGCCTAGTAATTACCACCAAAAACTGGGGGAGGATGTGAGGAATCTTTAAAAAGAAAACTTACATTTTCAGCATTAAATATCTAGACTGTAGTCTCCAACACTATGGAACATTTGTTTATTAAGAAGATTTATATCCTGCCTGTCCACTGTTAAAAACAGAGCTCAGGGCAGCTTAAAAACACAATAAAAACAATAAAAATACGTGATCAATATAAAAACATAATAAAACACAAAATAGAAACAAACATAAAACAAGTCAATGCAGCAGTATAGAAATCCAGCATAAAACAAAGCTCCAGCAAAGCATCAGTTAATTAGGAACGGTTAAATGAACACACCACTACAACTTGTAATGCAGATAGAAATAAATTTCTATCATCAGTTCAGTCAATTATCTTATCTAAAGAGAGTAGTGTCTGAGCATGTGAGAAGTGTCTTTAGTACACTGATTCTCACATACCAGATCAGGGAGACGGAAAACACAGCCTTCTATTATAAAGGCTGGAACTGATGGAGACTTGAGTGCTGACACCTCTTTTTTTTAAAAAAAATGCAGTGAATTCTAGAGATCTTGCAAGCTGTGTTAGCATTAGATAGGGGCACTGTTCCATTCCTATTGATCTTAAGGGTGAAAAAGCCATTTCTATTGGTCTTAAGGTGGGAAAAGGTTACACCTCCCCACACTGAAATATATATATTTATGTGTGTGTGTGTGTGCGTGCACGCACGCACGCACGCACACACACACACACACACACACACACATCCATCCTTGGGGGGGGAATTAAATAGAGTGATCTTTAGTGGGGAAATGTCTGCCAGTCATGGATATGTATCAAAAGGATATGTATCAAAAATACTTTTTAGCCTTTACTCAATTGTTGAGCAGAGGCTCTGCTAGGCAACTGGGTGAGTGAGGCTGCATTCCAATGCAACTTTACTTGGGAGTAAGCCCCATTTAACAGGGTGAGGATAGGGCCAAAAAATGCAAATGCTAATACCGCAGCCTTTTCTACACAGAGGTTTACTTTTATATCTTGTATTTGTTCAGGGGAGGGAGAGTTTGGTGGATTCGTACCCGAGATTGGTGGATTCGTACCCGAGTTTGGTAGATTCGTACCCCTTTATTCCATCTTCCATGATGGCAGGCAGGCCCTGTCATTGCATCCACCACTTAAGACACATACCCTGAGACACAGAGGCAATTGAGATGAAGGTTGCTTCTCATTGCTGACTCAACCAGAAAGTTTGTAGATAAGGGGTGGAGCTGCATGTGTTGATCAAGTGAACATGTGCAGTTTTCAGAATTGCTAGATTGTGCATATGCAGCAGGCATACGAAAATTCTTGATTTTCCCAGGACAGCTGTGATTTCTGTCATTGGCTAAGAACAATGGAAGGTGGGAAGAGGTTGATTTCTTACAAAATGGCAGAAAACTGCCTCTAAATCCTGCCTTATTTCTCTGGATCAACAAGGGCTAGAGACCTGCTTTTTTTTAAAACGAAAGCGGTAAATCCGGGCCATCTAATGGGCTAAGTGAGCACTGGGTAGCATGGCTAGAATCCAAGTAAAACCCAGCTAACCAGCAATATAGCAACCCTAACTAAAGCACACGTTTGGCCTAGCTCCAATGCACCACATTCAGACAAATCTATGGCTCCTTCCTGAAGGTTTTGTAGTTAGAGATATCATTACTCTTTGATTGTTCCACCAGTTTTCTGAAATGCCTGCCATGACTGATATTAATAGGTAGATATTAAATTTTTAGTTCATATTTCTTTGTACTTGGGGCCTCCTGGATTTGTATATATTAATACATTTATATCTTGGCTACATAATGCCTCTCTGTGGATTTTCATAGCCATTGGTATCCTCTATATTTGGGAAGAAAATGGCTTAGAAGCAGGTCTGTGATTCAACTAGGGAAATACTAGTCAATTAACTGTGGTTTTTGATTAACTTAATTAAATCGGCATAACTGAGCCTATGAATATACAGCAATAGTTATGAAGGGGGGTGATCATGCCTAGTCAAAAGCAAGTCCCACTAAATTATACTTACTCACATATAAGCCTTTGGGTGGTATTCAATGCTAGTCCTACTCAGAGCACACCCATTGAAGTTTAGACATGAGTAACCTAGGTTCATTAATTTTATTTATTTATTATTTATTTATTTATTAGATCTATTAGTCGCCCATCTGGCTGGTTGTCCAGCCACTCTGGGCGATGTACAGAATAAAAACATACAAATTTGAGTGGGTTTACTTTGAGTTGGACTTAGATTAATACAATCCTCTGTCTTTGTTTTATAGCAGGGAAGGGGGCTCTGCGGCCTTCCTGATAAGGCTGGACTACAGCTCCCATCATCCCTGACCCTTGGCCAAGCTGCCTGGGGATGATGGTTGTTGAACTCCAAAAACATCTTGAGGATCACAGGTTCCCCATTCCTGTTTTATACAATTAATGCATGTGTCACAGCTTGGGATGGGGGAGAAATTTGATTCTGTTCACATCTAAAGGTGAACCCACCTAATTCACACTTTCAGAAACAATATGTGAACCAAAACACAGCCATTCTTAGAAATTCAAATGTCTCCGAATTTTGAAATTCAGTTCTCCAGCTAAGTAAGCCAAGTATTGGGATAAAAAAGAGTAATACTAGGTAAAGTATGCATAGAAATGCATATGTAAGTGAAAATAACAGACAAACTGTATTATATTAGAGAAATGTGGTTTGCAAAAATGTATATATTAGAAATAAATTGCATGCAACAATGTGTATATTAGGAGAAATTCACACTCAAATACAGATGAATTTTCAAACTGCTGCAGAAATGTGGAGAACTGAACTTAAGGCTGTAAGAATGAGAAATGGAGAGAATCCAAAACTGTCAGATTCCCCCATCCCTAATCACAGCTCACAGCCGGCATTCCCTTCCATGTGAAAAGAAAGATAAATCCTTCTTTTTAAGAAGGTGCCTGCCAGCTGTGGGTTTGTAAGTACATAACTTTAAGAATATTTTACAGGTGGTTGTTTTTTTTTAAAAAAAGGATATCTGCCCAGTTCATTGGGTATACCTTTAAAATGATTTTTTTTTAAAAAATTAGCAAGTAAACATTGCAGCCTTCTTAAAAACGTTTACATTTTTTAAAAAATGTTTAACTATATTGTACAAATCACACAGTAAATTATGCTCTGTTTAGTTTTACACTCAGATACTGATGCTAACTTTGGCATTTTTGCAGGACACAAGCTGGGCTTGAAGACACCTTTATGACATACACAGTATATGATGATGCTGTCACAGTAAATTTGGTTCAAGAAGCCTGCAAAACACTAAGTTGTGAAATATTTTCTGGTTTGAATTATTATCTTTGTATCTTTTTAATTTTGCCTTATTTTTAAATTTATTTTTCTTTCACTTTATTACTTTAATTTAGCCTGATTTTATGTTTTATTATATTATCTGGTTTATGTTGTCTTTGTCTTATGTAATGGTATCATTTCAGAAGCAAAAGAGAAATGTACACCTCAATTCTGAATACGTTTAGTAAGAAACAAGTAAAATATATGACACAATCCTATAAATATTTACTCAGAAGTAAATTGCATCACGATCAAGGGGGATTAGTCCTAGGAAAATATTATACTATTACAACCTAAGTTCAATAGTGCTTGTTCCTAAGCAAACAGCATACAATTGCAACATGTATATGACTACCTGGGAGCAGAATAGACTGGTGGCTCCAATGTTTGTGGTGCAATGGATTAGCTCTGGGTTTTTAGCCCAGACTGTTAAAGAGCTGTCCAAGGTGCTTAACCTAGTTTGGGATTGGATTTCAGCACGTTGGACAGCTCCATGAAAGTTCAGACTACAACCCAAAGAGGATTCACTGCCCCACTGACATCAAAGTCACCAGGCTCCGCTGCCTGGGAGTAAGTCCCACTGAACTCATTAAAGCAGGCCTGACAACTTCAGAAATGGTACATAGTGTCTCTGACTTGACTAAGTAGCCTCACTTCAACTGAAGCTTCTGGGACATTATTTTAGTTCAGGGGCTGGGGATCTATGGTCCTCCAGAAATTACTAAACTCCTATCATCCCTGACCATTGGCTGAGGCTGATGGGAGTTGGAATCCAGAAACATCTGGAGGGCCCTAGATTCCCCACTCCTGCCTTAATTAATTATCCAGTCCCATTTACACCTCACCAGCTGCACCTCTTGCCCAGCAAGACAGTTAAATGGATGTCCTATTCAAAAACCAGCCTTGCTGTTGACGTTTCATCTGTTCATCCCAATTGCCATGTGAGAATTGTACACATTTATCTGGAAGAAGAAATGTTATGAAGAATATCTTATTATACTTGATGTGTCAAGGATGGCCCAATGGTCCTATACAAATGCAAAGGTGCTGCAAAGGGAAAAAGCATGCACGGCATCTTCATGAGAAAAGGCAAATTGCATACTTTCTGTTGTGCTCTGTTATAGGACTGATCATATGTTTAGCTGCAAGAGGAAACAAGATCCCTCTGAGCAATTGACAGAGCTCTGTATCCAGACAAGGATGTTAGACAGGGTGTGATCCTTTGAAGAAATATAATGGCTGCATTTTGCTCATGCTCAAGGTCTAAGTGATTCCAACCCTGTTCTTATTTGTTCATCTCCTTTATTTCTATTCAGAGGTGTCTGAAGAGGCAGTGCTAAAACTTTTTGGGGAATACTTTTTCAGTTTCTGTAAGATGTCAGGATATGATAGAATGCTACGGACACTAGGAGGAAACTTGATGGAGTTTATCGAGAACCTTGATGCCCTTCATAGCTACCTTGCCTTGTCCTATCAGGTACCTCCTCTGCTGTGTAGTGATAGTCCTGAAACATCCCATTTTAAGAAAATAAAAGAATAAATAATTTCAAAACAGGGTGGAAACCTGTGGCCCAGATCTGGTCTGCTAGCCCCTGCCAGAATTGGGCATTTCTTTTCTCTGTTGCAATGTCGGGGTGAGAGGAGAAGTTTAAACTGTTTGTTGTACCTGGGACAATGTGACACAGGACCGTTCTCTGCTGTGACGGTTTGATGTTAAACCTCTCCTCTCAGCTTAACACTGTGATGGCGAAAGCTCCCTATCAGATTGCTACAATGAAGCCAGAAATCCTGGGTTATTCCTTCTCTTGGCTGCAGGAGAGGAGAGTGGAGGAAGGAGTGTGTGACATAACACTAAGCCATGGTTAAGCATTGTGACTGAACCCTCCCACAGTTGGTTAAATTTTAATTCATGCTTTGACTATTCTCTGCTCTGACAGTCTGATAATTTTATTTGAAGCTATTTTGCTCCTTCAGTGGATGTAGTATCAGAAAGAATAATTGGAAGTGTTGAGGGAGAGGACAGGTTGCCTGCTACCATTTGATGACTTTATAACAGAATTGAATATCAAATGAAGAAAATTATGATGTTGGATTTGGTTCCATTAGTGTTGAGGAAGCATTAGGTGATTTTTAAAATTTACCCCACGCGTCATGAACAAATCCTCAAAAAATAAAGCAGTGAAGCGGCAACATAAGATGGGAAAATATAATCCCTAAATACATTTAGAAAAATATAATTCTGTAATTTTAATTAGTTTTCCAATATGTTGATATCTTTGATATGTTTAATAAAAATAATTCAATGTGATTTAGTGTTGCTTTAGTTACTTTAATGGAACCATGGCAGAAGTGCAGTTTCTCTCTCAAGGTTGTTAGAAATGCATCTCTTAAGAAAGTTGAGCATACAAACTGTATATGAAAATTTATTCAAGAAAATAAAGTAGGCATTTTTCTACTTAGGAAATGAATGCACCATCATTCCGAGTCGAAAAGACAGACGGGATGATGTTACTCCACTATTACTCTGATAGGAAAGGCCTGTGTCACATTGTCCCAGGTACAATGCCACAAGACCTTCTCAAGTTGTACTCTGGAATGTATATCACACAGTCATATCCTTGCAGGAACCTTTCTGATGGAGGCTGGTGACTCCTGTATTGGTGGGGCAGTGAATACGCTCTAGGGTTTAGTCTAAACTTTCAAGGAGCTGTTCAAGGTGCCAGCAGAAGGCTGTTTTTAAGCCTAGTTGCTACATTGGGGGGTGGGGGTGGGAGAATCTTCATGGAGAGAACAGCTGGGGACGGAACGGTTAACCCTCCATTCCCCCAGCTGCAATCTCCATGAAGATCACTCTACTTAAGTTAAAATGTTTTAATCCTAAGTGCTGGAGGTGAGGGGGGCGGGAGTTTATGTATGTGCATGCGAGAGAGTATGGGGTGGGTATACCCACTCTTAGCTTGGTTTCACTCACTGATGGCCTGTAGACCCCAGAGAGTTGGCAACGAGCGAATGCAGCCCTTGAGTTGAATAAGGTTCCTCACCCCTGGTTTATAGGAAATATATCAGGAACCAGGTGCTGCCAAAAGTAAATATTTAATAATTTATTCTTTCTTGCCTAGGAATTCTTGAAGCTGTGGCTAGAGATTTCTTTGACAGTGATGTGACACTGGAAATTCTTAATCAAAACATAGAAGAGGAGCGCACTGGGAAGAAGGAGCATGTGGTGTTTTTTCTTTTACAGAACAAGAAAGAAGCAAATAACAAGGTCAAAGAAATCGCATGTTGTACTGGTGGAGACTCTCAGGAGGATAAAGAGGTGATGAAATTAGTCCTGTAGAAGGGAGGGAGGAGTATTAGTTGTGAGTTATTGCAAACATTCTGCATTGAGAGAGAGGAACAACCTTAAAGATCTCTAAGATATTGTATGTATTAAGAGGAATTTGGTAGCGATTTTGAGTAATGTAAAAAAAGGATTCTCAAGAAGTAAATCAATGTGGAACAGGATGCCAAGAGGCAGATAATTTGAAAGCTACTGTAATTGAGTGATAAAGGGAGTTGCAGACTGTCTTCCCTGGAGGCTTTTCAAGAGAGTATTGAAAGGCACATATTGAGTAAGTTCTAAGCACAATATAGTCTTCCTTAGATAGCCAATATGATCCCTTCCTAATCTGTGATGATATAGCCATTTGCAGATGTTTTAACCAGATAGACCAAATGCACAATTGGGGGGAGGGGTCATGAAAGCAGGCGCCACCAACCTACCTGTATTTGTTTCAAAGTCTGAAGGACACCTATGTGCATATATCTATACAGATGTGGGGCTTTCTGTGAAAAGGCAGGGTTCCTGTAAGTAACATGAAGAGGCCCCTACACATGCATGGTTGACTATACACCATACATTTAAAGCACATGACTTCCCCCAAAGAATCCTGGGAACTGTAATTTGTTAACAGTGGTGGGAATTGTTGCTCTTTGAGGGGTAAACTACAGTTCCCAGGATTCTTTGGGGGAAGTCATGTGCTTTAAATGTATGGCGTGTATGCAGCTGTGTATACACATTAGCTCAGATGTTGAAATGAATGTGCAGTGCCACTACATGGTATCCATTTTACCTAGTTAGGACTGTAAAGTGCTGAACTTCAAGGGACACAGCATGATGGCGTATTGAATGCATCGCCCTCCATGTGTGTGGCGAAATGGATGCATACAGATTTAATGCTCATGCTTACTACCTTCTATGGCAGCCATCAGGTGGCTGTGTGCAAATGGTTATAGAATATGAGCATGAATTATTAAATTTTAATTACCATAATGTTCTACTTTTCTGTCAATGTTCTATTTAGAGACTGGATGCAGTGATTCAGAAAGAAAGGGGAGAATCTAGATTGCACCATCTAGAAAAGAAATCCCACTGGGACATTGTGAGACATATTGTGAAATTTAGGAGAGGTAAGTTAGTTCCTTTTTAACTTTTAGCGTGATTATTGAAATGAAATATAGGCCTCAGCAGTGTAAATAAGAGGCCATTCATGGATGTAAGCATAATTACAGAAAACTTCTAGATGATATCATTATTTTGTGTAATAGAAATGGGATACATTGCTTTTTGAAAAGCATGGTTGCTTCATTCTTTTTGGACAACAAAACACAATTCCTTGATTTGCTCTCCATAGCAATAACCTGCTTCTCAGTTTCACTAACTCATCCTTAAGTTCAGGTCGGTGAAAGGCTGGGATTTTATGCTGTAGGCAGAAATACCCACCCCTTAGGATTGCACACACTGAATCTGGTGTCCTGCTCTGAATTTTGAATATTCTGTCATTTTCCCCCAATAAAAAACAGCTAAGTTTGTGCATGTCTTTGAAATTGTGTGGGCTGTTTCTGCAGAATCCCTTATTGTCCATGGGGCAGAACTTCAATGCCATGTGTGCATAGTTACCCTCACAACCTTCGTGTGTCCCAGAATAACCAATACAAAAGTGCAGGGGGTTGGGAATTCTAAATAAGAAAGGAAGAATATGTCAATTTCAGGTCTCTCAGTCTCATTTTTCCAGTCTTAAATTCTGTTCTGCACATTTCTGCAGCAATTTGTGATTTTTAAAAAATCCCCATGAAAATTCTTCAGCATTTTAGTGCAAATTTCTCCTAACAAACACACTTTTGTATGCAATTTTTCTAATATACACATTTTTGCAAACCAATTTTCCCTAATATGTTCCCTAATATAATATGTGAAGGAAGACATAAACCAGTCCAAAATGGAGAATAATCTAGTTACTGCATACAGATGAAATGTGCAAATTTAAGTAAAGATTCTCTCTGTGCGCTGTCTAGCATTTTCTGTTTCATATCATAGGGGACCTTTTATGTACTTTGGAGCCACTTTTCCCTGAGAAGCTTTGGGTTGAGGAGAGAACATTCTGCTGTGCATTTCCTTTTCACATTGTGTTTGACAAAACAGTAAGTTTACAGTTTGTCTGAATACTTGTAAATAATGATTGGAATGGAGACTGTTGTTGGATTGGCCCCAGAGTGGTGATGAAGTGTATGTAAAGTTTTAAAATTACTTTCCCTGTAAAGGAATGCTGTAAATTTTATTTGAGTCTAATGCTTAAGATTAGTCCTATAACTATGCTGAGCAACTGTTTAAAGTAGGATCTTCTTTGATTTTGAAGGGTTTTTTTGTTTGTTGTTGCTTCTAAAGACAGTTTGAAAAGTCTTTTTAGCCATGGAATTATACTGCCTTTCTGTCTACTCCTCAGCTGAAGATAAAGCAGGCGGGTGTAAATATTCAGAAAATTGTACCAGGATTGCAGATACCTGGAACCAAATTAGATGAATATTTCTCTATAGTTCATCCACAAGTTACGTTCACAATTTTCAGCATACAGAAATTTATCAACAGTCAGTTTGTTCTCAAGATACGAAGGAATACATTGCCGAAATTGTGGAGGAGAGGGCCCATGCTAAAGCTCAGAGGTAACATACAAAGTTGCTTTTTGCAGACATTTGAATTCTAAGAATCCTCATGCAGGCACTGAAATAGCAAGGAAATTTAGGGAACAACAAGTGGAATTTTATATAAAAATAGTTGGAAGGCTTTGGAATCACACTGAGGAAAAAAAACTCCCACCATTTCTAGCAATTGTATGTATGTATGTATGTATGTATGTATGTATGTATGTATGTGAAGCCAGTGCAAAGAGAATATGGTCTGATGGTCCCTGATCCTATCAAAGGTGTTTACTCATTAATCATACAGGAACTTTCCTTAGCAAATGAAATGCTACCATAATTGTGCTCATAGACAAAACAAAACAAAACAAATATACAGCTCTATTACCCTTTTGATTTTTATGGCAGAATATTATTTGCCCTTTTTGTGTATTGTATTTACATATTTTATATGTGATAAATATGACAAAGGCTGAGAAAACCTGTTGCCCACCTATCCTTTACCTGCCCTTCCTTCTTCCTCAACTCTTTCAGCGCCTCACAAAATACATTCAAAAATTTGCACCCAATTCAAAATCTCAGATATAATAGGGTAATGATGCATTTGCAAGACTTGAGGTTTCCAGCTGTAAAGTAAGTTAGCAATGGTGTTACACAGCTAAGATTCCATTTGACTAATAGGATTAAGCACACTGGAATATCATTCTATAATGCACATATGTATTTATTTATTTATTGTTAATGAAAAGGACAAATGATCTGGATGGATTCCTTCCAGTGCATGATGTACTTGTGCTCACCAAAGCTGCGCAGTTTAGAGGAGCTGGAAGAGCAACAGATGCACCTTTCTGACATTGCACAGCATGACACAACAAGGGACCTCATCCTCTTCAACCAGCAACGGCTGGCAGAGATAGAGCTATCCAACCAGCTAGAGAGAAAGAAGGAAGAGCTAAGGATTCTTTCCAAAAACCTGGAGGTGGAAAAGAAGAAATCAGAAGCTTTACTCTATGCCATGTTGCCAAAGCATGTGGCCAATCAACTTAAGGAGGGCAAAAAGGTGGAAGCAGGTAGAGTGCTTCTGTTGTCCTTAATGCTTTTGTGGAGGTTATTATACCACTGTAATGTTTTGAAAGTATGAACAGCTCACAAATGGCAACTGGAAAATTATAGTAAAACAACACAAACACACACACAGACTCCCAACCTCCTCAGGACTCCAAAACACAAGTCTGCACATGCACACACACAAACAGAGCCAGGGGCTTCCAAACACACATGGACTCCCCCCCCCCCCGGGGCTCCCAAACACACACACATACAACACTCCAAATACATACATGCACAGACAGGCAAGTTCCAAAACTGTCCCCACCCCCGACAACTCCCAAACCCCTATCCCCAGCCCCAGGCATCTCCCAAACAGACCTTCCTCCCACAGACAACTCCCAACCCCCGGCAACTCCCCAAAGGCCCACTTCCCCCAGGCAACTCCCAAACACCCCCCAGGCACTCACTGCCACCCCATTTAGGCAATGTATGGGCTTCCTGCCTGCCCAAGCTGCCACCACGTGTCAACCACTTACTGATGTCCCATGTTGTCCCTGCCACTCCCCCAACCCCGCAGTCCCTTGCTTGCTCCCCCACCATCCTTGCTTCCCTCACTCCTTTGACTTGCTTGCCTGCTATCCTGCTGCCATGCCACGCCTCCATGTGTGGTAGCTTGACAGCTTGCAAAAATTTCAGCTGAAATGCTTGTGGAGCTATAGTTAGCTGCTTTAAGAATGTTGGACACGTTGCCATCTAAAGGAACACTCCAAGCTCAAGATCCACCAGGATAAGTAAGTTAGGAACTGGCGGATCTCCAGCTCAGCCAAGGCTACACCAGCATAAGTCCCCACCCAACCCGGACTCAGCTGGAGATATGCCAGCATAAGTCCCTCATCCAGGCTCAGGTGGCTCAGCTGAGGCCAGTGTAATTCTCCAAAAAGGGGTGGGGCAGGACCAGGGAGGGAGGACTTGCATTGGATCCTAATTCTGTTCAGCTCAGTCACATGACCTGGTAACCTGGTGGAACTTACACTGGCAAAAAGAGTAGTATAAATAAAATTATTTTAAAGGCTTTACTTCCCTCTGCTAGGTTTAGTCCAACTCAGCCACCAGTAGCTTTGCTACTGAACAAGGTTTGGATCTGGTGTACTTTACGCCAGCTTCCCATAGTTAGGATTGTTCCCTAAGACAGTTACCTAGACCCAAAAGGATTCAGCTGATATTTTATTCATTCTTTGCATACCATAACATTTTTTTCTTGTTTGCAATAAAGTTGAAAACCAGAAGGGTTTTGCTGAGCAAGGTTGTAAAACTACTACATTTCAAGAACTGTGCAGGAAAGTCCTGTCTAGAGGTGTCCTCCTTACAGTGTCTGAGATTACATGCAAAGGTCTGCTGCCTTCACCAACTAACTTACTGGTCCAGTAAAATGTAACAACTAAACCACTTGAATCCATCACTAAGGGTAAAAACCTTACACAGATTCAGGTAGGTCACGCATGCTGGGATTGGGTTGCCATCTCTATCAACAGAATGACTGAAGCAATTGGCATGGTTCCTTAAAGGAAGGTTTTCCATTAACTGCATAGGCTAGCAAAGAGAAAGTGTCTTATTATTCTTGTCATACTTAAAAAAAATCCTAGTCTTTCAAAAATAGCCATTCTTTTACTTTTTCCCTAGGAGATTTTAGCGCCTGCACAATACTTTTCAGTGATGTAGTGACCTTCACAAGCATCTGCTCTGTCTGCGAACCTATTCAGATCGTGAACATGCTTAATTCCATGTACTCCAAGTTTGATCGATTAACTAGTGTCCATGGTGTTTACAAAGTAAGTATCCCTGTGACTTACAAACATATGCATCGCTTATTGCAGTTTCCCCACTCATATTGCTGCTTATACCCATCTGTATGAAGTCATATTGATCGAAAATAATTCTTCAGAATGATGGCAGCAAGAATGAGAATGAAAACTGAAGGCCATTCGCTTGTTATAAATGTTAAAGCATCAAGCTCTTCTAGACCAGCAGCTCCCTCATATCATCTTCCTCTCCAGATGGCCAGTATCCTGGCCACCTTCCATTTCTGTAAAGATTTACTTTGCTACCTAGAGAGTAAAATGCACCACCACAACCCTTTAGAAGATTTTTTAAAAATAATAACGATATAATAGCTAGCCAGGACAGATTAATGTTGCCATCCGACATTGCCTGCCTGCTGCTTGCTCATTAATAAGCCTGACTGGGGCAAATGGCACAGGATTCTCATATCTTAGCAGCCCTTGATCCCAGGTGAAATATAGGAAGCATATACAGTATAAAGGTATCTCCCAGCAAGCAACGGAGAGGAGGAGAGCAGACATGGCATGTGGGGCCAAACAGGTGTGAGTTTGTATGTGGGTGTGTTTGTGAGTGTGGGCACAAGATAAGCTTCCATATGTATGAACAGCTGTAAGCTTCAGCATTGCCCTTGGCATCTTTTCAAGGTTAGGTATTTCCATGCCTGCAGTATGTCTCCCCATTGCCTTACAGGTGGAAACAATAGGTGATGCCTACATGGTTGTAGGAGGGGTCCCAGTGCCTGTTGCCACTCATGCTGAAAGAGTGGCTAATTTTGCCCTGGGCATGAGAATTGCTGCAAGAGAAGTTATGAACCCTATAACTAATAAGTCTATACAGGTACATTTTAAGACTTTGATCACACAATCGTATTGCATGCCTACTCAAAAGTAACTCTCACTGAGTTCCTGTACTCAGTATAAGTGTTGGCCTAAATGACCTCCCAGATCCCTTCCAACTCCATGATTCTGTGACTGAATGATAGCCCCAGCTAAATAAACACAGGATTTCAGCCTGTAGCAAACAAAAATATAAAGCCATTCCACCTGGCTGCAGCAGAGGGAGAGGTAAGGCAGCCCAGCCCATTGGGACTGGCTGCCATTTGGTGGTTCCTCTCTTTCTCTCTGTGCTATCCTACCTGTCATTAAGCATTTTATGTAACTCAATATGAAGAATTAGTACCTGAATTTGCTCATTATCCTGTTTTCTCCCTCCACTTCCTTTTTTCGTTTGTGTCACGTTAGATTAGGGAATGTGTTGCTTTTTAAAAAAATCTTTGTACAGCACCCAGAGAAGTTCAGGCACTTTGTTAATAAATATTGCATCCCTCAGTTACATAGATTGAGGTGACACTTGGCACACATAGATCAAACCAGGTGCCTGAGACATTTTTTTCTGAATGGGGCTTTATATGCCTGTTACAAAAGCACATTTAGATCATCTGATGGCGTATCATTATGAAGACATAACCAGTTTCCCTGATCGGTGTTAGACAATAATGATGTAGCCAGCAACATCTCCTTGAGTCGTTCCTCCTCCTGCTGCCACAAGATGAGTGACAGATGGTGCATTCTGTCAAGGTCCCAGGCCAGGGCTGGGTAGTGCATGGGGGAGGGCTGAGTATGCTCAGTATTGCATCCTTCTGACATCTTTCGCTTAGAGCATGTACACTACACAGGTCATTTTCACATTTAAAGAATACACATCTTCATTCATGAGTATTTGGAGAATGTGAAATTATGAAATTATAAGATGAGAAAGAGTTGCATCATGTTATGGAAATTAACGAGTTCACGCCTGCTATTTTGGTAATGTGTGAAGCAACTGTCTTCTTTGCGACTCTAGCCACATTTTTACTTGATTTTTATTAATTTTATTTTTACATTGCCTATGCTTCCTTTTGACATTAAATACTCTGAGTTCCTTACACAAACAACAAATGTAACAAGATAAAGACACATAAAATAGTGGTTAAAATCTGGCAGCAATAAAGTCATCACAACTTAACAATTGAAAGTCTGGGGTGGCAAAGTAGATGCCAGGCAAGCCTCTCTAGGGAGAGATATCCATAAATGGGGTGCCATCACTGAAAAGGCCTTTCGCCAGCCTTTATTTAGCCTAAAAGCTGCAATCCTGTACATATTTACTTGGGGGTATCATTGGCTTAACAGGACTTACTTCTGAATAGATGTGCATGAACAGATTGCACTGCATGGCTTCAGTCCTATATATACTTAATTGGGTTTAAGTTCCATTAAACTGGCTGAGATCTGTGTAAACATGCATGAGATCAGGCTGTATGGAATTGAGAAATTCTAGTTTCTAAACACAGCATGGAGTTGGAATGCCAAAGTTATAGCTGCATGACCAGCTTTCTTTTCCAATAAAATTTGTGTTTGACTTGACAATATTTGGGACCCAGGAAGCCCTGTATTTCTTAGAAAATCCAACGAGGTTGTTATCAGCCTGAGTGTATGACCAGAAGTGTTTTGTTTTGAGCTAAAACTCTATTCCTTAAGAACATGTGAATTTGAAGGCTTGCCACAATGTAAGCAACCATTCAGTTATATAAAGATATTTCACTTACTCTCTCTAGAAGCGAAAGCATTTTTGAGTGTACTCTTTTAGGTATTCTTAAATGATGTCCTTGCTAAATGTAGAATTAATGTATACAAAATTGCTAAAAGTAAACAAATTAAGAACATGGGCTCCTGCTGGGAGGAAGGGCAGGATAGAAAGAAAGAAAGAAAGAAAGAAAGAAAGAAAGAAAGAAAGAAAGAAAGAAAGAAAGAAAGAAAGAAAGAAAGAAAGAAAGAAAGAAAGAAAGAAAGAAAGAAAGAAAGAAAGAAAGAAAGAAAGAAAGAAAGAAAGAAAGAAAATCAGATTATTCCTTTTAGTGTTGTAATAGAGAACATACTTTTCTTATTGCATTTATGCCAACAGATTAGAATCGGGGTGCACACTGGACCAGTTTTGGCTGGAGTGGTTGGGGAGAAAATGCCCAGATACTGTTTATTTGGTGACACTGTCAATACAGCTTCTAGGATGGAAAGCCATGGGCTCCCAGATAAAATCCACATGAGCCCAACAGCATGCAGGTAGGAACCTGCAAATAAATAGCAACAGGGGGGAAAGCAATAGATTTACATTGGCTATTCAAGGGTTATCAAATTGCAGGCACTTTGTGGGGTCTCCTGTGCAGCTCACAGCACCCCAACATACTCCACACAAATTATTGAACTATCTTCAGGGTTAGGTAGTGATAGCTTTTGTAGGGCAAAGGGGCTGACCTACTAATGGGTGCTACTGCCTTGCTCCTACTCCATCCATTCTACACATTAATAGCAAATTTTCTGACAGTGGATCCTTCCTTATCTAGCTAAAATGGCACCATCCACATACAGGCTTGGGGAAAACCCCAGGGGGTTGCAGAAGTACAACAAATGTTTAGGGGGAAAACTTTAAGGGGGGGAGCCACATAAACATCCACTGAGGACTGAGCATGCTCAAGGGGCACAGAATGCTGACCAATGTGGGTGGGGAAATGGAAAACAAGGGGGAGAAATAAAAGAATGGTGGACCTTGGAAGAGGACATAGCTGGCTGGAACACTGAGCAATTGCAACATTTTGTTGCAAGTCCCACATTTTGTTGTAAATTCTATTATAGCCTTTCCCAATCCAGATGTTGCTGAACTACAATTCCCATCATTCCTGACCATTGGCTGTGGTGGCTGGGGCTGATGGGAGTTTAGTTCAACATTTGGGGAGCCAAAGGTGGGGAAAGGCTGTTCTATTAGATGCATAGGTGTCAAGGAAGGTGGAATTTGCCAGCATTTGCAGCAAAAAGGAAATAGTGTGGAATGGGGTGGAGTGGTCTTTGGTCAGCACACCATTTGACAAGAACGCTTAGGTAGGCAGGATCATGAAGGGCAGATGTTTAGGCACATTAACATTTTGGAGGTTACAGTGAATGAATTGTTAACCCCACATTTGTTGTGCTTCTTGTGCGGAACAGAGCATTGCCACACCAAATGTTTGAGATGGTGGAAAGGGGAGAAATAGAGGTTAAAGGCAAAGGAAAAATGACAACATATTTTCTCAGGCAAAACCTCTGTGCCACTGAGAAGGAAATAATGGGACGAGCCAAAGAGACATCTGGTAATGTGTTGGCAATATTGTGTGTGTGTGTGTGTGTGTGTGCCAGAGAGAGAGAGAAAGAGAAATTCTTGCCATTATTTAGTATTTATAATATCATCATATGTTCCCTTTTCCTGTACTTTGGCAACTCTTCTCCCAGTGCATCTAGGTTCTGTAATGAAAGTGCTCTGCCATAAATCTACATCCTGGGACATACCTATGCCAACAGATTGATGTATTCATCTCTGCTATATCACTCCTCTTACGGTCTACAGCTAGGCCGAGCTCTTATGAAATCAAATGTATTTGTATTGTCCTGCCTTTTCCCCCCAGCATCTATGTGAGCTATTTCTCCCTCTTTGTAAATAAATCTACCAAGTTTCAAGGCCACTATGGATATGAAACAGACTCCAAAGTAAAGTTCATATCCTGTTACAATTGTTAACCTTTAGAAAGCACAAGATTCTTACTTGCCTTTTCCCCTGGGATTAACCTGTCTCACATGTTATAATACAAAAATGGAATTCCCAACTTGGATTCAGATAAACCAAAATAAAAACTGACCAAATTTCAGAGAAACAGGCAAAAATTTAATTTAAAAAATACAATAACAATTCTGCCTCAATATGTTGGCTGGTATTTCCAAGCTGAGGTACTTTAGACATTCTTAAGGTTTTTAGATGTTCTTGAAGGTTTTTAGATGTTGTTTTAAATATATTTTTGTTTTATTTTGAGTAAGGGAAACTAGCAATAGTAAAGGGATACTTGATGCCTTAACCTGAGGAATACTTTACATATTTATTAGAAGTATTTATAGGCCACTCTTCAGCATACAATCCTACATACAACAACATAACAGTGGGGGTATTTAGAGTAGTCAGTCCATATTTTTAAATGAACCAACCCAATTCATACTTCCTGGACTGGTATGCAGATTGGAACACAGCTACCTGTTACTTTTTGCAATTTTTCAAATTGTGTGATATATTTCACAGCTCACAAAATATACCAAAATGCATACAACAATGCATATTTTTGTGCCATCTTTAAACATTCACACATTTGATATGGAAATGGGATGGGAATGGACTTACGAATGAACACATGTAAAACTGAAATGGAGTGGAAATGGAAACTGATGAATCCATCTCCATGTTAGACAGGATGATCAATAAGAAAGCATGCTAAATCTATTCCAATTTCTTCCTGTTCAGCCCCAAGTACTCTAACAATTAAGGGAAAAGTGATCCAAAACTGCAGGCAGCCTGACAACAAAAATCATATCACCTCTACTTATGCCCACATAGCAGTGCAATGTTAAGCCAAAGTTTCCAGCATTTCATATTTTCTTTCTGAACTTATTTTTCAATAAAGAGGCATTTTAAAAATCCCACCATGTATTCAAGGACCAGTTTATTTGAAAAACACAACTGACCTTTCTTTGGTGTGCGTTAAAAATAATTTATTTAGAATTCTCAGCATTTATCATTGTTGACACTGAGCCCTTTTCTCTCTCTCCCTTTTTTTTTTGTTGAGGCAGATGCTTTGGTAAGTCAAGATGGCAAGAATGTTGTAATGATGAAGTATGTTGAAGAGCTGATTGCAGCCAGGGATGTAGAATACAGAGAAGATGCCCAAGGTTTGTTTCAACATTCACCAGTTCCACCCAGTGTGTCAAAACAGTGGGATCAGGATTGGCTACCATACTCATGTTTGTCTCCCCATTTTGGAGAGGGAAGGGAAGTGAATAGTCTCACTGTCCCTCACAATTTATAGTGGCCTCAAATAAATCTGCTGCCACAGTGAATCAAGAAGGCTGTGAGAATATAGGGTTGGATCCAATTGGTGCCCTTCCTTGATCGCAAGGGCTTCTGATCCCAATGAAAGAGGGGATTTTTTAACACACACACCCCCGCAGCTTCTAGCACCCTCCACATTTTTGGGAGTGCTGAGGACTACGAGGGAGAGGAATAATGGGCAAAAATCTCCTCTCCATCTCTCAGGAAGTATCCAATTCACAGTAACAGCAGCCCCACCCCATAAGTTCAATATACCCACTATAATGTAAGAATCTAAATACTACAATCTACTACAAGGGAAAGGGAAACTGTTCACTTTGCATAACAAAACAACACGTCTACCGCAGTATTTTCTCTGCAAGTATGGCTATTAGATGCACAAACACATAAGTTCATATTCAGAAAGAAGCATTGAACTCCATCCAATATTGCAGGCTATCAATATCCATGAGAGTAACTGCCCTCTCTTGTGACAACAGACCAGGACAGGGACTAGGATGACTAACACATTGGTTCTAAAGTAGAATGTTCCAAATTATTTTTCTCACACCTATGTTTTCTTCTCCCTGGTTACCTGTTAGGGACTGAAAGTTATAATCCCCAAGGAGAAGATTCACAAGAGGAAAATGAACCTTCACTTTCTAATCCGTTAATGTCAAAACACGCTGGCACCCAGCAGGCTCCCTCAGCACTTTGCATTATGTTTTAGAAAAAAGAAAGGAGTTCCGTGGTTGTATGACAGATGAGAACTCATTATGGGTGAGAACTTTCAAGTTACCTATGCTACAGCCTGGAATTTAATACTATGCATACAATTAAAGAAAAGCCAAAGGGAGAAACAGATGGGGCTATTTATTTCGTCTCTTACAGAACTTGATGTTCTTACGGGCCAAACATGAAGTTTCATGTACTTTGAAGTTCTTTCCTTCCTCTTATGTTTGGCCACATTACTCCCACATTGGGATGGGGGAAGTCTCAGTCAGTAAAGTTTTCCCTTCTATGCAAAACTAACAAACCAATAAACTGAAGCTGAATTCTGCCAAGACAGATGCCTTGTGGGTGAGTGGTTCCTGGGTCCAGGAGTTCTGGATAGGGTTGCACTTGCTCCTGGATTTGTCACTAGAGACCCAAGTAGCCTCAGTGGCTCAGAGTGCCTTTTACCAGCTTCATCTGTTACGTCACCTACAACCATTCCTAGACATAGGTATCTTGCCACCATGGTCTATGCATTGGTAACCTTGTCTGGTACAGAATGTCACAGATAGGCTGCTGTTGGGAGTAACCTACTGGTAGTATGTTAACACTGCTGTTAAAAGGTTTGCACTGGTTATAATAAGCCAGTGGTCCAAGTTAAAGTTTTAATGCTGGTGCAAAAAGTCCTCAACAGCCCATGACTCTCTTTCCTACAAGACTGCCTTTTCCCATATTACTTTGCTCAAATTCTTAGGTCATCAATTGAGGCCCTCTTGTGGGTGCCACATACCTCAGAAATTTGTTTAAGGTGTCAATCAATCAATCAAATTTATTACGGTCATAGACCAGCAAGTGTTTAAGGCGTTATTCAGGCAGAGATTTTAATATGGTGGCATCTACACTTTGGAATACAATTCCCCTGGAAATTACACTGGCACCAGCAATTTGTTCTTTTAGGCAACTTCTTAAGACTTTTCTATTCAACTAGGTTTTTTCAGGGTATCGGTGTTGGTTTTACAGATTGATTTAATCATTTTTTTAAAAAACGTATTTTGTTTTTATTTCCTTATATTCTAATGTCGGGCAGTTTATACATTCTTTCAGTAGCTATTGCTACTATGAAAGTCAGATTCATACTCAGTTGTTTTGTACTGCACTTTTAATAGCTGATGAATGTGGTGTACTCATGGAAACAATACAATATATGAGGCAGGAACTCATTTCAAATTGTCTATCAGCTTCAGTGAGCAGGGATGTCTGTCATTGCCAGCAGCCTATACAGACCAAAATGACACTTTTTATAAGATACAGGAACTCCCTCAGACTCTAGGCTTGGCAACCCTCTCCCTCCTTTCAGGTGTACACAGTGTAATCCTAAGCACACTTGCAAGGGAGCAAGTTCTATGGCACTCAGTAACACTTCAGAGTCAACACTAGGCTTGCACTGAGAGTGATGCTTAGCATTATTCCCACCTTTGCCAGGTAACCCATCTAAGTAATTTTGGTTTTGTGATTGTTCTAAATATGAGTTATGTCTAAAAAGGCTCTCTTAAAATGGCCATACTCTGATGAATATTAATGGAAAAAATTGATGTTTTGTGAAAATAAAAAGGGTATATCTTTACACCCACCTCATGCAAGCACAAGACAGGGGTTTAAAAGCAGCACAAAACAGGCACCACATAGTTGGCACTTTGAATAAAAAGAATACTAACTATACATCTACATTGGTTTTGCCCTTTGACAAACAATGCACAGGCAGCACACGTTTTCAATAGAGTCTGTCTGAAATAGTGTTGAACTTACTTAACCCCCTTTCCCACATCTCAGTTTAACACAAGATGAAATTATATGATCACATCTGATGTGATGGAAGCAAGCTAAAAAGCAAAGAATCTACCTTTTTTTGTCATGGCAAGACCTCTCTCTGTCCATGTCTTTCCCTTAAACGGCTGGCTTTAGCAAGTATCTATTAATTTGAAGCTGGCAAGTCTCTTCCTGCTCAGGGATCCTGGGACTGCAAAAGACAACTTCATCTCAGACTTCCTCAGGGAAACTTTGAAGGTTTGCTGGCATTAATAATTATCAGCAAAGGGCTAGAGGGGCTGCACTAGCTTAGGTCACAGATGAGCCCAAGAGGATGTCACTAGAAATAAAAGCAGTTATCCCTGTCTTGTGAATCGGTATACCAGTGACACCTCCCCTCCCACAAATACCTTTGTTTAGAATCAGCCCAGACCAAAAGACCAAGCCTTGGTACTTTCTGAAATAAGATATACCATTTCTGCTGATGCTGAGTGAGCTATGAGACACTCAGCTTATCGAGTTCTTAGAACGAACACCACTTGGCAACTTGTATAAGTCAGCCCACCTGCAGTGAACTTGAAAGATGTATAGTGCAACTGTAGACTTGTTTACTCAGAACTAGGTCTCACTGTGTTCAGGGGGGAGAGGTTATTCCCTTAGCTTTTCCTGTTATGAAGTTCGGTTTTTCATAGGCACTAAAATAAGCATATCAGGTCCTTTTAGATTTACTATACTCAAAGTGCAGATTCTATTTCCAATTACGTTGTGTTTGTACTTACATTTACAAGCTAGATAAGTGGAAGTGGTAGCAATGTGATACTTCCTGATTTCCTTCTCCACCATTGTGGTTGGAGCTTCAGTGCTGAATTTGTTTAGGGCGCTAATCCCTGATTTAAAGTGAAAGCATTGACTTGGGAAGAAGTTTACATAAAGTTTCTATGGTCCTGGTTGCTGGGAGGTATCTACCCCACAGAACGATGGAAATAATCATTTACTTGAATGTTAAGATGGAACATATGTACTATCCTAACTTATCAATCTCATTCTCTTCTCCCTTTTTATATGTATAAATTGTTGAATTCATGATAAAGTTGAATATGTAGTTTAAAATACCATGCTTTAATTTACATATGCATTTTATTCTTAAACAATTTTTAGTAAAACAATTTTACAGAAACAAAATCCCATATACACGAACATACAACTATGCATAAAGAGGCATGGTGGCGGTGCTGTACAGATAAATGGGGACTCAATTTCCGATTAGGTCTAGTGTTTATTCACATGGTGGCACATTATGCAAACCGGTCCAAATAGCGGAATGCTTACTCACTTGCTGTTGCCTGTGAAAGGTTGCGTTCTTGTTATGCTACAAGTACTGACAGATATTCTGAGCAGTGGATACTTGGAGGTGCCGTCCACTCTTTCCAACATTGAACTAGGAGACTTTTGGCTATCAAAAGGGCTGAGAAAGTCCAACCATGTTGCCCTTCTATCACTGGAATGTAGCTGAGCCTACCATTGACACCTAGGAACCTTTAAAGGTTTCTCCAAGACAAAGAAAATGCAAATTGTTACCTCCAACCAAAATGGTGCCACCATAGAGCAGAACCAAACTATGTGTGCCAGTTGTTGGTGTTGTATCACAAAACAAGCAATTGTCTATCACTGAAAGATGTTTTTGAAAAAGATGGGGGGTGCCTAATATATTCTAAAGACCATTTTTTGTTGTATTAGATGCAGTCATGAGATTAGGGAATTCAACTTCCTAGGTAGCCTTTCCCAAACTTTGGGTCCCTAGCTGCTGCTGGACCACAACCCCATCATTCCTGACCATTGGTCATGCTGGCTGCGGCTGATGGGAATTGTAATCGAACAATATCTGGGGACCCAAAGGTTGGGAAAGGCTGTTCTAGAGGCTAATACAACCTTCCATTGTCTCTTATGTACTGGGCATTCCACCTCTCTGTTCCACTCCTTCCTCAACCCATGCACATTAAAATTGGCCTTATTTAACACAGCTTTAAAGAGAGTGAATGTGGATTTAGGATGTTGGGCTGACATAATCATAAGTTCCGCCATATCAGGAGAATGAGATGCACTGAGAGCCATAGGGCCAAATACAGAAGCCAGATGTTGCAACAGAGTGTGTTGCCATTTTTGCAGGTGTGAGAAGAAAAACTCCCCATCTTGATGAATCAGGTGGTTTAAGATGACCAGCCCCCACCCCTTTGGACTAGCTTTTCCAAAGGAATGCTCAACTTCCAATTTTCAGATAGTGCGCTTAGCTTAACCAGCAATGAGCAGTAAGACCAGACCAGACCACCATCCTTCTCATCTGCTCCTTGTTGGTTTTTGTGGGGTAGGGGATGGGGAGAAGAGTAGCCTTGCTTCGTGGCTATGTTGCCGCTCACCCGCTTTCCTACAGTGGAGGAAGATATCCTCAACTGGGCTGCTCTTTCCACTCACTTAAGGAGGCAGGATTATGCAAAGCAGGCTTGTGACATGCCCTCGGGGGGGAGCCCACCCATCACCAGTCTACTTCCCGTCTTACTCCAATATAGGCTGATGCTAAGCTCCAGACAACCTGACCTTTCCTCATTCAAACAGGTGTGCTTTCAAACAAAGGAAGAGAGATTGGGAATGGACACAGCCCCCAAACAATTAAAGCAAAGTTGACCAGAGGCACATTTACACAAAATGGCCAGCTGGAGGATACAGGGAAGATTTACTGTTGTGTGTGCATTCTTCTAAATAAGCTACACTGGAGTTTGCTAGGGGTAGAGGGAAAGCACCTAGCTGCCAAAGAATGCCATTTTCCTAATTGTGGTTTGAGTGCTGAAAAAGTGTAGTATCCCCACACCAAAACCTCTGCCTTGAGGGAAGATAAGAATTATATACAAGGGGTGAAAAGTGTATGTTCCTTTTTTTTATCATTAATTTTTATTCAAAGTTTCAAAAAACAAAACAGAACAAAAAAATTAATAACTAATACAATAAAATAAAATGTTGACTTCCGATTTGTCGCAGATCAGTTATAGATCTATAATATATAACAAACCTGTCTCTTAATATATTACAAAATCACTTTCCTCCAGTAATCTTAATTAATCATCAAATCTCATTAACATTACTTTATTCTTTCCGCAAAAAGTCAAAGAGAGGCTTCCACTCCTTGAGAAATATATCCATCGATTTTTCTCCAAATAAACATGTCAATTAATCCATCTCATCAAGTCTGCTAGGTCCAGTAGTTTCAATAGCCATTCTCAGTGTTAATTCCATCCTTGCACCCATAATAATCTTGCTGTCATAGTCATAGTCATATAATAAAAGTCTGATAGGAATTTCTTTAATTACAAATATTTCCTTGCCATCAATTCCGAATGTACCACTGAAATATTGTTGTAAAGCTGCATCTCTGCTCCTCCTTTCCACAGAATGCACCATCACATCTCCCGAGAGTTTTTCCATTGTCACACATCTGGAATTAATTCTGTAAACTTTCTCAATTTCAAGTTCCATCAAATCCTTCCAATCCAGGAATTTTTTTGAACCGTTGATATCTTTATCTCTAATCTCTTCACCAATTCCTTCAAAGACAGCGCTGAATTCCAAACAGTGATATTTGTCTCCAGGATCCATCACAGCCATAAAATCCAAATCTTTTTCCAAGTCCATATTTGATATATCTATTCCAATCTCCAGGGCTTGAACCTTTCCTTTAATTTTTCTTTCATCTTCTTTTATTTGTCCAGCCATATCTTTGGTCTCATCCACCTCCCCTCTCACAGAATCCTGAATTTCCTTCAGCTCCTGTCTCATTTTGCCAAATTCACTTTTCATCTCTTGTCTGCTCTGTCTCAGCTCCTGTCTCACCAGCTTAATCTCATTCATTATTTTCTGAAACATATCTAGATAGAGAACCCCTTCCTGTACATCCAGGGTCTCAGCCACCTTCTTGGTTGTCATTCTTAACTATTCCCAAGCAAAGAACAGTTTATTTCTTTTTCCAGTCACAAAGGAGTTAATCCTCCAAGCCTGCTGACATCACCCTCTAGACAGCACAAACCGCCTTATCTCTTATGTGTCCAAAAGTGCAAAACAAATTTAGTTCACAGCATCCAAAAATTAGTGGCATAAAAAGTAAGCAGGTTCGTCAAAAAAAAAAAAAAAGTAGACCAGAAAAAATAGTCTCAAATGTCATAAAATCAGATTTCCTCTTTAGATTAGTTGCCCCTCATCCATTTATATCTTTAAAATGCTCAATTCCATGCCAGCTTTTTGCAATAAAAAACAAAGATAGGCTATTTTGATTTTCTTCCTCCTTAATTCCGTGTATATGAGAGAAAGTTATAACTCACCCAGGGATTCTTTGTTGCCGATCCTTTAACAAATCTCTTTTACTATAACGATAACAAAATGATAATCCTTCCGGGAAGGATTGCTTAGCTTGTGCCTGCCTCTGAGACGAGCTCTCATCTCAGAGGAAGCTTTTTCAGTTTTAAAACCAGACAAAAGGTTTTTTTTGACTGGTAAAAACTTTCTCCCAGGCAAGGGAGAAACGAAGAGATTATCCACAAGCTTCATTGTGTTTGTTGGGGGACTTGAATTCATTAGGAACGAAGGACCTGCCAGCGACGTCGGACGGAGCCAGGGAATTTCAAGCAAGCTCAAACTGATTAAGCAAGACGTTTTTTTTTTCTTTAAAGAAAAACCTATTCTAACAGGAAAAGTGTATGTTCCATGTGCAAGGAAATCATCTGGCATAAAAGGTCCTTTACATAGTCCCCAGTTTATGTAACTACTCTTTAAAAAAATCACCATTCAACTTTCAACGTAAGTTTCCATGGCATAAACACAATACAAAATTAAGATTTCAATCTTTCAACAATAAAATGCTAAACATCTTAAAGAAAAATCCACCTGGCCATCAGAACAGTAGTACAAGTAGCAAGAAACTATAGGAATAAACTAAGCAATCCACTGAAAGCTCAGGAGAAAAGAAGCCACCTTTACTTGGCACCCAAAAGCTTGTGAAGCAGGCACTACTAGGCCATGTTTCTCTGGAGAAAGCATTCCACAACCAGGAAACCATCACTGAAAAGGCCTTACCTCTGCTTGTTAGCCTCCTTCCCTTTGAAGTGGCAACACACAGGCAAGTTCATCTGGGAGCAAGTGGTCCTTCAATTATCTTTCCTCCCACAAGCACAAATGTATTGTGCTTTTTAAAAACATGAAACAAATTACCTATATGAATAGCCCCTAACAGATTAGTCAGTAACATCTTCATTAGGGGTTCCCAAACTGTGGTCGTGAACCACCAGTGGTCCACAAGCTTCATCCAGGTGGTCTGTGGCATGTCTGCATTAAATATTTGCATTGATTTCTAATTCTGTTATATTGTTTCTTTCATATTGTATTACAATTTGAATTCTAAGGCATGCAAATATAAAGCAATAAAAGAAGCAATAAAAATACAATTTAAAGTTTTACAGCATCTAGCACAGCACATTAAAATTGCTACAACGGGCAGAAAAGTCATTAAGTGGTTTGCCATGACCATCAGCAATTTTCAGGTGGTCCACTGGAAAAAATGTTTGGGGACCACTGATCAACAACTGCTTGCTGGAAACAGGCAGCAGTAGCAGGCAAGATACACCGAGCCAGGGATGAATTTCAGTAGATCAAAATCTAGTACTTCAAGCAAGAAATCCCTGCCACATCATAAAAGAACATTATCGTTGCCCCCCTAATCCCAGCTCTACCAGCCAATCTCACCTGGATAACAGATTCTTACAATACAAGTTACATTTCTTTAAAATGGTTTTAGGACTATTTCACGTTAAAATATGGCATCCAAATTTCCTTTCGTTCCCTTCATCGCTTCCTCTGACGTGCTGACATCTAGTGAGAGAAAAAAGCACCTCTATAAATATTATTACCCAAATGGTTTGCCAACTAATGTAGAACACTTTAATGTTGACAGTTCGTTCACGTTAACAACATTGTTACTGGCTTCTATTGCTACTAAAAAAAAGATGGGCCTCCCAATCTTTCCTGAGAAATTTACTCCCACATACATGTTTGGCCAATTCAGGTTGGTAGCACCTTACAAGTTGTAGTCTATGTTTTATATTTCAAGAGCCAGCTGGCAGTGGAGTGCAAAACTGTTTTAATGCTAAACACATCACACATGTACACACCCACACACAAGTCAACTGTAATGCTCTAGGAATCTGAACGTTACAATAGCCCGTAACCCATATTTTGAACATCAGAGTTGTGACATTGGATTGTAGCCAACGCTGTGTGCATGTGGAGTTCTGCTTGTGCAATAGGACATCAGCTTCCTCTTCTTGTGCACCCTCAGAATCTGCTCTGGAAGGTCCTCCAACCCTCTGGAGCAGATTTTGAGGGTATGTGGTGGGCTGCAAGGGAGAGGAAAAAAGGGATAGTCCCATTCCGCAAGCAGAAGTCTGCTGTGCTAGTGGAACAGCAGCACTGGATACAACCCACTGTCACAATCTGAAAAACGATTTGCCTGAACATGTACCCTTGCTGAACTACTTTCCCATTCTGTCTAATGAGGAACACTGGTCCCAGGCTATGGTCTGAAGGCACATGAGGCCAGCTGAAGCTAAGCAGGGTCAGGTCTGGTCAGTGCCTGGATGGGAGACTTCCTGGGAACCATATGTAAGCTGCCTTGGGTTTCTATGATGAAAAGAAAGGTGGGGTATAAATGTAACAAATAATAAACAAACACTGTCTAACCTACACTTGTGTACCTGTACATGAAAGTTTGGTCCAGTAAGTTGTCCAACTCTTTTTACTTCTCTTTCACTCTAGAGCTAGTATCAGGGCTGTGGAGTCGGTTTGTCAAATCTTCGACTCTGACTCATCTATTTTTCTACTGTCCAACTCCGACTCCTTCATAAATGGCAAATGTATAGTAATTTTTCTACTGTCTGACTTCAACTCTGACTCCTTCATAAATGGCATATATATATTAATGTATTAATATTAATAAATTAATAATAATAATGATATTAAAATATTGATTTTATTTGAATTCAGAGTCAGTACATTTCTACTGACTCCGACTCTACCCAAAATTGCTTCTGACTCCGACTCCACAGTCCTAGCTAATATGGTAACTTTTATATTTAAATAGGCATTTTTTCTTTAAAATTATACTCCTTAAAATTGTCCTTACAATATTGAAAGAATCACTGAAATTCTTAAAGCAAGCATCACTCACAACATGAGAAAACACATTTGTATCATGTATCACATCACTACTCTTGGGAAATGGAGGTACCTTTCACTGAAGCTTAACACCCCAAAAAATCCAATTCAGGTCTTAAATACAAGGAGTAAACATACTGCATTCCCGATTCTCATTCGCTAACAAGACACGACAATAACTATATGTTTCAGAAAAGAGTTTATTGTATTGTACTATTACATTACAATGTAAAACTTGCAATTTAACAATGCTAATTAGGCAAGCATATTGGCTGAAATGGTAAATTACCAAACCTAGTTTTGCCAGTGGGGATTACAATAGGTTGTCCTGACTTTGTGTCACACAATATTAGGTTTCCCAATACTAAAGTCCAGTATTTCTACTTCTCAGCCCTAATTTTAAGCAAAGGACTATCTGGAAACTGGGGAGGAAGGTTAAAAAGAAACCATGATACAAAAAAACAATTATTGTATCAAAGGTAAATCTCATTTCATTGCTTTAGGCTTTGAACTAAAGAAAGAAGACATTGTTTTCATGCCACTCTTGTCAACTTTTGCTAGAGCTTTTTGAGCAGCTGATATTTTATTGTTTGCCTAGAAAGAAGAACAAAGGAAGAAATTAGGGTAAAAAAAACCCAGGATCCATGGTACATCATATACATAACAAACAAAAACCACCACATCTGTTAGGTCTCAGACACTCCTTTACACACAACATGTATAAATATTTTCTTTGGTAGATGAAATCAAAATTCAGCCTTTTATGCATTTTGATAGGTGGGATATTTTCACCACTTAAGACAACACAAAAGTTTCTGAAAACATCAGACACCAAAATGTAGTTTCCTGATTATGCTGTAAAAACATTAAAGTAAATGCATGTTTTTTTCTAAAAATAATACAGTGAAAACAAAGATTTATACACACACCCAGTGTCGAATCAACATGGCTAAATGCAGTCTGCAATCCTTGTTTAAATTTTTCACCTTAAAAACCTATGTTCTTCAGGTTATCCAACATTTTTATGAGTAAACGAAATTAAATTATGCGAACTATTCAGCTCTTCCCTCCACATGTCTTAACTATTGTACTATGCTTGCTCCAAAGTCTGTAGTTCCCCTTTGGGTTCTTTTTGCTAAATTAAGAGTGTGCCACCTGTAAGCCACCCCCAGCCTTGATTAAGCAACTGTGATGCCATGAGATATTCATAAATATTCTAACTGCTCAGGGCTAATATGTTAGCAAAAGAATTTGTGTAGCGTCTGCAAGAGAAATAAGTGGTCAGCTTGGGCAATATGACACACGGAAGAGAAACGGGAGAATGTGTGCTCTTGGTGGGACAGCAAGGGAAGAGGCAACAATACAGAAAGGGTGAAGATCTGAACAGTAATTCTGAAGAGAGTCCAGCACAGTTTTAATGGCACCAATTTTGTTGGTATTTCCCCAATTACTAAATACTTACTTGCCTTGGCATTCTTGGGCCTCTGATATTTTAACATCAGTTTTCCTGCTTCAGGGATGCAATTGATTTTTTTTTTTTGGATTTTATTGAATTGTTTTGTGTTGTACACAGCCCTGTTATTGTTGCAGTTAAAGGCAGTATATAAATGATTCATGTAAATACTATTTATTATTACTACTACTATTAATTAAATTTCTATCCCACCCTCCCACCCAGAAAGAACCCAGGGTGGCAAACAAGGGGCAAAACTCTAAATCTTAAAAAGCAATTCCAACACAGATGCAGATTGGGATAAGGTCTCCACTTAAAAGGTTTGTTGAAAGAGGAAGGTCTTCAGTAGGCACCGAAAAGATAACAGAGATGGTGCCTGTCTAATATTTAAGGGGAGGGAATTCCAAAGGGTAGGTGGAATTCCAAAGGGTAGGTGCCACAATGCTAAAGGCCCGCTTCCGATGTTGTGCACAACAGACCTCCTGATGAGATGGTATCTGCAGGAGGAAAGGTATGGGACCTGAAAGGTAGGGGACAAGAATTCAAGAAGCAGGTTACTTGAAGCAATGTGCAGAGTACACAGTGGCTTGAGAAAATGAAATAGGAGGAACAGTTAAGTAGAGGTAGAGGCCTACAGGAAATGAAGAGCCAGCAAGAACAGTGTAGAGGGTGTTGGAAGGAGGGCCATGACAGAGAAATAGGTATGAGGGGCAGACCTGGAGATCGACAGGAGGGGCAGGGTACATTATACGCTCAAAGACAGGTCTTGAAAAACACTAAGTAGGCAGAGGCCTGAAAGAAAGAAAAGTGGAAGTATGGTGTTAAGTGAAGGGCCAAGGCCTAAGGGAGGCTAGGGAAAACCCAAACAGTCAAGAGAGATTTTAATGGCTATTATATGGGACTGTAACCCCCAAAATGGGTTGGTATCTTAATTTATCGTACTGATTTGAAGCAGCCAGTCAAACCTTTGTCTGCAGGCTTGTGGTTTCCATTAAACGTCTATCGCTTTCCTAAGAATTAATCCCTTTCTGGTTTTTCATGACATTGCCCCATTTGCCCCAAACTTTTAGCATCTGCACCTAAATGACAATTTATACCTTGTATTTATAAATCTAGTTACAGCACATAAAGTGAACTTCAGAATCTACAAGCTCCTGATCTTTTCTGTGTTGTACATCAAAATACATCCAGGTGCATGGGAAGTCTACCATGCAAGGTTCGATCATTTGCTTGCAACCTTTGACTCTAAGAGGGTGACCACATGACACCTCTAATGGGGTCCTCTAACCATTGGTTTCAGTTCAGAGGGACAGAAATACCTTCCCTATACTGTACAGGTAGCTGTACTGCTATTTTTATGTGACTGCCAGCACCTAAACTGGCATCACCATAGTATCCTTATTTGGAAGCAAGTCCTATCGAACTCATTGGAACTTACTTCCAGGAAAAATATGCTAGCTGAAGAACTGAGTTATGCTATTTTTGTTTAAAAAAATTCACTTAACCTTGATTGCTCACATGACCAGTACCAGGCATAAATGTGAACTATGGGCAACGTGAAAGAATCTATCAAAATAACTTGAATGCTGTACTTTTAAAACATCCAATTAGACCTGGGATGGATTCCAATTTGGTCTGCAAGGCCATTTCCCCAAAACCATGCCTACCTACTTCACACCTGACATCATCTGTGGCTGCTGCTGAACAATTGGAGCTTTAAAATGTGCTCTTGATTGTTCGTTGGCAAGGGAGGCTTGCTGTCACTGCAAAGGGGATCAACTATGGTACCGAGTTCCTAGTTGGGAACTCTGTAGTGCAGCCTACCCCTGCTGAAAGCGAGGCTTGAAGTCGCAGATGGTATCAGCTGAGTGTGAGAACTCCCTAGTGCAGCCAAGCCCTGCCAAAAGCAGGGTTTGGATCTGCCTTTGTATAGCTAGTATTGATCTCAAGCTGTGCTACAAAGGAAAAATGGCCCACCTGATGTCATAGAGAGGAACAGGTGGGTGAGCCCAGTGGAGGCTGGTCCATTTGGGCAAAAGGGCACTGCCCCACCAACCTCAGCCAGCCCCTGCTTGCCTTCTTACTTACAACTCCAGAGGGCGACACTGGCTGCCAGCTTCCTCATTCCCCTCAGTCTGTTGCCCTTGTAGAACTCAGCAGGGAGGAGGAAGATGGGGCAAAACTAGAATTAGTTGGCTCTGTCTGTCATTGACTCTGGCTCCACCTACTTTTTCAGAGTCTTGCTTTTCATGGCACCAGTCCCAATGGGCAGTAGCTAGCACTGGTGGAGCCCCATCCCGTCAAAGCGGCCAGCTGGGGGTGGAGGAACCCAGGATATGGCCCACTGACCAAATCCAGTTCCCCACCCTGTCTTGACCTAGGATTCCTAGGTAATTTTAGTTTTATAACGTACAGATGTGGGTGGGCTGATTAACTGAAGACTGATGTTATAATTGTATTTATATGTTGTATCTTATTTTAATCTATATACGCCGCCTAGAGTGGCTGTTCATTCGGCCAGATAGGCGGCCTAAAAATAAAATTTTATTATTATTATTATTGACACTAGTGGACAACTTGCAAGTATAACTCAAGTTAAAATATAATCTGAGGCAGCAGTTTCCATGCTTTCAACACTCCAAGGGACCAATGCAGCATATGTATGAAAAACTTAACTAATTCTTCAATGAGAGATGCCCGTCTAAGCCCTTCAACACCCTCCCCAATATTTTCACGATTTGTTTGCTAGTTAGGATATACTTTTCTAAAATGTGAAGTTTTATTCCTTACATACAGAATGTATTTGCTTAAAATACTTCTGCTACTTTTTCCTGATTAAAGAAGCACCCTATGAGAAAATGAACCTGTTAGAACTTTAAGCAGAGGAAACACATAAACCACTTACCTTTTTGTTTTTCAGATCACTAGTATTAAACTTGGTATAATCTTCTTTTGCTTCTACGGGTTCATCTGATAATTTCCTTTTCTGCAATGTTAGAGTGAAGATTTGCTCCATAAAATCACAACTGTAGCACTGCATATACTGATCTTCAGCGTAAAAAATGTTCGGACTTAAGTAGCATTGTGTGTTTGAAACTATAGATTAATTGGACAAACTAATTCCAGAACATGCAAATACAGGTGGGGAAAAGAAGTGGCTGAAGGAAGGAGAGAGGATGTAATGTGCTCAGAGTCGGGACTTAAAAAGACAATGAGTGGAGGAAGCAGAGGTCTCAAAGAAAAAAAGTGGAATAATATGGAGTTGGTGAAATGAGTGGCTGAGTACATGAAAATAATACACAAGTATATTTTCTTATAATGCATGAGTCCATATAAGTCATTGCTTTGAAGACTATAGGCATTATGGCAGCACTTCCATCATCAATATACTGTATACTCTTATGTACCAGAGACAGTTTGCAAAACTTCCCTCAGTTCCTGCTGTACTGTCACTTATAGTCAAATGCCAAGATCACAACTCTCAAACGTAATTTTCCCATTTGCAAAGAGGCTTTGGATCTATATTCCTTATCAGTATTCATCCTTCACTTGCATTTTATCTTGCTCGACCATCACAAAAAAGGCGACTAAGTCATTATCAGATTGTGACAGATGTACCATTTCAAGAGTATCCCTCTTTGCTACAACTGCAGAGAGAAAAAATTAGATACAAAGTGGGGCCTTGGAAGTAAATGTTAGTGTGGGGTGCTTCTGTTTCAGGTTCCAGTCACTCTATTCCCCCCCATTTTCACTCCCCCCCCAGTAATTCAGTATTCCATGCCTACTAAGTACCCTCATTCTCTTTTGGCCTGTTTTGGGTTTCCCACCTCCATTTTGTTGTTAGCAGGGGTAGGTGGCATATATACATCTTGTACTCAATCCTAGCTACATTAAAATCTTTGCTTTCTTCATTGATGGCTACGGGCAAGCTCTCTTTTCCATCCCTGCGGATGTTTAAAAATAGCTTCCCAGTATGAACCAGGAAGTGACCCATCCAAAATGAGATGGTTCTTTCCACACTTGAGATGTATCTACAGTTGTCTCTGTCCTCCTGTTCCTATGTTCCACTGCCCCCTTTCAACTAGTTGTCAAGTTTTCCCCACCCCCGAGCCACTCAATATTCCATACTATTCAGTCTTTACGGGGCTGTTTGACAGTTTTCCTCCTTAGGTTTTTTTTTAAGTATCTGTAAATGTTGGGCTCCCTCTCCCCCCCACACACACACCAAGTCTGGTGATGCCTTCCTCTTTTGTGTGGGTACTGCTCTTATGGCTACACCTGTACAAGCATGGAAAGGCTTGAACTGGAAATAGGGGGAATGACATACAGAAGATTACAGTTTCTTGTGATGGTAATGACTAAATATGCATAGGTATGCCACTTGGCTTCTACAAAAACATTTGGAATTTGCTCTTCCCGTCTTCGAGTTCCGTGATACTGTTTTACTTCAGACAGTAGCTTTCCAGGAGCACCTATGTTATTTTCTTGCTGTGAAGCTGATTTGCATGCTTTGAGTTTGTATTTCCAGACATTTTGTACTAAAGTGTAGGAGTGGGCTTTATTCATTTAGTTATCTGACTTGTAGCCTGTCCCATCCCAACAGCTAACAACTTGTTTAAAAACCAAAAACCCTTACAAAAGAGGTATTAGGAGAATATAGCTTACTCTCATAAAACATGGGAGAACAGTAAGAGCCAAACATTCAACTACTGCTGCAAATCTACATGTCAGCCATATCTACTTACGACCCCATGTGACAGTAATGGCAAACACTCAAAAAAAAAAAAAAGAGGGAAATTGAGTTTTATTTATGCAAGAGAGCACAGGAGGGAAACACAAGGCATAGTCCTTAATGCACAGTAGGATCACAGTTCCCTACTTGTGAAAGTACAGTTCCCTACTCTCCTACAAGAGCACCCCCATCTGTGCCTGGTCCAGGGGAAGGGAGAGGCAGTGGGGACAGCTCAACTCTTGCCATGTTGCTTGCAGGGCCCCCTGCCTAGCTACCATCGTGCTGGTTAGCTGAAGGGTGAACTAAGCAGGGCCCGGAAAGACCTAGGCTGGTGCTGCCAGCAGTTTCCAGGCATGAAGACGGGACCGGGGCAGTGATGATGTGGAAGAGCATCTTAGAAAGTGATCAGTGTCTGGAGGGAAATGAACAGGGCAACACAGTTCCGTGTGAACTCTTTGGGAGAGGAATCCATCACTTGGATATTCTATGTAATTGCCCAAAAGTTTCAAGTGCAATGAAACCCAAAACAAAAACATTTGTTCTGACCTTTTGGAGACTATGCAGCTTACACTGGTTCCTCAATGGAGAAATGTAATCTAAATGCTGTCTTCTTCCACTAGCATAAGGGTAGGGACTACAGTCTTGAAGGGGGGACAGTAGCAGAGATGGAGTCCCTGCAAGCTACCACGGAGACCTCTTGAATGAGCCCCAGGGAACTGCACACACCAACCACATGTCCATGTTAGTGGCTGAGGACAGCATGGCCAACTCACGTCAGCCACTGCCTTGTCTTACTGTCCTTACCTGGGTTATCAAGGAGAGGTTTGGGTTGGGTTCCTTGATCAGCAGGTGGTCTGCTAGTTACCTCAGTGCCCCTGTCCTGGAAGCCAGGCATGGGGGACATGTGGCCCTCCAGATGTTGGTGGACACCCATCATCCCCGATGACTGGCCATGCAGGCTGGGGCCAAAAGGAGCTGGAGTCCAACAACATCTGGAATGCCACAGGTTCCTTACTCCTCTTGCAAGCATTGAGTGGTGGCCTGTTTCCCACTCAGCTTGTTGCAGTTCTCCTGTTTTTTTCCCTCCCTGCTGCAGAAATAAACCGATCGTTGAATCCGAAATGACAACTTCAGTTTCACAAAATCTCTTACATTCCTCAACATTCTTGAAAGAAGAGAGCCATGAATGCATGCAACTAAAGCAACAAATAATTTCAGGACTGGGCATTAAAAAAGACAAATAATTGCAGGTTCTGTATACGTATTTCCAGACACTGCAACATTTCATGCTTTCAACTTGATGCTTAAAAAACAAGCAGTTACCCTTTGTTATTAAGCAAAAAATATTTAAAGACTTGGCTTCCTCTTCTCTAAGGATTTCCAAGATTTCTACCACAGAGTTTCTTTTTCAGCCCCCTCTGGTGTTCCAGGGCATGGTCTGAAGGTACAGGATGCAGCCACCCTGCTGAGGCTATGCAGATCTGAGTCTGGTCAATGCCTGAATGGTGGGATATAAATGTACTAAAAAGATACATAGCCAGTGGCATCTAAACATTCCTTGGTGGCTCCTTACCTTGGATGCTGGCTCTGCTGGAGGACACGCAATCTGTGGGAGTCTGGAAGGCAGAAAAATATGTTGGGAAAGTCAAACTTTAGAACTAAATTATTTTATCAGCATCTGCCTCATCTATTTATTTCAAAATATTTGTGTGTCAATTTTCCCACTTTTATTTCAAAGATGTATTCCAGGCTTGTCAATTTTGAAACAAAATTTCCAAAGCAGGGAACAATAAATATTAATGCAGACGCAATATAACCATCAACAGGAGAGTCAGATCACATAGCAGTGGGCCAGAAGACTAAAAGCATAAAAGTAACATTAGCAAGCAAAACTATAAAACATCAGACAACACAGCAATTAAAACAGTATAATGTATAAACTTTATTGCAAGCTTAGCCATAGGCCATGTGCAAAATACAAACAAACATTTTAAAAAGACATATCTTGAATAAGGACATCTTGCATTGGTTTTGTCCTGGCCGTCATCTCTAGAACAAAGGACTCTCTCAATTTTTGGGCCGCTATTGCAAAATTGGCAGTAGCGGTAGTCACTAAGTTTGAGTTGTTGACTAGGAGGGCAATTATCATCTCTCCATCAGAACGGAAGTTTACAGAGTTTAAAATTGGGGATAAAAACTTTTGCCTAGGGTCATCGTAAAGTGGGCAATGAAGTAAGTAATGCGCAAGCTCTTCAATGGCCTTGCAGCCATAGATGCACTGGCGCTGGACCGTTGGAATGCCGAGAAAACGCCCTTCCAGATAAGCCGTGGGCATTAATTGGAAGCGGAGGGTTGTAAATGCTCTTCTGATGGGTGGTCGATCCAAAACTTCCAGATAATTTGACATAAAATGATTTAGTTTAATATAGGGGTACCATCTTGAAAAGGGGGCCATCTCTATGGATGCACGATCCTGGGCTGCATCATAGTAAAAAATCCGTTCACGGAGGGCAGTATTACTTAGCTCCTGCAGAATGGATGGAGAGAGGTCGTATTTGGACAGTATCGTCTGCCATTCTGCAGTCCCATTAGCGGACTGCATTTGTTCTTGCCAACATTGCTTGGCCAGAGTTGTATCATCCATATTGGTAAGGCGAAGCCAATATCTTAAATAGGCCAGGTCAATGCATGTTGCTATTGAAGGCAGTCCCAATTCTGCTCTAAGATGGGCAGCTGGTGTCCCCTGCGGGAGACCTAGTACTTGCCTCATAAAGAGATTTTGAATGGACTCCATTTTAGTTCTAGCAGTGGTTCCCCATAACTCAACCCCATATAATATTTTGGGCAGTATTTTTGTTTCCATTATTTTTAGCATAGGGGGAACTTGTTGTCCCCCTCATGTGAAAAAAAACTTTTTGGCTGAGCCCAGTGCTCGGGTACCAGCAAGGGATGCTGCTTTGATTTGCGTGGTCCAAGAAAGTCTATTAGACAATTGGATACCAAGGTATTTGAAGGTTGAAACTTGATCTATTGAGACTCCATTCAATGAAAAAAAGGGAGGGTAGTGGTGGTCAATAATGAATGCAAAAAAGAGAAAGGGGGTACAAAACCCAAAGTGACCAAATAATGTAAAATAATTTATTTTGTCTTCTTAAAAATGCCCAAGATTTTTGTATAATACAAACCCATGAATACCAGTTTTTTATACACTTCCTAAAATACATAAAGACAAAATACCACCTCCAGGAAGACCGATAGTATCTGGATGTAATTCAGTCTTAGAACCATTGTCACAATATGTAGACTTTTTTCTTAAACCTTTTGTACAGGAAATTCCTTCTTATGTAAGAGATTCAGTAGATTTTATTAACAAAATACAACATCTGCATGTGACACCAGGAGATCTGCTAGTCACCATGGATGTTTGTTCTCTGTATACCAATATCCCGCAAGAATCAGCAATAAGAATTATACGAGAAACTTTGGAAAAAAGATTAGATAAACATCCACCATCACATTTTCTATGTACTTTGGCAGAGATAGCTTTAGAAAAGAATTATTTTACTTTTAATCAAAAATTCTATTGGCAAACAACAGGTGTAGCCATGGGCTGTCCCATGGCACCAGAGGTGGCAAATTTGTTTATGGGAGATTATGAATGGGAAATAACTAATTCGAGTCCTTTTAAGTCTAATATAAAATGCTGGCTTAGATACATAGACAACGTATTTCTTATTTGGACAGGAGCGAAACAACAGCTATCAGATTTTTTGATATGGGTAAACAATAGACATCCAAGTATAAAATTTGATTCAACATACAGTGAAACTAATGTACATTTTTTAGATCTAAAGGTAACAAAATGTGGTCAACAACTTTCCACAACACTATACAAAAAGTCTACTGATAGAAATACATATCTGCACTATGAGAGTTCACACCCTAAAATTATAAAGAACAGTTTGCCTTATGGACAATTTCTTAAGATCAGACGAAACTGTAGTTCCAACAAAGAATTTACAGACCATTCACAGTCCTTAAAACAACAACTAATAAACAGAGGATATCCGCAATTAAAAGTAGAAGAGAGCTTCAGGTCAGTTTTGCAACAAAATCGCACTACTCTTTTAACATCTAAATCTAAAAAAGTTTCAAAACAGATACATTGTAGTCTAACATTTAATCACATCACAAATAGACTACAAAACAGTATTAAAAAATACTGGTACATTTTGAAACATATTCCAGGATGTGCAGAAAAACCAATTATTTCGTTTAAAAGAACAAAAAACATCAAAGAATATATAGTCAAAAGTACATGTAGAGAGCCACAAAATATACAGAAAACAATAATGGAAACCTCTAAACCAACAGGTCATCACCCATGTGGACACTGCACATATTGCAAATACACTAATAAGAAAGTGTTCTTTAAAAATCCCCAGAATCAACAAGAATTTCCTTTACAATGTTATACTACATGTGCAACTACACATGTTATCTATGCCATAAAATCTAGCTGCTCGAAACTATATATAGGACAGACGACAAGACCCTTGAAAATAAGAATAGGGGAACATCTTAGCAATATAAGGTGTGGTAGAAAAGGCACACCACTAATAGATCATTTTCTTGAATGTAAACATACTATGAAAGATTTTCATTTTTGGGGTGTGGAAAAAGTGTGGGGACAAGATAACAACAGACTCCTTAAAATAGAAATATGGTGGATTTTGGCTTTAAACACTTTATCCGCTTTAGGTTTAAATGGAGAACTAGATTTTCTTCCTCTTTTGTAATGAAACAGAGTTTTAAGAGGATCCCTTACAGGCAGTTTCTGAATTGATAATGAAATACACATTACAGCTGAGTACCGCTCTACATATAAAAACACACTTTCTTGGGCTATTAAGCTCACAACTTTCAAAAAAATAAATAAAAAAATAAGAAAAGAAGGTGAAGAAAACTCTGTAAGCAGCTAGAAAGAAAAGTGTAAGTAAAAAAATTCCTGTAATTATGTTTTCTTACTGTTTATTAACAATCTTGAACATTATGAGAACAAAGTATAAATCATGTAAATGTATGTGTTTATATTATAGCCCCTGACGAAGGCTGATATATAATAGAGCTGAAACGCATTGGGCATTTTTAAGAAGACAAAATAAATTATTTTACATTATTTGGTTATTTTGGGTTTTGTACCCCCTTTCTCTTTTTTACTCCATTCAATGGCCAGCTATTTTTGGCTTTCATAAATTTCCCGCAAATCATGATTTTAGATTTGGTTTGGTTAATTTTTAAATTTTGGGAGTCACAGTATTCTTCCAATTTATGGATCATACACCTAAGCCCGATTTTGGTTAAGGAACATAGAACCACATCGTCAGCATATAGAAGAGTGGCGATCTTTTTGTTTCCAATAGCGGGGGGGGGGGAAGGAAGGCGAAGATAGTGCTCCTACGATGTCATTTATGAAAAAGTTAAATAAAAAGGGGGCCAATAGACAACCTTGCTTGACACCCCTTTGGACTGGAATTTTAGTTGACAGGGAGCCACTGTTCCCTTGTCGCACCCGGGCCACATTTGATTGGTGAAGGGCCCTAATCAGCCAATATAACCTTTTGTCTATATTTGTTTTGGACAATTTTTGCCAGAGAAGCTCCCTGTCTACTGAATCAAAGGCCGCGGAGAAGTCAACAAAAGCTAAATATAAAGATGGATAAACTTTAGATCTTGTTTTTTCCATAAGATGGGATAGAATGTAAATCTGGTCGACTGTACTCCTCTTGGGTCTAAAGCCGGCTTGTTCTTCACATATGATCGAATTTGACTGGTCCCATTCTTTTAACTTATTTAAAAGCAGTCGGCTATAGAGTTTCGATGTTACATTTAGGAGGCTTATGGGGCGATAATTTGCTGGTTTATTCGGGTCTCCTTTTTTAAAGATTGGGACCACGATGCTAGTTAACCAGCCCTGCGGGATGGTGCCTGTGTTGTTTATATGGGTAAATAGGGCAGCCAGTAGGGGCGCCCACCATGAAGACTCTTGTAATATGAAGTCAGGGGGTATCATATCTTCCCCGGGGGTTTTCCCATTCTTCAAGGAGGATATAAGCTCACCGACTTCCTCGGGAGTTGTTGGAGGCCAGAGCGGGAGGTCAGCCAGTTCCTTGGCTATCTCCACAGGGCTTGGGGGTAATAAACAACCGAAAATCGAGGTGAAATAGGCCACCCATTCTTCTTGTATGATAGAAGGGATGGATATATGGGTCGCTGGCTCTAAATTCCCCTTCAAGAGTCTCCAGAATTCTGACTCGTTCTTCGCGAGTGCGGCTTTTGCTAGTGCCCTCCAATTTGCCTGATAAAAGAGTTGTTTTTTAATTTTAAGTAATGTTTTGTAAGCCCTTCTTTGTGTTATTAGCTGATGAAAAGTGTCAGGGTTATTATTTGCTCGGAATAGTTTAATTAATTTAATAAGATGTTTCTTTGAAGTTCTACATTCTTTGTCGAACCAAGTTTTAGAGTGTAAGGAAGCTGGAGCAACTGTTATGGCTGTCATGCGGGGGCTGAGTTCAGCTATTATTGAATCATATGCTCTGAGGCAGTTCTGGGAAAATGTTATAGCCATGTGGCGTAGAGAAGGGAAGGGACTTGTCAATAACATGTTATGGGCCCTTGTCCCTATCTCCTGTGACCACCTAAGACGTTTTTGGGTGGGCTGGGGATCAATGCAAGTAATCTTTGTGAGGGCCACGTTACTATTGCAGGGGCCCACAAGGGTTAGCTTTAAGGGGAGGTGGTCACTTCCTGGTCTCGAGAGAACTTCCAGATGCTTGATCCTATTTATTAATAATTGGGAGCAGATGAAGTAGTCAACTAGACTGGCCCCCGCTCTTGCTAGGTATGTAAAATTGCCTTTAGAGAGGTCTAAAAAGGATCCATTTAGGCAAGCCAACTGGAATTTTTGTATAAGTTGGTAAAGAGCTAGCCCATGTTTATTGACTATGGGATCTCTGGCAGATCTATTCGGAAGAAGAACAACCTCACACGATTCATCAAAATTGGCGACAGCCTTAGGGAAATTTGGTCCCAGTCTGGCATTAAAATCGCCACCAAGCAGAAATTCATAAAAAGGGTATCTAGCTTGGAGCGATTCCATGTAAGATTCCAGCAAGCTCCAAGGGGACTCTGATTGGGAGGAATTTAGCGGGGGAATATATATATTCAGACAAAGAGGGATCCTCAGGCCCAATGCTAAAGCACAAACCGGAGCCTCTACATTTAACTCTATTACATGGCCGATGAGGTGGGTAGCGATCAAGATTGCCAAACCACCTCTCCCTCGGCCTTTGGGGGCTGATTTTATTGCAAGTTTCCACCAGGATTTGAAGCCCCTAAGACCAATTAACTCATCAGAGGTAAGCCATGTTTCCTGAAGAAGTAAAATATCAAAGGATTGGAGGAGCTGTAGGAATGATGGATCCGCCATCTTATTCTTCCAGCCTGCTATGTTCCAGGATAATACGGACAATAGGGGTCTCGGAGACAATAGGCAGAGAGCATTGGGTTCATTACAAGGTCTTAGAATAGGCACGGGGGCGTTTACAGTGATTGGTATATTTTGCCGCTGTCAAGGACATGGGGTAATAATTTCCACAAGAGGAGATAACACACTAACATTTGAGATAACTCTAGTAGCTTGTGTTTTTTCCCTCGAAGAGTCGGATTTGATCTTTCGAGTTTTATCCGGGGTGCCCAGTTCTTTTGGTTGTAATAGACGCATCTCAAGCCAGGTGGGACAAGGTGCAGACGCCAAGGGGCTTGGTGTTGTTTTACTGTACTGAAAGCAAGGTGGACAGATCTTTCTAGAAGGAATTGGAGGGCCGTTGTTGTTGTTTGGTGTTGAGGGTTGCAAAATAAGTTTGTTTTCTGAATTTGTAGATGTCAAACCAATGAGATCTTCAAAGTCTGAAGGAAAGCGATGAAGGTTGTCGACTCCTTTCTCGTCAGAGTGCTCCCTTGTTAATTTTAGAATAAGATGAAGTAGTCTGTTGACAATTTCCTTCTGTTCAGTGTGAGGCAAGTGGCCGTATGATTCCAAGAGTAGAAGTTCTTCAGGGAGGTAATCCTCATATTTCGAGGCCCAATCCGGAATTGCAATATTGGCCACCAGATGTTGAACTTGATTACTCCAGGAAGAGGTGGAAAGATGTCCCTGGCTTCTATTGCTACTTGAAAATATTTGAGAACGTGTTTCTTCATGGGTTAATTGGATCTGTGAGTAGCCAAAAAGCAGATTTGGAAGAGCCTTGTTAACAAAATATCGATACACAAAGATTCCTTGGCTACGTAATAGTTTTTTGAGTTTATAGATCCGGTCTGCGATATATGCCGAATGCATGGAAAAACTTACACGTTTTTCAGAATTGTGTGAAAACAGATAGGTTATATGTTTAATGTAGTTCTTCCGCTGTATATCCGGTAGATGTGCCTGCAGGCAATTTTCAAATAGCTGTCTTATTGATGAAGTTGGCCAAGAATCTTGAGTCTTAAGGGAAAATATAACTGCTAGCTTATTTCTTATCAATTTTAGTTTCCAATCTGAAGCATTTCTAGGTGTGACTTTGAGCAAGGGGGTATTGTGAGACTTGGAAGAGCCTTGGACGTAGTTGGCGTTTTCCATTGGCTCAAGGACAGTCTGAACTAGAGCTTCTTCACTTCGAGTAGCAGAGCACGATATATTCGAGTTCGGAGTGTTTATTCTTGTAGTTGTTTTCTTTTGTTTAGAAGGAACTTCCAAAAGTTTGAATAATGGATTAAAATTCATTTTCCTTGATGGGACAGGCTTAGGATTCTTGATGTTCTTTGGTTTTCTTAGTTTTTTAGCTTTTTGTGAAGGCCGGCCTGTTTTCTTGTGAACTCTTCCTTTCAAACCAGGAACCCGGGGTGAAAGGATCCGGGAGTTAGAGGTACTCAGAGCAGTCAGAATTTAATTTCTCTGTATGGAGTTGTGCCATGGACTTTGTCAACGTTGTTAAAAGGCTATTCGTTTCAAATATGCACGCTAATTAAAACAGTACCAGTTCTCAGGAAATCACTGTTCACTAAAAAGCCTGAGTAAACAAAAAAGCCCTTACAACACAACCCTAAGTGTACTTACTCAGATGTAAATCTCACTGGGTTCAACAGGGATTGCTCCCTACCAAGTGTGCTCAGAACAGCAGCCTTAACCTGACACTTTAATGTTCAATAAAGGCATTTGATGTGGAAAAATCAACCAAACCACACCTGCAGGCTGATTAACTGAGTTTATTCAACAACACGTTGGGGAACTGCATGTACCGAGTACAGAGGCGAATTCCAATGCATAGTACATAATGTAAAGCTTATACAGACATTGTTTGGGTGCAGCTTGCACACGCGCAATCAGCAATTCTACAATGGAAAAGTATAGCAGTTTCAAGAGTTACCCAACCCATTTCAAAGCTACCCATGACTGTGTTACCAGATGCCTCCTACTGTTTTCAAAGCACTGACCACACATTTCTTACCAGCTACTTCCTCACTGTCTGCGTGCTTATAACCAACTTACATTCTGACTGCCATATCAATTCCCCCCTTCAGAGGTTTCTACCTCACATACCTCATTCCATATTAATCTGTATCATCTCAATGATTTCTTTCCCTTGCAGCTCCTTCCTTTGTTCAAGCCTCATTACCATCAACTCTACATCTTTGGGTATAAGTAACTGAGTTCCTTTTCTTAAACACACTTTAAGGCGGCATCTCATGGCACACATTGTGAGTTGGAAAAATACTATAATTACAAGTACTATCAAAAATCCAATAACTAAATATTTCAGCAATGTTTTCACCCATCCTCCTACATCAGGGAGACATTCCCACCAGTTAAAGGACTCTTCATCTGAAATATGACCTAAGTGTTTTATGACTTCTGCATGTTCAACAGTGGTTTCATACATATTGGGTATGTAGGTGCAACAAGACATATTTATGAAGGCACAGACCACCCCTTTTTGAAGCTAACACATAATCAAGAGCCATTCAATTTTGCAAAACCATTTTGTCGAATTTGTTTTTGTTCAGTAGCTAGGTTTATAAGGGCATCAGAGGTCTCATTGGCCAACTTTTCTAGGACAGCCTGCAGTCCAATCACAGCACCTCCCACTCGAGCCACCCGTAGACTGGGCAGGAATGAGAACCTTACAAGTTCAGTTAATTTCAAATACTTTCTTTCTAAATATTGTTTATCTCTCTTGTTCCTTATTTTTCCATGAGGAAATTGGTCATACAAAGATACTACAGATACCAAAGCAGCCACATAACATGTACCATCCCACGCCGCAGGTAAATGTCTATAAGCCTTTGTTCCCATATGAAATAATGTCCTGCTAAGGCTGTAGCTACATCTAGGCCTTGAGGTCCATATGGAACAGTATCCATGGAACCTCTGGTTGGCAGATACGAAGGAATAATTATTAGCATTATACCATGACCCATTTCTTAGTCTAGCTCCATTACTGGTTATTGTAGTTTTGCAAGATGAGTCTCCCCCAGGTATTTTGTACCATTACATTGCCAACAGTTACCCATAGTGGTAAGAACATGCAAATATTCTGTTCTGTTCACCCCAATGTCTTGCCAAGTCTTGTTCCCTGATTGTTGCTTGTCCCAATAGGGAGTCTGTATTTCAATGTCATTTACAGGAATGGGAATCAATGGACTCCCCCAAGAGTTTACTAGCATGTGTTGACACAGCCAGCAGCTTGAAATATTGAGTTGTTTGGCAAATCCAAATGCAAGCTTTATGAATATATTCTCCTGATACTCAGATACTATCAGGGCAGAAAGGGAAACAGAGCACAGTAACATAAAGCAAAACATTTTGTAGCTAAGTAAATCAATATTTTTTCCAATATATTTTGGCTTGCCTTCTCAGGCACTCTTCAGATTCGTAGTCTAGACTTCTCCTGCTGCTTACTTCAATACTTTCAAATACCACAACATGAAAACCGCAAATATCACAAAGAGGACAGCGCAGAAGCACCAGAAGGTCATACAGCCATAGTTCAATTCTTCCTCAGGATCTAATTCACAAGATGATATGCCAAATGGATGACAGATGGGCATATCTTGCTGACCTGATAGGCAGTAACGAGCAAGCTACACCCTGTCAACGCTTGGCTTACAACAGGGCTTAATCAGGCTTATTATGGCCTGTCTCCCTTCAATCTGCCAGCCCATACTCCAGTACCAGTGCTGGTCTGTTAGGACTCAGGAGAATTGTTTCTGCATGGCCTCAAAATATAGGGCCTCTTCTGAGTTTCTGTGGTCAGGATCACAGAAAGGTTTTCTTTGGGAAAACCGGGCAGGTGTCAGGAGGGCCCGGGACTAACTCACCTAACTCATGGGATTCAGCTCACCTATCCCACGCTGGGTGAATCATTCCCACAGTTGTTCAGAATGTACCGACCTTGCAATATCTTCTTGAACAGTATTCAAAAGAGGGTCCCATTCGTGTTCTGGTCCATCAAGATCTGGGTATATAGTTTTCTTGCAGTGGGATGCGTGTGTCCAGGTATTTAGGTTCTTACACTTTACAGCAGTATGGGTGGTCAGAGGAATTTCAGATAGTCCCATCCACTGTGGTTCCAAACAATTATTTCTCGTGTGGGCTTTCACACAGACCCAACTGCCAGGTTTTAGGTCATGACAAGGAGTGTCAGTGGGTGCTGGAAAGGCATCCTGTACTTGTGAAAAAACAGACCTCGCAGCCTTCATTAATCCTTTGCAGTATGAACTCATTTCATCATCCAACTCAGAGACTTAGCAGGTGCATTTGGGGGAGTGTCAGGCATGCACATGGGTCCCCCAAATACAATGTCATGCAGACTTAACCCATGTTTTCTGCTAACAGTGTTTTTCACATATATCAACACAATAGGGATTGCATCATGACATTTTAACCCAGTTTCCTCACAAAGTTTAGCAAGTCTAAGTTTCAGGTCATAGTTTTTAGTTCCACTTGGCCTGAACTTTGTGGATGGTATGGTGTATGGAACCATTGCTTAATATGTAGTGCCTTGCAGACCACCTTCACCACCTGACTGGTGAAGCGCGTGCCCTGGTCAGAGTCCAGTGTGAGTACAATTCCAAACCTAGGGATAAAATCAGTTAATTTCTTCACTACTATCGCAGCATCTGCATGCCTGCAATGGTAGGCCTCTGTCCATCCTGAAAATGAACAGATTATCACAAGGCAATACTTGTACCCCTTTGCAAGTGGCAATTCAATAAAATCCATTTGCAGATTACAGGACGGTTTATAGTTCCAAGGTCTGGAGCCCTGGGTTTCTGCGGGTTTCCTGCATTATGTTTAAAACAAATAGCACATCTTTCACAGTGGGCTTGAGCCTGGGCTGCAAAAGAAGGAGCATACCAATATCTAGACACTTGGTCAATCATCTCCCTTTTGCCGAATGGACCATAGAATGAGCCAGTCAAGTAAGCAAAGGGAGGAGGGACTTTGGGGCAACCAACCGTCCATCAAGGGATCACCATAAGCTATCGGTATGCAATGTACAACCCGATGAAATTCATGTGTCTCTATCTGACTTAGGGGCTGTATCCTGCAAAAGAGCAGTATCAGTTAAGGGAAGAAAGGAATCAGATATCATGGCAGTGACCAAGACAACATAGGGAGCCAGAGATCCAGAAACGGCTGCTTGGCAGGCAGAGGCATCAGCTAATGCATTTCTGCAGCTAACATCATCACGTCCATTGGTATGAGCTTTACAGTGAATTACAGTTAATTTTGAAGAAAGAATAGAAGACAAAAGAGTATTAATATATGAACCATGACTAACAGCAGAGCCAGAAGCAGTAATAAACCCTCGGTGGTTCCAAAATTGACCAAAGGAACGGCATGCTCCAAAGGCATATTTAGAATCTGTATAGATGTATACAGTTTGGTTAGCAGCAAGAATGCAGGCTCTGGTGAGTGCAATCAGTTCAGTGACCTAAGCACTCTGCACTTCAGGGAGGAACTGAGCTTCAACAGGACAATGTGGAGTACACACAGCATAGCCAGCACAGAGGTTACCAGCAGAGTCCGTGAGACAGGAATCATCTACAAAGAAAATGCATTCTGGATTAGAGAAAGGGACAACCGTAAGATCAGGTCTGGGGGTGAAAAGTTGTTTGGTAAGAGAAACACAATCATGGGGTTCAGGCCTGTCCTTAGTGTGGGCGGGGCCCAGGGCAAAAGCATAGTTGCCCCCCCCACACATTATTTCTCTTTCAAACCTCCTGCCCAGAATAAGCCGGCAAGCGCTGCCTGTAAACGCGCTGCACAGCTGATGAGCGGGCGGCAGGCAGCACAAGGAAGCCACTCAGGCAGGGGATTCAAACCTCCCACCTAAAATTAGCTAGCTAAGCACTGCATGCACACCCGTTTCACAGCTGATGAGCGGAGAGGGGGAAAACCGCTCAGGCACGCAGCCGAAGAGCGGGAGATTCCCCAAGAGCGGGAAGCGGCTGGCGAGACCACACGGCTGAAGAGAAAAAACCCTGCCACAGCCCAGCTTCTCATCGCCAAGCGCAGGCCCCCCCAAAGCGCGGGGCCTGGGGCAACTGCCCCGCTTCCCGGTGCCTAGGGGCGGCTCTGATGGGGTTCAATGGCATGAGACTGTCCATCATCCGGCTGAGGAAGAAGTGAGGCAGGGTTAAGAACATTAAAGCAAGTAAGAGTAGTATTATCAGCATCTATGAACAATTTTTCATATCTGGTAAGGCAAATGGAAGACAAATGTTGCGTTTTTCCCCACTGGAACAAAGCTAGGACATTGTGGGGAACTGCAACAGACAAAGCGTGCCCCAGAACAATGTTGTGAGTTTTCTCCACACGAGAGGCAGCTGCAGCAACAGCTCTGAGGCATGGGGGGTAGCCAGCAGCAATAGGGTCCAAGGAAGTGCTATAATATGCAAGGGGTCTCAGAGCAGAGCCAGAGCCTAAGAACTCTAGAAGCCACTCCTGCCTGTTCATGACAGTACAGAACAAATGGCTTTGAGTAATCAGGTAAACCGAGTACAGGGAGAGAGGAAAGGACGTTTTTCAGGGCACAAAAAGCAGTTTCGGCTTCTTCTGACCATGGGATGGGGTCAGGTATATCATCATGGGTCAGATCAGTAAGGGGTTTTACTTGATCACTGTATCCAAGTATCCACTGTCTGCAATAGTTACCTGCCCCCAAGAGACTATGAAGATGTTTCTTAGTAAGTGGGCAAGGCAGGGACAAAATAGTTGGAATTCTGTCATCAGACAACCTGTGCTTGCTCTGGGAAATGTTATGTCCCAAGTCATGTACAGTGGTTTGTCAAAATTGTAACTTAGATTTAGAAGCCTTGTGTCTTTTCTCAGACTATTTTGATAGGACATAGTGTCCTTCTGACAAGTCTCTAAGAATTCAGAGGCAATCAAACGATCAACATACTGCACCAACACTGATCCAGTGGGCAAATCCAAATCTGCCAGATCCTTTTTTAAAAACTGAGAAAATATTGTGGGTGACTTGGTATACCCCTGAATTAGGCATGTCCAGCAAAACTGAAGCCCGTCAAAGGAGAACATAAAAAGGTATTGAGAATCAGGGTGTACAGGAATAGAAAAGACAGCAGAGCAGAGATCAACAACTGAAAAAAGGGGAACAGTGGGAGGAACCATGAGAGGGAATCACGTATAAATTAATTTTCCTGAGGTCTTGTGCAAAACAGTAAACAGGTTTACCATCCAGCATCAGCTTTACTGGCTTCTTCACTGGTAAAATGGGAATGTTACATGGAGACCGGGTTTCTTTTATTATGCCTTGTTTGAGCAGCGAGGAAATTACAGGGCAGATGCCTTCCACCACTTCACAAGACAAGGGACACTGAGGTTCTGATGGAGGAGATAGTCCTGTTTTAACCCTGATCTTAACAGGGGCTGCACTCAAGTGAAGTCCCACTTCATTTGCATGGAACACCCACAATGTCTCAGGTACCTGAGCCAACAGTTCCTGTTGCAATGAGGAAGAGTCTGTCTCAGGGTCTGGCACCAACAGAGCAGCCAATAGGGCAGTGGTCAAATTACCAGGAATATCCAAATAAACCCCACCTGGAGAACAATAGATGATGGTGTTTAATTTGCACAGGAGGTCTCACCCCATCAAATTCAATGGTGCACATGGGCTACGGAGGAAAGCTTGGTCTGCTGTCAGAGGTCCCAACTGCCGTCATGGGTCCCAACTGAACAGAAGCAGGTTGAGAAACTGCATGAGGAATAGGACCCCCCTCCCATAGCACTGAAAATAGAAATGGAAGGTTCAAGAAGAGACATACAGTCAGAAGACAGTGTAGATAAAGTAGCTCCAGTATCAACAAAAAAAGGCAAAACAGAACCATTTACACTAATTTCAACATGGGGACCAGATTGGTCAGTAGGCAAGGAAAAAGCAGAGGTGACGTTAGCTTGGATCTCATGGCAATCCTAAGGTCTAGGAACAGAATCTGGGGGGCCCCAGTATTGGAATGGAGGAGCCATGGCTTTCAACATGGTCTGAAGTGGTTGGTTTGGACAAGAAGCCTTCCAATGGCCTTTCTGTCGACAATAGGCACAGGAGTCTTTGCGAACATTCAGCCACTGTTTATGTTGTCTGAAGGGCATAGGAGGGCCTCTAGGAGGTCTGTCCTGAGAGCCTTGTTTAGGATTTGACAAGTCTTGAACTTGCAGGGCCATGAGTTTTAATTTAATTTCTTTCATCTTGGCATTTTTGGCTTGGGCCTTGTCATAAAAATGGGTAGCTGCAGCTTTAATGGATTCTAGTTCAGCTCCTTGCCATCCTATCATGGTATTTACCAGTAGAAATGTCTTTAGTACAATTGTCCACAAAGGTCTGAACTATCGGCCCTCTCATTTCCTGGTCTGGATCATCCACTCCAGAGTGGTTTCAGAAAGCCTCTATCAATCTACTGAAAAAATCAACTGGGTGTTCTTCCAGGCGTTGTTTACATGACAGGATTTTGTTTCAATCAGTGCACATGGTGTTAACAGCATTTAAACGTATGTCCAAGGCCTGCTGTAAGGCATTTCCCTGGCCTGGGTCTGCAGGTGGCCAGTTTGCAGTGGTACAAAGTGTGGTCGTTTCTTTAGGTGACAAAAGTCCAGACAGAAGCGTATTTACATCACCCCATGTTGGGTTATAAACTGAGAAGATTTGCTGCAATTTTTGACGGAAGGCCCCTGGGTCCTCACACAACTTAGGGAACACGTTGGACCAATTTATAATATCCCATGGAGACAATGGAACATGAACAATTTGATTACCACGGTATTGTTGCAAGGGCCCCACGGTATTGTTGGGGTGTCTTCAAAAGTAATTTCAGCTACTTCACCAAAGAGGAAGGGAGACAACATATATAAATGGGCTTACCAGTCTCAGCAGTCAAATGAAAGCAGATGGCCATAAATCAGCAGGAACAAAGAGTCACAGTAATCAGTATTTCCTATCAGCCTACCGCACAGGAGGACTGGGCCTGCCAGACAGCCGCTTAGAACAACTCACTTAGAGAATTTCAAATGGCTCTCTTACTTTGGGGACACGCTGGACTTGTTCAGAGATGGAGTGGAGGTTACCAGTCGCCATCCATGATGCCAATCCTACAGACTATGGATGTGGAAAAATCAACCAAACCTGCAGGCTGATTAACTGTGAGTTTATTCAACAATGCGTTGGGGAACTGCATGTACCGAGTACAGAGGTGAATTCCAATGCATAGTACATAATGTAAAGCTTATATAGGCATTCTTTGGGTGCAGCTTGTACATCGCCCAGAGTGGCTAGTAAACCAGCCAGATGGGCGACTATTAAATTTAATAAATAAATAAATAAATAAAATGCACAATCAGCAATTCCACAATGGAAAAGTACAGCAGTTTCAAGTGTTACCCAACCCATTTCAAGGCTACTCATAACTAATGCGTTAGCAGATGCCTCCCATTGTTTTCAAAGCAGTGACCACACATTGCTTATCAGCTACTTCTCATCCCTTCCTTCTGTCTATGTGCTTCTAACCAACTTACATTCTGACTGCCATATCACACCAATTGGGCCTTCCAGAATGGAGTGCCACTACAGAGAAAGCCCATTCCTTGGTCACTGCTTGCCTTAACTCTGAATCCAGAAGCACCTCAAGAAATCTAAAACAGAGACTTCAATGGTTAGGCAGGTCCACGTGGGAGAAGGCAGCCATTCAGATTCCTGGGTGCCAAGCATATAGGACTTCAAAAGTTAAACGTAGCACTCTGAATTGTGCCTGGGAACAATTAGCGTTGTCTTTCAATGAACAGAACCAGCTGGATTCAAAAGAGAGGAAGAGACAACTGTGTGTAACAAGTAGTTGGCCCCAAATCATTTGAACCAGAGAAGTGCAGTTTTGCTAATTTTAGAGATTGCAACTTTCCCTTCTGGTCACCTTTCTTCTGGGGCCCACAAGCCACTGGTGGTGATAGGGGATAGAGATAAAATTGGGAGAAGGGCTTCATTTGACCCCTGGGTCTGAAATACCCCACCTCTATCCTAGCCTGTCACTGTATACTGAAACAGATGGATCCTTTCTTCCTAAGATATAAAGGGCTAAACAGGGAAGGCAAGGGAAAACATGATCAGTCATCGCCAGGAAAGTTCTCCTTCGCAGCATAAACTCTGTATGGTTTTCAAACACTCACTGTAAGTATTTAGCTAGTGCAGTACTCAGTTCTTCAAGAATATATTCAGATATTAAACCATGAGCATAGCAAATATAATCCTCTGAAAGAAAAATAAACACCACATATTATTAAAGCATCTCTCATTTAGCAGCCTCCTCCAAATGCTATTCCAAGTATATCAATTCTACTTTTTTAAAAAAATGTTACACTAGGAGATGGATGGCCAGCACTTGGAGCTTTGTGGTGTTCCCACTCAGTGAATCATATACCCCCTTTGGCCTATCACAGTTGTGGGGAACCTCTGGCCCTCCAGATGTTGCTGTATTGCAACTCCCATCGGCCCCAGCCAGCAGGCCAACAGCCAGGGATGATGGGAGCTGTAGTTCACCAAGATCTGAGGGCCAAAGGTTGGCCTAAACAGAACCAATACATGCCAGAGAACAGGGGCACTGAATAACAGGCAGCTTGCAGTCCGCCAACAGTACAGTGTTGGGCTGGTTGCGGGCCAACAACCTGAAGCTGAATCTTGAAAAGACAGAGGTGTTATGTGTTCCAAATTCTCAAGTTCAGGAGATTGGAAGATGGCCTGTTCTGGACGGGGTTGCACTCCTCTGGAAGGAGCAGGTTCACAGAGGCTCAGATGGCCTCAGCGGCTAGCAGTGTCTATTTCCAGCTCCAGCTGGTTTGCCAGCTACAGCAGCATTCGGACAGAGATGACTTGACAACAGTACTCCATGCTCTGATAACTTCTAGATTGGATTATTGCAATGCGCTCCATGTGAGGCTGCCCTTGAAGGCAACTCGGAAACCTCAACTGGTCGAAAATGCAGCAGCCAGATTACTGGCTGGGGTTCCTTTTAGAACTCATATAACCCTGGTTTTAAACTAGTTGTGTTACTTGCCAGTTCATTTCTGGGCCAAATTCAAGGTGTTCTTGTTTAAAACCCTAAATGACTTAGGCCCCAAATATCTGAAACATTATCTCCTTTCCTACAGACCTTCTCAGGTGTTAAGATCAGGAGAGTGGGCCTTCTTGGTAGTTCTACCACCCTCGGAAGTTTGGGAGATGGTGGTCTGGGAGAGAGCTCTCTCTGTGGCAGCCCCGAAATTGTAGAATGCCCTCCCTACAGAGATGCACCTGGCACCTTCACTGTACATTTTTTGGCAAATGCTAAAGACACACCTCTTCACCCTGACCTTGGGCCTTTGAGATGGATGTTTTCAGGACCCATCCCGTTCCTGTGCATGTAATGTGTTTTAATTGTATTTAATACAGTGTTTTGAATTTCTATAACCTACCCTAGATCGCTGAAGGCTGGGCAATATAATGATAATAATAATAAATACTTAACCCAAAGGCTACCAAATGGCCTGGGGAAAGAGTTGGGGATGATACTGATGGATGTGTTCCCACTGCCACTCATAACTAAAATGCAGCAATGGTAGTCAGCTTCGTATTAGTTGTACCTAGGAAAAACTAAAACTGGAAAGGGATGCAAAACCACATCAGTGGTTCCTAGATGACCATGCAAGCATCCCTGTTGATTTCAGAATCCCTGGCAACAAGACAGGTTATTTCTCCCTGTTTGGTCCTCCCTTCTCTTTCCTATTTAATGTTTCCTGTGATCAAAGGGGACTAGAAAGTTATGTAGAAACTATGACTATTTTACCTTAAAGTGGTGGCAGTGCTGAGAGCAGCAGCAGCACCAAACAGTATGTGTGTGGGGAGGGGTCCACTACCATAGTGTTTAGCAGCAGCATGGCCCAATGACCATATAAGCAACAAAGAAGTTTGTAGAAATTAAAAAGAATGCCTGTTAAATGTTAAAAGCAACTAATTAATCTGCAAAGGAGGGAAAAGGCATAACACAAAAATTGATAGAGTATTAGAAATGTCACAGTAAGAATAATGAAATCATGGCAAGGCAAGAGAAAATGATGCATATGAACAAGTTAAATAGAATACAAAGCCAATAATGATAAAGCTTGTGTTCTCTATTTTACTTGGCACATTTCTTCGAACTTAATTTAATTCCCCTACCTTCAGCGGCATCAGTGATCTGTTTACCACTAATAAATGTAGCAGACTGCACCTTTCCATCCACACGTATGTCACTGACTTTTAACATTTTCACAGTCTGGTTGACCTGACAAGAGCCACAAAATAGAAGGGCTTATAATTACTGTTGCTGTGCACACATGTACTATCAAAATTAAACCATGAAGCCATGAACTGAAATCTAACACACATTTGCAGCTGCTACCAAATGTCTCCATCATATTTCATTTCATTTCATTTTATTAAATTTATATACCGCCCATAGCCGAAGCTCCCTGGGCGGTTCACAACAATCAGCATAAAATACAATGAAACACATATTTAAAACAGTTTTTTAAAAGCTTAAAATCATTTTTTCATATTATTAAATTTATATACCATACTGACATGGGTCACAATCTCCCATGACTGTCAAAATAAGCCCCCTTTGGTGAAATGAATGGGAATGGCCTAAGAACAAGGTTGTGTTCCTGAGACATTTCTGTTCGTTTAAAATGTAGCTCATTTTTTTTTACCAAAAAAGCACTCATGATGATTATGGTATTTTATTATGTTCTTGGGCCTTATTTATCCAACTAAATCAGGAGTTCTCAATGTTTGTGCCCCTAGGTTCCAAGTTAAAGTGATGAAAAATACCAACAGCCACCAGTCACTGTGAAGGTTCCTTCTGGCCTGTTGCGTGGTTTAGGAAGAGGAAAGACCTTAGAAGTCTGTCATTTCTTTAACTTTTAAGTTTTAACTAGATTTCCTTGCTTTCTTCAGTGCAACATATAATACAGTATTCAGCATTCACTATTATAGCAAGAAACTCTTCAGTGTAAAGGTACCTTCTTCTTTAGCCACTTCAGTGTTTTCTCCTCATTGTATTTATAGAATTTCCTGCCACCTATTTCTGAGACAACGGGAGGAAAGGTCATATTGTATTTTTGTTTGTAGTTTCATTACATAAAATAAAGTATTAGAGTGGAGATATTATTTCAGCATCTAATAAAGGTTACCAGTAAGACCTGTGAATGTAATGTAACCTAACATAACATACAGAGTGTGGGTATGTTACCTTATACCCAGTCAGATTATTAGTCTATCTTGCTCAGTATTGTCTGCATTAATTGGCATGGCTCTGCTGGTTTTCAGAGAAAACTCTTTTTCAGCATTACCAGGAAGTGTTGGTGACTGAACCTGGGGCTATTTGCATGCTGAGCTACAACCCCTACCCTCTATATCCTGGGCAAATTTCATACATTTAGAGATTCAGCTTATATTCCTGGCATTCACAACTGCAGAAACTATCTTAAAAACATGAATACTCTGTGTTCAGCAGTCTCCCTTTCCCTCTCTCAAACAGACAGTCTTTGGCTTCACATGGTCCACTAGGGGCTATTCCTTTGCTCTCTGCAAGTATAGTTTGTGAAGCCCTGGGAGGGTTTACTATGGCAAACCTTCACTTTGGTCCAACAAAATTAGCTGACATATAACTTCATGCATGTATCAAATGTCACTTGCTAATTTTACTTCTCAGATTTTGTACCTTTTTCATCTGCTATGTGGTGAAGAGATTGTGAAACGCTTGTGCATTTTAGCAACATTGCACAGGAAGAACACTCTTCATCTACCAATATCTGATTCAGTGGCTGGAACTTTCCCTGCTGGAAAAGGGGGGGAAATCAGAACAGTGAAGAAATCAAAGTGATTCAAAGCATTGTTAACAGAAACATTTTTTATGGTCAGATAATTTAATCCAAAGAAGAATGGTTTACTGGTTGTACTAAATACTGCTAACAAATTAAAGAGCAGCAAACCATTAATAGCTATTTCAGATTGATGAAACATTCCGTGAAGGAAGTTTTGAATATAGCTTTTTAAAGGCCAATATTTTAAACTCCTACTGAATATTTGTTCTGCAGGACATGAGTGAACATGCACCAACACAATTAGCAGACCAAATGGTTGCTGTAAATTTCATCTTTGATTTTGTATCCTCTCTTTCGCAAGCAAGATTTGCAGACAGAGAAGAAAGCTTAGAAAAGCAGAACTAATCTTTCATCTCCACAACAGATGTTTCAGTTTGGCGTGAAGCTCCACAGGAATTTATTATATTTCAAGTGACAACCCTGCCAATCTAACCAAATACTACCCAAACATTATAATATGTAGTAAGAGTCTATTGATGACAACACTGAAATCACTACATTAATGCTGATTATACGTGTTTGTGAGCAAAAATAATATGATACAATCTTCCTTAAAACTTTCTAGTTACCTACCTCTTTCTCTGCCTTAGTAAGGTAGAACAACAAGAGAAATAAGGGATCCACAGGTGTAGCAAAGAACAGGCACCCATCTGAAAGCAGAAAAAACATAATGATTATTAAAACTACACTACATATTTTTGAATGGTTTCAATGTAATTTGCCAATAAACACAGTGCCACTGTTAAGAACCTCTAACCCATGCCTGTGCATTTTAAATAAATGAAAGATTTTCATTTAAGGATTTAAAATAATTAAAAGTACATAAAAATGCTAATAAGAAAATGTGTTGCCTATTTATTCCAGGAACTTAGTTGCTTTTCCCATACATACCAGGCAATACAAGATGGAGAGTAAAAAAATGACCTAATAATTCATAAAGACCTGGCACAAAATTATACAATAACGGATGTGTTACTATTTCCCCCCTGTGGTTCGTAATGTTTCACCCTTGGAACATGGGTAGATCTTGCAAGAAGAAAGAGGTGGATGAAGAACAGCAACCTCAACATTTAAAAAGCCATTTGACTGGGGCACAAGAGAACCAAGTGTTGTCAAGTGAAACAATGACCCACTAAGCAATGCACTGGACAACTGGGTCACCTTTCTCCTAACACCCAAATTACAGTGAAGAGAACTGGGCTTCTCCCAAATATGCCGGGGGAGAATGCATTGGATCCCTGAAATCAACGTGAAAAGTTAATCCTGATGAACCCTGATTTCAGTGGAACAAGTGCAACTAACTTAGCCTGGATCAAATCCAGTGTCTATACCACAGTGGGAAGGTAGAGAAAATTATGGGAAAAGCCTCATTTGAAAATATATCTGAGAGAGTGCAGGTGGTCTCTATCAAAGGCTCTGCTGCACAGGGCATGATATGGCCTTGACCTGCTTAGATACCCGACTCCAACCCCTACCATGCTCAGAAATATGTGGCTCTGTAAAAACTCAAACACAGGTTTCATTATTTATTTATCTATTTATTTATTTATTTATTTATTTATTTATTTACTTACTTACTTATTACATTTGTATACCAACCCATAGCCGAAGCTCTCTGGGCGGTTTATAATTAAAAACATTAAAAACAAATACACAAATTTAAAAACACATTTTTAAAAAGCAATTTAAAAAACACATGTTAAAATGCCTGGGAGAAGAGGAAAGTCTTAACCTGGCACGACAAAGATAACAATGTTGGTGCCAGGCGCACCTCGTCAAGGAGATTCCATAATTTGGGAGCCACCACTGAGAAGGCCCTCTCCCTTGTTGCCAGACTCCCAGCTTCCCTCGCAGTAGGCACCCGCAGGAGGACCTTGGATGTTCAGTGTAGTGTACAGGTGGGTTCGTGGCGGGAGAGGTGTTCCATCAGGTATTGTGGTCCCAAGCTGTGTAAGGCTTTATAGGTTAAAACCAGCACTTTGAATCGAGCTCAGAAACATACAGGCAGCCAATGCAAGCGGGCCAGAATCGGTTTTATATGTTCAGACCGGCTGGTCCCTGTTACCAATCTGGCCGCTGCATTTTGCACAAGCTGCAGCTTCCAAACCGTCTTCAAAGGCAGCCCCACGTAGAGTGCATTGCAGTAATCTAACTTGGAGGTTACCAGAGCATGGACAACTGAAGCCAGGTTATCCCTGTCCAGATAGGGACGTAGTTGGGCCACCAACTGAAGTTGGTAGAAGGCACTCCGTGCCACCGAGCCTACCTGAGCCTCAAGTGACAGAGATGGTTCTAGGAGAACCCCCAAGCTACGAACTTGCTCCTTCAGGGGGAGTGCAACCCCATCCACGACAGGTTGGACATCCACCATCCAGTCAGAAGAACCACCCACTAGCAGCATCTCAGTCTTGTCTGGATTGAGCCTCAGTTTATTAGCCCTCATCCTGTCCACTGTCACAGCCAGGCACTGGTTCAACACATTGACAGCCTCACCTGAAGAAGATGAAAAGGAGAAATAGAGCTGCGTGTCATCAGCATACGATGGCAACACACTCCAAAGCTCCAGATGACCACACCCAGCGGTTTCATGTAGATGCTGAACAGCATGGGGGACAGAACTGACCCCTGCGGAACCCCATACTGGAGAGTCCAGGGTGCCAAGCAATGTTCCCCAAGCACCACCTTCTGGAGCCGACCTGCCAAGTAGGAGCGGAACCACCGCCATGCAGTCACTCCCAACTCAGCCAGTCACCCCAGAAGGATACCATGGTTGATGGTATCGAAAGCCGCTGAGAGATCAAGGAGAATCAACAGAGTCACACTCCCCCTGTCTCTCTCCCGACAGAGGTCATCATACAGGGCGACCAAGGCTGTTTCCATGCCAAAACCAGGCCTGAAACCCGACTGAAATGGATCCAGATAATAGGTCTCATCCAAGACTGTCTGGAGCTGGCCTGCCACCACTCGTTCAAGGACCTTGCCCAGGAATGGAACGTTTGCCACTGGCCTATAGTTATTAAGATTTTCTGGGTCCTGGGAGGGTCTCTTAAGGAGTTGTCTCACTACCACCTCTTTCAGGCAGCCAGGGACCACCCCCTCTCGCAGAGAGGCATTAATTACTTCCCTGGCCCAGCCGGCTGTTCCATCCCTGCTAGCTTTTATTAGCCAAGAAGGGCAAGGATCCAGCACAGAAGTGGTTGCACAAACCTGTCCAAGCACCTTGTCAACGTCCTCAAGCTGTACGAACTGAAACTCATCCAAGAAATCAGGACAAGGCTGTGCTCTGGATACCCCGCTTGATTCACCTGCTATAACACTGGAGTCTAAGTCCTGGCGGATGCTAAAGATTTTATCCTGGAAGTGCCTAGCAAATTCATTACAGCGGGCCTCAGATGGTTCTACCATGTCCTTGGGGCCATCGTGTAATAGCCCCCGGACAATTCTGAAGAGCTCCACTGGGCGGCAGATTGATGATTTGATAGCGGCAGCAAAATATTGGTTTTTTGCTGCCCTCACTGCCCCTAAATACAGCTTACCATAGGCACTTACCAGTGTGTAATTGCATCCACCAGGAGTTCGTCTCCATCTGCATTCAAGCCATCTCCTATATTGTTTCATCGCTCTCAGCTCTGGGGTATACCATGGAGCCATACGAGCTCTACACAGGAGCAGGCGCTCAGGAGCAATCATGTCAACCGCCTGGGTCATTGCTGTATTCCACAGTTCAACTGGGGTTTCAACAGAAGCACCAGCCCTATCAGCCGGAAAATTCCCCAGAGCCCTTTGGAAACCATCTGGATCCATTAGTCTCTGGGGGCAGACCAACTTAATAGGTCCCCCACCCTTGCAGAGGGGAAAAGCCGCTGTAAGTCTAAACTTCAGCAAGCAGAGATCTGTCCATGACAGAGGGACTGATGCAAGCCCCCCCCCAAATTCAGATCACCATCTCCGTGTCCAGTTGCAAAAACCAAGTCCAGAGTATGCCCTGCTACGTGTGTTGGGCCAATGGCATATTGGGACAGTCCCATGGTTGTCATGGAGACCATGAAATCCTGAGCCGCCCCAGATAAGGTGGCCTCGGCATGGATGTTGACATCCCCCAGAACCAACAGTCTGGGGGATCTCAACAGTATACCTGAGACCACCTCCATCAGCTCAGCTACGGAGTCTGTTGGGCAGCGGGGTGGGCAGTACACCAACAGAATCCCCAGTCTGTCCCGCTGACCCAACACAAGGTACAAACACTCCAGACCAGCAGTCACATGGACATGGTGCTTGCAGAGGGAGATGGAGCTCCTATAGACCACAGCAACTCCCCTTCCCCAACCCTCAGGTCTACTCTGATGCTGAACTAGGTGCCCTGGCTGGCATAGCTGGGAGAGACTGACTCCTCCCTGCTCACCCACCCAGGTCTCACGTATACATGCCAGATCGGCTAAATAATAAAATATGTACATTTGATATGTTTATGTTAAATAAAATAAATATATTTTAATGTACCGAAACACAAATGAACTTTATTAAACCCCCTCCCTCCAAATAAAGAAAGAGGTTTCTGCACCCAAAATAAAATAGAGCAATAATTTATTTTGGATGCAGGAAGCTCTCTCTTTATCCAGGGGAAGGCCCATACCGCAGTGGCAGATCATCTGATTTGCATGCAGAAGGCCCCAGGTTCAATCCCCGACATTCCCAAGTAAGACTGGAAAAGACCCCTGTCTGAAACCCTGGGGAGCCACTGCAAATCAATACACCAAATACAGAGTTAGATGGCCTGACTTGATGTTAAGGCGCCTTTTATGCGTGTTCCTATACAGATCTGAATAGAGGGAAAGAAAAACATAAGGAACAAAACATATTTCCCCCACGACAGAAACTTAATTGTAGCAACTCAGAATCTGTGTCTACATAAAGTTATGAGGAAGCACTGCTTGAAGATCAAGTTGGAACTGGGGGAGGAGTATGCCATGCTGCTCACCTTGTTGAACAGTTTGACCTATAAACCAGGACCGGTATTCTTCATGAAAAGCTTTTACTTCAAACAGCTGACGACCATCACTATTGAACAAATAAAGGGCTGCGTGTCCTGTTAAAAAACAACAACACAGATCTGGTTTTGCACTTCTGAAACTGTCAATGGTTGCCTCCAATCAAAAGAAGCAAGTAATCTCTCAGGAGAATGCCCGAGTATATGTAAACTTTAATTGCAAACCAAACGTACACAAAGGACAAACAGGGGTTTGGTTTAAGCCAAGGATTGCCAGTATGGTGCCTCTGCACCTACAGAGAACTTCCCTGGCACCTGCAGGGTCCCCCCCCCTCCCTGCTGATATTAGGCTTGAAAGAAGCACTGTATTATTTATTTATTTATTAAACTTATATACCGCCCGACTAGCAATAGTTCTCTGGGCGGTGAACATCAAAAAAATACAATAAAATTACACAATCTCATAAAATGAAGTATATAAAAACTGTACAAACTGAAATCAGATTACAACAATTTAAAATTAAATTAACTTAAATTAAAATGCCTCAGAGAAGAGGAAGGTTTTAACTTGGCGCCGAAAAGATGATAGTGTCGGCGCCAAGCGCACCTCCTTGGGAAGACTATTCCATAGTTCGGGGGCCACCACTGAGAAGGCCCTAGATCTTGTCACCACCCTCCGGGCCTCCCTATGGGTCGGGACCCGGAGGAGGGCCTTCGTAGTAGACCATAGTGAACGGGCGGGTTCATATCGGGAGAGGCGTTCCAACAGATATCGTGGTCCCGCGCCGTATAAGGCTTTATAGGTTAGTACCAACACTTTGAATCTTGCCCGGAAGCATATGGGAAGCCAGTGCAGGCAAGCCAGAACAGGTGTTATATGCTCAGACCACTTGGTTCTTGTTAGCAGTCTGGCCGCCGCATTTTGCACTAGCTGTAGCTTCCGAACCGTCTTCAAAGGTAGCTCTACGTAAAGCGCGTTGCAGTAGTCCAAATGCGAGGTTACCAGAGCATGTACCACTGATGTGAGGTCTTCCTTACTCAGATAGGGACGTAGTTGGGCTACCAACCGAAGTTGGTAGAACGCATTCCGGGCCACCGAGGCTACATGAGCCTCGAGTGAGAGGAAAGAGTCTAAAACGACTCCCAGACTACGAACCTGCTCCTTTAGGGGGAGTGTAACCCCATCCAGGACCGGGTATATATCCACCATCCGATCAGAGAAACCATCCACCGACAGCATCTCAGTCTTATCAGGATTGAGTCTCAGTTTGTTAGTTCTCATCCAGTCCATTGTCGCGGCCACTGTAGCTAACATAATAGGTTGCAGCGTCTGCATGGTTGCAGTGTGTGTGTATGATTCCCACCACAGTTTCTCCAGTTTGCAAATGTACCCATGAGCCCAAAATGGTTGGCAACCCGTATACCAAACCATGGTTTAGGAAGCTTAACTATAGTTTAGCATGGACCATAACTGGATGTAATGCTGGCCATATCATTAGGCAAATTAGTTTTGGCTTCCTGACTGTGGTATGTTTGGGAGAAACAAACCACAAGCGCTGGTTAGGGGACAAAACAACAAGTTCTGAGAAGAGGGAAGCAGGGAGTGCTTGTGGAAGGAAAAACTTTCCAGTCAATTTATTGCGCTCTAGAGGACAGAGTTTATTGAGAAATACATACAGTAAGACACCACTCATATGGCAGGTTAGGTTCCAGACACCCGCCGAAAAGAGAAAACCGTTGAAAAGCGGATCAGCTCGAGCGCAGGAAGTCTGATCGCACCAGAAGAGGAGGAGATCAGCTGTAGAGTGCTACAGCTGATCTTCCCCTCCTCCAGCGAGATCAGCCGGAGCACGGGAACTCCAGCTGATCGCCCCGCTGGCACTGTATTAGCAGAACGCAGAAAAGCGGGGCGCCAAGAAGCAGGGCCCTACTGTATACCAATAGCACTGTTGGGAGAGAGGCTCCGTGGAACCAACTCTACAGAAAACAGGTGATGCACAGCTTTAAAATGACTACACGTCATGCATACATTAACAATCAAAAGACACTTTTACCAATCCAAATAACCATGCCCTCCCACCTTGGGTGGTCACTTAGCATGTTTCAGCCTTGCCTATCTATGTGTCCAAAAGGAAAGCACCTACATTTTTCAGAGATGCATTCTAAAATTCTAAACGGTTCCAAAACCATTTCAGGCTTCATAACATCCTTCTGTGACATTCTACTGTTGTTAAAGCCTAACCACAAACTTTCCTAATTCTTGCTTCATATGTACTTTCACTTGTAGGCAGATCATAGTTCCTTAAAATATCGCTTTGAGTACATTGTGTTTTATAAGCAAGCATTTTATATCTAAGGCCTGCAGCGGCCTAGATGGCTAATATGCAAAGACAAGCAGTAATCCCTTTAATGAGGGTCTAAAAAGGGTCAGAGGTCAGAAATCCTTCCTCATGCTCAAGTTGCATGCATTAGCATGCAGCTCCTACATAAGCTAAATTTGCTTAATTATGGTGCATGGCCAGTGTTACACCTGAAGGCAGCCACTATGTCTAAACTGACAAACAAAGGTTTCCGATCAGCCAGCAAAGCAAAATTGGAAACCATGGTTTGAAGTAGGTTTACAAAGCTGTCACGTGTATTAACTGTAGTTTGGCATGATGTCTGAAACAAGCCTATCATAGGCATTAAATGAGACTGTCATTTCCCAGTCCTGTTCTCCCTTGGGAATTAATTTCAAATAAATATGACATGTGAATAAGTTCATCTCAGAAATGTTTACCTTTCTGATTGCATCCAAAATCAGATCATATGAATAGTCACATTTTGTGTGTAGAAATAGTTGTGGATGGAGGACTGAATAGTTGGATGATTACCTGACTGAAGAAACTAAGAAAATTTCCTATTTTGCTCTTTGCCACGCATATATTTGAAACTGCATCTGAGAATACTGTGGGACACAGGCAGAAATTTGTCTAATTTCAGTAGCTTTAGGCCCCACTAGTCTGCATTACTGACTGCGAATGGTGTGATAGCAGGAGCACAGGCTCTGCAACTCTACAGTTGACTCCCCAAAAGCAGCCATATGGATGTGCCTTCAAATGTGTTAAATCAGTCAGGAAGAATTCCAGTGTAGCAACTGCTTTGTCCTTCCAGTTTGCTTGAAAAAAACTGAGGAAGATATGCGACAAATAAATCACCACAGCAGTTAGTTTCAAAGTGAACTGGCCAATAGTTTTTTTAAAAAGCAACAGCAAAAACAGTTCTGAGCGATGTTAACAATGGTACATTTTAAATGTGCATACATTTTATGTAGCAATACTTAACTGGTTTAACTGTATTTGCTGACTTCAGCAGGTACAATTTAACAATGTCTTGTTTCCACCCCGAGATCAAGAATAATCCAAGCATTGGAAGCATATTTAATTAGTCTTCTATTGGAATTTCTATCTTCTTTCTCTTGAAATTTACTGGCTGTGTTCAAATTATCAAATCTCAATTTAATAAAAGAAAGATGTGAATGAGTTTCATGCACCTACATGCGGCCAGTAAGCCACAGTTCATCACAGCTTCCTGTTATGTCTGAACCAGGAAACTGTAGTTGTAACAGCTTTGAAACAAACCAGATGTTGAAGCCACATGTACACCACATCTTCATATTAGAAGGGATTAGGCATAGCTGCCCACTTTGGACATAACAGAAAGCTATGGTTAATTCCCCCCTTTAGGATGCACACCTTAATGTGGTGAGGGGGTTTGAGAGTGTTGAAGAAGCTGAGAGCAATGCCGCCAGGAGTCTAGACCAAGAGGCTAGACAAAGAAAACTATTACAATAGTTATTGTATAGAAATAGAAAAGGACAACAAAATGGGAAGAACAAGAGCCCTATTCCAAAAGATTAGAGAAATGAAAGGGAAATTTAAACCACGAGTAGGGATGTTGAATAATCAACAGGGGAACACACTGACTGACCGAGATGAAATAAAAGGAAGATAGAAGCAATACACTGAAAAACTCTATAAAAGAGATGACAGGATGACAGATTCATTCACGGAGGAACCATATGATGAAGAACCAGAAATTTTAGAATGTGAGGTGAAAGCTGCTCTTCAAATGCTCGGAAGAAACAAATCACTAGGACCAGACTGCATACCAATAGAGTTGCTACAAGCTACTGAGACTGAATCTGTCCAAAATTTGACAAAAATTTGTCAAGAAATATGGAAAACTAAACAATGGCCCACAGACTGGAAGCGTTCAACATATATCCCATTTCCAAAGAAAGGGGATCCCAGAGAACGCAGAAATTACTGAACTATTGCCTTAATATCCCATGCAAGTAAAGTAATGCTCAAGATTCTACAACAAAGGCTCTTACCATATATGGAGCGAGAAATGCCAGACGTCCAAACTGGATTTAGAAAGGGAAGAGGCACCAGAGATCATATCGCAAACATACACTGGATAATGGAACGGAGCAAGGAATTTCAGAAGAAAATCACCCTGTGCTTTATAGATTACAGCAAAGCCTTTGACTGTGTAGATCATGAAAAACTATGGAATGCTTTAAAAGAAATGGGGGTGCCACAGCATCTAATTGTCCTGATGCACAACCTATACTCTGGACAAGAGGCTACTGTAAGGACAGAATATAGAGAAACCGATTGGTTTCCCACAGGAAAGGGTGTGAGACAGGGGTGTATTTTATCACCATTTGTTTAATCTGTACGCAGAACATATCATACGGAAAGCGGGATTGGACCAAGATGAAGGAGGGGTGGAAATTGGAGGGAGAAACATCAATAATTTAAGATATGCAGACGATACCATACTCTTAGCAGAAACCAGTAATGATTTGAAAAGAATGCTGATGAAAGTTAAAGAGGAAAGCACAAAAGCAGGACTACAGCTGAACGTCAAAAAGACTAAAGTAATGACAACAGAAGATTTATGTAACTTTACAGTTGACAAGGAGGACATTGAACTTGTCAAGAATTATCAATACCTTGGCACAGTCATTAACCAAAATGGAGACAATAGTCAAAAAATCAGAAGAAGGCTAGGATTGGGTAGGGCAGCTGTGAGAGAACTAGAAAAGGTCCTCAAATGCAATGATGTATCACTGAACACCAAAGTCAGGATCATTCAGACCATGGTATTCCCGATCTCTATGTATGGGTGTGAAAGTTGGACAGTGAAAAAGGTGGGTAAGAGAAAAATCAACTCATTTGAAATGTGGTGCTGGAGGAGAGCTTTGCGCATACCATAGACTGCGAAAAAGACAAATAATTGGGTGTTACAACAAATTAAACCAGAACTGTCACTAGAAGCTAAAATGATGAAACTGAGGTTATCATACTTTGGACACATCATGAGAAGACATGATTCACTAGAAAAGACAATAATGCTAGGAAAAACAGCAGGCAGTAGAAAAAGAGGAAGGCCAAACTAGAGATGGATTGATTCCATAAAGGAAGCCACAGACCTGAACTTGCAGGGTGGTTCATGACAGATGCTCTTGGAGGTCGCTGATTCATAGGGTCGCCATAAGTCGTAATCGATTTGAAGACACATAACAACAACATGGTTAATTCCAGCTTTCTGGCTTGTTTCCCCATGGGTGCAAAGGAAAGAGCAAAGTGGCTGCATGTACCTGCATGAAACCTTTTCATGTTTTGGATTATAAAGCTGGGATTTAATTGTCCGGATATAGCCACTGTTTTATTTGCCCTGGGACAGAAGAACAGCTTGCAGGTTAGCTCAGCATCCAAAGTGCTGTGATTAGGGTTGCCAGGTTCTTGGCCTGAGACTGATCCTGTAATCTTTAGGAGAAGAGAAAGTCACCCAAGTGCAGGTGTTCTTGCAACCCTGTAATGAGAAAAACCACAAGGTGGAATTTTGTCTTCCCCCTGCAAAACTTTTAAAGATACAGAAGACCTCTAGGAGGCCGGGCGTGACAAGCAAGAGGTCTTCTACATCTTTAAAAGTTGTGCAGGGGGAAGAAAGAATTCCACCTTGTGGTTTTTCTCATTACAGGGTTGCAAGAACACCCACACTTGGCTGACTTTCTCTTCTCCTAAAGATACAGGATCAGTCTCAGGCCAAGAACCTGGCAACCCTAGCTGTGATGTATTTTACAGCAAAACACAATTCACAATACACAGACGTAATTTTATGAAAAACTTTTATTAAATAGGGAAAAAAGCCAAACAAGTATTTTTTAACATGCACTTTTAAACCTTCAGCCTATAGAGAAGATAACTGAAAGTTGCAGGTTAGAGAAGTAAACGTTTACAATTTCAGACTTGCCTGTACTTGGATTACGTAGTTTTGTAAATAAAGGCCCAGAACCTGGCTTCTTTGGAAGATTGGTAGCAGATTCTGAAAAAAAGGTAAATTCCAAAGTGAGATGTAATAACTATGACTGTAAATATAGGTGAGGCCACCCTATGTGCCTGTGACGAGTAAGAATAGTCCCCAGGTATAATGAACCCGCCCTCCCGGTTTTCCCAGTGACTTCTCCTCCCTAGCTCTGGGAGAGCAGATCACCCACCAGCTAAATGCCAGCAAGTCGATGCAGGGTTGTAAACCAACCTAATTTAGAGTATGCCGTCACCATCTCTCCTATATTTCCACCCGGTCTGGCCCAGGAGACCTGCCAAACAGTTACAGGAACCCCGAGGTTCTTTAGGGCCCGGGGTTCCAGCACTCCCTCTGCCCACAGAGTCTTTAAATCAAAACTTGACATGGTAGCTAATGGGCCTTGTGGTCAAGACACTGGAATTAGTACTTGGAAGGCTTTACCATACAACACACCCCAGTAAGTTCAAGAGAAAATATTTATTCAAAAATAGGAAGCTGTTAATAATAATTATTATTTATTATTATTATTATAATTATTAAATTTATATCCTTCCCCTCTTCCCAGTAGGAGCCCAGGGCAATATATACAAGAGAACCATCCAAAAAATAGGAAGCCAAATAGATATAAGGGAGTCAAAACAAATAGTAAGAATAATATTGGGGGGAAAGGGAAGGGATAAAAAGCAAAAAGGTAAGGTAAAGTAAGAGGGTAGGATAAGGTACAAGCCAGTTCAAAATAATAAAGTCTAGCTCAGCCTAACTATTACAAGCCACTGGAACCTGACTAAGATACTGATTTCTTTTTAGTTATTTATTATTTGATTTATATCCCGCCCTTCCTCCCAGCAGGAGCCCAGAGCAGAGTGTTCCCTAGTAAAACAAGAAACCTAGTGTGAACATCCAGCATGGCGCAAGCTTCAGGCAAAGACACAAGGCATCATCCCTTGATCGTATCAGGGTAGCTGTCAGCAATCACCCAGTCAAAGTCTGCCAAGCTGGGAAGCCAGTCAGGTGCATCTTGTGATGGCACAGCTGAATCCGATGTTCTCAACTTCTCGTTAATCTGGAGGCCTAGCAAAGGGTAACCAGATGGGACTCCTCTCCTAATTATGAGAGCAGAGAACCCCCACAAAACCTAGCTACTCTTTTCCCCAGAGGTCTGTACGCTCCCACTCTGGTCAAGGGCTGGTGCCTTGGCATGACACCAGCAGATCAGATGAGTCCCTCGTCTCCCTCTCAGCCTTCAAAGAGCAACTGACTGAGCCCTGCCTTCTGAGTGCAGCCTTCTATTCGACAGGGCTGCAATCTGGAAACTGCCCCTTGGGCTTCACTGGCATGGAGGAAGTATAGCTGAGCTGCTGTAACATTTCATACTCCTCCTCCTGATTTTCCCTTCTGGCCTCGAAAGGGCCAGGGAGAGCCACTCAGCCCTGCCTTGCTCTCTTTATGGTTCCAGGTTAAGGTTTGAAGGAACAGTGAAAGCAAGAGTGCCATTCCTCATTCTCTCTCTGTGGGATGGCAGGCTGCCTGTCTTTTCTTGTGCTTCCAGCTGTAACCTGAAAGCACAGTCAGGCAAGGCCATTACTCTCTCCATGCTTTCTGAAGCCAAAATGCAATGTTTGGGTGAGGGGGAAGCGCAGGGCAAAGCGCAGCTGCTGCCAATCCTACTCCTTGCAACCTTAGGTTTAGTCTACACAGACCACGGAATGTACTGAAAGAGTTGGGAGGTGGCAGAACAGGCTGAAGCATTTCACACTTCCAGTGTGTTTAAATGCCCCCCTCCAACATGAAACAAATGCCATACCAGTCGGAAACAAGCATGAAGGAAACAGGCTGGGCCAGAACCTTTCTCCCTGGTTTGCTATATCCTTACTTTCAGGGATTTGGGTGCTTGTTTTTCCACATGGAGAAACATTCACAACTAGTATCCCTACACATGCAGTTTATTTTACTTTCTCATCTCAAAGACAGATAGAATGGAAGAGAGAGAGGAGATAAAGGGGGAGGTTAGGAGGATACACAAATGTGGGTGATGTAGCAAAGAGAAGAAAAACAAACCCTAACTTCCTTTGTCCCATTCTCTCCATTTGTTTTATATATGAATTCATGTGACATGGTTGTGCGTGTCTGTGTGCCCACAAGAATTGTGTGGATGCATGCAGATACACACAAAAAACAGCAGGGTCTGGGTGTGCATGTGCACACATGTGGATATAAAAGCACAGAAGTGCATGCGGAAGTGTGTGCAAGAGAAGGGTACAGTTGTAGAAGGGCCCCTTTTGTCCTACGTTCTCCACCCATTGCAAGGGTTCACGAATCCCTGCTTTTTTATCCACAATGTCTAGATGTCACAGAAGTCAGTTCAAATGATTCAGCATTTTAATAACGGTCTCAAAAGTTGCATTCAGATACACACATGATTGTGGCAATTCATAGTAAACAGTACAAAAAGAAGAAGGCATAAAATTCTGGCTGGGATCCAAAGAGATGCTATGAGAGCACCGAAGGCCTTGGGCATGCCAGGGAATTTTTTTACTCATTCCACATACACCCCCCCCACAGCTTTGAACAGCAGATCTATCTAGCGCCATATCAGATACTGCTAAATAAACTCCCCTCAGTTTCAAGAGAGGCTTGTGATGGAGCACAGATGGAAGCCGTTTGGGAAAGTCGTCCCGATCTCTCTTGAACATGTGTAACCAGTCAGTGCTGTTGATTGGATCCAGGCCTTTGTCAACCACAAACCAAAAAGTGTCATAATGCTTTCAGTTTTGATAACATGGTAGGGTTTTATGGATAACATGACGACAAACAATATGAAAACACAAAAGTGTTCAAGTAGTGACTTTCAGTTTCATTTCTGCAAATTTTCATCCAAATGTTTTCAATTCCTTCCTACAACACTTAACCATATGATAAAGAACCAGAAATTTTAGAATGTGAGGTGAAAGCTGCTCTTAAAATGCTTGGAAGAAACAAATCACCAGGAAGAGATGGCATACCAATAGAGTTGCTACAAGCTACTGAGACTGAATCTGTCCAAATTTTGACAAAAATTTGTCAAGAAATATGGAAAACTAAACAATGGCCCACAGACTGGAAGCGTTCAATATATATTCCACTTCCAAAGAAAGGGGATCCCAGAGCATGCAGTAATTATTGAACTATTGCCTTAATATCCCATGCAAGTAAAGTAATGCTCAAGATTCTACAACAAAGGCTCTTACCATATATGCAGCGAGAAATGCCAGACGTCCAAGCTGGATTTAGAAAAGGAAGAGGCACCAGGGATCATATCGCAAACATACGTTGGATAATGGAACGGAGCAAGGAATTTCAGAAGAAAATCACCCTGTGCTTTATAGACTACAGCAAAGCCTTTGACTGTGTAGATCATGAAAAACTATGGAATGCTTTAAAAGAAATGGGGGTGTCACAGCATCTAATTGTCCTGATGCACAACCTATACTCTGGACAAGAGGCTACTGTAAGGACAGAATATGGAGAAACCGATTGGTTCCCCATCAGAAAGCATGTGAGACGGGTGTATTTTATCACCCTATTTGTTTAATCTGTACGCAGAACATATCATACGGAAAGCGGGATTGGACCAAGATGAAGGAGGTTTGAAAATTCGAGAGAGAAACATCAATAATTTAAGATATGCAGACGATACCATACTCTTAGCAGAAACCAGTAATGATTTGAAACAAATGCTGATGAAAGTTAAAGAGGAAAGCACAAAAGCAGGACTACAGCTGAACGTCAAGAAGACTAAAGTAATGACAACCAGAAGATTTATGTAACTTTACAGTTGACAATAAGGACATTGAACTTATCAAGGATTATCAATACCTTGGCACAGTCATTAACCAAAATGGAGACAATAGTCAAGAAATCAGAAGAAGGCTAGGACTGGGTAGTGTAGCTGTGAGAGAACTAGAAAAGGTCCTCAAATGCAATGATGTATCACTGAACACCAAAGTCACAATCATTCAGACCATGGTATTCCTAATCTCTATGTATGGATGTGAAAGTTGGACAGTGAAAAAGGTGGATAAGAGAAAAATCAACTCATTTGAAATGTGGTGCTGGAGGAGAGCTTTGCGCATACCATGGACTGCGAAAAAGAAAAATAATTGGGTGTTAGAACAAACTAAACCAGAACTGTCACTAGAAGCTAAAATGATGAAACTGAGGTTATCATACTTTGGACATATCATGAGAAGACATGATTCACTAGAAAAGACAATGATGCTGGGAAAAACAGCAGGGAGTAGAAAAAGAGGAAGGCCAAACAAGAGATGGATCGATTCCATAAAGGAAGCCACAGACCTGAACTTACAAGATCTGAGCAGGGTGGTTCATGACAGATGCTCTTGGAGGTCGCTGATTCATAGGGTCTCCATAAGTCGTAATCAACTTGAAGGCACATAACAACAACAACTCTTACATTTTACTATAATCTGATCAGATGCTGTAGAAATTTCTTTATGGCAACACAAACAGGGTCAGCTCCGACATTACCTTCTGTACTCTCTTCACTTATTAAATACAAGAGAACTCTTTCAAGATACAGAGTGACTGTACTAGACTCTATGACTCTTTGTTACAACAGAAGGGTTAAACATACAGTGTCTTGCAAAAGTAATCAGAGCCCTGACCAATGTTCTCATATTACTGAATTACAAATGATACATTGCAATTTCATTCTGTATGATATTTTATTTTGAAACACTGAAACTCAAGATCAATTATTGTAAGATGACATTGGTTTTATGTTGGGAAATGTTTGTAAGAAACATAAAATACTGAAACATGTTGCTTTCATAAGTATTCAATCCTCCCACATTAATATTTGGTAGAGCCACCTTTCGCTGCAATAACAGCTTTAAGTCTTTTGGGGTAGGTATGTACCAGCTTTGCACACAGTGTCAGAGGGATTTTGGCCCATTCTTGGCAGATTCGTTCCAGGTAGTTCAGGTTGGTTGGACGTTGCTTGTGGACTGTAGCTTTCAAAGAGTGCCACAGATTCTCCATGGGATTGAGATCAGGACTTTGACTAGGCCACTGTAGGACATTCGTCTTTTTGTTCTTGAGCCACTACAATGTTGCTTTGGGCTTTTTGGTCTTGTGTTTGGGATCATTGTCCTGCTGAAAAGTGAATTCCCTCCCATGCTTCAGTTTTTTAGTGTACTGAAGCAGGTTCTCTTGCAGTATTTCCCTGCATTTTGCTCCATCCATTCTTCCTTCAGTTTTAACAAGATACCCAGTCCCTGTCAATGAGAAGCATCCCCACAGCATGATACTGCCACCACCATACTTCACTGTAGGGATGGTGTCTTTAGGCACGGACAGTGTTAGGTTTGCACCACGCATAGCAATTTGAGTTTTGGCCAAAAGCTCTATCTTGGTCTCATCTGACCACAAAACCTTTTCCCAAATGGCATCTGGGGCACTCTCATGCTTTCTGGCAAACTCCAGACGTGCTTTCAGATGGTACTTTTTGAGTAACAGCTTCTTTCTTGCCACCCTCCCATGCAGGCCAGTGTTATGCAGAGCTCTTGATATGGTTGACTGGTGCACCATTACTCCACTTCCAGCCACTGAACTCTGTAGCTCCTTCAAAGGCATTGTTGGACTCTCTGTGGCTTCTCTCACAAGTCTCCTCCTTGTATGAGCACTGAGTTTTGAGGGATGGCCTTTTCTTGGCAGTGCTGGGTGGTGTGATTCAGCTTCCACTTCCTGATTATTGATCCAACTGTCCTCACTGGGATATCCAAACACTTGGATATTATTTTGTATCCTTTTCCTAATCTATGCATTTGCATTATATTATCTCTCACTTCTGTAGATGCTCTTTGGTCTTCATTTTCCTTCAGATCTACAGCCTGACCAATGATCCTTCAACAGTGGGGTTTTTATCCTGACAATGTGACAGCAACTCTAATAGTTCACAGGTGGAGACCAATGGTGAGGTAATTGTGTCCTCGATAGGGCAATTTCTTTGGAGCTTCCACAGCATAGGGCTTGAATACTTATGCAAGGAACATGTTTCAATTTATGTTTCTTCCAAACATTTCCCAACATAAAACCAATGTCACCTTACAATAATTGACTTTCTGAGTTTCAGTGTTTCAAAATAAAATATCATACAGAATAAACTGACGATGTACCATTTGTAATTCAGTAATATGAGAGCATTGGTCAGGGGTCTGATTACTTTTGCAAGGCACTGTAAGTCTGATAAGCAATCTGTGTTGTCACTTTTTGAGATCAACAAGATACTTGTGTCAGACTTTCTAGATTTGGTGTTACCTTTCAATTCATTATGCACACCTTTCTAAAAAAAACTGTAGGAAAGAAGCAGATATGGCCCAAAAGTCAATGTGCTTCAGAACACAGCAGTTCCATGGTTGACAGCGCAATCTTATGCTCACATTTACACCAGGCTACAGAGTACAGATACACTACTTATAACACCTACTAAGGCCAGTCAGCATAGCTCAAGTACAGGACTGTGCCTTTAACATTTGTTGCATTTGGTTACCTTTCGGACCTTGGTTATCTTAAACATTCCATGCTTCCATATTTTCCCTCCAGTGTGCTGTAACTGGAGGTCCTGCACTATAGCCCTCTGCCTAATACTCAGCAGATGGCCACAAGAGGCAAGGCCTTCTTAATAATGGCACCAATGTTTTCCAATGCCTTCTCAGGGGCACCCACTTGGCCCCATCATTGTCAACATGTTACTATTTGATGAAAATATGGTGGTTCTAGCAGGCTTTTAACGGTGAGCAATACTTGACTATATGTTTGGTGTTTTATTTTTGTTGGTGCTGCTATCCTGTGTAGTCCTCTACCCCTGCCCCCTTACTGCTTCAGTTTAAAAGCATTTTTTTAAAAAAGTTATTCTTATATTTTACAGCTGTTCTTCACTTTCACACTGGTCACTGGCATGAGTTTTCTAGTAAAAGAAATGTGAGATATAATCTTTTAAAATATACAAGCAAATAGTATGCCATAAAGCTGAGAGTTGCAGGATCTGACCCACTGAAGACACTACACTGCCTGCAATCATAGGTTATGCTATGAAATGCAGCATTGTGGATAGAGAACTCTACAGCTGTGAGCACACTAGTTGCCCACAGCAAAGTGTTTCTATTAGCCACACCTTGAGGGGCAACAGATTGATCTGCCAATCAGTTGTGAAACTTGTCTGAAATTATTTAAAAAAACACTTCAGTTGCTCCCACCAGGTTTTACTAGTGTTGTGTGCCCCCACGTTCAGAAGAGAGAGGTGTAGACACACTGGAACTGGCACAACCTCACCACACCCTCACAAACATCTCCAGGCTGCCCAGGGCAGCAATAAAACTTCAGGATGGGGAAGGATGATCAGTTGCTTAAAACAATTGCTTAAAAAAGGGGTTCCAAAACTGTGGTCCATGGTCCATATTGATGTAATTGTATTCTTATTGCTTTTTTTGTTTCTTATATTGTATTTTATTGTATTACCGTTTGAATTCTATGGAATGCAAAAGGAAATACAGTCAAATACAACATAAGAAACAAAAGAAGCAATAAAAATATTAAATCATACAACATCTAACACAGCGCATTACAATTGCTACAACAGGTGGAAAAATCTCTTAAGTGGTCCGCCAAGATCATCAGCAATTTTCAAGTGGTCTGTAGGGGGGGAAAGGTTTGGAAACCACTGGCTTAAAAAGAATGAAAAAGCCCATTTCACCACTGCCGGAGTAGACCTCCCCCTGCAGGGAAACCGGCCTTTTTGAAACAGCTCCGTTCCCTGGCTTGAAGGGAGAACCGAGAGTGAAAGAGAGGTGTGTGTGTGTGCTTTACCTGGGGCAATGATCACCCACTGGCCGCTGTTGTTCTTTTCCGCAAGGGCTGGCAAAGGCTGGAGGCGCTTCCTCCCAGCCGCCATGCTGCTCCTGCTTACTTGCGGGCCCGCCCCCTTTTTTTCGCTAAGTGAGATCTATAAAAGGTTAGACACACATGCGCGCACACACAGACCGACCAGCTTACGGGTTGAATTGGAATGTTCCCGTTACGATTCGCTGCCGGCAAAAGCGAAAATGCGTCTGCGCGTGCAAGTCAGCGGCGCGCGCTTTGCACGTCTCACGGGCTGCATGGAGGGGGAGCTCTCTGCCCAAGCACTTGAATCAGCCTCAGCTTTCGTGTAAGCTTGAAAGATATGCCTTGGTACGGAATGAGGGTTTTTTTCCCTTCTGTATCCAAACCGGCCATCGAAAGAAAGCAACGGGAGGGACGGAGATGCAACTTCCATGACAATATAATATATAGCACTATTTAACATCCAGCATGTTACGTTTAAAGGAAAACGGGAGGGGGGTGAGGCGAATCGCAACCTTGAGCAGAGCAGAAAGAGGGGCGATTAACCCTTTCCCTGTCGGCTTTTTTTGCCACCAGAATCCACCCCGCTGCTGTAATATGCTGTTTAAGGTGATTAGCCCACTTTAGGCTATGTACCACCTCGAGTATCAGAAGCAATTTGTATGCCTCTGAATACCAGTCGCGGGGGGGAAGGGAGACAGCGGGAAAGTACTACAGTATTGCGTTCATTCATATTCTGCTTGTTGGCTTCCCATAATAGGCAGCTGGTGGTTGGCCTCCGTGCAGAAAGGATGGTGAAGTAGTTGAGCGTTTGGCTTAATCCATCGGGGCTCTTTTACTTATGTTCTTAATAAGGGGACTCCCCTGAGTGAGAGAGGATTAATTCTCTTGTCCGGAACACCGCTGCTGCGATCAACTTTGCAGCCATCCCCGCTGCATTTCCCCCAAAGCCCCTCGGAGATAACACTGCTAGGTTGTTGTTCACTGTCCTCAGGCTTACCTCTGTCCACTATTACTCGTGAAATATATTGCAGGACTGTCGTGAGGGGCGGTATTTGTAATTTCAAATAAGGCCAATGTTAGAGCATGACATTCTTATTTCTACGGGGTGGGGGGAGATTGCCGGGAAGGGGCATGCCGCTTCACTTCGTAAAATCAAGAGTTGACATCGTAGTTACTGCTGTGAAATAAGTGGCGGTGTTTCATCCCTGCTCCTGTACACACCGATTCTCTTTGATCAGACTTCAATTTCTGACATTTCAAAAGTATTCAGTGCTAAACCTACAGAGGTGATCCGATCCAGTCTGCTTACTTTCTGTGAGAGCCTCATTAACTATTATTTTAGAAGGCGATGGGGAGCATGAATGGCGTGTGTGTGATCCTCTGATTACTGATAGCATTGCTTGGATTGTGAAGTAAATCCTATTGAACTCAGTGGAGCTTGCTCACAGGTAAGCGGATATAGGATTTACAATGTCGGTTTCCATAAGTTATTCTTTATATCTCTCTTTTCAAACCAATTGAAGTTCATATTCTGAACGCCAGCTTTTTTACTTCTAGATTGTTTTTCCTCCTTCCCAAAAGCACCAAAAACTTCATTATGTTAGCAGACAGCTCTACAAATTTTATTGAAGAACAGGATATAAATACCCCAAACTAATAAATAAAATTGCAATTTTAAATTGCCTTTAGACAAAAATCGACAAACATACCCAGAGTTCCATTTAGGCAGCTAGAGAGAGAGCAAACTCCTCCATTCATAAGTTATTTGTGGGGAGGAGAGAGAGATAAAAATCATGATTAAGTCAAAGTACAGTGACGAAAGGACACAAAAAGTAGGCTAGCTCTAATTTACTTTTATATCAGTCCTCATGTATTTCCACCACTCTCGCCACCCGTATTGAGGCGACTAATTGGAGCCGGAAGTGGGAGGGGTGTGCAGATTTATTTTATAACCACGGAGGAGGAGGGTCCTACCATAACAAAGCGGAAGTTGATTGAATCTTTTTCCGGGGTAGGCATCGAACGCGTTTGTGTTACTGAACCTACGTAGCTCGCTATTTTCGGTGGTCGTGATCTGGAGCGAGGGTCTTATTGTCTCAGGGACAGAAGCGGGATCTCCTACATAGGCTGTTGCTATGGCTATGCAAGCTGCGAAACGCGCCAACGTAAGCAAGGGTCTCCTTTCTCGCCTTTTGTGGGCGGTGGGGCCGGGGCCGGCCATTTTGTATTGGCCCTGGCTCGTTCTCTTTTTTTTCTGTCGTCGAGACGTTCAGGCCGATCTCTGGAAAGGTCGTGAAGCTGATCCGCGAGGGTAGCCTTCATCCTTGAGTCCCCAGATATTGTTGGGCTGTAGTTCCCATCGTTCCTGTTTTCCGGCTGAACTGGCAGGGGATGGTGTGGGTTGTAGTCCCAACGACGTCTTTGGTCCCAGAGAAATCCGTGCTGTGGGCGGCAGGGGATGAAAGAGCTAGTGGCAACTTCTCAGTTTCCATCAAATGTGAGAATGGGCTCCCCATCCCAGCCAGTAACTTCAGTCATGGATGGGAAGTGTCCACCCCACCCATGTATTGTGAGAGTGGTGGGGACAAATGGAGAACGCTCATCCTTTGGCTACTATCATTCAGCGTGCCAAGGGGTGAAGTACGGTGTAACAATTGAACAGGACTGGCTTCATTCGATTCTGACTTATGGCGACCCTATGAATAGGGTTTTCATGGTAAGAGGCATTCAGAGGCGGTTTACCATTGCCTTCCTCTGAGGCTGAGAGGCAGTGGCTGGCCCAAGGTCACCCAGTGAGCTTCATGGCTGTGGGGATTCGAACCCTGGTCTACCCGATCCTGGTCCAACCACTGCCATATGATCGTGAGTTTTTTGTTATGTGCCTTCACGTCGATTACGACTTATGGCGACCCTATGAATCAGTGACCTCCAAGAACATCTGTCATGAACCACCCTATTCAGATCTTGTAAGTTCATATTTTGCTGCCACAATTAAGGCATCTCTCTCCCGCCCGGCGGAGCTCTTTAAAATCGTTCGAGGGCTTTTACATTCTGGCCCTCGGGACATTATAGATTCATCTGTAGCCCGCTGTGATGAGTTTGCGAGGCACTTCCAGGATAAGATTGCATGCATTCGCCGGGACTTAGACTCCAATATTATGGCAGTGGGATCTAATGAAGCATCCAGAACACGGTCTTGTCCTTGTTTATTGGATGAGTTTCAGTCTGTACAGCTTGAGGATGTTGACAAGATCCTTGGACTGGTGCGGGCGACCACATCTGTGCTGGACCCTTGCCCCTCTTGGCTGGTGAAAGCTGGCAGGACCGGAACCGCTGGCTGGGCCAAGGAGATAATAAACGCCTCTCTGAGAGAGGGAGTGGTCCCTGACTGCCTGAAAGAGGTGGTTGTGAGACTGCTCCTGAAGAAACCCTCTTTGGACCCAGATAACCTGAACAACTATAGACCTGTAGCGAATGTTCCGTTCCTGGGCAAGGTGCTAGAACGGGTGGTTGCCGGCCAGCTCCAGGGGCTCTTGGATGACACTGATTATCTTGATCCATTTCAATCCGGTTTCAGGCCCGGTTTTGGCACCAAAACAGCCTTGGTTGCCCTGTATGACCTTTGTCGGGAGAGGGACAGGGGGAGTGTGACTCTGTTGATTCTCCTTGATCTCTCAGCTGCTTTTGATACCATCGACCATGGTATCCTTCTGGGAAGACTCACGGAGTTGGGAGTTGGGGGTACTGCTTGGCAGTGGCTCCGCTCCTACTTGGTGGGTCGCCACCAGAAGGTAGTGCTTGGGGAACATTGCTCGATGCCCTGGACTCTCCATTGTGGAGTCCCGCAGGGATCGGTACTGTCCCCCATGCTTTTCAACATCTACATGAAGCCGCTGGGTGCGGTCATCAGGAGTTTTGGGGTGCGTTGCCATCAGTACGCTGATGACACGCAGCTCTATTTCTCCTTTTCATCCTCTTCAGGTGAGGCTGTTAACGTGCTAAACCGCTGTCTGGCCGCGATAATGGACTAGATGGGAGCTAATAGACTGAAGCTCAATCCAGACAAGACCGAGACGCTGTTGGTGAGTGCCTTCTCTGCCCAGATGGAGGATGTTCATCCTGTTCTTGATGGGGTTACACTCCCCTTGAAGGAACAGGTGCGTAGCTTGGGGGTTCTTTTTGATCCTTCCTTGTCACTTGAGGCCCAGGTGGCCTCGGTGGCACGGAATGCTTTCTACCATCTTCGCCTGGTAGCCCAGCTACATCCCTATCTGGACAGTGACGACCTCGCCTCAGTTGTTCATGCTCTGGTAACTTCTAGACTGGACTACTGCAATGCGCTCTACGTTGGGCTGCCCTTGAAGACTGTTCGGAAACTACAACTAGTCCAGAATGCAGCGGCCAGATTGTTGACGCGGACCAGAAGGTCTGCTCATATAACACCTGTTCTGGCCCGTCTGCACTGGCTTCCTGTTTGTTTCCGGGCTAGATTCAAAGTGCTGGTTTTGACCTATAAAGCCCTACACAGCATGGGACCGCAATACCTGGTGGACTGCCTCTCCCAATATGAACCTACCCGGACACTGCGCTCAACATCTAAGGCCTTCCTCCGAGTGCCATCCCATCGAGAAGCTCGGAGGGTGGTGACTAGAACCAGGGCCTTTTATGTGGTGGCCCCCGAACTGTGGAACAGCCTCCCCGATGAGGTGCGCCTGGCGCCAACGCTACTATCTTTTCGGCGCCAGGTGAAAACCTTTTTATACTCCCAGGCATTTTAAAGTGTGTTTTAATAGCATTTTCATCATTATTTGTATTTTGGATGTTGTTTGGTTCTTTTATTGTTTGCTTTGTTTTCTTGATTTATTGTATTTATACATTGCTTGTTTTTTTATCTTTTTGTACACCGCCCAGAGAGCCTTCGGGCTTAGGGCGGTATATAAATTAAATTAAATTAAATTAATAAATAATAAAATGTCTGTGGCTTGCTTTGTGGAATCAATCCATCTCTTGTTTGGCCTTCCTCTTTTTCTACTCCCTTCTGTTTTTCCCAGCATTATTGTCTTTTCTAGTGAATCATGCCTTCTCATGTGTCCAAAGTATGATAACCACAGTTTCATCATTTTAGCTTCTAGTGACAGTTCTGGTTTAATTTGTTCTAACACCCAGTTATTTGTCTCTTTTGCAGTCCATGGTATGCGCAAAGCTCTCCTCCAAGACCACATTTCAAATGAGTTGATTTTTCTCTTAAGCGCCTTTTTTCGCTGTCCAACTTTCACATGGGCCTAATAATACATACTTGTATTAGCTCCTTGTCATAGAGTGATAGGCAAATACACTAGCACACCCCACCCAGCATGTGATGGTCAAGCTTTCACTCTGATAATGTTCTTCTTTTGGCCCAAATGAACCATGTCACCCAGATCTTAAGGTTGTTACTGAGAGGTATGTCCTTAATGATTTTTAAGGAGTCTCAGGCCCACACTACATGTGTTGGATGGCAGATCCACATCCTTAAACATGAGTCACCTGTATTTGCAAATAAACCAGGGAGTGGGGTGTGATTCAAAGTGCGAAACATGGGGTGGGAATGGTGAATTTTTCCCTCTGCCAACTCTTCCCCCCCCCCCCCAACATCCCTCTGTGTAGGCTTGTTTCTCCCAGATGAATTCCCTTCTGGTTTTGGGAACTGGTAGGGAGACAAGGTTCAGAAGTGCTGCCCCCCCCTTCTTACATGCTCCCCATTTATTTTTTAAAATTGTATCATCAGCTTTATATATTTAAAAGCACAGGTCTACTGCCATTTTGTGCAGTGTGAGCCTTGTAGCCTGATTGTGTGTACAGACTCTTTTGAGATTAATGTGCGTAAATACATTGCATTCTGCATAGGTTGATTAGACCAGAATTATCCTGTTTCTTCTAACCAGCTACATTCAGCCCTCAGAGAGATTTAGGGCAGCTTTGTGATTGGCAATAGGGGTACCTGAGAGATGTTTACTTCTAAATGTTTGACTTACAGATATCAGTGCCCCGTTCCTAACTTGTGGCTTTTACCAAATCTAGATCCGTCTGCCCCCTGAAGTTAACCGAATTTTATATATCAGAAACTTACCATATAAAATCACAGCTGAAGAAATGTATGACATTTTTGGAAAATACGGGCCAATTCGACAAATCAGAGTGTAAGTCTATTTTGTGTTTACAGAATTAAGCTTGGAATTAGAATTTTCTTATATATGTCAAGTAACTTTCTAGTTGACTGACAGATAACTTTTGCAGTTTTTCATGTAAAATAAAGGAAGCAATGGTCTAAACTCATCAAGCCACTCAATTTGAATTCAGTCTGGGGAAGATACCAATGCATTATAAGGATATGTGATATTCCATAGTGCAACTGTCAGAGTGAAAATATTAGCTTTGCACAGAGAGTTGTGGGTGTGTTTGGGTCAGAGGGGTTGGTGGGGAGTAGTAAATAGATCCATACTGTAGCAATTTGTTGTGAGGAAGTTGGCACACCTAAATTTATTCTAAAAGTCTTCCATATGCATAGGAAATCAGCATTTGTGATTGCAAGGACAAAGATGATAAACAAGAAAAAGCAGAGAACTTAGCATTATTATTACAAAGCAGCACTGTAGCACAAAATTATTAAAACTAAAACTATTTTCCCTGCTTATACAATAAGTGATAACACAGAATAACAGTTAATTATACTATCATTTTATTAGCTATTGAAGTATGTCGAGTACAGTATTCAGTTTTCTTAGCACTTTTGCAGAACATGTATTGGTACTGAAAATCAGGTTTTATATTTTTAACTGGGTGATGTCCAGTATTGTACAAATGGACTTCTCCTTCCTCTCCTTGCAGTGCCCTAAATTTCCCACCACAATCTGCTCCAGAAGGTTCACCAACCCTGTCAAGCAGATTTTGGGGGCATTCGGGGCTGCAGCAGAAAGGAAAGGGAAGTTCTGTTGCTCAAGCAAAAGTCCGTTCCGCTGTTGGGTGAACAAAGTACGACGGCACCAACTATGCGTAAACAAAGCTTTAATTATATAGCATTGTTTACTGCTATATTTATTGCTTGGGAGCTTATTCAGTCTCAAAAACATTTTTGAATCCATACCATGCCAGACTTGCTGCTTAAACTGTCCTTTGATGTGCATGTATGGATGGAGTTATCGGTGTTGTATTTATGTGCAAGGCCATGTGTAGTGCTGTGACCTGTCAGGTTTCTTTTGTACCAACTCCGTACCTTTTGAATCTTGAAATGTATGCTTGCAGCATATGCTTAAAGACTGATGTAACTGGTATTTTGGTAATGTAGATAAGTTCTGGTTTCGGAGTTATATTTTGTGCTTCACACTACTCTCTCTGGTGATATATTAAGCACAGGGTTTAGTGGGAACCCCAACTGTGGATTCAGACTTGATGCACAATTGTGTATTACACAACTTCTGTCTTGTGCAACCCAATCTAATCCATGAGTCCAGTGGGCTTACCCCCAAGTAAGTCAACATAGGATTGATGCCACTGTTATAAACTGACCCTAGGAAAAGCAAAATTGGACTTCAGTAAGTAGAAAAAATATATTAATGATAATTTTCTTCTAAGAGGTCTCAATATTAACAGAATTTTGTTCTTGTCCTTGCTAATATTAAAATTGTTCTTATCCTGCAGAGGAAATACTCCTGAAACCAGAGGTACAGCTTATGTTGTCTATGAAGATATCTTTGATGCCAAAAATGCTTGTGATCATCTGTCAGGATTCAACGTGTGCAACAGATACCTTGTTGTCTTATACTATAATGCAAACAGGGCAAGTATAAGACCTTTTTTTTTTTTTTTGAAACATTACAACATAAGATTAACTCTTTTTAAGAGCACTGTGAAAACAATGCTGGAATAATCCAATTTAAGTGAATAGGGGAGTTTCCTCTTTATTTGCACTAAATAGGGGACCATCGTAGGAAGCAGTAATTCTAGCAGTCCTAACTATTTCTAATTAAATAGTGTGACCCTTAAAATTATGTAAAGCAAAGATCTTCTAAAGTTCTGGAGCTAAAAATAGGGAAGAAATTACATATTTTTTGTAAGCTAAACCGAACCATTCTTCAGAAGTTTCTGTTGAACACAGAAGCAAACAAATAGAATTCAGGAGCAAGGTTTTGAATGCAGGATAGTTGCACAGTGCCCCAGCCAGAACGAGCTGTGGAAAATAAAATGAGAATCTCAAGATGATTTACATATGTATTGGGTTGTTCAGGGCTCTAATAGGGCCTGAAAGCAGGAAGCTAGATGGAAGCCTGTTGCTTTAATGCTGTTACCCACTGTAGCAGACTATGGAGATAAAAAGCCTTGTGGGAGAAGGGGGCAAGGACAGGGTTTCCATGTGCCATAGAGTGCAACGCAAAAAGAAAACTGCAGTATAGATTGGTCTTTATTCTAAATGCATTTCAATATAATCTTTCTCAAGAGGAAAAATAAAATATAATCAGAATACAAAACAATACCCAAAAGAATAATTTGGCATACTTTGTTAATCAGCACTGTAATCTGAGCATTAGACATTACATGCTTGAACAAGAACTGAATTAAGCGAGGTTAGGAAAATTAGTTATTTGTACCTTTATTGACTTGAACCAGAACCCAAAGCAGAACAGCCCTGATTACAGCTGATGCATGTTAACGGTTTGACTCTCCAGTCTAGGGTCTTGGTTTTGGCCACAAACATAGTTGGCACTTATGTGTAAGTCTCTCTTCAGGCTCACAACAAACACAAAACTGCGGAGGTGGGGTTATGTGTGTAGTCTCTTTCCTCCACCATCCTGTCTCTTAGAAACTCTGCTTCTGTACTGTCAATGGGAGGAATGTAGCTTTTCAAATTGGTCTGCAGAAGTTTATTACCGGGGAAAAGAAAAGCAGAGGCAAGGGCTAGCTTTCTTGCCTATGCATTTAGGTTAGTTGTTTGTAGCATGTTGGTGACCTTAAACAAAAGAAAGACCACCTTTTTTTCTTCCAATTTACAAAGCTTCTTTGCTTGGATTCTTGGGGGTGATTCTTACCACAGATGGTGAGAGAAGATGCCTTTTAAAAGTCTGTTAACAGATGTCTGTGGGGACCACCAGTAATCTCTGTCTTGTCCCACCTCCTTGTCTGTGGAAATCCTAGAGCAGAACTGGCGGGTAACACGAGGCTACTTATGCAATATGGTTTTGGGGTCAGGCTATTCTTTTCCAAATACTTTTTCTGAGGAAATAAATACATTCATGCATTTTGGAATGTGGTTACTAATAAAGCATTTGCATTGCTTGTTAGCAGCATGAGTTAAGATGATCATTTAAATACCAAAAGTTAGATAGTTTTAAAATAAATTGATAGGATAAAACTAGTTTGAATAAAGAGTGTTCTTTCATTAATAATATTTTTGCTTTATTACAGGCATTCCAAAAGATGGATACAAAGAAGAAGGAAGAACAGCTCAAACTTCTGAAGGAGAAATATGGAATAAATACAGACCCACCAAAATAAGACTTTAAACTTTCTTGAGGAACTCTTTCTTTTTGGACTTTTTTTTTAATCCTATCAATATTTCTAGAGTAAGTTTCTCCCAGAATGTGCATGCTAAGTTGGAAGCATGGACATTTTTGATTCTTAGATTTATTACAAAGACCACTTGATAATTCCAACTTCGGAAAGACTTGTGACTGCTCTGTAATTCCAGTGACTGGCACTTTGAAATGTAGATTAGCAATGGCATTTAGTACATTGTTGCAGATATTTTCCATAGTTCAGAGGCTTATACAAGTCTTTGTGTAGTTTAATCAATATAATAATTACAGTTGTGAGAACATGTAAAATATTCTGGGATTAAATGTTGTATTTAATCTGTTAAGAAAAGTATACTCATTTCTTAAAAAATACTATGTTTTGGGTTTCACAAATGAACCTAAATAATTTGTCTTATCCAGTGGCATGAAGATAAGCTGTAGCAAAGAACAGCAAGTTGACAGGAAATGAGATTTGGAAGTGGGAAATTCTGTTAGTTTTCTTTACATCTCTTCTTGGGCAGAATATAGCTTAATAAGAATGTCAAGTGCAATTAGGGTAGTGACCGCCTAACTGGCTCGGAGATGTTGTATTTGAGTTCTGCTACAGGCGATAGAGTTCATTTGGTATTTGCTGTAGTGGTACAGTTGTTTGCCCTCCTCTCCTGCTGTAATATTGTATTATATCTGCAGAGGGAACTAAACCTGCAGACTCCACTCTTCAGTGAACCTCTGCAGGAGATGAAGGGAATGGTGGAGTATCTGTAGACAGCATTCATTTGTAATACTCATTATTTAAAATAGGCCTCGTTTGTCAGTTTTGTTAATACTGCTTGCTTTTTCTAAGTGACAGATTTGTGTCAGGTCTGTGCTGAATTTTCATTCAAAAAGGAAGGAGGAAGAGATCCTGAACCAGAAGATACTGAAAGTAACAATAATGCTATGTATGAAAATGAAATGGACTGCCTTCAAGTCGATTCCGACTTATGGCGACCCTATGAATAGGGTTTTCATGGTAAGCAGTATTCAAAGAGGGTGTACCATTGCCGTCATCTGAGGCTGAGAAGCAGTGACTGGCCCAAGGTCACCCAGTGAGTTTCATGGTTGTGTGGGGATTCGAACCCTGGTCTCCCAGATGTTGTTGGACTACAATTCCCATCATCCTTGTCTATTAGCCATGCTGGTTGGGGCTGCTGGGAGATGTTGTTCGGCAATATTTGGAGGGCCAAAGGGTCCCCACCCCTGGCATGAATGCTAATATATGCTGGGCAGATGTCCCAATGTGTGTCTGGGTGCTGCTATCTATAACGGACTGCCTACTCAAATGTGGAGATAGCATTAAGCTCCTCACTCCATTATATAATTGCCAGTGGAGAGTTTATTTATTATTTATTTTATTTATATCCTGTCCTTCCTCCCAGAAGGAGCCCAGGGTGGCAAACAAAAGCACTCGAAATGCTTTAAAACATCATAAAAACAGACTTTAAGATATATTAAGACAAAACATCTTTCAAAACATCTTTTAAAAAACGGTTTAAAATCATCTTAAAGAGCAATTTCAATACAGATGCAGACTGGGATAAGGTGTCTACTTAAAAGGCTTGTTGGAAGAGGAAGGTCTTCAGTAGGCACCGAAAAGATAACAGAGATGGTGCCTGTCTAATATTTAAGAGGAGGAAATTCCACAGGGTAGGTGCCTCCACACTAAAGGTCAGTTTCCTATGTTGTGCAGAACAGACCTCCTGATAGGATGGTATCTGCAGGAGGCCCTCACCTGCAGAGCACAGTGATCAACTGGGTATATAAGGGATAAGACAGTCTTTCAGGTATCCTGGTCCCAAGCTGTATAAGGCTTTGTACACCAAAACTAGAATCTTGAACTTAGCCCAGTAGCTAATAGGTAGCCAGTGCAATTCTTTTAGCAGTGGGGTGACATGTTGGTGATTCTCTGTCCCAGTGAGCAGTCTTGCCACCAGATTTTGCACCAGCTACAGCTTCTGGACCAACCTCAAGGGCAGCCCCACATAAAGCACATTACAGTAATCAAGCCTAGAGGTTACCAGTGTGTGGACAACAGTGGTCAGGCTAAATTGGTCCAAAAACAGCCGCAGCTGTCTTACCAGCCGAAGCTGGTAAAAGGCACTCCTAGCCACTGAGATCACCTGGGCCTCTAATGACAAAGATGGATCCAGGAACACCCCTAGACTACAGACCTGCTCTTTCAGAGGGAGTACGGCCCCATCCATAGCAGGCAACTGACCAATTATCCGAAATCAGGAACCACCAATGCACAGTGTCGTCGTCTTGCGAGGATTCAGACTCGGTTTATTGGCCCTCATCCAGCCCACCACCAAGACCAGGGCTTGGATCCACTGGGTCAAACCCCCTCGGAAAGCTTTAATAAGCCAAGAAAGGCAAGGATTGAGAGGACACATTGCTGGCCACAACATTGCAAGCACCTTGTCCATGTCATCAGGCTACATCAACTGAAACAGTTCCCAAGAAGTTGCAGCAGATGTTGCACTGGATGCCTCACTGGCTAGAGTAGATGTGGATGGGGCATCAAGATTTCTATGGAGGTGAGCAACTTTACCCTCAAAAGTGCCTTGCAAACAATTCACAGTGGGCCTCCAAAGAGTCTAAAACTCCATTTCCTGGAGCTGATGTAAATAGACACCTGACAGTAAGGAAAAGCTCCACTGGATGGTTACTTGAGATGCGATGGTGGCAGAGAAGTGGGCCTTCACTGCCCTCACCACCACACAGTAGGCACAGTTATGATGTTTTACTTGTGCCCAATCAGCCTCACAGCATGTATTTTGCCACTTGTGCTCTAGCTGTCGTCCAACCTGTTTCATTGCCCTCTGGAGTTTGCCAGAAAGCATGAGAGTGCTCCAGCTGCGATGTGGGAAAAGGTTTTGTGGTCAGATGAGACCAAGCTAGAGCTTTTTGGCCAAAACTCAAAGTGCTATATGTGGCACAAACCTAACACTGCCCATGCCTCAAGACACCATCTCTACATTGAAGTGTGGCAGCATCATGCTGTAGCAATGCTTCTCATCAGCAGGGACTGGGCATCTTGATACAATTGTAGGAAGAATGAATGGAGCAAAATACAATGAAATACCGCAAGAGAACCTGCTTCAGTCCACTAAAGCACAACCCTCAAAGAAATTTGCAGGACAATGATCCCAAGCACAAGGCCAAAGCAACATTGGAGTGGCTCAAGAACAAAAAGGTGAATGTCCTACAGTGGCCCAGTCAAAGTCCTGATCTCAATCCCACGGAGAATCTGTGGCACTCTGAAAACTGCAGTCCACAAGCGACGTCCAACCAACCTGAACAACCTAGAGCCAATCTGCCAAGAAGAATGGGCCCAAGTCCCTCCAACACTGTGTGCAAAGCTGGTACATACCTACCCCAAAAGACAAAGCTGTTACTGTAGCAAAAGGTGGCTTTACCAAATATTAATGTTGGGGGGGGTGTTAAATACTTACGCAAGCAACATGTTTTAGTTTTTTATGTTTCTTATGAATAAGTGATTTTGAGTTTCATTGTTTCAAAATAAGATATACAGAATGAAATTATAATGCACCATTTGTAATTCAGTAATATGAGAGCATTGGGCAGGGGTCTGATTACTTTTGCAAGGCCATGTAACACTAGAACTCGTGGATAGTCAATGAAGCTGAATGTTGGAAGCTTTAAGACAGACAAAAGAAAGTACTTATTTATTAGATTTATATCCTGGCTTTCCTCCCAGTAGGAGCTCAGTGCATAGTTAAACTATGGGGTTCGCTCCCACAACAGGCAGTGATGGCCACCAACTTGGATGGCTTTAAAAGAGGATTAGACAACTTCATGGAGAATAAAGCTATCAATGGCTATTAGCCATGATGGCTGTGCTGTGCCACCATAATCAGAAGCAGTACACTTCTGAAAATCAGTTGTCGGAAGCTGCAGAAGGGGAGAGCGCTCTTGCACTCGGGTCCTGCTTGCAGCCTTCCCATGGGCATCTGGTTGGTCACTGTGAAAACAGAATACTGCATTAGATGGGCCACTGGCCTGATCCAGCAGACTGTTTTTAAGGAGTAGCCCCCAGAGGCTGCAACTGAGAGAAGGGGAAATTCCATTGTGCAAGCAGAAGTCCATTCGTGTGACACTGGATGGCACCCATTTTTTGTAGAGTATGTTTCGAGTTTAGAACATTGATTTCTTAAGCACAGGTATCCTTTCTTAAATGTATTTTGTACAGAGTTTGCATTATTCAAATAATACATGAAAGACATTTATTTCTTGACTTCAACTAAAGACCAATACCTGCCTTTCATCCAGAAACTCACCAGATCAAGAAGCCCACCTGAAACCTTGGAGAGCCACTGTCAGTCTGTTGTCAATACTGAGCTAGGTGGACCAATGGTCTGAATTGGTATAAGGTAGCTTCGTATGTATCTATAGTGGTTGTTTGATCCAATTATTTAAAGACAGCAGCAACACTATCAGTGGAGTCAGAAAGAATACTTGCAGTTCCGTTTTTTAACTGCTTAAAACCAGAATGAGAAAGAGGCAAAGCAAGAAAAAAGATCAATAAAGTATCAAGAATTTATTTTTCTTTTTGGAAAGTTTTCACATGAGATGTTTTCTTTAAAACAGAAGCAAGCAGAACATACAAGTTGAGGAAAAAGTGGCAGCGCAGGTAACTTTGGTTAATGCCCACTCATGTACAAGATGTACACTGGATTTCTGAGCACCCTTGTGTGTTTTTTCTTCCTTTAAGTGTATAAGGCAGTGGTTTTTCAGTAAGTAATCCATATATATATATTTATAGTTTTTATATATATATAGTTGCAATCACAATTTTGAAGCTTCACATGCAAATTAAAATAAAATGTACAGCCATTTTTTTCTGTCTCCACAGCAAAGAAGCATCTAAACAGGGACAAATACTGACACCAACAACAGTAAAAAAGGGAAGAAAATGGGAAAACAACCCCAAGGATAGGCATTGTTGGCATGACAGTTTGTGTGAAGATTATGGAAATTCCAGTGGATATTCCTCCCATTAAAAGGAAGGGGAAAGAATGGGTGGTTATCAACAGGTGCCTTCAGTCAGTTGCCCCGTTTTACTCTATCCTAAGCAGCTCCACATCAAAAATCAGAGTAGCATTTGGGGGGATGACTCCAGGATGGCCTGTGGTTCCATATGCCATGTCAGGTGTACAGGTCAGCTTTGCTCTTTGTCCTAGGCTCATCTGGCATTTTTTAAGACAGCAAATGGAAGTAAGTCAGATGCAAGAGAAAACATCAGGAGAACATGGCAACAATCCACACATTTCAATTACGTGCTCAATTTTAAAATTGAGAGTGGTTTCACTGAAGTCACAGGTTACAATTCTTACCTTTTAGATGAAGTAATAGGAGTCAAGATGCCATGCCATGGGTAGCTTATGTGCTCAAGATGTTGTTGGACTATGCCCCATTATCCCTGACCATTGGTCATACTGGCTGGGGTTGATGGGAAGTGGAGTCCAGCTGGAGTCTGGACAGCCACAGGTTCCCCATCCCTGCCATACAGCAGACAACCACCACAAGAATTAGCAGCAGTGCCATGCAAAATGGTACTTGGGCCCCATTTGCCTACAGTGGCAGTAATGTACTTATAACATTTTAGTAATTCCAATACAACAAGCCACTAGGTGGAGCCAGGAGACAGTTGGCCGAGGCAAGCAATTGCTTACAGGGTATTAATGAGGGGTTGCATGTTCTAGGATGGCTGAAGCTACAGTCCTCTTCACACATTACTTGCTGGAGGCACTGCTGAACAAAGTGGGATGAACTTCCGAATGAAACATGCATAGGATTGTCTTGCATGTTGCCTACAAGTGGAACGTTGCTGCCAGGTTGACACTTCTCTGACTTGGCTTCTTACCAAGATCCTAAGTACATTGGACTTTTCCCCTGAAGCCATCATCTTCGTGTTCCCTTAAATTCATTTTGTAAAACCAGTCAAAGAAATAGGAATTTATTGGTCTGTAAATTATTTGTGTCATATTCTCACTTGTTCCCACAGACACCATTTTCTGTTGCACTAATTTTTCTTAAATTATCCAACAAAAGCATGTTTGATATTTTAATACTCTATCCTCCCTCCAGTCTGAAGCACAGGGTGGCTTCACATAAGAAATCTTTAAACAGATATCTAAAAACAAACAGGTGTAAAATCATATTAAATTAAAATAGAACATCAGAGTGAAATATCTAAAGGAACCACACCCCAGATGTAAAACACATTGTGAACCAAAAGCCTGGATAAACAAAAATGTTCTCAGTTTATGTTCAAAACATATCCACCATGGCAGGAGACCAATGTCTCCTGGGAGAAACTTCCAAAAACAGGCTACCACCACCAAAAATGTCCTCAATGTCAGCACTCTCTTAGCTTCAACCAAGGATGGGACCGCAAGCAGGGCATCTTCCATTGCTCATAACAAGTGGGCTGACTGGTAACAGGCAAGGCATTCCCTGAATGCTTGGCTCCCAAGCATTCAGGGCTTCATTTGTTAACACCGAAAACTTGAATTGGGCCCGGTAGCTTACTAGCAACCAATGTAGAGCTGTCAATGTTGGAATGAGACGCTCTCCTTGCTGCACCTGCCAACAATCTGGCCACTGCATTCTGCACTAGCTGCAGCTTCTGGACCAGTTTCAAGGATAATTCCAAGTTTGAGACTCAGAAGCCAGATACTTTGCTTTCTGGCCTGATTAGAAAAAAATATATTAATCAGTAATTTGATTCCATTCCTTGTGTTAAGAAGCACATTGTGGAAATATGCACTATAATTTGTTAAAATAGATTTTTCTGTATGCTATAGGGCCAGAATTTCTCAAACTTTCTACACCTGAGATGACTGAAAATTACTGAGGTCTACCAGTCACAAAATGGTGCTGCAGGGAGAGAGCCAGTCAAAAAATAGTGACAGATGAAGGAAGGACTTGGCATAATCAACTAGCAATTAATTATATTTTCTTCTGATATTTAATCCAGCTTTGGAAGCTGCTAAATTCTTAGTTTTCCTTGTAGTAAGAGGTTCCATAGCTTAGAATTCCTCAAGCTCAGTACAGACATTTGCTCTGGAAATTGTCTCTCAAACTTGCCACTTTAGGCAGAATTTATTGATTCATAGGCTCAACAATTTTTTAAAAACTAAAATATCTTTTCTGTTCCAATCCCCACATACCTCTCATACTATTTTGACCCATCTCCTTTCACACTCAACTTGTACCTTAATCCCCCAAACCTGCCAGTTTCTTTCATCACTTTCCATGTCCTTTCACTACTTCCTCCTATAACAGCTTTCTTCGCTTATCCAAGGGAGACCTTCCTTCCCTCTCTCCTCACTCCTTGAGCTTCTCTATCTCTGAGCCACACTTACTCTCTACTCAAGTTCACAAGAAGTTGCTGGTGCTGGCATCCATTCAGCCAAAAGGCTATGAAATGCCTTGGGAGCAGGGCAGGTAAGTGAGGAGGAACTAAGCAGGTTGTGGTGCTGAGGCCCACCTGAAAATGCCTCAAGGCCTACTGGTAGGTTCGTGACCACTGTTTGAGAAACACTGCTATAGCCTGTTTAAAGCATTAAAACCTTAAATGCTTGGAAACAAACTCTTGTCTTATATAAATAACAATCGCTCATGAAATGAAATCACTATCCTGAAGTCATGAGTAAAAGAATGGGTTTATTTACTATTCTGGAAAAGAAACAAATTTCTGACACTACATTTCCCTTTGATCCCTAGGATATCATTTTTGGGAGTCAATTGTGAACACCATCCGTCTTTGCTTCCTTTCAGTGGAGGCTGGCCCATTAAGGCTACTGAGGCACTGCCCCACCAACTTCAGTCAGCCAGTCCCCACCTGCCCTGCCTTCTACTGGCAACCAGATCAAGGGGTGGTACTGGCGTCAGTTCCCACCACTTTAGTCTCAATGTTGCCCTTGTAGAACTCAGCAGGGAGGATGGGGATAAGACTAGAAAGATTAAAATTATTTGCCCCACCTGTCATTGGCTCTGGCTCCACCTACTATTGGTTTCCTTGACTTCTACTGTACCAGTCCCTATGAACACCAGCCACCACTGCTTTCTTTGCTTGCTATTTCCTTTTTTCAAAATGGCAGCAAACAAGTAGGACTCTAACCAAAGAATCACTCATTGCCTTCTGAGATGTTCAGCAGGAAAAGAGCAGTCCATCTGCCAAAAATCAAGGAGCTAAAGCCTGATAAACAGGAGTAGTAGTAGAGTAGATTCAGAAAAAGGTGTTGGTTCAAAAAGTACCACAGAGGGCATTTTGGTGTTACAAGGGGAAGATCAGAGGGTTTGAAAAAGGTATCCCAAACACTTGGGATGTGATCTACCAGAGACCATGTAGCAATATTTTAACATAGAGGGAATGGTGCAGCTGCAATGAGGATGTGAAAAACATTGTTCTTCCTCTCATAATACTAGAACTCGTGGACATTCAAAGAAGCTGAATGTTGGAAGATTCAGGACAGACAAAAGGAAGTACTTCTTTACTCAGCGCATAGTTAAACTATGGAATTTGCTCCCACAAGATGCAGTAATGGCCACCAGCTTGGATGGCTTTAAAAGAAGATTAGACAAATTCATGGAGGACAGGGCTATCAACGGCTACTAGCCGTGATGGCTGTGCTCTGCCACCCTAGTCAGAGGCAGCATGCTTCTGAAAACCAGTTGCCGGACGCCTCAGGAGGGGAGAGTGTTCTTGCAGTCGGGTCCTGCTTGCGGGCTTCCCCCAGGCACCTGGTTGGCCACTGTGAGAACAGGATGCTGGACTAGATGGGCCACTGGCCTGATCCAGCAGGCTCTTCTTATGTTCTTATCGTAAGAGTAAAGTATTCAGTATGCTGAATTTTTTTTTCTGTCACACTCCACCTGGAGGTTGTATTTCTGTGAATACAGCAGCTTTGTGAATCTAAAAGGCAAAGCTCAGAGCTCCAAAAAGAGTGAAAGCAGACGGAGAGGGACACAATCCCAAACAAATCCACTACACTAAATTCAGGGTTTTGCATAGAATACTTAAAGCCTATTCACATAGGCTGTACCAACTCCCACCTCATTCAGCCTGCAATAGGGCAATTGTATGCATGTTGCTCCCATGCACTAAATTCAGCTCAGATTCAGCTTTCAAAACACTACCACGAACTTGTCATGGGTCAATTTATCTGAAAAGGTGCTACTCTTCTTTCAATTACTGCAAATGTAGCTTTTTGAGCATGTTCAGAAGGGCAGCAAAAGTTGATTCCTGCTGAATTCAAAGTGACAGCAGATACGTAGCCAACTTTTGACCAAAAACTGCAGCTCCCAAGGGATGAAGCAGGAAGAGCTGAAGGAGTGTGGTTAGGTTCCAAAACTTAAAGTGCAATCCTATGCATGTCTGCTCAGAAACAAATTCCACCGAATTCAATGGGACTGGCTCCCAGATAGTTATGGACATAGGATTGTAGCCATATCCTTTCAAATTTTGTTGATATTCAAAGCAACATACAAGTCCACAGCATAATCCCTCATACCTGTGCAGCCCCTTCCTCAAATCCTTTAATGACTTCTTGTCTGCCGATCTTGAACCTGAAAGGCTTGTTTCGATCTCGGGAGGAATCAAACTTCTTTCCATTCTGTAGCATCCCTGCCAGAACACAAAAAAACAGTTCCTGTTCCAGTTAAGCCTGTTGAGTCTCTGGGATGGCAACACAATAAAGATGGCTACCTAAGTCAGAACTATACAGATAGGCACTACTTTAAAGCTAGCCTGGGAAACTCACAGACTGAGGGCTCTAAGAGCTAACTGCAGCAGCCCAGGGAATTGTTATTGTTGCTACATTTATATCCCACCTTTCTTCCAAGGATCTCAAGGTAGCATACAAACATGGTTCTCCCCCTCTCAATTTTATCTTCATAACAACCCTGTGAAGTAGGTTAGGCTGAGAGACAGTGACTTTCCCAAGGTCACCCAGTGAGCTTCATGGCTGAGTGCGGATTTGAACCCTGGTCTCCCAGCTCCCAGTCCAACACTCCAACCACTACACCATGTTGGCTCTCAAGCACAGTTAGCATAGTTTTATCTAAGGCCTTGAGGTCACTACCAAGCCTTATGCCACCTAATGCTTGATACTGTAAAAAACATTTCTTTTTTCCTGCTTGATTTACCTGATCCTCTGGTTCTGGTCTGTTGCAAGATGCTTCCAGTTATAATATAATAGGAGTGTATTTATCCTTCAAGTCCCAGACTATGAATGAGTGACCAATTTTTGCAATTACATAACCCTCCCAACAATGCCATTGCCTGTTATGACCCCAGAGTCATCCAGACAAATTAGCAAGCAGGGCAGCCTACACAAGGCTATCCAGTTGCAGACAAACAAGTTGCTCTTTATATATTCCAGGGAAAGGATGACACTAGCAAATAAGTAAAAAATAAAAGTCCCCCATATTACTAGTACTAAATAAACAATGTCTTTCAGTTTTAAAATACTGGAATATGAATATTGCATATTTATGACAAAAACTGAGAGCCAGTGTGGCGTAGTGGTTAAAGTGAACTACGACCTAGGATACCAGGGTTCGAATCCCCACACAGCCATGAAGCTCACTGGGTGACCTTGGGCCAGTCACGGCCTCTCAGCCTCAGGGGAAGGCAATGGTAAACCCCCTCTGATTACTGCTTATCATGAAAAACCTATTCATAGGGTCACTATAAGTCAGAATCGACTTGAAGGCAGTCCATTTCCATTTTCATGACAAAAATTTGAGGCTATGGCGTACTTTCGAATGTGAGAAGAGTTTAAATTTTAGGAATCAGCCAGGAGAGAAAACAATGATACAAATAATTAAAATAATATACAGGAAGGGAGAGGGAAATAGATGAATAGGACACATCGAACTTAATCCAGAGGTTGCTAGGTTTTGAAAGCTACTACAGTCAAAACAAACAAATTCAAGGGTCTTTCAATTACACTGTACTGGTAATTTCTAGCTGTTCATGGACAACTATGTTTTACTGTGGAAAAAGCAAAGAATAAAGCTGCTACTGTTTTATATCAGTACTTGTCACATGGTTAAAGTTCAACTTTCCTGCATTCTTCCTACCACACAGAAATTAAAACTAAATTTAGAGCAGCAAGGGGACAGTAAGGTCAGCACCACCAGATGCCCACTCACAATTAGCTTCCTGTCAGAATGCAACTTCTGCACGGTGCCCCAGCACTATGGCATCTGAATCCCCTCTTCCCAAATTTATCTTCTCTTCAGGTGTCATTGAAGGGTCCCAAGTACAACTACTGCACAACTCTATGTATGCTTACTCATAAGCAAGTCTCACTGTATTCAGTGGGGTTCCCTCTCAGGTACACATGCACAGGATTGCAGCCTTAGTGCATTCACTTTTACAAGAGTCCAGCAAAAGCTGAATATTGTAGCAATAATATTACTGGCATTTAAGTTCAAGGAAGTCAGAGAGGACACTCTGACGTAAAAAACTACAATGAGCTTCACTGTATGGGGGCTATTTAACTGGCCGACTCTGAAAGAATAATGTCATTTATTTTTCATACCATATTCCTGCCTCTTGGATCACAAACCATTGTATGTTGTTTCTCCGAAAGGACCAAATCTGTTAATATTTCAAAATCCCTTATGATATATCAGCAAACAAGTACCAGTCAGGTGTACTGCATTAAGAGTTGCTCTTTTTGTCTCTGATTCCTGTCATCAAGACTAACTAAAGTAATAATGGGGAGGAAGTGGCGGCTGTTACCTCAGTAGGACAGAAGCAAGTAACTCCTATATTCAGCAGTAATGTGCTAGAGAAAAGTCTCTCCTGGCAGCAGTAAGTGAACTGCCAACTAATGCTACCTTCATCTCTTCAGCAAAATCACACAGATACATTTAGCTCTCTCACCCAATCAATCGATGGACAAAGCATTTTAGTCAGAAAAATGATCAAGTAATTTTAGTCAAATCTATGTTAGATGGAAAATTCTAGAAATTTTGCTTACTGAAACTGTCCATAATTTCTTTGATTTAATGTACAGGGCAGTCTTGGCATTGGGCAATGTTCAGAATGAGCCAAGCTGTGCCAACAGGTCTTATCCAAAGTAATGCTAAAGAACATGCCCCATCAGTGCAAGGATTTCTCCTTGTGCAATGGGACTTCCTCCCTCCCCGTAAATCTGTTCTAGAGGTTCTCCCAACCCTCCAGAGCAAAACTGGGGAGGGTAGGGGGAGGAAGATGGGGGGGGGAAGTCCCACTGCACAAGTGCAGTTCCTTACACTGACAGTGTGTGTTAGTTAAATGTTGCCCAGTGTCAGGAGTGTGGTGGAATTGAAGGGCAAGTACTTTAACATGCATCCATTTTTTTTTAACAGCAGCCTTAATGGATCAAACTAAAGGCCTGTCTACCTATAGGAATCCTGCAGTCTACCTACAGGAAACCCACAAAGAGGACACAAGCACAACAGCATTCTCCCACTCATGATCCCAGCAACTGGTATTCAGTAGCCTACTGCCTCCTATCATAGAAATAAGTATATAGCCGTCATGACTAGTAGCCATTGGTACCCTTATCCTCCACAAACCTGTCTAATCCCTTTTTTAAAGGGCTGTCCAAGTTGGCAGCCTTCATAACACCTTGTGGGAGCAAATGCCATAGTTTAACAAGACACTGTGTGAAGAAGGCCTTTCTTTTGACTGTCCTTAATCTTCCACCATTCAGTTTCATTGGACGTCCCTGAGTTCTAGTAGAATGAGAGAGGGATAAAAGCCTCCACACCACGCATAACTTTAATATACTTTGTTATGTTCCTTCCTTACTTGCCTTGGTTCTCAACTAAAAATAAGGTGTGCCTAGATTTTAATCAGCTACATGTCCCAATTATGAAGCAACATGTCTCCCATGTAAAAGGGACACATTCTTGAAATCAAGAACAAGTAGCAACTGGCAAACAACAATACACTCTGTAAAGTCTGACCTTGCAATTATGTAGGCTGAAACGGAACTTAGAAACCTCAGTGGACAATTGCGTAAATGTGCACACGTTTTAAAGCAAAGGCCAGTCTTGCCGTACTCACCATCCCAGGAAACAAACGAAACATGCAAGAGAATCCAGTGGAAACACTACAGACAAGATAAATGGTGCACAGACATTCACACCCTACAAACACACACAAAAAGTATACCTCCAGTGAGGTATTCTCATCTTGGATTCAAGGAGTCCCTTGTGAAGGTATTTATATCCACACAAGGGGGGAAGGTATTGGGCATGGATTTCTGCAGATTTCCCCCACTGCTGCTGCAGCCCCTGTTCCATACTGTACAGCATCTTGGAAGGCCCCCCAAAGCCTCAACCACTAGTAGTTGCTTTTGTGCATCGAAACTGTTCCCAACTAGCTTACTTTTCCTCTTACTCATGGTACATCTTAGCACATACATGCATAAACCCAAGCACCCAGGGATACATTCAAGCATACTTCCAAGTACCCAGTCTGGGTTCAGCCCTGGTGATAGGACTGAATTGGCCTTGGTTGCCCTGATGGATGGCCTTTATTGGGAGAGGGACAGGGAGAGTACAACCCTGTTACTCTTAATCTTCCAGCGCCTTTTGATACCATTGACCATGGTATCCTTCTGGACCAACTTGGTGAGATGGGTATTGGAGGCACTGTTTTAGAGTGGTTCTGATCCTATCTCCAAGGTCGTTTTCAGGGAATAGCATTGGGTGATTGTCTTTCAGCCCCCTGGCAGCTGTGCCATGGTGTGCTGCAGGGTGCTGCAGGGTACCATCTTGTCCCCCATGCTGTTGAACATCCATATGAAGCCCTTGGGAGCAGTCATCAGGAGATTTGGGGCAAGGTGTCAGCAGTACGCTGATGATACCCAGCTCTATTTCTTTGTAACATCTGAATCGGGAGAGGCCGTGCAAGCTCTGGACCACTGCCTGGACTCGGTGGTGGGCTGGATGAGGGCCAATAAACTGAGTCTGAATCCTAGAAAGAAGACGATGCTGTGCATTGGTGGTTCCTGAGTTCAGATAATTGGTCAGTTGCCTGCTTTGGATGGGGTCGTACTCCCTCTGAAAGAGCAGATCTAGGGGTGCTCCTGGATCCATCTTTGTCGCTAGAGGCTCAGGTGACCTCAGTGGCTAGGAGTGCCTTTTACCAGCTTCAGCTGGTAAGACAGCTGCGGCCATTTTTGGACCGATTTAGCCTGACCACTGTTGTCCACGCACTGGTAACCTCTAGGCTTGATTACTGTAATGTGCTCTATGTTGGGCTGCCCTTGAGGTTGGTCCGGAAGCTGCAGCTGGTGCAAAATGTGGCTGCAAGACTGCTCACTGGGGCAGGGTATTGCCAACATGTCACCCCGTTGCTGAAAGAATTGCACTGGCTGCAAGGTTCCAGTCTTGGTATACAAAGCCCTATACAGCTCGGGACCAGAATACCTGAAAGACCGTCTTATCCCTTATGTACCCAGTCAATCACTGCGTTCTGCAGGTGAGGGCCTCCTGAAGACACATCTTATCAGGAGGTCCATTCTGCACAACATAGAAAATGGACCTTTAGTGTGGCGGCACCTACCCTGTGGAATTCCCTTCCCTTAAATATTAGACAGGTGCCGTCTCTGTTATCTTTTCAGCGCCTATTGAGGACCTTCCTCTTTCAACAAGCCTTTTAAGTTGAGACCTTATCCCAGTCTGTGTTGGAATTGCTTTTTAATATGTTTTAAAACCTTTTGTTTTTAAACAATATGTTTTTAATCTTTTTTTTTTAAAATGTCTTGAAAACTTTTTTAAAAATGTTTTTAAAGATGCTTTGTTTTAATGTATTTTAAAGTCTGTTTTTATGATGTTTTGAAGTGTTTTTAGTGCTTTTGTTTGTCGCCCAGGGCTCCTGCTGGGAGAAAGGGCGGGATATAAATCAAATAATAAATAAATAAAATACCCATAAGCATAAATTGCATGAATGCACCCTCAGTTGCTGCTTTGTTCTCCATTTATTTGGAGCCCCAATGTTGCCTTGTTATGTCACCTCATTCAGGGACAGATACCTAATCTGCTAGGACATTACTGATTGCAGTAGTGTGTGTATCCCATTCATCATGTACATCAGAGATTTCATCAAATGAATGCCATGGCAAGAAACTGGGAGAACCACGTGCAAATAAACTTCTCCAAGATCTTCCCAAATTAAGTGGAACTTAAGTGTCAAACTAGACATGACATAGCCAACATGTCTTGTTTAATCATGTATCTGCCCCATTAGCGCATATAGAGAGAGGGGTGTGTGGGTCTCAATTTTATTTATAGCCCACCCTTTCTCCAAGGAGCTCAAGGTGGCATACAGTATTCTCCATCTTATCCACACAACAACTCTGTGAGGTAGGTTAGGCTGAGAGACTGCAACTTGCTCAACTCAGTGAGCTTCACGGCTGAGTGGAAATTTGAACCTTAGTCTCCCTGATTCTTGTTCAACCCTCTAACCACTATACAACACTGGGTATTTAATATTTAACTTTGAAAAGGATGTATGGCTGAGAGAGAACACTCCCTCATCGCACCTCCCTGTGCAATGCCATTTACGGACCTTTTCTACAAACCTGGTTTCCTGTACCAGACTTGAGCTGGGCTGGGTGAGAAGCATCTGGGGTGACAGAATATGAAGCAGGAAGAGGTTCCACTCCCCTCATTCACACAACCCTTCTTTTATAAGGGAATGGGGCATGCTCTTGATCAAACATAGCTGCCCCATCACATCATGGCTGGCATATGACTAATTCCTTAACAAATGCTGTATGCTAGCATTGTGGCTGAATGGCAGCGAGACAACAGTTGAGGCTGAGGTACTTAACTGCACCAGATACAGCTGCATCAGTGATGTGCTGACAACGCAGAAACTCAAAAGTTCTGGGATACTTGAAAAATTAACCTTCCAGGAGGCAGTATGAATATCTGCCAAAATCCCAATTTAGCTGCAGCTGTTTTGAACCACAGTCTAAAGGAACGTAGTAATACCACAGGAGTACTGACCTTTTTTGCTTCTATTCTGAATATGTGCTTTACCTGACCAGGGGAAACTATCACATTAATGCTTTTTCCAGATAAGGTTTTCATTTTCCGCAAGTGTTGATTTGCAATAAGAGTACATTATAGCTTGCAATTTTGGAAATGACTATTCTGCTACCTGCTATTAATAGCCCTTACTTTGAGCCAATCAGGACTTTAACAACCCAATATGGCTTCAGCTTCAGAGTGGCTTGTCCTCTCCAGCACAGACTGGCACTGAGTGCAAGTTTTTGCAAAGCTTGCAAGTTAAATGCTTCTTCACATGTCCTCTTTTGATCCATGTAGCACACGGACTTAACATCGTGGCTTGGTCTTCAACTGCCTTAACATTTGCTTCAGAAATGTCAGCCAGCAATCCTACAGCACTGCATAATGTGTCTGTAATTAAAATTACAAGACGTGTTGGGACATTTTGGTACTGAAAATTATTGAATCCACAGCCACCACTCTCATCTGTAAAAATGAAGAGGATAATATGAGCCTACTTTACAAGGTTGTTGTAAGAACCACAGACATTATATATATATATATATATGAAGCACTTCAAAAACTGCAATATAAATATGGAAATGGAAATGGACTGCCTTCAAGTCGATCCTGACTTATGGCAACCCGATGAACAGGGTTTTCATGGTAAGCGGTATTCAGAGGGGGTTTACCATTGCCTCCCTCTGAGGCTGAGAGGCAGTGACTGGCCCAACGTCACCCAGTGAGCTTCATGGCTATGTGGGGATTTGAACCCTGGTCTCCCAGGTCTTAGTCCAACACCTTGACCGCTACACCACATTTATGATTTATTATTATTATTGAGTACTGCTGGTGGCATACAACTCTTGTGACATTTTTGCCTTCATGTGATCTTTATTTTTATTTCTGTAGTTATCAACAACTGCTGCTTGGTTATTTCTTGGTCTGATGGATTCCCAGATGTGGATGAAGCAGTTACTGTGCCAGTGCTAAGCAAGACTGACTTTTTAGGGTTTCTGGAACTCCTAGTTTGCATTGTCAGAGAAAGTTAATATCATGTTTTACAAAATTCCCCTAACTACTTGGCAGGATAACATGCCACCAAGATTTCCTGAGGTTAGGAAGTTCACATTGGGTAGCTTGGTCATCTGTGGGTGTGTCCAAAAGGGGTGCATGCGTGCATGCGAGCACACAAGCATTGGAAGCATTCTCTGGGGCTGGACCCTAGGAAACGGCTTCTGCTACTTTAACAAAACTTGTTGACTGATGGCTCAGAAGTCACAAAACCCTTCACCACAGCAATTTTGTGGCATTATAAAATTTGATGCCATTTGTATTTTTACAAATAAGATGACAAATGACTTTTTTATTGCTTAAAATGTACAGATGTCACTTTAATTTTTTTTTTTTTTTAAAGAAGGTAACAGCCCACTTGAAATATGCGGGGAAGGGCAAGACAGACAACACAATCAGAATTGTTGGAAAGTACATCAGCTGGAGGCATTGAGAAGGCAGCAGAGAGGCAAAGGGGAGACAGGTTCACCTTGTGGCAGGGAGAAGTGAAACTATGCTAACTTCTGTTTAAAATTGTCTCTGTAAGCACCTGGTATGGACATCAGTTAACACTAGCAGCGTTCCTGATATTGGATTGGCAAGTGAGAACTTCTTGTGAAGATTTGCAAAAAGCAGTGCCCAGATTTGAAAACTCCGCCAGTGCTGGACAGGTGGCAAGAAGACAGAAATCCTATGTTGACTTAGGTAAGTCTCTCCAGTTCAGACATTGGAGTTATCAATTCAAACCTGCACCAGGCACTTTCACCTTTCTGTTATCTAATGTGTCACAAAGCCTGTTAGGGACAGCAAAAGTGAGCATTGCATATTGATGCATTTATTGAACAGACAGTACATTGAAAGCTCATCATCTGCATTCAGGTGGACATGTAAAACAGTGGAACATCTTAAGACTACCACCCCTTACACAGACATATATTTTTAAGGCATTATCATCACAAAGCCAGAAGTATGACATTAGTTATGTACACCTGACCAATAAAAGTTGCAGTTCCACACAGGAATCCTCACTACACCAAGTCTATCTGTATTTTGAACAACTTAATGCAAATTTTGTCTTTGCTCAACCACATCAAAAGAATACATCTGTGAAAGGATAAGGGAGCCAGAAACAGTTTGGGGGTTTTCTTAGCACCACGGGTGACCAGGGAGGCTTTAGCTCCATCTAGTACCATTCTCTTTCTCCTTCCTCACCTACCTTTAAATACAAGTTGGTTTTTTTTTAAAAAAAATTATACTCAATACAGTCAGCAACAAAGAGGAAAAATTGTTACCACTTTTATATCCTACCCTTCCAAGAAAGATTAGAACTGCATACAAACCTGCAAGGTAGCAGTTCACCCAAGGATATGTAGGACTTTCCAGACCATTGCTGAGTAAGATTTGAATCCTGGCCTAGGTCCACATCTGCTGCTCTATCCAGCAATTACTTATACAGCCCAATCCTGCACATGTCAGTCTCTCCAAGTTCAATGGACGTACTCTCAAGTATGCATAGAATTGCTCCCTTCGCTGAAAATACCAAAGAGCTATGATGTCCATCTGTTCACAAGCAAGCATTAGAAAAGTAAATGTCCCCACTAATTTGTTACTGAAACAAGTGTTTCGATTCACATAGGAATGGAGAGACTTAGCATGTTATGTGGGTGATCTGCAACTGGATCTCTCTACTTTGTGAGCTGCATCCTCCTTCTTGTACAAAAAGGTTCCCCTGAGACTGCAACAATGGTTTTGTGTAACAATTTACCATTGTCTTTTTGCCTTGCTAACAGTAAATACTGCTTGCAATTATTTGAGTGTGGACGATATTTGTTTCCCATCATTTTTCCTTTGGGGGAGCTGAAGGTGGCATATGTAGGTTTATTGGATGGTGTCTCCCATCCAGGCACTGAACATACCCAGACCTGCTTAGCTTCAGTAAGATGTCTTCAGATTATGCTGTAAACCTGGTTAAAAGAAGAAAATGGCCATTGGACTGCTGTTCAGAGATTGTGGTCTGCATGGGCCCTTACTGGGTGAGTCTATTGGTGCATTCAGAGGCTGCTTGTATGTTATCAATTAGTAGATCACCAATACAACTGCTGTGTAGACATCTTTACAGTGCTACTACAAGATCATCCCCAGTGTTCCTGCTTTAACAGGAGAATGTGATTCTCTTGACACTTCTTTCCACTTTAGACATGAGCAGTGTAATAGCACTGATTCTGCATTAGAAGACTGGCAACTTCCAGAAGACAACAGGAATACAAAGCCATTCCCAAATGACAAAAATGGCTTCATTCATATTTGCGGGAAGAAGATGATGGCAGTACTTCCTGAGTGTAGAAAACTCTGATCTTCTGATAATCTTGATTTATATTTTAGAATTATATTCAACCCAGAAATTCACAAGCAGAAGCAGTTGTGTTGCATTTGTCTCACTCATGAAAATAGTCTGGACTTGATAGGAATGTGAAATCTATGGATCGGAGTCAAATCCATAATTCTCAATTTGTGATTTCAGTCACAGCTGCCACCCTTCCTAGTGCATCTAAATTATATACAATTTTGGGTCACTTGAAAATCATCATTCCAAGCTTTGCAGGAGTCAGAGTCTGGGATGGGTAACTGCAGAATTGTGAAATGTCACCTGCCAATTAAACAGCAGATAAATATTTAAATAGAAGCTGCTTCACCCTGGGAAACTTGGCATGACTGTTGAAGACAATCAACAGCACCATGAGAAATGTGCATCCTGTATTAATTAGTTGAAGGGGCAAGCTTTTGTTTTTGGAGGGGATGGGGGAACTACAAGAAGCCAGATAAGGTGGTGTTTGCTAAAGTGACAGAAAATAAAGTATGCTCTTACTGACAACAGTGGCACAGGCCTGTCTTGTAGGAAACTGTTTTCAGGAAATTCCTGCCTAGCTAAAAGAAAGACATCACTTATTACTGAAAAAAAGATTCTGCCCCCAGGCAGTGAAAGAGGCCAAGCTGTTTAGGTCTAGCTTTCACTGGCACCAAGCCATATATGCAATGAAAGGCTTAAGAGAACTTTCAGCTGGTGTCTCTGTGCCAACAATAGATATGAGCTGCAAAAATATTTACAGAACTAAAGTGGGATGAGACCAGAAGGTGGCAAGTTGGGCTGATGCTTAATATAAACACAAGAGCACATTTAAAAAGCCTAGTGACCTATGTTGGCTTACCTCAACCCGCAGAGAGCATCTGCACATGGAGCCCCGACAGATGGGGGGAAAATGACTCAATCCAAAATTCATGTCATCTCCTAGCACACAAGATCTCTTTTCACACATGCTGTTCTGCCTAGTCTTTCCCATCCCACAAGGGATATATTAATAGGGACATATTCATACTGTACATACTGTAAGAACGCAAGCATTTCCATAGCAAGGCTGAGGTCAGAGCTGTAAAAACCAAAGCAAACAATTTTTGAAAAAACACACAAACATCCTCCTTCAGAATCCTCCACCCCAACCTTTCGATACACCAATAATTCCAGTGCTTTCTCTGAGATGGTCTTATTATTTATTTATTTATTATTTGATTTATATCCTGCCCTTCCTCCCAGCAGCAGCCCAGGGCGGCAAACTAAAGCACTCAAAACATTTAAAAACATTATAAAAACAGACTCTAAAATATAGTAAAACAAAACATCTTTAAAACATTTTTTAAAAGGTTTAAAAATCTTTTAAAAAAAGGTTTAAAAATATATATTTAAAAAATAAGGTTTAAAAACATCTTAAGAGCAGTTCCAACACAGACGCAGACTGGGAGAAGGTCTCAACTTAAAAGGCTTGTTGAAAGAGGAAGGCATTCAGTAGGCGCCCAAAAGATAACAGAAATGGTGCCTGTCTAAAATTTAAGGGGAGGGAATTCCACAGAGTAGGTGCCTCCAAACTAAAGGTCAATTTCCTATGTTTTGCAGAACGGACCTCCTGATAAGATGGTATCTGCAGGAGGCCCCCACCTGCAGAGCCAGTGATCGACTGGGTATATAAGGGGTAAGACGGGCTTTGAGGTATCCTGGTCCCAAGCTGTATAGGGCTTTGTACACCTAGACTAGAACCTTGAACATGGCCTGACAGCAAATGGAAAGGTAATCTTATGTGGAAAGATAATCCAAAAAACTCAGTAACACCATGCTCGAAGAACAACAAGCAGGCCAAGAGGTACCTGGGGGTGTAGGGTGTGAACAATACTAAAAAAATCTGTATGGCATGCCATTCTCTCTGCATCTTTGTTGATTATTTTATTTTGGGTTCAAACAGATATCACAATGTACCAGTCATTGCCTACAATGGGAAGGCCCTTAGCTCAGTGGTACAGAACATGCCTTTCATGAAAAGGCCCCAGATCCAATCCATGGCATCTCCAGGTAGGTCTGGAAGGTATCCTGGCCTGAAACCTGGGGAACCACGCCCAGTCAGTGTCAATAGTGCTGAGTTAAAGGGACTAATGACCAGATTCTATCTATGGCAGCTTCCTGAGTTCCTAGGCCTCACATATGCAGATCCCTCTCTGACCCAAGGGCATATACACAGACTGAAGGGCAGCCTTCACATGCATCTATAGGAAACAGCAGGTTAATTGCATCTATATATTTTTCTGTGATGTTGTTTAGGTTGTTTGTAACTGTTTTATTATGTGTTTTAAAATGGTTATAACCTGCCCTGAGACCTCTGGGTGAAGGGCGAGTAATAAATTCTAATTCTAATAGTGTTTATTTACAAAAATATTTGTATACTGCTATTTTATTAAAAAACATCAAAGCGGTTGACATGTTTAAAACAACAACCATAGAATTAAAAAAACTATTAAAAATACAAATTTAAAAAGTGAAATTGTTGCGAAAAAAGCATGTTCCTAATTGCATAAGCCTGGCAAAACAGAAAGGTTTTCAGCAGGCGCTTAAACGTTAAAACAGAAGGCGTCGGCTGAATCTCTGTTGGCAGAGCATCCCAGAGAACTGGGCCGATGACACTGAAGGCTCGATTTCGTGTTGATGTTAAATGAGCCTCGCCAACTCGGTGACGACAAGAGCTGCTCCTGCAGATGATCTCAACAACCGAGCTGGGATATAAGGGTTCAGTTGGTCCCTAAGATATCCTGGACTGACATTGTTTAGGGCTTTGTAAATTAATACAAGGACCTTGGACCTGGCTCAGTGGCAAATGGGTAGCCAGTGCAGATGGTTCACAGTGGTATCACATGTTGTGGGCCATATGTTCCCATCAGCATTCTTGCTGCTGCATTTTACACCAGCTGGAGCTTCTGAACCAGGGCCAAGGGCAGCCCCACATAGAGTACACTGCAGTAATCCAGCCTTGAGATAACGGCTGATGTATAGCAGTGTGAATGCACCTGGCTCAGGGCTATGGGAGAAGGGAAGGGGAACAACTTTGAGCTTGATGTAGATCCCCTTCCCTATGCCCAGATTTGTGTAGCACTGACCATAATGGTTGAAATCCACTGTCAAATTCTTATTAAGCAAATGTATCCATTGCAAACAAACAGATGTACAAACTGCAATAAACTCCACTTATTTTTTTTAAAAAAGCACCTCCATGTACTTAAGACTGCAACTTTTGAAATAGACAATCAGCTAAGTCAGTAGGTGCCAGTTTTAACTGCTGGAGGCACTTTTAAATTGGTGGAGCTGGGAGTTAAGGCTGTACTTCCTTTGGGCTGCTTTGGTTTTGTCGGTTGGTAATGTCATGTTGCTGCCAAATTGGGAATAAAAAACAAAATATTAAAGATGAGGATTCAGTAAGATGTGGCATAGTGCTAGAAGGCTGAAGTATTTCCAGAAAACAGAATGCTGCTTACTGTGGTGCTAAAAACAACTGGAATCATAAGCATCCAGTAGATCCCATTAAGACACTGCACACCGAACAAATCTGCCAGTGATTCTGGAGCAATATTCAATTTTAATTAGTCAAATTTGCTTTTAGTGGGAGCCCTATTATATAAATATGTGTTTCATAGGACCCTAATATATATACATTCCTTAAGCATTGCAGGCAATCAGATTTCAGCTGATGTAGAATTTTGCTCAGTTTCTGCAATTACATATAGGCCAATTTGTGAAAGAAGTGAGGATCAAATGAAAAGAAGTATGGTGCAATTCACAAATATGTTCTGTCGTCTTTTTAAATGGCTGGGGAGCACCAAATAGCTTTAAGATATTTTTTTTAAAAACTAGTACCTTTAATTAAAACAAAATCCAGATATACACAATGTAATACATTCTTATCAGCAAAGCGCAGACTCAAATATGAACCCTCAGAGGTTCATAGAGTACAATTTCAACTAAAAATACAATATTACTTTTGAAAACTGGTTATTCTTTCATATACTCTGTCTCATTTAAGATTTTTTTTCTTTTAAAAAAAGTTCAAATGATTTGCTAGCAGAAGGATTAATTCCAGGAATGCACAGAATAAAGGACAGATAAAGAGTACTGGCACTGAAGAGTCTAGGGCAGCCCAACCTCTCTATGACACTAGGATAGCAAAACCAATCACAGCTGAAAGGGGATGTAATCCAGTTCCATTTTCTTTTTATTTGTCACATTTTAACCCACCCATCCAAGTCAGCAGGATGACGTACATAGTTCTCCCCACCCACTTTATCCTCACAACAACCCTGTGAAGTAGGTTAGGCTGAGAGTGACTGATACAAGATCATCCAGTGAACTTAATGGCCAAGAGGGCGATTTGAACCTGGGACTCCCTGCTCCTAATCAAACAGTCTAACCACTACACCACACCCATTGCCAGATTGCCAAAGGCCAATAGAGCCTATACCTTGTTTATTATTAGCTTATATTTGTAAACATAATATACTTCACAGGGGGAATATGTAATGAACCACATCTATTATTTGCCATACTTCATGTTCAGAAACAAAAAGACATCCAATTCATTAAAAAGTATTCACTTTTCCCTCTTTTAAGCATGGGATAGGAAAGCATGAATGACAGAGATCAGACCTATTCTCTCTCATTCCTCTTGGCCTGTATTAACTTCCCTTGTTCTACTGACTCAGTAGTTCTGTGTGCCACACCAGCAGCTGTCCACACCAGCTCTTCAGGATGAGAGACAGACTGATGCACCAGAAGATACTTAATCGCACCAGTAATTATTCACATGTTATCACCTCTGCGACTTATTTCCAATCATGAAGAGATACATTTCAGGTTGTGATGTATTTTTCACACATAGGCTGCCCTCATGGAAAGAGGGGAAGTGTCTGCAGGACAGCTGCCACCTCCACAGTTAGAGCGGCAATCTCGCTTCTGGCAGGGTTCCTGTACTTTTAAACAGCTGCATGGCCAGACAGAAATCCATCAGGTAGTGCTTTCCCGAGCAAGGAGATGCAGTGACAGAGGAATTGGCAGCCACTGAATTGTGCCTCTCATGCTGCTGTTCAAGTCACAAGAACACTTCTAACACAGCAACCTTATCCACAGCTTACCCTTTCAAATATCTCAAAATTTACAGCAGCATCTAGGCTGATTGCTTAATACTGTCTTTCTCATTTGCTGTGTCTGACATAGTATCCAGGTCTAAAATAGAACTTGGACATGGTTAATCAACCAAATGCAGTTGGTACAAGGCCAGCCCCAGATATTTTGCTGCCCGGCATTTAATGCCATATGCTCCTCCCACCTCCCACAACTTGAGAGGCACAGTACTCAAAGTCTGCCAAATTGTTTGGCACTGTGGCAGAAAGTCCCACAAAATTTTGGGAGTAAAAACACAACAATTAATTAACTAACAACTTGCTGCCCTTTCATGATACCCAATGAGCTTCCTGAGTGGCGAGTTGACAACATCACTCTACCTACTGGAATGGCTGGTCTATGAGAAAAATTTCACCCTTCGCCTTCCAGAGAAATAATCTCAATCTAATCTGCACCAATGAAATTACTTTCTAGGTGGTTGGTTCAGGCACAATCGTAGTTGCAGAAGCTCAATAATGTGGCACTGGTGGACTTTTTTATTATTATTAAGTAGATTGACACAAATCTTCCACATTCCATAAAGTGTCCCAGTTTTCTATTTACAGAATGTGGAATTAGTTTTGTGCAGAACTGACACTTGCATTTTGAATGTTCAAGGTATCCATCCTTTAGGGGGAAACTATGTATTACAATAAATTATTAAGTTATGAGAACTGCAGTACTGCTGCCAAAAAAATGATAGCCCTGTGTCAAGCTCTTCCCCTTTCACTCTGTAATAAGTACTAACATTTATCCCATATTCTATCATTTATACATTTATGAATCACCTTTTACATGCATCTCAAGGCAGTTTACAAACATACCATGAAAACAGTTAAAATGGTTTTTTAAAAACTAGATTTAAAAACAGTACAAAACACAACTGAAGATAGCAATACAAATTGAATACTTAAGGCAGAGACCTTTTCATCCAGCTGGAAAAGTTTATGAAGATAGAAGTGCCTTCAGTTGTTTCCAGAAAGCATAGATAGCGGACACCTGTCACATCTCAACAGGGATGCTATTCCACATGTGGACAGTTCCCTGACTCTACTCCCTGCCATTTACAGGTGGGTAAATGCCCAGAATGATGATGTTGAGACGTGGATAAGCTTTGCAATGGGAGAGAGGCAGCCTGCCACAGAGCTGCTTGCAATATTCATAAAAAACTTGGTTAGAATTTTCTCCAATTCCACAGAAGACATTTACGGACTGAGCAGAAAGCAAAATGATAAGTGACTTTACACTTATGCACTACAATTCTACACAAAAGTAGGAATGGGCAATTCTGTCGATGTTGTTTTCTCATCTTTTTTCTCATTTTTTTTTAAAAAAACTTTTATATATTTTCAGGAACGCAAAACAGAAACTGAAGGAAAAGGAAAAGGAAAAAATAAAAATAAACCAACAACAGGAGCCAATGAACAATCAATGAGCCCTCTCACAAAGTATTGCTGGAGTCATCTATTTAGAATGCAATCAATTTAGCCCAAAGTGCCTTTCCATATTAAACCATGTGTAGACAGTGGTCTGCAATTATGGGGTTTTTTTGGTGGCATAATCAATAAAACAGTACCATTTTGTAATAAAGTTATTTCCCTTATGATTCCTTACTGCTTGCAATTGCTTGATAGTTTTTTTCCTTTAAAGCTGAGGTCTGTACTTGGTGTTTTATTTTTCCAGTCTTAAGTTCAGTTTGCTCCATTGTCCATAATACACATTTTTGTGAGCAATTTCTTCTAATATAACTGTACAACATCTTCAGTGATACATGCTTTTTTGTGCACACTTTCCCCTCCAATAAAAAAATCTTGTATGTTTTTTCTGGTTAGACAACTACATTGCAAAATTCCTGTCTCACTCCAGTGGGTGCCCTCATGGGCTACAGTCCAAACCCCAGGAGATATAAGCCCACTTACCAAAGATTTCCCTAAGGAGAGCAGGGCTGGAAATGCAGTGCAATCTAAACAAACTGAGAACAAGCACAGGAAATCAGTTCAGGTGCAAAATGTGATTCAGAGGCAAGGTCAGTACCACAGGGTACTCTAGCAAGGTGCGGCTCAGCAAGGAGGGGAGACTAAGCTTTGGGGACAAGAAACTATAAACCTGTTTGGTTTCCAGCAACTGGAAGGCTTAAGATGGAGACTTTATATACACTGGCTTCCGAGATACACACTAACCACAGCTGCTGATAGTGAAGGAGTTTGAAGGATTGCTTATTCATGAGGATACCTCTTACTCATGAGCCACACAGCATCTCTGGATCCATTGGTGCATGCTATGCTGTTGCTCTGCAGGCTGGACCTTTTAGTGCTAGCATTCTTGAGTACTGGGGGTGACTCCACCCTCCTCTTCTGACAAGGTTTTTGTTGTTGTTGGTCTCCCACCAGAGGGCTCCTCAAAGGGATTCTCAGCACTAGTTCCAGAGGACACTGTCTGCTTCTCAAGGCTCTCAACCTGTGGGGTGTCTGGTTCATCTTCTGAGGATTCTGCATCTGGTACTAGGTCATGGTTAAGCATGGCAATTTTGCATCTGCATTTCAGTTCTCAAATTGGTTCAGGAACCACAGATTAGGTAGGTTCACATTGAAATGCAAACTGAACAAATGACTCCTCCATCCCTGCTCAGAATTAAGTTGTATTCTATCCAATGTGGCCAACGAGGGAGCAAGTGGGTTTTGGTTTACAGCTGAAGGTATTTTTAAAAAGCCACACACCACACAACGTATCTCCTTGTATGGGACATTCATGCAGTTATAACGTGGCAAATAACACAATAAATCTAAACACTAAATAATAAAAGGTTATTTATCCAGAAGGTTCCTATTAACTCAAGTATGCTGAATAAACTCTGTGAGGTGCTGAATACAAACATCATTGGATTAATGTGGACAGCAGATTTGCAGAAATCAGGTCAAGTGTTACTTATCAAAGTAATTGCTCACTTGTCAAAGTGCAGCTCACAAAAGAAGGGCTATAGAGCACAATGGGACTACTATCGCATGCTCCCACATTTCTGTAAAGAAATTTAGAGTAATCTGGTTTAAATATTTGAATAATAATAAATTGGTACCTCTGCATCTTGTGTGGGCTTTCCTGCCCCCCTTTTAGGGAATCCTAACATGGTAGCCATGTTGTCAAATGGCCTCAGGGCTACTGCTTAAATCTGCTGCTTCTTTCCATTACCAGAATTGTGATAAACATGGTATCATCATAGCTTTCTCAAGGGAGGGTTATTTTTTGCCAGTTCTTGTAATTATACTAAAGGCCACAGCAGCCAGAAAAGGTGGGTCTTTGTATAGCTCCATCAGTAATGACTTTTCCACTGAGGTCATAGGCATGCTATTCTCCAGCTAAGTCAGAACAGCCTTGCACCCAGCCTTCCTTGTTAGTTGGGGCAGTCACATTTCTCAGTGGGGCAGCTACATTTCTAAGTGGGACATGGGGGGAAGAGGGGCATAGTGCCAGCCAACACCCCCCAACTTTCTGGTAGAGAGAAAGTGAGAGCCAGGACAGGAGAAGGAAAAGTGACCTTCCCCATCACTCCTTCTCCATCCAGAGAGTGTATGAACTTACATGAATCTGTTAAAGTATTTCACCCTTTTTGAGAGGTCCCCAGGAATACCAGACTCAAAAGCTTGACTTTGCCCGCTTTCAGTCCTCTTTCACCTGTGGTCTGTCCCTGTGTTCTGATTCTTCATGAACTGAAATACTTTGATAGAGACAGTGAGCTTCTGAGCTTGGCTTTGATGCTGCATTAGGTATCTCAGTTTTAGATTCCACCTCAAAAACAAACTTGTCCATACTACAAGTTTAGGGAAGGGCAGAGAGAAAATAAATACTATAGAGTATGTTTGTTAACTCCTCCTTAACAGTCCCTCGTTCTAGTCTTGTTCCTGGCTTTTAGATTTTCCTTTCTAGTGTACAATCAAGGGGAAACTTTTTAAAAGGCTGCGATATAAAGGATGAACTAAGCAATTGGAAACTAATTGTGGAATGCAATTGGAATGTTTTTACTAATTGCTGGGTTGATTTTTTTTTCTGCCCAGAAACCCTGAAAAGGCCTCATGCTGAGCTACACATATTGGGAAAAATCAGAAATTAGGCCTGAGTTACAGCTTAGGTGTCCAGCTAGCCAGCTAGCTAACTGTAGTGTACACAGCAATATTTCTATTCCTCTAGGGCTGTTTTCATCCTCTGCCATCAAATAATCAAGAAAAAATAAGAAAAAATAACTATGACTGCAGATATAGTGAGTGTTTTAAAAGAGTGAAGAACAGCCTTTTTTCAGATCACTTTAAGTTATCTATTTATTTCGTCCTTTAGCAATAAGAACACAATCATGCTCTTCTCATTATAACTGCAGAATAAAAAACTAATTTCTTACTGCTGTCAAACAAACATGCTTCTTTATGGCTGGCTGGGAAGACAGCACAACTGAAAATGAAAAGCAGAGCAAAGGAAAGTCCAAGGGGTGGAGTCTAACCATAATCCATAATACAAAGTTCCAATATTTAATTCTTCAAGTGTCATGTTACAATTCTGGTTGTTTTTTTCAGTATCATTTAAGTAATTATAGGGTGATTGTGATCATGAAAAATCCACCCCCAGTCAAAGAAAGTCTTGAGCAAGCAGGGGGGCTCTTCCAGATGAGACTTTTGTTGTGCCCTCACCCTGACTCATTCACTGAATTTTTCAGAGGATCCTATTCTTAAATTGCTCCTGTTCTTAAAACAAGCTATCATTCTTTGAATGGAGGTTGTCATCGTCTACCATGTCACAAATTAAAAAGATGACGATTTCCCCAAAAAATCCAGGGGCCCCGAAGCACAGCTTGGGGGGTGCCCCCATTTTCCTCTGCCCCAACTACAGGTCAGAAGCAAGGCCAACCCTTCCTAGATCCATCAGAACAATTATGCAGCATGTAGATAGCACTCAGTTGCACAGTCCCCTTTTGCAGAGCTTTTCTGGCCTGGCCTGAACCCAGCAAATACAATAATAGCCTATGAATCATTTCTAAGCTTTGATTTCATTCTGTGCCAAGTCAGTGCTTCTAGTAATAAAAGCAAGCAATTAAAGGCACACAATATTTACAAAAAATGGAGGGAGTCACCTATTCAAAATAACAATTTAATTAAGAACCTAATAACTTGAGGATATTAAAAAAGTGGGTTTTTTTTAAAATCACTTATGTCAACATTTCTCAAGTGTGAGATAAGTTTTGCAATGTCAGAGGCAGAATTCCTGTTCTTCTCTCAGTGACATGGTAATTTTGGGTTGTCTCACAATGAAATCCTTGCAGAAGTGAGTTGCAGGACTCAGACCAATAAGCAAGCTTCAGAAATGAAGCATGCCCTTCACATTGTCTTCTGACAATTCAAGTTCCACACAGAACGTTTGGCAAAGCAACTTTGCGTTTGTATGTGTGTGTGTGTGTGTGTGTGTGTGTGTCATTTATAGTGGCAGGAAAAAAATCAATCTGAACCTACCTTCAGTTTTAAATTTTGTGTCTTTTCCAGAAAGAAAAAACTTTAAAAAAATACTGGCATAGATTCAGCACAATGTACTTGACCCCGGCTTCTGTTTTGCTGCAATCACAGGTCACAAACATGCGTACTGAGCCTAAGGGCAAACAACTGTAAGTACAACAGAGCCCCTTTCATTGAACACATAGAGGTTGAGGGTGGAGAGGGACCAGAGGGTGTAATCCTGCTCTACCCTACAAGAGTTTTGTGAATGTATATATGGAAGGCGAGCATAGGGCTGTAGATGGAAGCGCGACTATGATATAAAGCAGAAGGGGAAAGTATTAAAGACAATTACATAAAGTCATAAGAGACACAGTCACTCAGCGGCAGAGCACACACTGATCCCAGGTTAATCTCCACTTAAAAGATTTTCAAGTAGCCAGGCTGAGAAAGATCACTGCCTATGAAATTAAAAGAGCTGCTAGCAGAGTTCTAGGTTAGATGGACCAATGGTCAAACTCAGCAGAAAGCACACTCACATGCTCCATAAGAATTCCTATATAGTAGAGGGAGGAAATCTTTTTTAGTCAGCAGGCCAGATCCTGGGTTTCCACACCTAGGGCAGGACATTTTGACAGGTGGGTGGGACCACCTCTCAATCACCTGATGTCACCATGACATCAGGTGATGCATTTTGCCATTATAGCATGATTTCAGGCTGCATTGCAAAGGAAGATCTAAGCTGATCCCAGCAGGATTTGAAGTCACCACTGTCACCCAGCAAGGCTTGAAGACACTGCCAACCAGCCGATCAGCACCAGTTTCAAGCCCTGCTTTCAGCAGGGGTTGGCTACACTCTGGAGTTTCCAATTGGGAACTCTGGAGTGTACCCAGTCCCAACAAGCTTGTTCTCAGTACCAATCAACGCTAACAGCAAGCCCACCTTAGTCAGGGTTTAGCTGCACCATGGAGTCCCCCAATTTCTTGTTCCAAGTTCTTGAATTCAGGATGTGGGAAGACTGCTTGTTCTGGATGGGGTTGCACTCCCCTAGAAGGAACAGGTTGGTAGCTTGAGGGTACCCTTGGATCCAACATTGTCACTTGAGGCTGAGGTGGTCTTGGTGGCTAGGAATGCCTATTTCCAGCTACAGCTGGTTTGTCAGCTATGGTCCTTTTTGGACAGAGATGACTTGGCCACAGTACTCCATGCTCTGGAAACTTCCAGATTAGATTATTGAAATGCACTCTACGCGGGGCTGCCCTTGAAGGCAACTCGGAAACTTCCATAACTGGCTGGGATTACTTTAGAACTCATATAACCCTTGTTCTAAAACAGTTGCGTTGGTTGCCAGTTCATTTCCGGGCCCAATTTAGTGCCCACAACTGAGGCCCTGAATATTGCCTAAGAGACTGCCTCCTTCTCTACAGACCCTCCCAGATATTATGATCAGCGGAGGGGACCTTCTTGGTAGTTCTGCCATCCTCAGAAGTTTAAGGGATGGTGACTCGGGAGAGGGCTTTCTCTGCAGCAGCCACTAAGCTGTGGAATCCCCTCCCTACAGAGGTGTGTCTGGCACTTCCACTGGACAGGTTTCAGTGAATGCTGAAGATGCACCCCTTTGCTCTTCCCTTTGACACCTGAGATGCATGTTTTCAAGACCCACCCTATTCTTGTGATTGTAATGTGTTTTAAATATTACATTTTCAACTGTTGTAACCCGCCTTGGGACCTGCTGGTGAAAGGTAAATACAACAACAACAACAACGTAGTCACTCCCAGCAGGCTTGTTATCACCACTGAAGAGCTGATCAGAACTCACAGAAGGCCTCCTTTGGCAAGGAATAATCAAGAGCAAACTTTGTAACATCGGGGCAGGTGGGCATTCTGGGGCAGATGGGCATCATTCGGGAAACAGCCTTGCAGGCCGAACTGGGACTTGTGCCTGGCCTAAGGAGGTTGGCAGGCCGGAGGTTTTCCACACCTGCTATATATGGTTAGGGCAGTATTATTCAATGGGGGTTCAGGAAGCATGACAAAAGATGCAAAGAAATTGCTTTCTAGTTCTTCCCTATAAACTTCTATAAATCAGAAGTATAAAATTCATCATTAGCAGTTAAGTTCAGTGCTGTTCCCCACACAAATAAACCACAGGTAGAAAGATAGCAGCTGAGAGGCTTTGAGACAGAAACTGCAGCTGCACCTTGCTTTTTGGAAAAAGTACATCTGTTTGCATGGGGGGGTGCATGTTGCTGCTCTATTTCCCTCCATCACTTAACTATCCAGTGAAATATAGGCAGAAACACATTTGCCATTAAAATTTTGGTCTCTTTCCTTTTAAATAAGTATCACAAGTTCTGATCTTCCTATTATGAAAAAACAACAAAGAAATTGCTTTCCTTGCTAGCATTTTCAGAGAGTTAAATTTGAAGCCCTATTATATGTTCACTATAATCTCCATTAAGATATTCCCTCAAAGTAACCAATGAATGCTTAACAAGCAAAATGAGAATTTTTAGTGACTTCACCTGAGACTTTTCAATCCAACAAAATTGCTTCTGTGAGGTCTCAGGAAAGTATGTTTTATGCTGAGCAATCAAACTGCTTTTAGCTATCATGACTTGCTGAAGAAAACAGAGAACACCTGGCAAGGCACTTTTCATAGGTAATCATCTGCTTCTAAAATCCTCACAGAAATAGAAGCCTTACATCTTTCAAGAAATGCAATTTAAAGAGATGGATGATTTAGTCAAAATGAACTGGGAAGCTCCACCATAACAAAGAAACATCCCACCTGGAGTTACAAGACATCTCAAAATCATACTTCATAATAACAAAAAACTGCAAGTTCCTTTCAATAGGCAGGTTTTGGCTGGTTTAACTCTAGCAGAGCACAATCATGTCTGTTGTAGCGCAATTTTCATTAATGTTACTTCCTGTTGCAATTTTCACTACACTGTTACAGATGTCACCCAGCCAACAAAGACATAATATGCTTATTAAACACTTAGTCAGGTGCCCATTTCTGAAATGAAAAAGTATGCTTTCTGCAGTGGCCAAGTATGCATTCTGATCAGCCATGAATAAAACAGAATGATTCAACATGGGGCCCATAGATCAGTGGGAGAAATTCAAGATGGTTCTGGTAGTTTCTTCAGTAGCACACAAACTTGCAAACAAACCACCCTGGGAATATAAACAAAAGATGGCATAAAAGTATTTATAACAAATAAATATTTATACACTAAGCAAAACTGTGCAGCATAAAATGCAATGTCTATAACATGTTAAAATGCTGCTGTTAAACATGTGCAACAGTGTTATCCACTTGCAAAAACAGGTGTAATGCCGCTGCAATGCAAGCAGTTGATTCTGACCTGCAGAGGACAATACTAAATAGGCCAGTGGACAACAAGCAGCCTACAGTATTTCACACATTTATGTCCAGGAATAACTCTCCCATTCATGTTTCTCTCACCAAGCAGGGAAGAAATAAGAAGGCTAGCACTTACCCTGTGCAATCCCTGTGTGCTGCTACCTCCACACATATCTTCCCTCCTCCACCCACACACATATATTGCCCAAACGTTAACACGACATTCCACTTCTTCACACTGCTTTTCCTTAACGTGACACTCTGCTTGTTCATACTGCCTTGACTCCACCCCAGATTCACTGGCCCCACCCTTTTTATTACTAGGTTCTGCCATGTAATCTATGGGCTCTCGAAAGGGAGTCCCATGTTTCAGGCTGGGATTCCCCACCAATGACATCATAGATGTTCAGTATGGGCTGAACAGTAGAGGAATGGAAAAGAACAGCAAGGCAAAAATGGAACTATTTGTTCTATACTGAAGAAATCAAGCTTCTGCTTCCCTACAACATCTGATCTTTCTTATGAAAGGGGAGAAGCAGAAAAAGATAGGCCAGAAGGGTCAGGATACTTCATTTACCACAATAACCTGAATTTTATCCAAATTTCTTGTAAATCAAGAGCATTCTGGATTATCCAAATGTGATTATGTAAGCATCTAGACATCACTATCCAATATATTGTTTGACTGTAAATGGAAAACAACAATCTGAAATCTCAAAGCAATCTACTCATAGTGGAACTTACCTGTGTAATGGACCACACACGTCTGGCCTTTCTTTGGAAAAGTCCTTCCTATTTAAAACATAAAAATGCACAGTTTTTAAAATGTCATCAAAAATCCATTTACAAAAGTAGATATTTCAAAAGAGATAAAGCAGAATAAACTCAAGTTCATATCTAACCTGCATTGAATACAAGATACAATGGAAGTTGGATAATTTGGATTCTCTTGCTTAAAAATACCATCCACTCTAAGAAAACAAAGGAGCAGAGGCTATGATGGTGCCATGCAATGTGGATTATGTTATAGCCACACAGCTGTAGTTTCTGCTAGCCTCATGCTCCTCCCACAGAGTGGCTCGTATGTGCACCTGGAAAGAAGGGGGAACTCGTTTCCATTTTCAGCTACTGTCAGTTTCAATAACATAATTGGTGCCATTTGTTTACTACTGTCTCTATGTAGTCTCACACATGGCAGAACTTGGAAACAAAAACCAATAGGGTTGTTGTATCCAAAGTAGTGCCAGGTCACAGTTCTATTAGCACTAGGATTTCTGCTTGCGCAACAGGACTTTCACCTCTCTTCTCCCTCCATGTGCATCTTATATCTGTTCTGGGGGTTGCCTCAACCCTCTGGAGCAAATGTGGGGAGGGCTCGAGGCACATGTGGGGGAAAGAGAGGGGGGAAGTCCCATTGCACAAGCAGAGATCCTTGCACTGACAAGACACATTAGTTGGATGCTGCCCATAGATTTTTGACTAAATGACATTCGTAATAAAAAGGGTTCACAAATGTGGCTTCAAATAATGGTGTTCAGAAGTTTAATTCTGGCAAGCCTCTAGTATGCTTCGTCATAGGAGCATTTTTGACAAAGTCACCAGCAACACAGAGCGGGAAATGGTGGGAATCTGTGTCTCAGACTGGGATGTATCATTAGTGCCATAATGCCTGCTACTTCCCCCCTATAAAATCTTCTTGCTGAGCACCTGATCCAAAGGGGACACACTTACTTTGCAGGCAGGAAGTGAGAAAGCCAAGTCTTGATTAGCTATCTGAACAACGTAAGAGCAGCCCTGCTCAGTCAGACCGAAGATCTATTAAGCCCGGCATCCTTTTCCCACAGTGACCAACCAGAAGTCCCTGGGAAGCTCATAGGCAAGACTTGAGGGCAGTTGCCTTCTCCTACTGTTCTTCTCCAGCAACTGGCATTCAGAATCATAGCGCTTCTGAATCTCAACAAGTGACCTATAGCCCTCATAACTAATAGCTGCTGATAGCCTTATTCATCTGTCAAAATTTGTGGACTGCTCTCTACACTAATAATTATATTCAAGAGTTTGGCGCTCTAAGTCTGGCAAAACTGAACAGCTATGAGGGAACATGCTGTGACCATTTTAGAAGAAGCAGAGCATTTGAGGTTTTACAGGATGCTGGGCTAAGTAACCATGGGGTACCTTCCAGTTCTAAATTCTAAAATATTCTCAAACCAAGTGGCATCTGTGACAAGGATTTCATCCAATTCAATACCTGGTTAACAACTGCGGGACACACATTTCTATTCTGACAAGAATTTGGCAAAACAACTAGTAGGTACACACATCATCCCACATTTGCGTCTGCCACAATATCCTGCCAATCTCCATGCATTTATCATATCCCCCGGTTCCAACAGCAGTTCTCTGCTGTGATAGCACTGCAGTTGCAGCAGTAGCCAGTTCAATAAAAACCTTCCGCAGGTTGTCACCAAGAACGACGTAAGCCTGCTCTCTCTGCTGAATGGGAACGATCACATTTTGAGCAGGGAAGTGCAGCGTACTATAATTTGCTCTTGTTACTAAATTACTTCACCGTGCTTGGATTTATGCAGCTGTCAGCAAATGCCATTTAAATAATCCTAATTGCTTGCGGCTGCCGTGGCTGCCGCTGCTGCCAAAGAAGCAGAAGACTGCAGCCTACTGATCCCACAAACCCCCCTTGGGCTTTTTCCCTTCTTAATTTGCTCAGGACAGATACCCTTCACCATGTTCAAAACCAGGGATTCTCATGTTTCCCTCCACCTGACAGCAGGAAAATATTGCTCCCCCCTTCTCTCTCTCTCTTTTTGCTTTTTTTTTATTTCTTGAACATTTTGCATTTTGAAATTCCTGTTCTGAACATCCTGTAGGTTCCTTTCTCCAATCCTCCCTGATTCAACCTCCTGATAGCCAGAGAGACAGAGTCACTCACCCACTCACCCCTCTGACCTCACATATCCCTTTGAGATCATACAAATCCTGAACCCTTTGTCAACCGCAGCTCGACTTAAAGATACTTTCAAGCTTGGCAAGATAGACAAGGGTGAATGCAAAAGCACAGGGGAGGCAAAAGAGCCACAAAGTACTGCCCAAGGCCAGAGTGTGGGGGGGCAAGGGGGCACTCCCCCCCAATTCTAAATGTAATGGTGTGTGGAGTGGGTTGCCAATGACTGTAATAACAATTCTTATACTTTACCCCTCCCCCTAGAAATATTTCTGTGAACACTCTTGGCCCAAGGTGTGGAGAACAGGAGGAGGTGCTACACCACTAATAAGGTACCCCAGATCCCCCTGGTTCAAAAATGAACACATCCTCACACACACATCGTATTTAACTCATGTTGTTCCATCCTTTCCAGGACCGCCCTGGCATGTAACGTAGGTACCCCCTTCCAGTCAAAAAACCTTCCAGTCCATTCACCATCTTCTCCCAAACACCTATTATCCACCTCTTTTCTGAAGAGCCAGATATCTCACCACCACCACTCTTTCCGCTCAGACATCCGTTTTTCTCCTGCAGTTCCTTCACTCATACACACGCTCCTTCCGCCCCTCTCTTCAGTGCCTCGCAACCCCCACCCGCCGACTCTAGTCTAGTCTCTGCCCCTCTCAATCCAAACCCAAGACGGAGGGAGAGAGGTAGACCGCACCGTCTCCCGGAGAGATGGTCTCGACTTCCACACCCATGGCCGCAATGTTCCAAACGTAGCACGCTCCCTCTCTGACCCTGCTCCCTGCAAACACTCTGCCTTCCTCCTCGGTCAGTCCCGGGGCTCAGCCAGAGCCTTCAGCGAGCGCATAGCCCCCAGCTGACGGGCAAGCGCCGCCTGAACAGTCCATCAGCGCATCCAGCCAACGAGAAAGTTGGGAGGGGAGGTCTACAGACTACGCCACCCAATACCCCTGCTCAGTTGTACAGGAAAGGCAGAGCCCTCGGAGGGGGGCGGGAGAAGAACTCGCCGGCTTCGCCTCATTGGGGCTAGTTTGGCGGCAGCGGCTTGGAGTAAGAGCAAGCGAGGGGTGCAGGTGGGCACACTCACAAAAGGCAGCGAGAGGTGCTTGTTGGATGAATAAAATCCTTTTTCCTCGGGAGAAGCAGCGGTTACTCATTTGGCAGCGCGGTGTCTGTTTCCCCCCCAAAAAAAACCGCGTACATAGAAATGATTCAGGGCCTCCCCCCCTTTTTTTTTTGCACTCTGAGTTCATCATTGACGCCGAGTATCGGTGCATCAAGCTCCTCTCGGCGTCAGTGCTCCACTTTTTCAGACAGGTATGGCTTGAGGCATGCCCTGTCCAGTTCCGCCCAAAGAAAAGAAAAACGCTGCGATTGCAAAACTGTTTCCAGAGAAATCCTCCAATAGCTCCGTCAGCGGCCTCAGAAAATCAAGCGTGAGCCTCCAACAAAAACAAACCTGTAAGGAGAGACCGTAGCATGCAGCTTTACATGCAGGAGGTTGTTACGGTAGCAGGGAATGGCCGCCTCTGCCTAAGAACCTGGAGAGCCAACGCTTAAGGGCCATAGCTCTGTGATAGAGCATTTGTTTTGCATGCAGAGGGTCTCTGGTTCAATCCCCAGCATCTCCAGGTAGAGATGGGAATGTTCCCTGCTTGAAACTAGAAAGAGCCGATACTGAGCTAGATGGACTGATGGTCCAATAGTTTGATTTGGTGTGAGGTAGCAAGAAGACCTCTGCAGGAGCAGAGCAAAGCAAAGTCCAGCATCCCACAGTGGCCAACCAGCTCTGGGACATAGGCTGGGTGGGGTTCACTATCCACCTGTGTATTCTCCATATGAATATTTTGAGACATCTGTACTGCTCCAGTGAAGTGGAAGTTAAGATGAGAGGTTCATATTACAATTTCCATCCTTTGGGGAGGACAACTGAATTCGATAGGTTCATAGTCATCTCATTCTTGCAGGGCAATCCTGTGCACTACCCAAAAGTAAGTTCTATGGAATTCAGTGGGACTTACTCCCAGGTAAGCATGGATACTACAAGATTGCAGCTATCACCTCAAAAAAAGATATTGTACACATTGAAAAAATGGCTGAAAAGGGCAATTGGCATGCTCACGGAGCTGGAGCAACTCTCCTACAGGCTGCAACTTGGGGGCTATTTAATTCAGGAGAGGAAATAAGAATAAGGAGGGACGTGACAGATGTGTATAAACGAATGCATGTGTCATGAAAGTGGATAGAGAGAAGCTTTTTTCTCATAATACTAGAACTTGGTCGCTGATGAAGCTGAATGGTGGGAGATCAAGACAAACAAAAGAAAGTAGTTCTTCACCTAGCACATAGTTAAACTGTGGAATTTGCCACCACAAGATGTGATGCCCACCAATGTAGATGACTTTAAAAGGGGATTAGACAAATGCATGGGAGATAAGTCTATGAATGGCTACTAATCATGATGGCTATATACTACCACCAGGGTCAGAAGCACTGTGCTTCTAAATGCCAGTTGCTGAGGAAAAACTGGGAGAGGGCTTTTGCTCTCATGGCCTGCCAGAAGCATTTGACTAGCTGCTGTGAAAAACAGGATACTGGATTAGATCTTTGGTCTGATCCTGCTAAACTCTTGCATGTTCTTATGTTCTCTAACCAAAAGTGTTTTTTTTAAATACAATGTAGAATTACCCTTTTTAAAAAAGCAAAAAGCAAATGCACAGCATCCTGTAGCAGTATCAGCCTTCATGTCATTCCTAAACACAATAAGATCATGACATCTATACATAGCAAGGAAATGAGAAAGCTTCACCTGTCGAATTTTGCCTTCACCATTTAGAAAAACTTTGTGCTGCACAATTTCTCAACACTTCTCTTGCCATTTAATTTTAATTTTCACCAAATTAATTAAATCCACAGCCTAGGAAAATACTTTATTTTTAACAAAATATTTTCCCCACCAGAAATATTTACATTAAGGCATGCTGTTTACCAGCAAAAAGTGGTTAGAAACAGACCTTGACTCCTCCAGCCAAAATGTTTAAATTGCAGTAACAGTAACAGCATTCTTCCTCCTTTGGGGAAGTATTGAGATCCTCTCAGAGTCTGCTTCTAGAAATTCTAAGTGGGTAGAAAGCTTTAAGAGAGATCCAGCCCAAGACATTTTGCTGCCTGGAATGAAGGGTAAGTTTTATTTATTATTTTATTTATATCCCACCCTTCCTCCCAGTAGGAGCACCCCTCTTCCCAATTCTAGCTATGCTAGTATCTGAATCTGACTTTGGCGCTGGTGATGGACAGTGTCTACTACTACACATGTGTGTACCTTAGGGAGTAGAGCAACCTTTCCCAACCAGTGTGCCTCCAGATGTTGTTGGACCACAACTCCCATCAGCCTCAGCCAGCATTGCCAATAGGAAGATGGGAGTTGTGGTCCAACAACATCTGGAGGCACACTGGTTGGGAAAGGCTGGAGTAGAGGGAAGGCCACGTAGCACAGACAGCCATGTTCTTCAACATCTCACTCCTTCTGCCTGCTTGCCTGTCCCCAGGATCTGCCACCTACGGTAGCTATCTCACTCTGCCCAATGGTAGTGCCAACCTTGCTGCAAGAGATATGCAAGGAAGGAGAAACCAAATTTCACAATTTTATTTGAACTAGTCACTGCTGAAGCAAGGAAGAAAGAAAATGTCACACATTAGGTGGATGCCTCCCAAGCCTTCCAGAAGTGTTGGGTCACACATGAAAGATAGGTTGCTACTGGAGAACTTTCAGACCAGCAATTCTTCCTCTTCCACTGCCCCGACTCCTGAGAAGATGTTATGAAGAGGACTGTAACAAGATAAAAAGTGTGAAGCATTCACTGGAAATATAAAAAGGAGGTCAAAGTTGTTAGTATGTTTTTTTAAAGAATATTCATTGTTTTATATTGTAGCCCCTGATGAAGGCTTGACTACACAGGCTGAAACGCATTGGGCTTTGATATATTTTATACAGAAATTCATCTTTTTTATATACAAGAAATTATTAGATGCCTTTGTGCACAGAATAAAGCCATATCTTTCCAGCATTCTGGTTTTTGACCTCCTTTTTATATTATGTAGAGGACTGTACCATCTACCTGCCTCAGTGTCTGGATGAATGTAGAAACTCTGAACCATTTAGTGGTATATTTAGAATACTAGTTGATTTCTGTTGTACATTCATGCTTTCTCAAAGGAGAAAGCTGGCAGTTTTCTCTGTTTAGTTTGGATTTCTTCCAGCATGTCTCGCCTGTGACACAAACACACGGGTGAAACTACTGAGGAAGAATTTGGACACGTGAAAGCTTTCTCAAGTATTGCATTGCAATATCTGGGCTTCTACAGAGTGACTCTGATCCCACACACATTCCATGCAATATACACACAAAAAAGGTATTGGGGCGGTGAGGATCCTGAATGAAATGTGGTGTTTGCTTTCAAGTGTTGATGGATTTGGTTTGCTTGGCACTCAGTGTCCAGCTTGTATCTATGTCAAAAACCTTTTGTACATTTTGCAACTTAAGACTGTATGCCTGTGTAATCAGGGAGATCAAGGCTGAATTGTGGAAAGCCTTGGAATAGCCATTAATAAGAGGAAAGCATCCAGCTCAATTTACAAGCTAAGGCCACAATCTGAAACATGACTTACCAACAAGCAATCCATTGTTTGAAGGTTATATGCATTGGTTTATATATAAACATAATAATACTTATTGTGAATTATTGCTCTGTAGATATATTATGATGTCACCTATATGATACTGGTTTTTGGGATGGTAATTATGTTCACAATATTTTTGTGAATAAAATTTAAATTTTTAAACATTGGAATCAAGATTTCAGGACAGGAAAGGAGGGCTGAGGTCCTCCTCAATATTTCTGTGAAATGTGGAAGTATTCAGTTGCAGTATCCATAGTTTTAGACTGGAAATCATAATGTTGTTTATCAAATCCGAGTCCAGCTTACCCAGGGGAGCTCTTGTGAACTGGAGGAAACCTGGCTCATTTTCTCTTTCAGGTGATCAATGTATGCCGCTAATAACTTTTTGCAGACTTACCTGCACTGTAAGGCTGCTTTAATTAGTTCCAGAATTGTGCCTATGAAACTGGCAGAAGCGCCACCTGGTGGCTGGTCTTACCTTTGTAAATTGATGTATTCCTCAGATCAATTTGGTTGTTGTACAAGCAATATCTTGTTCATCAAGTCTTGTGTGAAGGGCATTTTATTTGGAGTTCCTTTTGCTCTGCGCTGTGGGTGAGAAAAGCCTAACTACTGTTCTGTCAACATTTGGTGGGTGTGGGTGGAATGGCTGTGCCACAGCACATAAGGAGGAGAGGATTAATCCTTCCCTCCCCACCTGTGGCTACATGCGTGCTAGCTGTTTCAAAAACAGTGAGACTGTTTTGTCTGGCTGCACTTTGAAACGTCTTGGTACATGGTTGCACACATCTCCCATCCCCACTGATGTCAGACCTTTTAGGACCACCCACAGCAAAGTGTTGGGGCAATCATTGTCTTTGCCTGAGCCCACAACAAAGCATTTCCATTGGACACACCTCAAAGTGATGATGGCATTGATGGCCAATCAGTTTTGAAATCTGTGTGAAGCTGACTTCAAGGTGAAATGGACTCGTTCTTCAATTTCCCAGGTTTTGGAGTAAAAACAGGCAGAGTTTGACTAATGTCACGTGTCCCTGGTTTCAGAAAATAGAGCAGGAGATGTGCTGAAACCAATACAACCACAAGTGTGTCTCCAGCCTGAGACTCCCCCCACTCCAATGACCCCATGCTGCAATTAGGCTTGAAAAAAGCCTTCTGTTAGAGCCAATGGAAGGCTTCCGCCCCACAAGTCTAATTGTAGGGGGAGATGGCAGGGGTGAGGAGGGGATGCTGTGGGCCAGATAAGAAGGCCCCCCAGGGGCTACATCTCACTCACACAGTGGTGGCTGGTGGCTCCATGTCAGTGGGGCAGTGGAATCCACTCCAGGTTTTAACCTGAAATTTCAAGGAGCTGTCCAAGGTGCTGAAACCTACTCCCAATTTGGGATCAATAGGTTCAGCACCTTGGACAGCTCCTTGAACATTCAGACTTAAACCCGGAGCGGATTCCACTGCCCCACTGACATGGAGCCACCAGCCAGCACTGCACCTACATGTTGTATCAACATTTATTTTGGGCTGCTTTGGAAATTATGAGATAACATTTTAAAAGCAGGCTATAAGTTCCTGAAATAATATATACAAGCTCATATATTACAAAACCTGGCTTTTATATATCTCATATGAGCTCGGGCCGCTGCCTTACCCACTGTAATGTCATGGTGCAATAATTATAACTGCCCTTGAAGGGTCAGTTGGAACTGCTGTGAGAGAAGTTAAAGGTCTGTTTGGTAGGGGGATAGGGAGAACCCTCACACATATATTCTAGGGCACTGTTCTCGGGTCACCAGATGTTTTTGGACTACGAGTCCCATCATCCTCAGCCATCTTAGCAATCAGGAGTGATGGAAGTTGTAGTCCATCAACATTTGAGGACCTAAGAACACTGTTCTAGGGCAAAGGGTTGGCTTCATGTTCCAGAGTGCCTGGGGGGAGTTGGAAGGCAAGGCAGCTGAGGCCCAGCAGTCTGAAGGACAGGAGGGTCAATGAGGCAAGAGGAAGTTCAGGAGACAAAGACTTGAAAGTCATGGTCAAAAGATAACTTGCAGTACTTTGAGTTGGCATATAAATTATTTTCTTCACAGCAAGATAGAAATGCGTTGCAAAGCCTCATATCTTTTCATTATATTGCGAACATCTGCCATTTTCTCAGACTTCTTCCAAATGTTAGGTTTCAACTCTCAAATACGTGAAATAAAAGTAAGAGAGAAAGAGTGCTTCTGACCTTTGCAGAGCACCTTCGCTTTGCCAGAAAGTAATCACAGGTAGTCCATCTTTAATTAGTATCAGTGCTTCAAGATAGTATGACTCAGGCTTGAGGTCAAGATTGTCTCTTTCCAGAAATATATAGAAAAATAACTTTATATGACCCTTTCAATATGGACTAGAGCAGAGGTTTCCAAACTGTGGTCCACTGGACCGCCAGTGTCTGCAAGCTTCATTCAGGTCATCTGCAGCATATCTGCATTAAATATATTGATTTTAGTTGTATTTTTATTGCTGCTTTTATTGAATTTTATTGTATTACAATTTGAATTCTGTGGAATGCAAATTGTAATACAATGATAGAAATAAAAAGGAATAAAATTACAATTAATAATGTTGCAACATTTAGCACAGTCTACTACAATGGTTACAACTAGCAGAAAAATCATTAAATGGTCCACCAAGACTATCAGCAATTTTCAAATGGTCTATGGGGGGGAGGGAAGTTTGGGAACTACTGGACTAGAGGATAAAGTGAGAAGAGAGTAAATACAGAAGAAGAAAAGTCTGGAATCAATTGGTCTGTCATCACCCAGAAACTACCACCCTGTTTTCCTGTTTCTTTTGTTTTCTTGTCATTGGAATTGCTGGCAAAACTGAGTACTACTTTCCTTTCCTTATTCTTTGAATGACATGATTAAATCTTCTTAGTGTTCCCTTCCAGCACTGTCAAAACAAAAGTGTCAGGTCATTATTTCATGCTGCAGCTGAATTGCTGTCTAGTGTATAAGAGCTTTTCTCCATTCAGCAGAGACCTTTATTTGCTGAAGGTATTAAAGGTCTATTTTAAAATATAGGCCCAGGCCTGAAAGAGCTGAAAATAGGCTTCTGAGAAAATGTCACCTAAGAGAACAGTAATTAGCTAAGCCTTATTAGATGTCACATGCCTGTGTGTGAGAGAGCTCCTCCCAGAAAAAGGGTATAATGAGAGCAGCTTTGATATAGATTTATACAGCAGCGGAGTCGCACGGGAGAAGAAGGTGGGTCCTTGAAAGAAAGGGTATCGTCATCAAGGAAATGGATCTTCAGTCCAAAAGTATTTGCTTTATCAAGCTGTCCTGATGAATCCTGTGGAATATCTGCTGTGGAGCAACCCACATTAGTAAGGAGGCTCCCAGAATGGAGCTGGGAAAAGGAAAGCTGCTGAGAACTGGTCTTAACGCTTTGCACCAGGCCATACACCCTGCGCATGGGATTGCGTGGACAGACGGCAAGCAAGTGGCACTGACTGCATTGCACTTTCATAACAAAGAACTGAGGTTTGGTGACTCGACTGTCATTGTCAGTTTGAACATGTCCGTGGACTTTATTGGAGCCCATGCCACACTGCTGGCAGGCCAGCTCTGCTTGCTGTTCAGCATAAACAACATGTTAGTGTTTGGCAACTGAGCCACAATGTCTCGGAAAAGAATAAGCTTCTGGCTTCTCAGACCTGTGAAATTGGTGAGCCATTCCAGTTGCTTCCCCAGGGCTGCGTGTGGCACCCAAAGAGGGACATTTTGTCTGTACTTACCAAAAGGGATGCCTCTGTTTTATATGCTGTTCATTCAGACAACTCCAGGATTAAAGCAGATATCAAAAGCAGTGGTCACATCCACTGTGCCTGTTGGACAAAGGATGGCAATCGCTTTGTTGTCGCTATAGGCAGCGCTCTTCATTCTTATATATGGGATGATTCCCAGAAAACATTAAATGCTTGTTCCTTTTGCCCAGTATTTGATATTGGAGGCTACATTTGTGCTATTGAGGCCACGTTAGATTTTCAAATTGCGGTGACTACCAAACTTCCCCTTGATAAGATTTGCGGCTTAAATGCAGGTATTACATTTGCATTGCCAGTAGGGCCTGAATCCAGTTCTTTAACTTCACAGTCTACCCTGGTGCTTGGGGATGAGGAATACTCTATGGATCTGAGAAGAAAGCCTATAGATTCAGACAAATCAGTAGCAGTTGATTCAGTAGCTTCATCATCCTCAGGCCCCGTTGAGTTAACCTACATCCTTGCAAACCACCAGAGATCTGATCCCAGTCCTCTCATTCCTTTGAGAAGGAAGGGCTACTCTTCAGGAACTGGCCAAGATTCTTTACACTTGACCTTAGTGACTTTTGAAGGAAAGGTAACCACAACCAGAAAAGTCAGCATTCCAGGCATTTTGGTCCCTGATATAATTGCTTTTGACCTTAGAGTTCGAATTGTGGCAATAGCTTCTAACACTTGTAACATTGTTTTGGTCTGCTCAGTAACCTCATCCTGCATGCCCAACATTCAACAAATCCAACTAGATAAAAACGAACATCTCAAGGGCCTGTCCTTTTGGACAGAGAAACTCTTACTAGTTTTGATTGGGAAACAGAAGTTCACTGACCCCACACTTATTCTGTCATCTAATTCTGATAGATATATCATCCGGCTGATAATCAAAGAATTAACATTTGAGGAAGGATCATCAGCAAAATCTGACACCACCCAAAGTCTGCCATTCAGTTTTGAGTCCTCTGTGAACATTCCTGGGAAAAGAAAACATTTTGAGAATCTTGCTTCAGAGGATCACACTGTAGGGCAGGAGCTCTTAACACCAGGTAGAACTGTTATTCAGTCTCCTTGTGGCAGGAGACGACTGTTGAAAGAAATGAAGCAAAGTTCATCATCCAGTGTGAGTGATTTTGATGAGAAAATAATTGTAGGTGACCCATCCATCACGTTAGAAACTTTGAATGCTGAACCAATTAATCGGTCAGTGGCCTTATTTGGTCTTGGAGCACCTACCAGGTTTTCCAGTAGATCAGTTTTTCCTAAAGTGATTCAGGAAACTTTAAATTCTCCTAAAAACAGCAACTTGGCTAGCGAAAAGGGAGCAAGTCAAGTATCAAGAAATCTAGAAAGACTGTGTGGCAGCTTCACTGACTTACAGTTATGACTTCTTGAACTGATAGAATTCACAAAAAATGGAAAGAAACTATCTGTAGCTTACCCATCTTCTCAAGAACCACCTTTTGTTCACATCACCTGCCAGGTAACTATATTAAAATTCTCTTTGCCTTTCCCAGTGACCAGGATCAGCCATGTACCTGAGATGGGTATAAGTAGGAACCAAGTTACGTAGGGCTGGTCTGTACCAATGACCCTTTGATACAGTTTGTCATGTATCAGGCCAGTCAGCAATAGGAGGGACTGGTTTTTTTTATCCTTGTGCTGCTTTTGGCATGTCACTGGTACAAATGTGTTATTTTCAGGGTTGTGGGCTGTTATTTGGCTTGCGTAACTTTTTAAAAATTGAACATTTCTTTATTATTGCATTTATATCCCACACTTCCTCCAAGAAGCACAAGGTGGTGTACAAACATGGTTCTCCCCCTTCCAATTTTATCCTCACAACAGCCCTGTGACGTAGGTTAGGTTGAGAGACCATGACTGGCCCAAGGTCACCTGGTGAGCTTGATGGCTGAGTCATGATTTGAACTCTGGTCTCTCCGATCCCAGTCTGACATGCTAACCACTACACCACACAAGCTCTCAGTGTTTTATATATATAATATATATATAAAATGTATATAATGATATATATATAAATATTTTATATTTATAATATTTCTGTGATATATAGAGATGTAATCTGTGTCATTCCTTGGCTAGATAAAAAGGAAGAAGACATTTGGACATCTCTAGGGAGTCATGGTTGTACAAGACAGTTCAAGAACTCTCTCACGTGTGTGTGTGCGCGCGCTTACATACACAGTGTTGGTGTCTATTAGTAGGGATTCCTGAATGGATTAGATATATATTAAAGGAGAGCTGAAACAGTGGATGAAATGAAGGGTATTGCAAAAAAGTATTTTTCCGAACTAAGACATGGGAGCTTGCAGCATTGATAATATCTAATGCTTTCAGAAGGAGGTGTTTGCAAATTAGATACATGTTTATTTAGTGTGTCTGGAGGCCCATGAGTGCAATAAATATGCATATTTGTTATGCAAATAGCATCCAGAGAGCTTGAAGAAGGGGAAGTTTGTCTCCCTGCCACAGTCTGAGAAAAATTATCTCTTCAGAAGTGCTCTTTGCATTTCAAGGGAAACTTCAGGGAGACAATTTTGTGGCCAGGAGAGAAAGAAACTCCTGCTCTCTACCTCTTATGGTTCCCAAGGCTGCTTTGCAGTGGCTGCCTATGTTAATTGCATTTATACAATTAACTGCCCTTCTAGTTTAATCCTAAGTGGGAGCCCTGGAAGCATTCAAGAGGCAGCTGAACAGCCACTTGTCAAGTATGCTTTAACTTGGATTCCTGCATTGAGCAGGAGGTTGGACTCAATGACCTTATAGGCCCCTTCCAACTCTACGATTCTATGATTCTATGCTGTTAGTTCAAATGAACCAGCGAGATTGCCACAGTGTCATACACACAGGGCTGACACCAGACTTCAGTGGACACATAGCATGGTCCTACAGATAGGCCCACCATGTGCAGGCTCAATGATAGTTTGGCAGGGGCACATACTGGCCAAGGACTCTGTGGCCCATGGCTGACTGGCCTGACCTCCTCCAACCCATGCTTCTGCCCCCTGTCACTCACCTCACCCATGCTGGACCCCTGTACTTGTTTTACTGGTAGGTAGTGGCAGTGCTTTTCAATAGGAGCTGAGCCAGTGCTCAGCTCCAATCCATACTAGCCAACTCTATGTTAAATTACCCAAAATGCAGGGGTGACAGTACTGTACACTTCCAGAATTGGGGGCTGGGAAAGAGGACACTTTCTGAGTAATTGCCACATGTGATCCTCTAGACTGGTCCCCTCCTGGGCCTCCTCACAAACACAGGTGATGTTGCTGTTTGATGTCAATTTTGTGTCCTTCCTTGTTTCTTCATGTGGATCACTAATAATTGAAAAAATTAATTGAAAATTAACTTGCCCAAGGACACAAAGTAAATGGCCAGCAACAAATCCCCAAATCCTCTTTCAATCCGTGCCCTGTCCTCTGCCTCTCCCATAAAGGAACTCACACATCCCATTCATTTCTGCAGATTGTGAACATGATCCCTGCTTTTGTGGTGGGGGAGAGGTTCATAGATGTCTCTTAAGCCTTTGCCCAATCCCATTCCTTTGTCTCTCAAAAGAAACTGACCTGCTCCTACTACCTTGGGCCACTCTAATTTTTTTATAAACTGCCAAATCCTAAGAAAAATGTCATGGTGGTATACAACAAAATAATTAAAAATCATAAAATTGTAAAATCATAAAATACAGAACATATGACCAGTGCGGAATTAAATGAATTTGCTAAAAATGCTTGACAAAACAAAAACATTTTCAGCAGATAATGAACTAATCAAAATTTAGGTGTTTGTCTGATTTCAGTTGGAATGGTGTTCCAAATGATTGGTGCCACTATACTAAAAGCTTTAGTTTGCGTGGAAACTAAATAAGAGGTAACTCATAACTGTGGGACAGTCAGGAGGGCTTCTCCAAATGATTGCAGTGATCTGGACAGTCTATAAGGGATAAGGTGGCCTTTCAAATAACCTGGTCTTAGGCCATGTAGGCCTTTATACACTAACAGTAATGCCTTCAACTTTAGCTTGGTATTATACTAGTAGCCAGGGCAGAGCTTTCCACACCACTGTAAAGTGCTGATGCAAAGCTGCTCCAGCCAAAAGCCAGGGCACACCATTCCACACTAGCTGCAATTTCTGAACCAACCTCAAGAGTAGCTCCACGTAGAAGGCTTTGCAGTAGTCCAGTTGCCAATGTCTACACCACTTTGGCCTAGCTATTCCTGACCTGGAATAGCTCCAAGTTGAAGCTGGATGAAAGCACTCTTAGTCTTTGAGAATACCTGTGGGAGGGTGCAACTGCTGTTTTACAAATCATCATTTCTATCATCTTCCATTTAGTACCCTCTCCCATTATCCTTGGTTCATTACAACTCCTTACCATTTCTCCATCACTTCACTTTCACCTCTAAGGCCAAATAAACAAAAACCCACCTGCTTTTTGGTCCTGCAACAACCCTTGGTGCTGCTGTTCTGCACAAAGTGCTCAAGGGAGATGCCACCTGGGTAGCTTCTACTCTTCTGAGTTTCAGGGGAAGGTTTCCATCTCACAAGAACAGAGTCGGCAAACAAGGTGGGCGATTGTGATGGTGGCTGGATCTGTTCTCCTGTGTACTCTGTCTCAGAGGGCAATTCCCCATTCACAACATTTTCAGTTTGCAGGGCCGGCTCCAAAAGGCAGCTAGGTGTGGCCCTGGCTGAGGGCCCCTGGGGGTACAAGGGCCCCTGAGGGGCCCCACCGCTCTCCTTCTGCGATCCACAGAGCTTCCAAGCTGCCCGCCCTTCCCTCACTCCACCTACCTTTCTCTGCTGACGTCTTTTGTGGCTGTGTGCAGTGCGTGTGCAACGCTACCATTAACCAAGCTCAGGTTTCCCTAAGGTGCTGATGCCCCTGCCACCATCTTGGTTAACGGCAGAGATGTGCAAGCATAACACGCATGAGTGCCATCAACCAAGATGGCCACGGAGGCTTCAGCCCCTTACGGAAACCTTGGCCGCCAACTAGGTTAATGGTAACACAGCCCACATAGCAGCAAAAGACAGGAGACAGGTAGGTGGGGGGGGTGCGGCTACGTGTGAGTGCAAGCTGGTGCCCTTGGGGCTGGCTCTGTCAGTTTGCTTTTTTTTTTTTTAAATTCTCACAATATATGTGCAAATGCATTCTTTTAACCAAAGCATCTGCATGAAAATAGTAATTCTTTTTGGCAGATTTGTATTCTACTGCTCCCCAAGGTCCTTAGTGAGGGTTCCTCACTAAGTAGTGGGGGTGGGGAAAGAGGAGAGGATCAGCAGGACATCCCCAGTCTGCAATTCCAGGATAAAAATGCTGGCCTGCTTTGATCTTGTAATGGAGGCGTGTGAAACCTTTTGCTCGCCAAATGTTGCTGAACTACACCATCCCTGGCCATTGGCCATGCTTGCTGGAGCTGATGGGAGTTGTAGTTCAGCAGCATCTGTAGGGCCAAAGATTCCCTACACCTGGTGTAATGTAAGGATTGCTGAAACTATGTGTGATCACTACATAAATTCTTATTATTGTGCAGTGGGATTAACACTGGCACATATAGCGCTCTTCCACATTTTGTACCTGTATAAGGAACTACACACTGAGAAAAGAAACTTGTAACAAAAGAAGCAGCCTTGAACAGAGTAAGACCACGGGTCTACCTAGCTCAGGCCTGGCAACAGCTTTTCAGGGGCTCTCAGACAGGAATCACTCCCAGCCCTGTCTGGAGATACCAGGCACTGGACTTGAGACATTCTGCATGCAAAGCATGTGCTCTGTTACTGAGCTGCGGCCACTCCCAAAGGATGTAGGTAATCAAGACAGGACACATAATGTAGTGCAAACAACACTCCACAGGATTCCTGAATGCCCTGGGGGAGTTCCCAGTAGATAGAGCAGGTTACCCTGTTGAAGCCCTTGGCACACTGTGAAACAGCAAGGCACATTGGGCTTTTGTCAAAGTTGCCCCTGAGAGCCCTCTCCGGCATTGTGAAGCCCAGTTTGCACTTTGGTACATCAGTGAGCAAAGGGCAATGAAACAGGCTGGATGGCAGCTAGAGTGCAAGTGGCAAAAGACGGGCTGTGAAGCTGATTGGGCACAAGTAAAACATCATAACCATGTCTACTGTGCGGTGGTGAGGGTGGCGAAGAAGACCCACTTCTCTGCCACCATCGCATCCTCAAGTAGCCATTCAGCAGAGCTTTTCTGTATTGTCAGGGGTCTGTTTACATCAACTCCAGGAAATGGAGTCTTAGACCCTTCAGGGGCCCACTGTGAATTGTTTGCAACACACTTTGAGGGTAAAGTTGCTCACCTCCGTAGCAAACTTGATGTCTCATCCATATCTACTGTAGTCCCCAGTAGGGTGTCCAGTGCAATGTCTGCTGCAACTTCTTGGGAATGGTTTCAACTGATGCAGCCTGATGACATGGACAAGGTGCTGTGCCTTGTAGAGTTCTAGACTTGTGTTAGGGAAACAAACAGAAATCAGTGTGTGTAATGAGTCAACTTAAAAAGAACAACACAGTTGTGGTTTGATCAGAATTGCAGTTATATTTGGAGTCATGGGCAACTGAAGGCAGTTACTGTAATAATGTGCATCCCTAAGTTTGTAAGGAATAGTATATTTGGTACAAACAGCTATTTTAGAATCCTGATTAAGAGAACTGAGAAGCCGAAGGAATTTAATATAAAGGTACAATCCTCTTTTGACTGACAAAGTGGTAATTTGTTCCATCAATGAAGAATGAAAGGGAATAGGAAAATACGTTCAGTAAAGCAAGATAAATAAAGTCAAGAAAAATAAGAAACAAACGTGACAAAAAGTGAGAGGGCAGGGATAGAGAAGAGTATGAAACTGGAGGAGTCAACTGAGCCAAGAAGCATGTGAATCACCATCATATAGATAATCTTTAATAAATCCACAAACCATTTTTATAACCTGGAAGGCAATTTTGAACTGGATAGAAAACATAAAAGGGGTCGTGAAAACTGATGAAAGATGAGGGTGATATTTCTCTGCTTTATAGTGTAATAGACTACTCAAGACAGTTTCAAAAGCCAAGATTTAAAAAGTCTGTTCAGAAGTGGAAATGCAATAGTCAAAGCAGGCGAATAATGCATGAAGATATTGAAGCCCAAGAGGACAGGGTGAAGAAAGGGCATATTCTAATAATGCTCTGATGAGGTATAGCAATCACAAAATAAAAATCTGAATTAAAGAAAAACAGCAGTGTATTTGGAAATATGTGGCACAGACTTCTTACTCAGATGAAGGTTGTGGTTACTAATTCTTTGATGTTCTATAAAAGTTCCTCTTTGGTTAGTCACCTGATTAATAATTCAACCAGTTCTCTTCAGGGGATGATGTTGTTCTGTTTGGGAAAGCTCTTCATTACTGTGATTTATGTATATGGTGTTAATAGCTTGCTAACTTTTGCAAAGGATAGTCTTGCCCTTGAAGCTAAATAGGTAGGGAGAAGCAGGAGAGATTTTTAAAGCATCTTACAGTGGGCAGATTTGGCTGAAGGTCGAATATTTTAGAAGAAATAAAACAATTATATATACAGTTAACTTTGAGTCAGGATAGGACAGGATAAAACCGTGAGTTCTTGAAGGAACTGCACTGGTTGCCAATTTGCTGTACCAAGCCATGTTTAGTATTCTTTTGACGTTAAAAGCCATAAACAACATGAGACCTGGCTACCTGAAATAACAACTTAGCCTATATGAACTTGCCTGTTTGCTAAGATCTTTGGAGGAGGCCCTTCTGGCTCTGCCATAACCTGCATCAACCCATTATGTGACAACTTGGAGGAAGGCCTTTCTTTGCAGTGGCACCTACTTTCTGGAACAGTTCCCTCTGACATATGGCAGGCACTGACAGTGGGGAAGGACCATAGTTCAGTAGCAAAACATCTGTTTTAGATGCAGAAGATCCCAGGTTCAATCCCAGGCACTTCCAGGTAGGGCTGGGAAATATTCCCTGTCTGAAACCAGAGAGCCACTGCTGCTAGTCCATGTAGATAATATTGAGTTGGATAGATCAATGGTCTGACTCCGTATGAGACAGCTTCCTATATTCCTGTGATGTGCTTTCAGTGTCATCATATTTATTCGCCCAAGCATTTTCTGGTGACTGATACTTGATCTTGTCTACCGTATTTGTATATTATTATCATCATCGTTTATTAATCAGCCTTTGCCCAAAGGTCCCAGGGTAGATTACAGCAATTTTAAAACATGACGTCGAAAACAATTTAAAAACAACCTAAAAGCTTCCAGTAGGGTGGGTCCTAAAAATACATGTCTCAGGTGTCTCAGGCCAGGGTAAAGAGGTGTGTCTTCAGCATTTGCCTAAAACTGTACAGTTAAGCTGCCAGACACACCTCGGTGGGGAGGGAGTTCCAAAACTTAGGGGCCACCGACTTCCGGGAAGGGTGACTTCGCTTGTGCCTGCTTTTGAGACGGGCTCCCGCCTCAAAAGAAGCTTATTCAGATATAAATCAGTCAGAACATTTTTTTTTTGACTGATGAAATTTCTCCCGGGCAGGGAGAAACGTAGAGATCAACCTCAAAAGCCTGTTTTTGTTGGGAGGACTGGATTTCATTAATTTATGAGAAAAGGTCCAGCCAGCAATGCCGGACGGACTTCCGAACAAGCTCTATCTGTTTAACGCGATACGTTTATCTTTTCTTCAAAGAGAAAACAGACTAACAGGCAAGCACCCTTCTTTCTACTATTTTTTTTACTTGGTTTAAATTGCTGCAGCAAAAAGAGATTTGTCAATTTAATCAGCTTTAAAGAGCTTCTGGGTGAGTTATAACTCTTCTCTGTTATTCACGAAATTAACAGCTTATCTCTGTTTCTATTGCAAAAAGCTGTCCTGGAAGTGCATTCTAAAGATATACACAGAAGAGGGATTTCTATTCCGAGGAACATTATATTGTCTGGGACTATTCTCTTTTTGGTCTATTTTATTTTGACGAATCTGCTTCTTCACGACGCCGCTAACTGTTTTGATGCTGGGAACTAAATTTGTTTTGTATTCTTGAACATAGAGAGATAAGGCAGGCTGCTCTGTTTATACTGTGATGTCATCAAGCCTGGAATATTAACCCAATTGTTGCTGAAATAAGAAGTGGTTCTTCTTTATTTTTGTTTTGCTTGTTTTCGTGGTTTTAAAAAATGGCAATCAAGAAAGTGGCTGAGAATCTGGAAGTAATTATGTTTCAGAAAATAATGGATGAGATTGAGATAACGAAACAAACCCTGCGACAGGGCAGTAAGGAGCTGAAAATTGAACTGAGCAAAATGACGCAGGAGCTTAAAGAAATAGGGGATCCTGTGAGAGAGGAGAATGAGATTAGAGATGAGAAAAGAAAAAATAAAGGGAAGATACAAGCCCTGGAGATTGGAACAAATGTGGAATTGGAAAAAGATCTGGAGTTTATGGATATTAGAAATAAAATCTACTGTTTGGAATTTAACGTTATCTCTGAAGAAATTAATGAAGATATTAGAGATAAAGTTATCAATGGCTTGGATAAACTTCTGGACTGGAATGATGTGATGGAGCTTGATATAGAGAAAATCTATGGAATTAACAGCAGCCATGTGACAATGGAAAAACTCTCAAGAGATGAACCAGTGCGTTTTGTAAAAAAGAAGAACAGAGATATGACTTTACAACAATATTTCAGCAACTTATTCAGAATTGATGGCAAGAAAATATTTGGGATAGAGGAAATTCCCATCAGACTCTTATTATATGACTATGGCTATGACAGCAAGATTATTATGGAATACTGATAATGGAAGATTGGACACTGAAATTACTGGACTTAACAGGACTATTGAAGATGGAAGATGGAATTAATAGGGATAATGGAATAATGGCTATTGAAATTATTGGACCTAACAGATTTTGATGAGATGGATTAATCGATATGTTTATTTGGACTATGGTTATGACAATAAGATTATTATTATTATTAACGAGATGGATTAATCGACATGTTTATTTGGAGAAAAATTGATAGATATATTTCTTAAAGAATTGAAACCTCTCTTTGACTTTTTGTGGAAAGAATAAAGTAATGTTTATGAGATTTGATGATTAATTAAGATAACTACTGGAGGAAAGTGATTTTATAATATAATTTAAGAGACAGGATTGTTATATATTGTAGACCTATAACTGATTTGATCTGCGACAAATGGGAAGTCAACATTTTATTTTTTTTTGTTTAATCATTTTTGCTTTGTTTTGTTTTTTGTCTTTGAATGTTTTATGATTTTGTTTTCTATGTTTTATGAAAATTCGAATAAAAATTATTGTAAAAAAAAAAAAAAAACTTAGGGGCCACCACAGAAAATGCCCTCTCCCAGGCCACCACTCAACACCTGAAAAGGTCTGTAGGGAAGGAGGCAGTCTTTCAGATATTTGGGACCTAGATCATTTAACGCTTTAAACACTAGCATGAGCACCTTAAATTTGGCCCAGAAAGAAACTGGCAACCAATGCAGCTTTTAAAACTGGGGTTATACAAGTTCTAAATGGAACCCCAGCCAGTGATCTGGCTGCTGCATTTTGGACCATTTGAAATTTCCAAGTCATCTTCAAGGGTAGCCCCACTTAGAGCACATTGCAAGAATCCAATCTGGAAGTTACCAGAGCATGGAGTACTGTGGCCAAGTCATTGTATTTTGCTTAATGTGGTTTTATAGAATTGTTTCATATTGATATTAGGAACACAGGAGGCTACTTTACACTGAGCCAGACCCGTAGGGTCATCTAGCTCAGTACTGCCTACACTGACTGGCAGTAGCTCTCCAGGATGTCAGGCAGAAGTCTCTCCATCTGGAGATGCCAAGGATTGAACCTGGGATCTTCTGCATGCAAAGCAGATGTTCTGTGACTGAGCTATGGCCTTTCCCCATATTGTACACTGCCACGATATTTTCTTTTGAATGAAACATGGTATTTAAATATTACTGCTGCTGCTGCTGCTGCTGCTGCTGCTGCTACTACTACTAGGATAGCATGAGATATGATAGAAGTGGCAAATCTTTTTGGCAAATGAACTCCAAGGTGGTTATTTTTAGCTTCTCGTGCTCTTCAAAATATTATGTTGCTGTAAAAGTTAAGTGAGAATGGGAAGAAATTTAGTCAAAGCCACAAATAAGAGAGCACAGTGTTACTGCCTGAATTAAAACAAATCTAACAGTGAATTGCAAGTATTTCTGATGCATCGGTGAGGCTCGAGGGAGTGGTGGTGATAGTAGTATGACATTTGTGGAATTATGTAATGGGCTGCCTAATGTTTCATTTCTGGGATGTTCCCTTTCTAATATGTGTGTGTCTGTGTGTGCGTATGACAGCAATGTTGAGTGCTGGTTGAGGCTGATGATGGGAGTTGTAGTTCAAAATATTTGTAGGACTCCAGGTTGGCAAAGATTGCTGCAAAGTTAAGAACTTGACAGGGAGGATTTTAAAAGGGTGCCTAGAGATGTCCTTTTTATTGTGCATTTGTGATTATTTATGCTCATGATCAGTCATGACACTTGCTTTCAATGCTTGCAAAGGTTTTGGATCGGTCACACTGCTTAATTTCCAGTCAGAGTCTAGCTGTTACTTCCTGCTGAAATCTCATAGCTTTTCATACCACAAACATTTTGGGGTTTGCCCCATTTTGTTGTACTGTAGTCCCTCTGGAGAGCAATAATGTGATAGGTAGCCTTGAGGAAGCTTTATTTATTTATTTATTTATTTATTTATTTATTTATTATTTGATTTCTATCCCGCCCTTCCTCCCAGCAGGAAGCATCATAGAACAACTAACGAAACAGAATAAATCCACCACTAATGCACTATTATTGTGTCAAGAATATGTTTCAGAATACATCTGCAATAAAACACCAGTTTGGAGGATCTTGCTGCACCATTCAGAAATCAATTCCTGCCTTTGTCTATTCCCTCCCTCTCCTCCCACACATACACACACACACACTTTCCTGGTGCCTGTGCCATCTAACTAAGGACAAAATGATCTGTCAATTTCGGATCTCTGGGTCTCTCATTTTTTCAGTCTTAAATTCAGTAGTTCACATTTCTGCACCAATATGCAATTATTTATTTATATATATATATATATATATAATGATATTTCTCCAGCGTTTTAGTGCAAATTTCTCCTAATAAACACATTTATGTAGGCAGATTTGACAAAGGTACACATTTTTGCAAGCAATTTCTCCTAACATAATGCATTTTTGTATGTTATTTTCACTCATATATTATTTTTTTATGCCCACTTTCCCCTAATATATGCATTTTTATAAACATTGCTTGGTTGGAGAACTCCGTCACAAAATTTGGATATGTGTGAATTTTGACAGATGGCTGTATTTCAGTTCTCATATTGCTTTGGAAAGTGCAAATTCGATAAATTCAGCTTTAAATGCGAACTGAATCAAATTTCTTCCCCATCCCTACATCTGACGCAAGCCACTTCACCCTGCTCCACGGCAGGGCCAGACCTGAAAGGAAGTGTTTGATGAAATCAAGATAGTTATGACTTTCATTAGATGAGAAAAGGAGGGATTGCAAAAGTGCAGTCATGTTAATCGGCTACTGCAAAGAAGACCCTGGATCTTGCCCCATACACCGGGGGTGGAGAAATTCAGGCCGGGGGGGCTGATTCTAAGCCTTCAAGCCTCTCTATATGGCTCTTTGCACTCTTACCAGCCCATACTCCCTTCCCAGGCCACTGCCCCTGTTTGGCACCCTCCTTGAATGTTTTTGCCTGGCTGGAACACGTCCTTGAATTCTGATAACGCCTCTTGCTTCCCTGCTTGGAGGATAAAGTGGTGTGTGGCAGTAACAGGGAGGTGCTAGAATTCCACCCAATTTTGATTTGGTATGGAATTTTGCATTGATTCACTTATTCTCAATTGTTGAGGATTAGATTTACTGTAGTGATTTTCGCAGCTGTTTTCAAAAACATATATTTTTTTAAAAATCTGCCTCTAAAATATCTATATTACAAACTATAATTGTATTGATATTTCCTTTCATTTTTCAATATTTCCTTTCAAACTATTGACATTTCCTTAAAAAAAATATCAATATTAATATTGATATTGTTTGTGAGGGGAAAAAACCCAGATCGGTTAAGGTTAAGGTGGTTAAGGTGCTGGACTATGACCTGGGAGACCAGGGTTCGAATCCCCACACAGCCATGATGCTCACTGGGTGACCTTGGGCCAGTCACTGCCTCTCAGCCTCAGAGGAAGGCAATGGTAAACCCCCTCTGAATACCACTAACCATGAAAACCCTATTCATAAGGTCGCCATAAGTCGGGATCAACTTGAAGGCAGTCCAGTTCCATTTTCAGCGGACAAAGAACAAACTCAAATTGATACCAGCCTGTTAGGTCAACGGAATGCTTTTGAACCGGCCCCATAACATTTACATTCATTGCTTCACTCCCTTTTGCTTCTGGCCCTGTCCACCACTGTAATATGGTCCCTGTGAGGTTGCTCAGAAGAGAATGCGGCCCTTGTACAAGAAAGGTTCCCCACCCTTGCCTTACATACTAGTCTGCAACATGAGCTTCTGTAGGCGAGATCCTGCTGTACATAGGAGCAGTCATGATTATGAAACAATAGCGCTTGCTTTAGTTGGAATGGATAGGTCCTTCCACTTATAATTCTCCATAATATTATTGTTTAAATTTATATTCCAACCTTCCTCCACAAAGGAGCCCAGGGTGGCATAGGAGTAAGCCCCTTCCTTTCCTCCTTCATCTTCACTGCAGCAGCATAGCAACCAAGATACACTTCTCCTGGCTTGCCAAGATGGCAAACATTCATAAGTGAAAGGGGAAACACCTGAAGTTGGCTGCTTAGTACCACTTGCTGCAGTATCCCTGGGATGAATGTTCCATATTTTTAGAAGACTGAGAAATACATGGAAAAAAAATATTTACATGAGAGCCAGTGTGGTGTAATAGAGTGTTGTGTGCAGTCGCCTGCTCCACCATGACGCTTAATGGATGACAGCTGGCCAGTCGCTACCTCTCAGCCTAAACTCTGAGTTACTCTAAAGGGGGGAGTGGGGGAGTAGTCATCTGAGTAGTCACACATATGTGGGCAGCTCCACAGAACAAAGCTCTGAACCTTCTAGAGCAAGGTGATAAAAAGATTTTTGGCTATAACAGAATTTTAATAGATAGAAAAATAAATATAATTTCCCCCTCTTGAAGTCCAGCTATCAGTTCCCTTGATCTGTCAGGGCTGAAAGAGGCTTCTGCCGTTATTTCCCTTCAACAGCCCCCACAATTATTGCTGTGGGGGCCAGATGTTAAACAAACAGCCGCTGCCTTCCTGCTGGACCCTATGCAGGCTCTCAAGCAGGGCTGTGGAGTCGGAGTCGGACAGTAGAAAAATAGAGGAGTCGGAGTCGAAGGTCTGGCTTACCGACTCCACAGCCCTGCTCTCAAGCCTCCTAGAGTATACCATGGCTTCTGATTTGTCCAATGCCTAATCACTGGGGGTAGAATTTTAAGTCGGGTGGGGAAGGGTTTTTTTTTGCCCCTGACGGCCATATTCTCGTAATGGTAATCTGTTGGGGGCTGCATGCTAGCAGTGGGCCTGGCCAAAGCCACTAGTGGGCAGGATCTCCCCTCGCCCTCCCTTCTCTGTCATTCTCTTTTCTCCCTCTCCCACTCTCTGTCCAATGAGCTGCCAGGGGAGGGACAGAGTGCTCTTGCTGAAGGTCTGAACTAATCACTTACAGCAAGGATTGCCACCTTTTTTGGACCAAAGGGCACATTTCAAAATTTGAGAGACTGTTGGGGGCACCAGTCACAAAATCGTTATCATGGGGGTGTGGCATAACACAAAATGGCTACCATGGGGGCATGGCATAACAAAACTAGAGAGTAGTCATGGTGAAACACTTCCCATAATTGTATTTCAATACTAGTAAAGGCTTGACCTATTGAATTTCTGTCTGCAAACAGCTGCTAAAGGGATAAGAACCCTGCTTTTCCTCAATCCCGACCTTAAAGCCAAGCCTAGGCTGCCATCCTGTACCCACTGCCGATCAGTTGCTGGGGGGGGGGAACACATTCCAGCTCCCACCAGGTTTTAGAGTAAAAAGGGGCGGAGTTTGACTATTTATTTATTTCCCACCCTGCCTCCCAGTAGGAGCCCAGCCTAACATCCTGTGTCCCTGTTTTCAGAAGCGAGAGGTGGAGACACACTGGAACTGGTAGAACAGTGAGTGTGTTGCTACCCATAGCGTGTGGTTATGGTTTTGGTATGAACTGTTAAGGAATATTTGGATTCTCTTTGTTTTGCAGAAGCATGACACCAGCCTGGCTTTCAAACATTAGATGAAGTGGTGGTGAAGCTATTTCTCAATCTGTAGGTAAGGGTAACAACATAATGGTTCAAGGTACATGTGTTAATGCACAAAGCCCTAAACAACTTGGGCCCAAAGTACTTTAAGGACCGCCTGACTCCCTATGTTCCATGACCATCTGAGTCACTGAGATCTGATGGAGCACTTTTCGTGGTTTCCCCACACCCTTGAGGTTCAGTTGGCCTCCACCAGGGACTGAACCTTTAGTGTCGTAGGCCCTGCCCTATGGAACTCCCTACCAATAGAGGTTCAGCAGGAACCATCCCTTCTTTAAGTGTCTCTTGAAAACCGGACTTTTTAGACAGGCCTTTTTTTCCCCAAGCTATGCAGTCTTTATTGATGCTTTTATTATTGTTTTTAATGATGTTTTTATTGGTTTTTAATTTTATAATGTTTTTGTATGTTGCAAGCTGCCTTGATGTACTTTCATGAAAGTGTGGCTTATAAATACTTTAATAAATAAAGGAATATTTATTACATTTATATCCCACCTTTCCTCTATGGAACTCAAGGTGCTGTACAAACATGGTTCTCCCTCTCCCAATTTTATCCTCACAACAACCCTGTGAGGTAGGTGAGGCTAAGAGATAATTATTGGTCCTAGCCTGACATTCTAACCACCAAACCATGCTGTTCCCTGTGAAAAAAAACCCTACACATAGAAATTAGTATGCTATGGAGTATAGGCTTTTGAAATCTAGTTTTTCTCTGTGCAGGATTTTTTGTACAGAGGGGCATTCAATCACGTGAGTTCCTACCAGCTTATGATAGACTTTAATCTAGATACAGATTTACCATCTTATTTTGCTGTTTGTGAGAATTAGACCATTTTGATGGTGTGTAAATCAGAAACCTAAAATGGTCTTTTTTAATTGAAAGGAAAGGCATTTAAGATTAAGGTGGGAATCAGCTTGGGTAGTTTTTAAAAAAAAATCAGCTTCAAAGAGATTTCACAACTGATCAGCAGATCAACCCATTCCCCCTCCCGATGTGGCTAACAGGAAAGCTTTGCTGTAGGTGACCACTGTGTTCACAGCCTAAGAAGGCATCCTAGTGTTTTCAATGGGGACTTACTACCTTGTGTATTAGAACTACACCCAAGATGAGGAAAGGGGAGGAAGATTTCATAACAATTCCCTTTATTTCCAAACATTAGGTTTTGAGTGCTGTTGCTTATATAGCCAATAGGGCTCCATCTATGCCCAAGAGGGAGGTAGCAGGCTTGAGAAAATCCCAACATTTTTAGAAGTACAAGGAACTTAGAAGAAACCCCAAAGGGGGAAACTCCCCAAAACAGCCCAATGAGGACTGAGCATGGTCAGTGTCTGCAGAATGCTGAGTAACTGTTGAAGAGGGAAGTGAAATAGACTGGCTGGAATCCTGAACTTCATTCAGTACTGCGCACTGCAACATTTGTTCCCACTTGTAATGAAAGTGAAGTATTGAAAAAAAATTCTTCAAGAGCAGAATAGACAGGATTATACGGCCCCATCTGTGCTATACATTTAAAGCAGTATCATACCACTTTAAACTGTTCCTGGGAACTGTAGTTAGTTAATGGTGCTGAGAGAGTTGTTAGGAGACTCCTGTTTCTCTCCTAAAGCATTTCAGGCTGCTATGCTTGATGTAGTTATTTGGAGAGATGTTCCTTAAACAGGACCTGTTCCTGGTTCATACAGTTATTTCTCCCACACACGAGTAGCTATAGCCAGTCTGTTCTTGGCCAAATGCATGTTCTCCACATTCAGCTCAAACATAGTAGAAGGAGTTGAAAACTTGAAATACAGGACAAAGTAATCCCCCCCCCCAAAAAACTTCTAGCAACCTCCAGACACCATGGAAAGAGGGCTGTTCACTAGGATGATGGGTTGCTCCAACTAGCTAGCCATTATGAGCTGTGATTGTATGGAATTTATTATCAGCAAGATAAAAATTAGCCTTTATATTAAATTCATACTAAATAAAATAAACTCAACAAACACAAAGTAAAACAATTATCCCCTAAGGTTTCTTAGGGGAATCTTTTCTCAGACCCATTTAATTCAGTATTTTTGTATACCTGCTGGAGTGATATGTAAAGCATTGCTGATAGAGCATCCTTTGTTGTCTCTCTAGATTTCTTTGTTTCCTTTTCCTCCTTATTTTCAGCCCCTAAAGCAGTCATGGAGTCATGATCCAAAGCATGTTCCCAATCTAGATTGGGGGCCCATGCCAGCTTTCTGCTGAAAATAACTCCATGCTGATTTTTGCCCCTAAAAGGGCTGTTTACTGCAAGCAGCATTTGGGAAGGGGGGGTAGCAGCCTATGGAAATAAAGATAGTGGCAGTTGCTGCAGCAGTTTGGTTGACACTTATCAAGGTGGTTGGCAAGGATGAGTGGTGACTCTTAGCAGAGCAGAGATGTGCCAAATAAAATGGCTGCAGCAGCTGCCAGCTTTATTACCTGTGAATGCATTGGGCACATTGGGTTCAGGGACATTTTGGAGAAATAGAGATGGTGGTGGTGTTGCAGCCAGACACTTCTCTACTCTATTGAGCGCCACCACCAAAACAGGTATAAATTTAAAAAGCATTAAAAGGGGTGTTAGCCCTCCAGGGCCCATTTGGCACTAGCATTTGCCCCAGCTTGTTAGGCCTGCCTAGCAGTATGAGAATACAGTCTGTAATCACATGGACCAGAGACTGTAGGTATGCTGCTGCTGATGACCAAAAAATGATGGTCATTTCTCTGCACGGTCCCAATGCAAGCTTCAAGTGTTTTCTGAATGAAGTAGGGCCTAGCTGTGTGGGGCTACTCTCTCTCTCTCTCTCTCTCTCTCTCTGTAGGACTTGCTGTATCCTACTTTTATCTTGCCTGATGGAGCCTGGGTTCTGGTATTAACACTGGCAGATTTCAAACATTAGTGTGTTAGATACATATCTTAGTGCCCAACGTTCAAGAGATAAAAACTGGTCCCATTCTTAAAGAACACAGGGCATGCAACAGGACAGAGATGCAAACACAGCCACCGCTTAAATGTTAGTTGAGCACACAGATCCAATTTTGAACATTTTATGATGATAGAGTGACCCCTCCTAGGTTTCCTTGAACTATTTCATGCCTCTGCCATCAAACATTACTGGGTATACCTGCTCAACCCTCAATCTGCCCAGTTCCTACACCTCCATGTTGCTTCATAATCCCAGTTTTATGGGGATAATTAACAATAATTAATGTGAAATAAATGTCACCAATATTCTAACAAGATGTTTATTCCTGTATACTTGCTTATGTGCTTGAAGAAACATTTTTCGAGCTGTAGCTGAAGAAACAAGAACTGTTCTCCTCTGTGATGGCAAGGTTCATCTGCATTTAGTCCAGCGACTTTTTGATATGCTTATTGTCGAAATGAAACATGGTAAGTTCTCTTCATGACTGCTTCTTTTAACACTGCAAGTATTTATTAAGCAAATCATATATTTCAGGGAACATCAGTCATGCTGTCAACAGCTCTTTTACACATACATCCTCCAGTGGGACACAAATTCAGCTGAATATTGTCCCTAAACTCTTTGCTGGCACTTGGTCTGACACGTTTATTCTCCCAAGTGCATGTTTCTGTCTCATCACTTCCCTGACACTGATCAAGCCCTCCCCAGTTGCCCATAGGTAGCATGGCCCATATCTGCAGCCAGCTGACTAGTTGACTATGTCCAGAAAAAAGTTACATATTACCAGGCCTCCCCTCTTGCAGCACAGCACCCCAGTCAAGCTACTAATGCTCATTTGGGTCTAGTGTCATCCTGTAGCATTAATACAGAAGTTGTTCTTACTGCCCTTAAGAAATGAATGGCTATACATAGACTTAATATTTAGTGTGATTCTGCAGCAGTCCCATAATCAAAGCAATCTGATTTTTGCCTCTGTTTACTGGATTAAGTAACTGGAAAAATAAAACTCATAGGAAAGATTTCCTAGTAGGTTTTCTGACAACTTAATACCTTTATCAGATAAAAACACCATATACTCAATAATATGTCACAACATGTCTTTCAAATTGTAAAGCTGCCAATTCTTTAGATTAGTTTAATCTACACTGAGAACAGAAGGAGCTCACGAACCTAATCTTCCAAGCTCCCACCTTTGATTTAGTTGTGCAGGTAGAGAATAGTCAAGAGAGGAAATATCTTCCTTTTACATGGTTTCCTCATTTATGCCTATACTTACTTAATTACTTATTTAACACTTCTACAATGTTTTTGGCAAGTGGCTTTATCGTACACTGCAGATACATTAATGACAAGCACGTGCTGTGGGATTTTGGTTTCTGTTTTAGATTAATATATGTTACTTATAAATAAATGGACGTTTAGATGAATAAATAACTCTCCAAAACATTTTAGAAGTTAATTTGTACTGTCTCTGATCCAGCAACAATGGTGTAATTATCCATCCCTATGTAATTGACATGGAGTAGCTTTGCTGTATGTAGGAAAATAACTAAATGAATGAGCACAACAACAAACTTGTTGGTTGTGATTTCTTTAAAAATTCTGTTACACTACAATTAGAGGGGGGGGAAGCCCATCGGACTAAGGCTGCATACACACCAACGTTTAAAGTGCATGACTTCCCCAAAGAATCCTGGGAACTGCAATTTGTTAAGGGTGCTTAAATGTTCTCTTCTACTCACACACACACACACACACACAAAGTGAGATATTTTTACAGATGTTTTGAGGCTGAGGTGTGAAACTCAGTACAGCACCCTGAGTGACACAGCAAGACCAGTTGTTTGGTGGCAGAGAGTTGAGATGGGGTCCCTCCCCAATCTTTGCACCCCTAATTATTATAAATAGTCCCAGTTGAACTTCATGTATTCAGTAAAAGTTGTGACAGCAGTTAAATTCAATATCGCTGTCCAGTGTCAACATAAAAGTGGGTTAAAATTAAATGAGGTATTCTTACGTAGTATTATGTTTGTAGCTAGTGTTTGCCACACCCCAGTTTTTTTAAAGGGGCAAGTTGAATGCTCCTGCCCTATAGTCTTATAGCAGAGTACATAGTCTCCCAATACACACATACAAAATTGCCTGTTTTTAGGTGGCACTCATTAGCCAATAGAGGACCATGGCACTGATGCCAAAGCATGTCACACAGCATTCACTACATCAATGGATTCATTGCTAGGGAAAAGCAGCATGTTCCTGGCTGCTCCTTTTAGCAAGGAGAGTGCTGAAAATTGCAGTTCCCTCACAATTGAAAGCTTTTTCTAAGGCAACGTAATCTGGCAAGTCCTCAACCAGTTAGTGGCCCTATGTAACAATGTAATCTGGCAAGGCCCTAAAATAATATATTTTATTTATATAGCCCCTCTAATAGAACATTTGGTATGCATTGTCTCGATAAGGTAGAAAACCTAACAAAAACATTGTAGCATTTGTTTTAATCATAGTTGACTTGTAGCCAGTGGGCCAGATGTGGCCTTCAAGGTTTGTCTGTGCATTCCATCAGACCCTGCTGCAATCTCTTTGCAATTGACTGTTGATATTTAATTTTTATGGGACAATCAATGTTTAAAAATTACAAAAGCTTCTTAATCCCTCAGTCAGATCCTCTCACTGATAGATACACCTCCCCTCTCATCCTCTAGATTTATTAAATGTTTTCTCAATGGCAATGGAATCCTATACATGTCTACCGAATTCAGTGGGTTATTCCTAGGAAAGTGTATATACAGTAAGATTGCAGCCATAGTTGCAAATTTTATGCCATACTTCCTCTTTAGTGGTTAGTTTTTCTCCAATATGTTAAGCATGTATTTGAGAGAGAACTGTAATACTTGTGTTCAAGCGCTAAAAGTATCTCCAGGTCTAAAGGGATGAAAAACCATACACAAACCCTTTGTTTCCCTCCCTCACAAATAAACGTTGTTTTCTTCTTTCATCCTGTGGTTATTATTATATTGTATACAGTAGGGCCTCACTCATATGGCGGGTTACGTTCCGCACCCCCACTGTAAAGCGAAAACCGCTGAAAAGTGGAACACATCGAATAGAATGGCACATGACGTCCGAAAACCGCTGTAAAAGCTGAACAAGTGCCGTATGAGTGGGGCTTTAGTCTAATTGCATCTAATTGAGAACGCCGCATTAGCGAAGCGCCCTAAAGCAAAGCGCCATAAAGTGGGGCCCTACTGTTGACTTGCTGCCAGAGGCAAAATGGTAGCCAATACTAATACCAATTAAGTGAAGAGACAGAACTATATAAAGAGTGAGTGTAGCCTTGAGCATTTTAAGTTTACAAATGTAAAGAGCAATCTTGTACATGTCTGCTCAGAAGAAGGTCCCACTGAGTTCCGTGGGGTTTTCTCTCAGGTAAACAGCCATTGTGTTACAGGCGTAACAGCATTTACAGAATGTTAAGTATATGATTTTGGAAGTGTTTTTTCTTCACGTTTTACATATATAATTGGCAATAAAATTGTGTAGATTTACACACAAGCACAGGGTGGTTTATAGAATCAAAAGGCTGTCCAGAATTGGAAAGAAGGCATTAACTGGAAAAGATTAGAAGTTCATGGTTGGTAATGACAATCTTCTTATGATGTGACAGACAACATGAAAACAAAGCAGCATGTGTAGGTGCTTAATTAATCGTTTAACAAAAAAGATAACTTTCTGTGCTTTCAGATATATTATTATAACAAAACAAAATTAATTTTAAATTTAATTTTAGTTTTAATTTTCTAGAAGGCAAGTGGAGTGCACAGATTATTATTTCCCATCACATCTTATTGGGTGCAAGATACATCATCTATAAAAGGTAGCAGTTCTGAATATAGGCATGCACAGTAAAACAACAACAACCCCTATTAGTAGAAATTGAAGCTAAAGTTAAGTTCTATATGACAACTGCCTTGGCTCCTTTCTTGTAGATTCAGAATTTAACCTGAACTGTAGATTGGGAAGATTTAACAATGAATGAAATATAGTATTGGAAGATAACTGTGACTGCCCTGCTCCGCCCTTTGCCAAGCTGGGAGGAAACAAATCACAGCACTGGCTTAGTGTTGCATGGAAACCAGTACTCATAGTTTGTTTCTCTCCAAACAAACTGTGAGAGGAAGCCAAGGTTTGTTCTTTAATTATCTGTGCAAAATAGGCCTTCATGTGCAGAACAGATTCTCTAGATACAGGTTGATATCACTTGCATGTTGCTCCATGAGAAAACAACTGTTCTATCTGCCAAAGATGTCTCCAAGGGGTTACCTTGAGATTTGAGTTGCCCTTGAATAATAGCCATGTGAGTTGAATCATGTTGGGCCAAATAAATTAGTGCATCTCTAAGATCTCTTTTTCCCCTGTTTTTGTAGTTGCTCCCTGTCTGGCCAGTTTTAAAAATTGAGAGGAAGATTTTAAATTAGTCAGGGAGCAAGCTCAACATATAAGTCATTCTCCCTCCTCACACATACCAATTCCTCCTGCAAAGCTACTGGAACAAAAAGGGTAAACTATACATGCTGTTCAGTATTGTTATTAGGAAATGATCCCTGAATGTTAAAATCTTCAGTTACTCCTAGAAAATCTAGATGTGTGAGTTGAAGTCATGGCAAAAGAAAGACATAATAAAAAATTGTGTTTCATTGCTATCTCTTTCCCATTCCTTTATTTTTATTTTTTATGTATTACATTTATATCCTACCTTTCCTCTAAGGAGCTCATGGTGTACATTATTCTTCCTCCTCTCCATTTCATCCTCACAACAACTCTGTGAGGTAGGTTAGACTGTGACTGGCCCAAGATCACCCAGCAAGCTTCATGGCTGAATTAGGATTTGAACCCTGGTCTCCCAGGTCCTAGTCTGACACTCTTAACTACTATACCACACTGGCTGTTTTTAGTGTACACAACATTTTCAAATTGCGAGGCTTTGCTGTTCCTTCTCCTCCCCCTCCACCACCATCATGCCAGAGACAGTGGGACCAAATGCAAATTACCCAAAAAAGGAAGAAAAATCTTGAGAATTGGTTTGTCCAACTTGGTTCAAAACCTACATCATCACAATAAGCCATTAAGCTTTGTAACACTTCAGTAAGAACGTTGAAAAAAAGACAAGAACAAAGTTTAGGGTGAACACTAACATTTAGAGCTTATCCACACAGGAACATTACTTAGTACTAAAGACACTGTTTTACTTCTGTTTTCTATTTGCACCATCCACACTAAGGGCTCAATGCCAGCTGCAAACAGTGTTTTCTATTCACAGTGAGGGGAAGGATCAATCATGCAATTTCCTACTGACCACATCCTCTAATTTAACATTTCCACTTCTTCTGGTTGCTTAGCAGCCAAGCATGCTCAGTTTATTCTACCAGCTGCAATAGGTTCCATTTAAAAAACAAACCCCGGAAGTGCAATTATTTGTATTTTCCCTGGTATGATACAGCTGAAATACAAATCTTTCTTTGAGCAGTGATACACTTTTGTACACAACTTAGAGGCAAAAGAAAAATAATGGCACTGCTTGCAGCAATATAACAAAGGCCAGCAGAATGGAGGAGAGCAGCCAGAAGTTGCTTGTCAGCCCACAGGAAACAAAACAAAAGAAGGGAGGAGGACATAGTGGGCACGGAGAGGGGAACAATTGATACACCCACCCTCCCTTTTTGTATTATCAGTGGATTGGGTTAGTACAGATTTATAGAGGGAAAACTGCATGATAGCTTCTGTTTGCTGGTAATGTCATGTGAACCATGTGAATTAAAAGGATATGTGAGTAGTACCAAACATACAATAAACCACAGTGTAGATGAGCCCTTAGGCAGGGACTTGCAAAGCTAACATAATGATTATACATTTATATATGCTAATGCTTTGTTGTCTTTTTCTTCTAGGTTCTTCTTGGATTGTTCTTACTGCAGATGGTGAAGGTTTTATACCATTAACAACTAAAGCAAAGCAAGAGATAATCATAAGGGAGGGAAATGATTGTATGGACATCTGTGGGAGTCACTGCTTCAAAAGAAACATTTCTTCACAACCACCAAGCAGTGTGACATAATGAGGCAAAAAAACTATGTTCTTCAGTTTAAAAAACTGCATAGGTAGAAAATTATCTGCAGAACTTTTGACTGCATTTTAACTAAAACTCACATGACTTGTGTTCCACTGTAGTTAATCCTCCTCACGGCAATCCATACTACTGTCATGTCTGTATCAACTGAGGGTACAGACTGAGATTCCAGACACTGGGCTGGAGAACACTGAGCTAAAAGTAATGCCATCACAATGGATAAATATTGCCATATTCAAATTTGAATATGAAACTAAGTTTGATAGGTTGATAAACGTTTACCTTAAGGGTTCTGGGGATATCAAAAACTGTGGAGTCTATATATAATGCTGAAATTCTGAAGCAGAATTCTTTAGTCTGTTTTCATTTTTCATGTGCCATGGCTCCTCCCAGCACCATGGTCAGAATCTAAAGAACACTTAGGAAGCAACAAAGTGAGGAACAAAAATACAGTCGTGTGGATTCTAACTTCTGGGGAGTACAACTCTACTCACAGGATATTCCTGCTGGCATATGGGGATGGAACTGATTTTCACAATTTCCCCTTCCCGTTGTAGCCCCCTGTACCCTCTGAAAACCTACTCCAGTGTGCTGTAGTGGTCAGAGTGTTGCCATTGGACCAGTAATCATTTCTTAGGTAACCTACCTCACTGAGTTATTTTAAGAATAAAATGGGGAAGAACCATGTATACTGTATGTTACTTTGAGCTCCTTGGAGGAAAGGTGGGATATAATGGTGATTTTAAAAAATCCCTCTGGAACAGAATGGGAGGTGGCAATGGAGGCTGCAGAGGGAAAGGAGAATTGGCAAAAATCACCTCCCCCCCTTCCACCTGCAGGAATGTCCAGTATTATTTATTTATTTATTAAATTTCTATACCGCCCGACTAGCATAGCTCTCTGGGCGGTGCACAAGAAAGCAAACAGATATATACAATAAAATCCAATAACATACAACGAAAAATACAAAAGATAAAAAATCTAAAAACAATTACAGCAGGTTTTAAAACTAAATTAAATTAAATTAAAAGCCTTGGAAAAGAGGAAGGTTTTAACTTGGCGCCGAAAGGATAACAATGTCGGTGCCAAGCGCACCTCATCGGGGAGACTGTTCCACAATTCGGGGGCCGCCACTGAGAAGGCCCTGGTTCTTGTTACCACCCGGGCTCGGAGGAGGGCCTTCGATGAGGAACGCAGTGAGCAGCATTTTACACTAGGGAACTCTTAATCCAGCCCACATGTGTTTATTTTGCCACAAATGAAGTAAGATAGACACAAGTGCAATTATTATACATGACATCAGAGAATGTATGTGTTGCATTTGCTTTTTCCTACATGAACTGAAGCATGAAGCAGTTCTTAGATTATACTGTTACTGTTTTTTACATAATGCAAATTGTTTTTGTAAACAGTTTCCCCATTCCCAACAACACTTTCTACACATATGATGAAATCCTTATGGCAGGATATAATTTTTTGCTGAGAATTCCCTTCTGGTTCATTATTCCAGCATTTCAGATTTCTCAGATACGTAAGAGCAGCTGGCCTTTATTTCCACTCTGGCTATGAGCCAAACTGAAGGTGACATGGAAGATCTGTGAGTAGGATCTCCCGTGATAGCTGTATCATGTGAGACAAATCAAAGCTTTGAAAGAGTGGTTTAAATTGAGAAAACGGTGCAGGGAGAAGGATGAAACACTCTTCTCCTAGCACCATGGGCACAATTCAAATTGGGGTTGCAGGGTGTGATTGTTTTTAATTAAGAAAAAATGGAAGATCCTATTAACATATCTGTTACATTGCATCTAGTCTGGCTTTTAGTTTAACCTAAGTTTACAGTGGCCCAAAGTCTAATATAACCAATAGTGAAGTCCTAGCCCAAGGACAAATTTAATATTTTCTCCAAAGTTCAGTACTAAGGCATGTTTACATTGCAAACTTAAATTGGTTTAAGTGCTACAGCTTCCGTCCACAGAACATTGGAAACTATATGTCTGTGATGTTGTGAAGGCTCTCATAGAATGACTGTGCCCTTAGAACAATGCTATTCCGTGTTCTGTGGTAAAAACGATCAACCAATTTGTTCTTGTAATTTAATTTTGTAACACAACAATTTTGTGGATCTTTAAATTGTTATTAATAAATAAAAAAATATTTTGGGGAATATTTTGTTCCCAAAGCTTCTAATTTTGGACTTTTGATATGAAGGCAGCTTGTTTTTGATTATTGACAATGAAGCACAAAGGTGACACTACTAGCCTGAATATGAACAAACTGCTACAATATAATTTATGAAACTTTAAATATACTGTGTAATGTGACAGTTTCTGCATCCATTTTCTCTACCTGGATCATATTTTTATAGTTAAAACACAATTATCAAGACGTGATTCTACATCTGTGCCAGCAAATGCATGTTTATAAATATGGGAGTTGTTTTGACAAATATATTCAGATTATTAAATGTTTCTAGTTAATGCCATGGAGTTACGCCCTGGGGATATTTGGGAAGGGAGGAGGCTTACCCTTTTCCTTATGAAGAAGCTGCTACTTTTAAAATACCTGATATATTGCCTGTGATATTTCATTCATGTGGTTTGGAGTCATGAATGATAGAGGAAGACTCCGCTCTTTCTCCTGTAACTGTAATTCCCAGCCTTACCTCCTCATCGCCCTTGCTACTGTATAGCTTACTCAGCCTTTGCTCCAGGACTAATCAGTGACTCTTAATTTTCTGTTCTTCCTTCTATTACCACCTCTTTGCTTCACAGCAAGCCTTGAAGAGCTTTCAAGATAATGCTGGACATTTTCACAAAACAGCAAAAAATGGGGGTAGGTGGGATCCTAACAATGATTTGATATAATTTCTAAAAAGTTTAGAGCAGTAGCCATGTTAGTCTCTTGCAGCAGCAGCAGCAGCAACAGAGTCTAGTAGCACTTTAAAGACTAACAAATTTATTATGACATACATTGTCATGGACTATAGTCCACTTCATCAGATATATGAAGTTTTATCCTCAGTTACAGATATTATGGGTTGTTTGTGGGTGCAGGGGAACTGTAAACAGTGAGGTCAGAGGGATATGAAGTGCAGAAAAGTACAGACAGTAATAATTACATAATTAACTGTGGTAATTCATCAACAGTTGTTGATAACACAGACATCCTGGCATTGGTAGTCAGTTAATGTGCTAAACATATAATATGCTAAAAATCTGTTTTCTTGGATCAGTCCACAAGTGATAGCATTGCACCTCTTGCTGTAATTAATCAGTTTCATGTTGCAGTCTTCCTGTGAACTTATTTTCTTCTAGGCTGTTCTTACAGACACACTTACAGAGTGTCCTGGCAGGTTGAAATGTTTTCCCACTGACTTTTGAATATTGCCATTTCTGATGTCAGATCTGTGTCCATTTATTCTTTTGCATAGAGACTAACCTGTCTGATCACTTCACATACTTACATGCTTCCTGCTTCTACCTAGAACACATCACAAAATCCACTGTCTACAGTCAAGCCCTACGACAAAACTGCATTTGTTCAGACTCCCATCTTAAGAATTTACATCAGGATTTCCACATCACAGTGTAAAAAGCAGATGAATAAGGCCCAACAAGGAACAATCTACTATAGGACAAACCTAGGAGAAAAATCAACAGAACACCATTTGTTGTTACTTATAGTTCTCAGCTGAAACCACTAAAACATACACGGCAGTATTCAACTAAATTCTTGTACTAGCACAAGGATCAACAAAAACACAATAGGATTTCCCCCCTCTTCTCTCCCTGTGTGTGTCCTTCCTAAATCTGCTTCCTAAACCCCCAGAACAGATTTGGGGACTTTACAGAGGGAGGAGAAGGGGAGAAGGTTCTGTTGAGCAAAGGGAAATTCTTGTGCTGATGGAATGCTATGTTGAATGCAGCCCACAGTTTATTTAAGACATCTATATGCTGCTTAATTGTTTGCATTTCTAAGCAGTGTACATAAAAACAAGCCATTAAAAAATAAAACAATAAAAAATTGAATATAACCTTAAAATGCCCATAGGAACAAGAAAATCTTCATAATGCACCTGACGTTCAACAAGGAAGTGCCTATTTAATCTCAGTTACTGATCTGTACCCTTCGCTGGACAATAACACATACATTTCACAGGCCTTGGGTGGTAGGCCTGTACTTGCTTACAGAGAGCTCCCCAATTTAAACAGCTATTCACCAGCAACAACAGGACAAAGGGAGCAGCACTTACACTAGACCCAAATGCCAACTCTGTTCCCATGTCTTCTCTGGCAACACTATTACTGGATCTAATTGTCTCATTCACAACATCAGTGGTTCATTCAACTGTTCATCTTCCAGTGTAATATATGTCATCATCTACCAGCAATGCACTTCTGCATTCTACACAGGCAAGTCTCTATGCAAAAAACTGGACACAAATCTGAAATCAGAAAGGATTTTTAGCCTACTATATATGTTACGAGAGCCAGTGTGGTGTAGTGGTTAAGGTGTTGGACTACGACCTGGGAGACCAGGGTTCGAATCCCCACACAGCCATGAAGCTCACTGGGCAACCTTGAGCCAGTCACTGCCTTTCAGGCTCAGAGGAAGGAAATGGTAACCCCCCTCTGAATACCACTTACCACGAAAACCCTATTCATGGGATCGCACATAAGTCAGAATCGACTTGAAGGGAGTCCATTTCATATGTGTTACTTGGCTTACCAATGCCAGGCTGTCTGTTATCAACAACCATTTCAATTACAATGGTTAATTCTGTGATGATAATTGTCTGTACTGTTCTGCATTTCACTTCCCTCTGACCCAGTTGTTTACACTCCCTCCAATCATTTTTTATTATATACCTGGCTAACACTTCATTTACTTATTTATTCATAATGCATTTAATAAAGTGAACTGTAGCCCACAAAAGGTTATGTTATAATAAATATGTTAATCTTCAAAGTGCCATAAGACCCTTTGTTATTTCTGGTATTAAGACGATATTTTAATTGCTTAAAATGAGGACTGTTCACATAAAAACACCCATCTTTGCATAACATGCTAGCACTCCAGGAAGCGAGTGTACATAATCTTTGTTATAAAGTCTGACTCCTGTAATTTATCCTCCTCTTCGGATGCACACCTTAAAGTGGTGAGAGGGTTTGCGAGTGTTGAAGAAGCTGAGAGCAGTGCCATCAGGAGTCTAGACCAAGAGGCTAGACTCCTAGCAGGAGCACCCAAGGCAGAATGGTCAAAGCTGAGACACCAGACTAAGATGCATTCAAAGTCAGAGGAAGGCAATGGTAAACCACCTCTGAATATCTCTTACCACAAAAACCCTATGAACAGAGTATCCAAAATGCAACCCGAGCTTGGAGGTCACTGATTCATAAGGTCGCCATAAGTTGTAGTCGACTTGGAGGCACATAACAACCACCACCTGTAATTTATAATACATAATCTTTGTTATAAAGCCTCACTCCTCAAAATCTCTCTGTGGCTGTCATAAAAATGAAAGTAAATGCAAATGAAACCATCAGTCACTTATAATTGCAAAAGGGTGAGAGGAAACATACATGCAAATCAGAAAAGTGTCTGAATAAACCCTGAGAGAGCACAGCAGGGGCTCTTTCCAGTATGACAAAACAGAGGTTATCATACTTTGGACACATAATGAGAAGACGAGTCACTAGAAAAGACAATAATGCTGGGAAAAACAGAAGGGAGTAGAAAAAGAGGAAGGCCAAACAAGAGATGGATTGATTCCATAATGGAAGCCACAGACCTCAGCTTACAAGATCTGAACAGGGTGGTTCACGACAGATGCTATTGGAGATTACTGATTCATAGGGTCGCCATAAATTGTAATCAACTTGAAGGCACATAACAATAATAACAACAAATTGCAGCACCCTTCACAAACTACACTTCCCAGGATTCTTCCTGGGAATGCCATGACTGTTTAAAGTGGAATAAATGTCTGGTGTGGATGTGGAACATACATTTAAAGCACGTTCAACACATGAATACCCCCCTCCAAGAATCCTGGGAACTGTAGTTTCACTCTCACAGCTGCAGTTCCTGTGCCATCCTTAGGAAACTAGTTTTCCCAGGATTTTTTGGAGAGAACTTTAAGCGTGTGGCGTGGATTCTTCCACCCCAGTGGGGTGGAATGATGACTAAGTTCCAATAAATTTGTGTTGCTTACTCCTTAAGAAAGTATAATTAGGATTACCTCAATGTAAGAGTCCAACGGAAAGTTGTATGTGAGTACATGAAATAAACTTGTATATTGTATTTTTTAAAAAAATGTACTTGTTATTTTTTATTGTTGCCCTGGGAGCATAATGGCGAGATTAAAAGCAAAAACAATGCACGGAGGAGTTTGAGTGCTAGTTAACGAAAAGTGAACGGCGGCCTCATACGCCTAGCAGTAGCAGTAACAAACACGTCTCCCCGTCCTGCCTCCCTCGCAAAACTTTCCTCACGAACCGCACGCGCAAACCGAACCGTCTTGTAGCTTTAGCTCCGTGAGAAACTTTAAAAAAAACTTGTCGCTAGAGGGCGTTTGTTGGATCATAGAAACCAATAGGCAAGTAGAGCGCCAGTGATGAACGAAGATAGACAGGAGAGTGACGCGAAGCGCCTGAGTTCAGACCCCGCCCCTTTTTTTCGCCTACTACCGTAGGAGGCGGGCTTCCGAAGATCAGCATCGAGTGTGGCGGCTCAGAGTGAGGGCAATGAGCCGAAGCAGTATTTCCCCCTCTTCCCCAAATCAACATGGGGCGCCAGTGGGAATGAATTAAACACTGAGTGGGTGCAAGAAGATGATGATGCCGTTATACCGAGTGGCAACCGAATCGTGCCCGTATAAGGTGAGAGCGGGGGGGGGTGCGGCGAAATAAGCAAGTGGGCAACAATGAATGAGAAGGCGGAGCCCAAGTGTCGGGCATTACTGAGATCGGAATAACATTACTGAGAGGGAATATTTGGCAGGGGCGGGGCCCTGAAAAACTGGGGGGCTCTGCGGTTTTATAATGGATGACACTTATCGCTCGATTTAGGCCGCAGCAGTCCTGTACACCCGAGCTCGATGGGATTCAGTGGGATTTTCTTCTTAGCGTGCCTTTACAGAACACCAAACCCACGGATCTCTGTTATAGCGCAGTGCCCCCTTTTTTTCAAATGTAGCCGTAAGGAGCCTGTGGCTCTTCGGGTGTTTTTTGGGGGGCTTCAGTTTCCATCATCCCCAGCCCCAGGGATTCTCCATTACGGTCTAGCCCATGACTGGGCCAGGGAGTAATGAAAGGGTAGGGATGGCAATTGTACACATCACACAGTAACCCTGGTTGGCATTTAGCAGGATGCGGAGAGCGAGGCGAGCAGATTCCAAAGACCTCCGCAACTACGGAAAGACAGGCAGAACCTACAGAAAACACCCTGTTCACTCCGTTCAGAAAACGCTTTTTTTTTTTTTGCTATTGCGTACACTTTACAAGCCCCCTACCCTGCTTGCCATCAAGCAACGCATCCATACATGATACTAAGCTAATGCAGAGTAATCTAACAAACCCAAACTAGAATTGTGTCACAGGCACAAAGCACACAGTAAGGCCCCATATGCACTAGACATTTAAAACGGTATCATACTGCTTTTCAATTAGCCCCCCCCCAAGAATCATGGGAACTGTAGTATGCTAAGAGAGTTGTTAGGAGTCCCCTATACCCCTCCCACTGCTACAGTTCCTAGAGTGGTTTAATAATCAATCCCTCTTTCCCAGGGCACTTTTTGAGAGAAGCCATGACTGTTTAAAGCGATTATATTTAATGTTAATCTTTTAATTGTTGTAAACTGGCCAGAGAGCTTTGGCTATGGGGTGATATATAAATGCAATAAATAATAATAAAGTGGTATGATAGTGTTTGTATCATAAGTGCAGACATACACACCTGTGGACTTAATGCCAAGTCACATATATGCAGCATTAGTTGTTAGCTGTCTTATATCTGACAAAGTGGATTCTGGCCCACAAGAGTTTATGGCAAATAAAAGTATTCCTCCTTAAAGTGCTACATACATATATGCGTAGTCCTGGGTATGGTCTGAAGGCACGTGAGACCACAGTCTTGCTGAAGCTAAGCAGGTCTGAGCCAGGTCAGTGCCTGGATGGGAGATCACCTGGGAAACACATGTATACCTTGAGGAAAGAAAGGTGGGATATAGATGTAAGAAAATAAATAAAAATAGTATATTATCAAGTGATTATGCAGTTAGAAAGCATTATAGGAAACATTACCCATTTCAGAGATGGGAACACTGAGACTGACTAGGCTCCTGTCACTGGCTTGGATCACTGAGTGAGGGCTCTGCATTGTGTTCTGAATTCTCTGTGATGGAGATTCACTTACTCTCCTTGATTCAGAACACATGCGGATCACTCAGAGTGATCCAAGCTGTGAGAGAAAAGGCACAATCTGCATTGTACAGACAACCTTTTTTTTACAAGATGTCATGAAAGCTTTTAAAAATGTTTTTAAAGATGTTTTGTTTTAATGTATTTTAAAGTCTGTTTTCATGATGTTTTAAAGTGTGTTTAGTGCTTTTGTTTGCCGCCCTGGGCTCCTGCTGGGAGGAAGGGCGGGATATAACTCAAATAATAAAATTAATGAAATAAGGTTTTAAACCTTTAACAAATATTTAACCATTGCACGCTTCTCCCATCCTCTCCCCCCCCCACACACCCTTTCATACTCATATACGCACGGCCCACATAACACAGTCTCTCCCTCCCTCCCTGGCAAATTGGTAATGTGACAAGAACACCAGTACTCCAATGTTTATTAAAGTTGTTGTAATTATTGTAAAAAAATAATAAATGTTTGCAAACACATTTGTCAAATTCACACATCACATTTATAGATATATTTTATGTATGTATTTATTTATAGCCCATTCTTCCTCCCAGAAGGAGCCAAGGCTCTTTCTAAAGCAGGTGTGAGGAAGCTTTGGTCCTCCAGATGTTGCTGAACCTCAACTCCCATCAGCCACAGCAAGCCAATGGCCAGGGATGATGAGAGTTATAGTTCAACAATATCTGGAGAGCCAAAGGTTTCCCACATCTGTTATAAAGGTATGTCTAAAAACATAACATGTGAAGAGGCCCCTATAATTAACTAGAGCATGGCTTTTTCCAAAACCTTCAGGCAGAAGGGAAAGGGAGCTAGTCAAGTTGGGATACAGAGAATTTATCCAAACCCATAGTTATAAGTAACAGAGATGGTCCTTGTATTGAATTTCCATGTCAGAAAATACTCTTTCATTTTTCTCAATCGAGAATTAATGGTGAAGCATAGATGAAGTGGGTTTTTTTCCTTTGAAATGTGGCTGCCAAATTTGAAGTCACTTGAAAAAGTTATTTATTTAAAATAAATATTTATTTATTGCAGACCAAGATGAAAAGTGACAAATCAATTAAAATAGGGGTAGGGAACTTGTGGCCTTCCAGATGCTGCTCGCTATGATTCCCATAATCCCTGACAACTGGCAGTGTTGAATGTGGCTGATGAGTACTGAAGTACCACAGGCTCTCTACTCCTGGATTAAAATAACCATCAACAACAGAATAATAATCAATCAATACAATAAAACATACTTTTTGGAATTATGAGCGGGGAGCAAGAGAATATGGCACTGTACTTTTCTTAGTTTGACTTTTTGTTGCTAATTTTTAGGGAGCTATAGGTAGTTATTGAGGCGTATATTGCCTGTTAAACACCAACTACTACATTTGTTTTGTATTGTGTAATGAAGGTCATCTTACATTTGTTCATTATCAATATTTGTATGGGCACCAGGCAGTTTGTGGAAGACCAGTTCCATCTCATTAGCAGAGTCTTCTAGCTGGCTGCTGTTATCAATCTGATGTTAGCTGTAACTGCCTAGAACTGGGATTTCAAATGTCAATACTTAAGGCACAAGACCTAACCCTTGACTTGTGGTGTCACTCTGTGGAAGATAACTCTGCTTAAGAAAATAATTCATGCTGAAGTTAATTCAAGATCTGGTGTTCTGTAGCTTTCCCTGTTAGCCTCCATTTGGTGTCCAAAAATGGGACAAAATCCAGTGTGGCTGAAATGGATGACCATAGGAAACATCCTGTACTTAGACTCTGTGCACAGTTTCTTGTGTGCCCCTCCCCGTTTGACCTACTTACAAGAAGGGGTAAGGAGGAGATCCAGAGTTCATTGACCTTCACCAAAGGAAGCTAGGTTGTAATAATGGCAATGAAACAATTGATTAGTAAACAACAGGGCACAAGGTGAGGTTTTGACATCTGGAAGCCTCTGCTTTAGACTCTGGAGGCAGGCTCCTTCAACCAACTGGGAATCCCGTAGAATTACAAATGCAAACTCGATAGAACTATAGCACCTGCAGGAAGAGGCAGGCAACCTCAAGCCATAGTCAACTTTTCAGATGAGTCGTCCTTGATTGATTACTTATCCAATATTCAACTTACCGGACCCTTCCTAGATTTTTATCCATTCCCCTTTCATTCCCTTATTTGGCCCAATTCCTGTTGGTTCTTTCATTCTGATCCCTTTTCGTTGGTCATTTTTAAAAATCCCCTTGGACACACTTTTGGATCTCCAACAAATTTATTTAACACCAGGTTTTAGGCTCTTTTTGCTCTCTCTCTCTCTCTCTCTCTCTCTCTCTCTCTCTCTCTCTCTGTCTGTCTGTCTGTCTCTGTCTGGTGTGCATTCCGGTTCTTCCTCTCCATCTCATGCTCAAGGAACATCTTCAAACTCACTGCTGGACTTCAGACCTAAGGTGTGGCAAAGGGACTGTGCTTGACATCCTGATCTCCTATTATTGTTGTTGTTATTGTTATTATTCACCTACCCTTCACCCTGAGGTCCCAGGGCAGGTTACAACAGTTTAAAATACAGCACAAAAACAACTTAAAATCACAACACCACAAAAGTAATCATCCTAATAAAGATCTGAACTCACTACAGGGTTAGAACTCCTGAGTTCGCTGCCTGGTTCTCCAGTGCCTTCATCCCCTCCACACATGCAGCTTCAGGAACACTTTAGCCAATGCTAAGAGAGGTAACTTTGCAGCTATCTCTGTGTTTTCACTGTTATTCTCCCTTTTAGGGTGGGAACTCTTAATCTCTTCAAGTCTAGAAGTGTGGTTGCATTAGAATATTGTTTTATGCGTGCTCAGTACTGTAAATGGGGTAAATGTTTTAGGGGTCACAAGGGTGCCAGGTCCATACGGGAGCCCCCAAAACACACATCTATGAAACACTGTGTGTTGATGCTAGGTACACTGGAATCATTTTATATGGTTTGGCAATCTTTTACTGATTGCCATTTAGGACACCTCTGCAAAACACCCTTCTACATGCTACAATCAAATGTGGAGAAGCTTTTGATAGTCCACTGCTCTCCCTGTGATTTTGTTCTTATTCAATAACAATGTTGGGGATATACAGACATTTGGGACTTGTTAACCTGTCAGTGTACTGTGTGATGTTCCATTGTCTGATAATAATGTTTTAATGTCTCTGTATTATAGTAAATATGGTAAGTGATGTTTAATAGGTTATTATGGCAAGTGTTGAGTGTTGGGAGGGGGAAATGAGTGGATGGAATGTTGATGTATACTGCGTGCGATTGGCTGGGTGAATGTGGGATGATTGGTTTATATTTTGTTGTCAGTTAACGGTTAGATAGGGCTTGACTTTGGAGGGAGAATGGGTGGGAGTTGGGTTGTAGTAGGATTAGGTAGGCAGGTTGACATTGACTTTGGTAAGTGAGTAAGTTATTGTGGGAACTGTATTAAAGTGAGGAATGTATCATTGAAACCACATGCTTAAGTACCTGAACCAAAAGGATTCTTGCTAAAGAAACATCTGTTCTTAAAATAAATTGGTTTGTTTTCAAAAACACGCCTGCTTCTTGGCCAGCTACTAGAGAGCATATAAGGTGGCAAAACAAAAACAAGAGTGTGGTATAAAGTATCAAATGGTGGCAGCAAAAAGTACTTCTGAGTTACAGTAGCAAGTGAAGGAAACTAACCCATAGTTGTGGCCTTTAGGAAAAGTACATACGGTGGCACAGGTGGGGGTGAGGCTTGCTTGGCAGCCTGGTGTTTATAGCAAGGGCTGGAGAAACAGAGCAGCATTGCTATACATAAAAGGTGTATTTGGAAAATATAAATAACATGCCACGCCTCTCATCTACTACAGACAAGGTGGTGGTGGGTGAGAAGGGAAAGCAGGACATAACAGCCCTTTGAATCTTGTGAAAGTAGGAAAAGCGAAGCAAAGATGAATAATGCCTGTTGGTACATGGGCCTCAGCTGTAAACTGTGTTTGCTTGACTTGTATATGTTTATGTTTCCATCAGTAAAGGAAAGGTAAGAAAAAAGGTGAAAACTTCAAAGAAGAAAACAAGGAGAGCCACCTGGATCAAGCCAAAGATGCATCCAGCATGAGGACCACAAAATGTACCTGGGAAGTTCTCAACAACAGACAGAAGATCTACTATATATGATCTCCTTTTGTTTTTGACCTTTTGTATTTGCAATATTAAAGGCAAATAAGTAAATGTTTTTTTAAAAAGTGTTTTTGTTTTTTGCAGATGTATTCCATTAGAACTTAAAAATGGAGCTGGGGAAAGGAAAATTGCTGAGAACTGGCCTCAATGCCTTATACCAGGCCATACATCCTGTGCATGGGATTGCCTGGACAGATGGAAAGCAAGTTATACTGACTTCATTCTGTCTACAAAACGGAGAACCTAAATTTGGCAACTCAAATGTTGTTGGTCAGTTTGAACATGTTCATGGACTTTACTGGGGTCCATCTTGTGCTCCAGATCTTCCTGCTCTCCTTGCTATTCAGCATAAAAAACACATCACCATGTGGCAACTATGTTACAGCATTTCTGAAAGAAACAAACTGATGGTTTATCAAATCAGTGAAATTGGTGAGCTGTTTCCTATACTTCCTCAGGGTTGTGTGTGGCATCCGAAAAAAGAAATCTTGGCTGTGCTTACTACGCGGGACACTTCTGTCTTGCACTCAGTTCGGATCAACAACTCCAGAATAAAAGCCGATATTAAAGGCACTGGTCTTATCCATTGTGCTTGTTGGACTGAGCAAGGCAACCGCTTGGTGGTTGGGATAGGCAGTGCCCTCCATTCCTATATTTGGGATGATGATCAGAAAACTTTAAATGCATGCTCTTTTTGCCCAGTATTTGATGTGGGAGGCTACATCTGTGCAATTGAAGCAACGCTGAGTTGTCAAGTGGCTGTTGCTACTGAGCTTCCACTAGATAAGATATGTAGCTTAAATGCAGGCATTTCATTTGAAATGCCACCTGAGGTTGTTGGAAACTCTGTTCCCTCACAAACTTCCTCATCAGGGTGCAAAGAAGACCTCTCTATGGACAACGGGAAAAAGTTAACAGACCAAGAAAAATCTAGTACTGTTGTAACATCTACATCTACAGCTGTGGATCTAACCCATCTCACTTCAAGCAAACAACAATCTGATAACAGTTCTCTAATTCATCTAAGAACTAAGGATTACCTAACAGGGAGTGGCCAAGATGCTTCACACCTGATCTTGGTGACTTTTGAAAGAAAAGTGACGGCTACCAAAAAAGTCTGTATCCCAGGAATTCTGGTCCCGGACATAATGACTTTTGACTCTAAAACTCAGGCTGTGGCAGTAGCATCCAACACTTGTAATATAATTTTAGTGTACTCTCTAACTTCTTCTCATTTGCCTAACATTCAACAGATTCAACTGGAAAAATGTGAGAGGCCCAAAGGATTGTGTTTCCTGACAGATAAACTATTACTGATATTGGTTGGAAAACAGAAATTAACAGACCCTGCTTTTCTTCCATCTTCACGCTCAGACAAATACATTCTCCGTTTGATGATCAACGAAATTGTTTGCAAAGAAGGTTCCTCTGTACTTTCAGGTGCCACCCAGGTTTGCTTTACAAACATGCCTGTGAAAAGAGAGGCCATCGAAATTCATTCTTCAGACACGCACCCTCTGAGTGATGGATTGCTGCTCCCAGGGTGCACAATTATTAAGTCTCCTAGAAACAGAAGAAAACTCATAGAAGAAATTAAGAGCGCTGCTAATGAGCAAAGCCTGTTGGCCAGTGTGGTAGACTTCCAAGAGAAAAACATTTCCAGGGATTTCCCTCAAGCCCTGGGGAATTTGGATGTTGAACCAACAAATCGTTCACTGGTTCTTCAAGGACTTGAAACGTCTTTGGGATTGTCTAACATACCAATTTCACCGAACAAGCAAGTGCATAGTTCTTCTGAAACTTCATATTCCTCAAAAACAAACTTATTGAGAAATGAAGAAGCCTGTTACACCTCTAAAAATCTGGAAAGACTGTGCAGTAGGTTTACAGAACTGCAGCATCAGCTTTTTGAAATAACTGAGCTTTTGAAATCAGGGAAAAAACCTTTGCCAGGATACCCATCTTCTCGTGAACCCTCTTTTGTTAACATAATTTACCAGGTAACTTTCAGACATAAAGTATATGCATTCATGGGCCTTATAGTTACCAGCTATACTTAAATACTAGCAATTTTGCTTCCTTCGGGGACAATTTTACCTTTGCATAACAATATCGTTTGCCACAAAATCACTGAAAGGAGGCAAACTATTTTCCTGCCAGAAACTAGTTGTAAGAGGCTAAAAGCATAGACAAGGAATGGGGAACCTGTGGCCTTCCAGATCTTGTTGGACTCCAAATCCCATCATCCCTGACCATTGGCCATGCTGACGGGGGCTGATGGGAGTTGGATGTCGAACCACATCTGAAGGGCTAGAGGTCCCCTGTTCTTAGACAGACAGTGGGGAAAGAGGCCCCTGGAAATTCTCCACAGTGGATTCATCAGTATGATTGAGGCATTCTTGGAATCCTTCTGCGTAGAAACAAAAGGGCTCGGTATATGGCAATGTCTAATACATACTCTAGAAAATTAGTCTTAAGAGTTCCAGATATGTTAATTGAGAGCCACTGTGTTGAAGTCATTAGGAGTGGCAGACTAAGATTAGGGAGACTCAGGTTCAGATCTCCAGTTACAAAGCATATTGGGGGACCTGAGCTCCTTGAAGGGGGAAAATATACATCTATATCTATATCTGGCAAATTGGAGTATATTTGTATGTTTTTCTCTTGCATTGACTTGCAGATCCTTGAACGCGATCATAGATGGCATGCATCTGTTTCATTTATGACAATTACTGTCAAATTTTAGTAGTTGCGCTAGTTACCTGTAAAGGGCAGATAAACAAAGAGGTGGCCTGGATTTAGTTCCCTTATCACTGGACCAAGCAGATCATCAGTGCAGTCTGAGTTGACCACACTGATGGTCTGGTGGGAGGCATCCTGCATGTGTCCCCATGCATATGGGGTGATATTCCACATAGCACTTCTACAAGCAGAACCATTCTGCAAATTTATATGCATGTAGATCAGCCTTGTTGGAGCTGGGTGCATGAGAGTGGGATGAAATAAAACAGTTCTGATCACACCAGTAGTTTGTTCTTAATTCACAGAAGGATTGTTCTGGAACTGTTACTCCTGAAAAGCGAGCTGTTATCCTCTGTGATGGCAAACTTCGTCTCAGCGTAGTTCAGCAGATTTTCAACCTGTGTCTTATTGAAATGCAACATGGTAAGTTTTGTTGGTCAGAAATATGGTATTTAATGAAAATATTAGATTGATCTTGAAGGAAGGCAATGTGCCAGTGGGAAAAAATAGTTGTGCTGTGTGTTACAATTGATTTATTTCAGAATTCAGAAATGGCCTTTCCATTACATGTTTGTTTGACAGGTAAGGGTGCCAGAAACCTTTATTTTCAGCTAGAGTTTATGCTTATCAGAAGAACATTTGGGTAGTGTACACCAGGCCTAGTCATTTGAATTGCTGTTTCAGTGGGAACAACTCCTGTTTTAGCATTACAGTGACCAGAAAAGGAATATTGATGGTTTCTGTGTCATCTGGATCTCCTGTGTCATTTCTCACCGTATAGCCTTTTACACTTCAGAAGAATGTCTCTTCTACAGCAAGTTTAAAGAGACTTTCCTGAGCATTAGCTCTGGTCTTCCACAATAGGCATTATGTACCTATTTCTAGGCTTCCGTATATGCTGGAAAATGCATTGGAAGAAGTGCATCTTACGAAGTGGGACCCAGGCCACCAAAATGGATGGCCAAGTAGATTGCTTGGTCGTTACTGTGCCACAAGACTCTGCTGATAGTTTGAAAAATGCATTTAATATTACCACATTGCTGGGTTTTCCCTTCAGGTATTAAATTCTGGGAATAAAAAAATGTATTTATTTATTTAAATTATTTGTATACTGCTTTTCATCAAGAAAAAAATCACAAAGCGGTTTCCAAACATCCAACGACAAAATTGAACATTTCAATATAAAAGAGAAAATTTAAACAATTGAATAGAAACAATAAAATATAACTACGTATCTTATAACATTATAAAACCTGCAGAATTGGACAGTGTTAAATTTAAGAAGGTACATGGTTTCCCTTTGGAACTTTTTTACAATTAACATTGATTTATTTCCTGTTTTTTTGCCCTGCCCTTTTCTCCAAGGAGAATATTGTTCTCCACACACTCATTTTATCCCAGCTACAACTTTGTGAAGTAGGTTATATTAAGAGACAGTGAGTGATCCAAGGTCACTCCTTGAACTTCATGACTTAGTGAGGACTTGAAGCTGGGTCTCCCTAGTCCCCTAGCACTCTAGTTGCTACACTACACTCACTGTAAGGCCTGTCAATGCAACATGATGGGGAATTAATACATTATTTTAAAATAAATTCTGAAAGATGGTACAGGGTCTTTCACAGCTCTTGTCGAAGGCTGCAATCCTGCACTCGATTACCTGTGCTTAAGTCCAAGTCAGGCCAGTGCATGTGAAGGGTTGTAACCATTTTTTAAAAATGACATCCTTCTTATTTAGAGGCACGGACAAGATCACGTAACTTGTACTTGTAACACTCAAATCACCCTGTCTTTGAGCCAGTTTACGTGGCATTTGTTTGCGCTGCAACTTAACCATGGCTACTTCTGACAGCACTTCATGCCTTTAAAGGGTCTTGTCCCAGGGGCTGTCCCAGACGTCTATAGAACCTGAATACCAAAAAAGTACAGCCCAGGTAGAAGCTGCACTGGTGTGCGGGTGTTGCAGGGGCAGCCCATTTCGCTGTCTGAGAAAAAGGTCTCTGTGTTCAGAAGGCAACCAAACTGGCAGTTGAACCTTTCTTCAGTACTGTCAGTGGGACAGAATCCTTCATCACACTCAAGGGCAGCAGGCTAGCTCAGAGGGTGCAGGGCAGGCCATGAGGCACACACAACACTGTCCTAACACCTTAGTTCTGCTCTGTGCCTCCCAGCGTCTACTGCCCAAGGCACCTGCTTCACCATGCCCGGTGATCACCTGACTCTGGGTCACCTGATTCTGCTGTCTGAGGTGTCCGTTCCAGTTTGCCTAATGATAGGGCTGTTCCTGTGTGTGGAAGATCCTTTTAAATTTTATGACTGGTGAGCAGCATGTTGTGGGTAAGGGTTTTTGGTACTACTGCGTAGCTGAGATGTCACATGTAAAATCATTACTCCTCAAAATAAGGGTTGCTAAAAAGTTGTAAGCAAGTAGTTTCGCCTCCGTCCCTCACTATTCCAATAGTTACTTATGAGTAAGTAAGAATTCTAATTAGCCTTCATATTTGTGGGCATGGTAGTAAGAGTGTTTGCATAGCTGCTGATTAATTAATGTCAAGGACCTGATCTTGCGTGGCACAGATGTAACACGGTTGACAGTCTTCCCAACTCGGCTAATGAAAAATGGATCTGCTTGGGATATACAGACTGTTTCCAGCAATGGAGTAACCGTCACGGGCTTTCCATTTGTGGCAGTTTGTGCACAAGCTTGTGTATAAGTTCTGTTTCTCTGTAGGCTCAGTGGTAGGCCCACTTTTTTTTACTGCTCTTGCAAGCCTCATGCTTGAGACAAATATTATTTTCACAGGCTGTAAGGAGAGCCTTGCTGCATCACACCAAAGGCCCATCTAGTCCAGCATTTTGTTTCCACAGTGGCTGGCTGGAAGGATCAATACAGGACATGCGCGAAACTCTCACGCTTGTGTCCCCCAGCAACTGGTATTCAGAGAATTATTGCCTCTGATGCTGGAGGTAATATACTGTATAGCCATCATGACTGGTAGCTGTTGGTAGCCTTGCCTTTCATGAATTTCTCTAGTCCCCTTTTCAAGTCACCCAAGTTGGCAACCATCACCACATCTTGTGGCAGTAAATGCCACGGTTTCACAATAGGCTGTGTGAAGAAGTGCTTCCTTTTGTCTGAATCTTCAAACATTCAGCTTCATTAGATTGAGCTGGGCTCTAGTATTTATGAGAGAGAAACTCTATACCATTAATAATTTTGTTCACCTTTATCGTGTTTCTTTTTTCTAAAGCCCCAAACATTTCAACCTTTCCTCAAAGGGAATTTCTTCCAACCCCTTGATCATTTTGACTGTCCTTTTCTGCACCTTTTCCAACTCTGTAGTATCTGCTTTGAGGTACAGTGACTATATCCCAAGTGCAATCGTGCCATAGATCCCTGTGCAGACATTTGCAAGTTAATAGCACTTAACAGTACCCAGTAAAAACAGAATGTGCCCAATTCAGCAATATCCAGCCTGTCCCCAGTGGCTTCAGCATGCTTTGTTAGTTGCAAGCTGGTGCGATAACTCATAAATAACCTTTGGAATAACTTAAGAAAATGAGCCACCATTCTGTTCAAATAAGCAGTTGTATTATTGCGATAAACAGTTATTTTCAGATTGATTTCCTTTATTCAATTAAGGAATTGTATCTTCCAAAGTTTTACTTAAACTAATCTGATTTGCATAGGGAGTATGCAAGTTCTCCTCAGAGTTAGACCCATTGAAATTAATGAACCCAAGTTAGTCATGTCTGTAAATTCCAGTGGATCTACTTGGAGTAGAACTAGCATTGACTATTACCTATAATGGTATTAGTTCATTAACGTGTATATAATATGTTGCATATACTGGCTTGTTTGTGTGTGCCCACAAAGATATTGTGAAAGTCTTGTGTGATATTGGCCTTACGGTGAGTTCAAATAAGGCATTAAGGAGCAAGATTAAAGGTTCACATGACAGTAAGCTGCAATCTTCTCATGATGTCACTTGTCACACAGTGTTTCATAACCAACAAATGGAACCACTAGTAAGAACTGCAGTTCCTAAGATTATTTGCAGTGAATGACGTCACGCCATTGATGTAAAATATGAGTACTGCATGACAGCCAGCAGCTGACTACCTCTGTAATCCAGTAATAGCATTTCCAAAGAAACATGCATCCAAACTGTCAAACTAATAGGACTGCTACATGAACAGCCAGCAGCGCGAGACATTTTATCCCCTTTAAAAATACAAGCTGGTTGCACTGAAATCCTTTCAGTAGGAGGCAGCTAGATAAATCTGTTTGCTGTCCTTTCTGGCATCTTTTGTAATGCTGCCCTCACCTCTACATATCTGCAAGTCTGCCTCCCTGTACCTCCTGAACTGCTTTGCCGATGTGGATATTAATACATTCATACCCCACCATTTTCCTTCAAGGAATTCAAACTGGCACGCATGGTTCTCCTCCCCTTCCCTATTTTGATTGCTGTTTGTGAAGCCTGTGGCCTTCCACCTGAGAGCAAACCTCCAGATGCTTCTTTCACGTTGGAATGGCATCAGAAAAAATTGCTGCTTTTACCTGCTTTGGGGTACCATAGGTACTGCTGTGACCTCTGCAGCTATCACACCAATCCCCACCTTCATCTTAAACTTTATTGGCATGATTAGCAATTGGCAAAAGGGAGGACAAACTGCTGTGCTCAACAGGCATGGAAGCAAAGGATCAGAAATGAATTTGGCCATTCAGAGGTGAGCTACAAACACCACAACTGCTGTCTGTATGCACAACTAAATGACAGTACAGGACCTAGGGAAGCAGAGGCTGGCTAAACTCTATACGAAGTTTCCATGCACATTCCAGCCCGCCCACCCTGCCTCCCCGCTGTTTTGGGATTTTGCTTGACACTGCAGTGATGGGCTGCAACTGAATTGGATTAAGGGGAAGAGGACCCTGAGCAGCTGAGATAGTAGGTGGAGGCTACCATCCCAACAGAAGGAGAAAGGCAAGGGAAAGGGAGGGCAAAAGCCGGCTCTGTTCTAGGCCATTTTTAATGGCCACATGACATATTTCTACTATTTGAGGTAGCAAAGGTCTACCAAACATGATTTCATGAGGAGTCAGCCCATTTTTCCTGTTTGGTGTATTTCTGATGTGCATAAGCATCAGAGGCAAGGCCTGGGGCCACTTCAAACCAGTATCAGCACAATTTTTTCCCAACTTCCACTTTAAATCTAAATTCTTGCGTTCCACGTGTCCTGAGCTCTGTGGATGGTAAGGGCAATGAAACTTTTGCTCAATGTGCAAAGCAGTACATAACTTTTCCATAATTTCTGCAGTGAAGTGACCTCCTTTATCAGAATCTATTTTGAGAGGAATCCCAAATCTGGGATCCACTTCGGTCACCAGTTTCTTTACCACTGTTACTGCGTCTTGACATCTGCTAGGAAAACACTCTACCCATCCACAAAAAATGCAAACAATCACCAGACAGTATCGAAAACCACAAGATGGGGGTAATTCGATGAAGTCAATTTGCAAATATTGGAAAGAGCCATAGGACCACTGATGAGCACTTTGGGTGGTTTCTCCTTTTCCTGTAGAAAATTGATGACAAGTGACACAGGAGGATGCCATGTGTGCTGCCTCCTGGTGAATGCCTGGGGCATACCACTGTTTTAAAATCTGTTCAGCCACCCCCACTGATTTGACTAGCAATTAGTAATACTCTTTGTGAAAGGTTATGTTTAACACAAATAATTCCTTTTTCAGACCATCCTGTTTCCTCTTTGGTTTTCACATACCAATGTGAAACAATGAGTCAGGATAAGCAGATTTCAGTAAGGAATATTTTGAGTTGTGGCCAGCCAAACTGTAGCACAATGGGGGTTTGTAGCATTCCTGGACAACAAGAGAATCTCTGGGCCTGGCTATGGCATCAAATCCAGCCTCTCTTCCTTCTTGCTTCTCCATTGCTGTACTGCCACTTGCCCCTCAGTCATGAATGGCCATCGGTCAGTGGTCATTATCGATTGCTGATTGGTTTCCAAGTTTTTCTTCCCCTAGGAGTGAATTTGGACCAGAGCTTGGAAGATTACTTTTAAAAATTAATAAATTACAGTTACAATTACTTGGCCCAAAAAGTAGTAATTACTGTTACGATTACAATTGCTCTGAAAGTAACTGATTACTTTGCTTTTTCTCAAAAGTAATCACTACAATTACATTTCAGTTACTTTTTAAAAAAAACTCCTACAAGGTGCTGGCCTTGGATGCTGCACATCTAAGAAGCCTAAAACAATATTAAAAATAAACACACACACGGGGTAGTAGAATAAAAAAAATTATCCATAAGATTAACATAATGGCATAACAGAATCTCACATCCCCCCAAGCAATGAAGATACCCCAACTCTTGAAATCAAATTTTACCCTTGAAATGCTTTTATAATATGTTTCTGTTATGTCTCAAAAGAACAAGATGCTCAAAGAGCATGTCAGACAAGGAATGTCTTTTTACAGTCATTACGTTGCCACCAGTACTGAACAGGCGTTCTACTGCGGCGCTTGAAGGCATGCCTGTGTTGTGCTGCAAAAAACACCGCAGCACACGTGGAAAGCCATGGAGTGATGACACTTCCCTGCTGGGAGACCTCAGGTACCTCACCAGTTCCTCCTCAGCAGTGTCCACTGCTGACTTCTTGCCCTGGGGCAGAAAGTTAAAGAAGTCATCTTCTAAGTCATCTCCTTCCTGGTCTTTATCTGAAGACTGATCACTGTCCTCATTAAGTACACCCATCTTTATTTCAGCTTTCAACAAGGCTTCCATTGTGTATCTAAGAAAGAGAGAGGATATGTTAACACATATACACTCATGGGGCAGCACAGCAGACCCTTAAGGATTACCTGCAGCAACCCAAGGTTGTGATGAGGAGCCCCAGGAAGAAAAGGCCCAGCCCCTGCCTACCACCTTAAGCCCTCTGATGCCTCCCTTGAGACAACATTTCCCTTGGAGTAATCCACCCAAAGGGCTTCCCTAATGTTCTTACTTGTTGGTATGGGTGGTGGCCTGACACGATTCCAGCCAATCTAGTTTGAAGCGAGGGTGTAGGCAGGCTGCCAGAAGAAGCCTCTTGTCCTCCCAGATAGCTGCAAACCGCCTTCTTAGGGCTTTGCGCACACCTCTCAGCAGCTGAAAACAGTATGTGTACCTCTCAGGTTTGTTTTCCAGTCCTTCTAACTTGCGGTCCAGATTGCAGAGCGTTGGTAGCAAATACCCCATGAACATGCCGTTCTCCCGTTGCAGGATATCTAGGGACTGGGCTAGTGGCTCAATAATCTCTGTGTATTCCTGTACCACTTCAATCTCAGCAGCTGTGATCCTGGACAAGGAGCAACGGTCCATTATGGCATGCATTTTTAGTGGCACAGTTGACAGGAGCTCATGTAGTTGCTTCAATGCATCAGAGGTGGAATTCTACCTGGTCTTATTCGGTACCTTCAGATACACACCACATTGCGCACGGATATACTCAGCAATCTGTGCTGACTGGTTCTGCTTGGACCACAACTTGCTGCACTTTCCCATCAAGGAATGAAACTGTTTCTTGAAAGGACCAAGAAGACTACTTTTGGAGGAGTCAGAAAGCATGGCCTCCATGTCTTGTGTTGCCACAAGGTTGAGGGTGTGGCTAGCACATCTCTGGTGTGGTGGTAAAACAAAATCCTCTCCTGAGTCTGCAGCTTCTTCCTCTGCCTCAGGTCCTGTGTCCAGGATCTTACAGATAGGCACAAACTCCACCTCAGCCTCCTCCTCCTCCTGGTTATCACCATCATCGTCACTGGTGCCTGCAGCTTCCACTGGTTCTTTGGCCATGAAAACTCTGAACGCTTTCACAAAGTTGGAGCCATTGTCTGTAGTAGTGCACATAACTTTGTTGTGGATCCTGTACTGCACATGTACATCATGCAGTGCTTTTGAAAGGACATCATATGTATGGCGCCCCTTCAGACGCTTACAAGCCAAGGCCCCGACCTCACGTTTCAGGGTAGCTGGGTTGATCCAGTGGGCTGTTACCCCAAAGTAACTCTTCTTGCCATTGGTCCAACAATCTGCAGTGGTTGCTATATATGCCACAGCACCCATTCGGTTTGCAAGAGTTTCTCTCATGTGGCATGCTCTCTTCTCAATTCTGTCTCTCAGAGTCTTGGCACATATGATGGTGAGATCCTTGGGGAGTCCAGTGCGAGCCAGATTAATGAATGATGGTTTGTCCACAGTCTGAAGTGGTAATGTCTCCTCTACAATGAAATCAATGATTCTCCTGTCGAGATTGCTCTGGGTCACAGGCTCCCTGCCAGATCCCCACCTCTCAAGGGTTGTCTGCTGCTGCTTCAGCATTTTGGGAGGAGGGGTGTCATGCATTGGTTCAGGAAGGCCACGTCTCCTTGCCTTTATTGCTTCTTCAATTGCTCTTAGCTTCTCAGGGTGTGCCCTCTGAGGAAGAAGAACAAAGCATGAATCCAAGAAAAAACGGAAGAGGAACTTCACAATTTAAACATAAATAGACAATGGACACTCTTTGAGGACCAGCATGACAAAGGCTTACCTCAAAATGTTTCTTCACATTGGATGAGGAGGAAACAGCTGATCTCAGATTTTTGATCCTTGGAAGGCAGTAATTGCATCGTACAACAACATTTTTCCCACTCTGGCTCACAAATGTACAAGCTTTCTCAAAGCCAAACCATGGTACTTGCTGTTCTGCAGATGTGGCTGTGGGCAACTGGCACTGCTTCATGCCCTCCTCCTCCTCATGCACAGGGCCTCCTTTCTGAACCTCACTTTCTAGTTTTGCCTCCTCAGGATCAACAAGCTGTGACTCAAGTGGCCGCACTAACTGACTGCTGCTCTCAGCAGCAAAACCTGCAACAATTGTAATAAACAAGAGATAATGCTCTATGGGTGAACTTCAGCTGTGATGTGCCCCCATCTCTTTCCCATGCTGCAAGATCCCCCTGTCAGAGTGGAAGTAAGCAGGTCGATAGCACAATTAAAAGAGATCCTATTTGCATCATTTTTGCTCACTGAATAACCCTGCCTGGGCCAGTCTAACCTACTATCTCACAGGGTTGTTGTGAGAACAAAATGAGACTAGGGTTCAAATCCCCACATAGCCATGAAGCTCACTGAGTGACCTTGGGCCAGTCACTGCCTCTCAGCCTCATGAAAACCCTATTCATAGGGTCACCATAAGTTGGAATCAACTTGAAGGCGGTACATATATTTTTTATTTTGAATATGATGATTATGATAATAAATATGCAGCATTTCAAATTAATTCTGTATGAGAAGCATTCCATGCCAAGCTTGGAAAACCAAGGATGAGGTATAAAATGTAGACAAAAATACTTTTGACAAAATGCCGTTTACCTTTTATATCTATATCTATAATTAGCAATACAGCTGAATGATGTATGTAAAGTATTTTTTCTTTCCCTTTTCTTTTTTATTAATATTTTAGTACTACTGCTAAAGTTCTGATGAAAGAATAAAGCATTCATTAGCCAAATTCAAATGATTAGAACACATCACATAAATTCCACTGAAGTTGGAGTTTTTGCCATAGAAAATGCCATAGAAAATGAAAAAAAACATATAACCTATGATAGCCCAATAGACAATCAGAACTAATATAAAACCCTATTGCTTCTCATTTGCAAATCTTGCAAGATCTAAGGTAACTCTAGATCATGTGAGTTCAGGTGATGCATGTTATGTACATTTGTATAGATATTAGCAGAGATTGTCAAGAGTCTATCTCTCTCTGGGACTGGGAATCTCTCTCTTTCTCACAGAACATGAGTTTGAGAGCTGGGGGACTGAGGGGAGGAGCTGCAAGGACCCTACTTCTCACCTCATCTCTGCCAAGAACAAAAAAATCAGCCTTAAGCCATTTATTATACGCCTAATGATTTTTTATTTTTATTATTATTATTATTATTACTGAGACAGTTTTTGTCCCACATACAATTCAGTCTTGTGATTAAACAGGACAAAAATACAAATAAAAAGAAGGATGGAGTTCAAATAAATATACAATAAAAAGCTAGCCGGCATTTTAAAAGGCAGGAGTGCTCTGTCTGGATAAATACAGCACACAGCTATGCATGGGAACAAAGGGAAGAGTTCAAAAAGGGGGGGAAGGAAGAGAAGTAGCCGAAGTTTCAGAAGTGCCTTGTGATTGATGGGGGGGCGGCAGCAAGGCAAGGAGAGGCAGTGGGAGGGACAGAAGGGGCCGCGGGGGGGCAAAAATGCCATGGGGGTGGAAGGGGCCGCGGGGGGGCACGCGCGCGCACGCACACACACACATCATCGTCACTCACCTCCACAGCTCTTCGCCATTCTGCTGCTGCCTTCTCCTCCGTTGTCCTTGCCCTGGCTTTTTCCTCTGGCGTCCATTTTTTCCTCTCAGACGCTAGCAGGCCCTGCCTATTCACCTCTTCCCTCGTGCCTCCTAACACAGATCACGAGGGAAGAGAGAGTCTGCGCAGAGGTCCAATCAGTGTGAGGCACATGTCTTGTGTTAACCAATCACAGCCAGGAGCTGACTTCCCCTTGTTCCCGCCCCCAAGTAACATCCAACCTAACGTGGAAACGTTAAAGTTGCAGCTGAAAAGTAGGGAAATTACTAGTCGTTCCGTTACTTGCCAAATGTAATGGAATTACCCACTCGTTGTTTAAAATTGTAACTAATTACAAGTAACTCGTTAAAAATAACGAGTTACTTCCAAGCTCTGATTTGGACTTTAAAATGCCCACATCTGACTAGCTTGTACCAGCCATATTAATTCAGGGAGTATAATCATTTTAATTCCACTGCTGGTTCTGAAAGTGTAATATGCTGGTACTAAATGTACAAGGTGTAAAACCCATAAGACACAATGCAGGGATTTAGTCAACTTAAATGCTTCCAAACCAGGTCATTGTCAAAGTGTCATTTTGATATAAACCTGTTTTAAAAGTTGCCCATTAACTGAAGTCATGTTAAGATGTATTTCTTGCCAATTTCTTTGTAGGTAAAAACTAATCTAAAATAGCTAGTTAGCAGTGTGTTGTACAATACATAACTGTTTGATCTGATACATTTAAGCTTAATTCTGAATGTAGGCAGTCAACTAGCGACTGTCATCTTGCCTAATATTTTATACAACAAAAAATGTATTCACCATTACTGTTTTTCTATTATGCTTCTTGAAAAATTCTGTCTAATCTCTTCAACAGATTTATCCTGGATTGTTCTCACTGCAGACAATGAAGGTTTTATTCCATTAACATTTGATGTCCTGCAGGAGATAGTCATAAGGGACGCAAGTGTCAACTCTAATAACAGCAGCACAAATTCTTCCAAAACACTGGATGCTGTCAGTTCTACAGCTGGATATAGGAAGCTTTCCTCCCAAAGTCTGGATCTTGATACCAGTTCTATGGAAGTACTAGGAGGACATCTCAGTGTCTAGTAGAGAGCAACAATTCTTCAGGCCAAACCAGCTGCTCTTCACGACCAAACTAAAGTTGTTCAGCCAGGACAGTTTGTTACCTGTCACTTAAGACTAAAAATGTTCACTGTCCATAATTAAAAGCTGCATTTTCACTGTAGCTTTTGCTTTAGACTGTATGATGTTTCACCATTCTGTAGATCTTGCCTTGTCAGTCTGTTTTTCATAATTTACAACTCTGCAAGTCCAGGTTGTTTTAGCAAGCAACAGTTTTAAACTAATGATACCTAGAATAGTTTTGTAGTCAGTGTTTGCATGTTTATTCAATCACTTATTTATTTATTTATATATTTATCGCCCTCACAAAATAGGGTGGTGTAAAGTAACAACCCTATGTATTAAGCTGAGTCAACAAATCTATATTTTTTCAGACTATCACCAATCTCTACTTAACACAAGGTTAAATTTTATCCAAAGCATTGGTCTTCAAGGAGTTTTGTCCTTAGAAGTTACTCAGGAGAAATCTCAGTGGCATGAACACACTGAAAAATGTATTACTTGTGTTTCTAATGATTCTAGAAGTAGAAATCAAAACTTGCTCATATTATGTGTCATAGGACACAATCCTACAGCTACAGTTTTGGCATCATTCTACTACTGTCTTTATATTTTACCAGTGCCTGGAGATTGCTATGCACTTGAACAAATCGCTATTTAAATCCACTCACGGAGCTGGTCACTAATTGATTGGTACCATGAGACTAGTAATTGCATCTAACCTTAATGTATCTCAACTCAGTCTTCCTTCCTTCCTTCAAAGTGTATAAAAGTATGCATGTACGGAAGGTCAACAATTTTAAATTAAAATAAAAGAAATTTTGTAACAGCTATAAAGGCTGCTTGCTGGGTATTCTAAACGGATATTACTGTCATGGTACCCTAGGGCGTGAGGTCCTGAGCTAATATTTGGGAACAATGTGAGACCTCAGACATAATGTGGTACTGTTATCACCACTCAGACATTCTGGAAAAGGAGACTTTATTCTTTAGACCAGCAATTTCCAAACCCCCCCCCCCAATGAAACACTTGAAAACTGGTGAGTGGCTTGCAGACTACTTAATGATTTTTCTGCCTGGGGAGGCAATTGTAATTCCATAGAATTCAAACTCTTAATACAATATAAGAAATAAAAGAAGCAATAAAAATGCAATTAAAAATCAATATGAATATTCGGTGCTGTCTCCTATCTTCAACCCTAATCCATCTTGATAAAACCTGGTTAAAATGTGTAATAATGGAAAAACTTGCAATCACGTGAGCCAAAAACACAGGTAATATTGCTATTACATTTTTCAGTGGATTGCCCAGGTATTATCTTAAATATACCAAGAATTGGACTCTTTTCTATACTTAAACTGGTTCAGCTTCCCCCAAAAGCAACTGCTGCTGTCTTTCCTTTGCTGGCTAGCTCAACAGTATGGCTTCATTCTGGAATGTGGCATGATCCGTTACAGTGGTTCTTTTCAAACCATGCTCTGTGGCATGTGGACGTCTATCAGCAGTTCTGAGATGTTAAGTTTAAGGCTAGAAAAAGTGCCTGAAAAGCGGTTTGGCTGTCCCATTCACCCTCAGGAGTGTTGGATTCATTCCAGGGTGTGCTGTCTGTTTGAGCTCTAGCTTATTATAGAATCCTTCCAAAAGAGGGTCTTCACAGGTTTAATGTATATGTGGTTGCTAGGGATGCAAGAAAGCATCATTTTCCATTCCACCCTGTGTTCACTGCATCAAACACTGTTTCCATTCTGCTGTAGTCTGTCTGTTGCTAAAACTACATTAGTCTTGCTGTTCACTGTGGCAAAATTACATAACTTATGTAATTACTTATTTAAATTATGTTGTCATTATTATTCCACCCTATTCATTTCACTGCAAAGGAAACACAATGCAAATGGGTAAAAATGTTACCAATTATGCATTGTTTACGGACTGAAAGCAGCAACAGCAGCAAATACAGATCACATTTGCTAGATAGCTTTCCGTTCTGGACATGGGACAAATAAGCAAACATCAATGTCCAATCCCATTTCTCTTTGTCAGAATTCTCAGTCATTCGTAGTGGCTGCACAGAGACCACAGAGAAGAACAAGCTTCCTTGACAGCAAGAAGTTTGGAATTATTTGGGTTACTGGGTCATTTCTGAGACCACTTCAATCTTACAGTTACCTAGACACAAGTATTTTGCAGGCTTATATTAGGGCACTCCAGATGTTGCTAAACTACATCTCTCATCCTAGCTAGTATGGCCAATAGTCAGGGCTGTTATGAACTATAGTTCAACATCATCTGGATGGCCAAAGTTTCCCCATGCCTGTCTGAAATCTTCACCAAGTGATATGAAGAGTGGTCAGTTTCCCCCTCATTCTGTCCCATATTTGCCTTGCCATCTCCATAAGTAAAGGTAAGTATAATTTCATAAGGCTTCAGGCTTGGGTATTAAACTTTCTGCTTTGTTGAAAAATATCACAAGCAATGAGAAATAACACACATTGAAATCTTCACATTCTTGCCATGTTGAAAGAAGCAGGCAGGTTCCACTGGCTCTTGTGATAAATCATAAATGAAGTACAGCTAACCATTCCTAAATGACTACTTTGCTTTTAAGAGCAATGCCAAGCCATGATAAAATGTTTAATCTAGATTTTTATTTGAAGGGTGGTGTGGCTAACAAAACGTCACCATTGTTTACTCTTGAGAGATTGAATACTTGTCATTACAGTGTATATTGCTGAAGGTGTGCCCATTTTTTAGCTTTGCTCCCCAGATGAGGTAACAAAAAGTAAACTGGGGAAAAACATTGAAATACAGACACAGCTGATTTAATTGGTTTATTTTGTTCATTTATCCAATAGGCATGAGGCAAGCATGTAACAGATATGGTCTGTTATCAAATTATTTGAACTATAATTTTACTCAGATTAGGAGGAAATTAAATATGAAAATGAAATTTCAAGCACACTGCAAATATTTGATATGCAATACAATGGTCGTGAACCTCATTTTACAGATACTGTACCCTCCCACTTCTCCTGTCCAAGAGGCACTTTACAGTGTGGGAATTTTTGCACATTACTTCAGAAGGTTAACTGAAATTGGTATCTGAGCATTTTGTCTTTGGGCAAGACCTCTGTTGAGTTTCCAGTCTCTACTGCAAAGCTGTAAAAAGTGATGAGTATTCTCTGAAATGTTAAATTAAACATAGACTTGATGACTGCGGCATTAATTGTACAGGACCTATTCAAGTAGGTTTGCTCTGCAATCCAATATGGTCTCTTTCTACATGAATACTGTGACATTATAACAAACATTTTAGATGGATCGGTGACAGTTTGAGTAATTCTATGCCATAATCTGTGGAGGTGCATCCTGGGAGTGGCTGTGTGTGTGTATATTTTATTGATTGGATGTAGGACAATTCACAAATAATATATTTTGTACCATTCCCACTGAAAATTAGCAAAAGTCACAAGAACAACCCTGCTTGGATTCTGCACAACTTCACCTCATTCCACTGGGCTCAGGTAAAGAACTGTTTCCAGTGGGTTGTGCTCCAAATAACTGAAATGTACCAATACTAAGCATTAAGAATTTCTCCCAACTCAGTGAGTGCTTTTAAACTTAAGCATTATAAAAATAAATACTCCAGTTCATTCACAAAAATAAACCCTACATTTTCAAATATATTAAACTATACATTTTAGCAATAAGAATACTGAGATGTACCCAGTCAGACTGAGAGAACCTGCTTTTCTATATAAAAATACCACAATTTTTGTGCTGGCAACAGAGATAATGGAGTTTAATACCTCTTCACATTTCGCCAACACTGGGCAGAAAGTGTGCAATGTACTGTATGATTTCCACACACACACACACATTAGATTTCCTAGCAATGCTACATGCTACATGCTGCATATTATATTTTTAGCTCATTAAGAACATAACTGGAGAGTCAGATTACATACAAGCAGGGGAAGAAAGCACATGAAGTAGTCTGCTCTTCTTTTGTACCTATTTCTATGTATGGGCTGGCTACAAGTTCAGAAGTTTCAATAATCTGTATTCACAAACCAGGACCAAAACATTAACTGGTGTAAATAAGTGCAGTTGCACTGGATGACAGAGTGAATTCAGGTGGTATGACCAGAGTGTTTTGATAGAAAATAATACCAATATACCATGTGCATAGACAGACATAAGACTTCTGTTATAAGCATTTGCCACTCAAAGGGCTAATTCATATTATCTGGCATCTTCTGTGAAATTCCCCAGGAGGCACACACATCTGCCACTGAGCACATGAGCAGGAGGTGTTCATATGGAGATGCTGTTTGTGTGAACTGGTGTCTCCAAGGCCACATTCACTACTGCAGCAATTTGAGTCATAGCCACTCACAAATGGGCTGGTACAATTATGGAAATTATGGTGACTGCACGTTCAGCACCCAACATGAAGGTTTCAGTTAAAAAAAACCCAAGAGTCTCCACATGAACTTCCAGCGACAAAATCAGTGGTGGGCCCTGTGGTAGTAAAGTGAGTCCTCCTAGATGGTATAAAATGGCCTGAAATTTTGGTGCAATACTGAACATCTTGACTTTCAGAATACAGTATTTCTATTTTTTCAAATTAATCAAAAGGTTGGTTCGCCTCCAAATAACACAATTTCTGGGAAAATATTATTTTGGCTTGATTAGCTATTAAATAAAATGCCTCCAACCCCATTGTGCACACTATTATACTATTTGGCAGTCTATGCCATAATTAGTAATAAAATGGAGTAGCAATTTTTTGAAACCTTGACTTTGAATAGCCACACTCAATAATATTGTCCCCAGGTAAATAATTGTGGAGCTATTCACTTGGTGTAACAAATCTCCAACATGTTACAGGAACAAAGCCTCACACTAAAGCTTTGCATTTTTGGAACATTCTGGTAAAATGCTGCATTAGGGATGCTCCTGCTTTGTTGTAGCCTTAACTCAGGAGTTTTAAAAACAGGCTTAAATTAAAAAGCGCATGGGAAGCACATGGCAATCCATTCATATTTGGCAATATGTTTTCGTACATGGTCACTTTTAATGGGACAAAACCAAGTGCCTACAGACCGAAAACAATTTAGCTGAAACATCCTCACATATGAAGACAATGCAAAATATATTTGTAAAGCATGAAACACATGCTTTAGTGACACTTTGAAAGGTTGATGAGACAAAGGGCCCCCTCCCATTTAATTTCATTTCATTTTATTACGTTGCTGTAATCAGTTATTTAGAACAAGTGACGAATGGGAATTACATGGTCTACTTAGGCATGGAGAACATGATCCCTTAGCTGAAATTTTTGAGTACTGCCCATTCATGAAGAGGCACAGGACAACATTCACAGGCCCTAGCTAGCCTTGTCTCTCCTGCAAGACAGCTTGTTTTTAGGTACTTACAATCCTCCTCAAAATAGCTGTGAATCAGTGGAAAGGGCACCAGGAAGCTTTCCCAGAGCTTTGCAGTACGATGCAGCGTTATATACATACAACTCCTAAGCACTCTTGTCCAAGCCATGCTCCACATTACAATGTCTTTTGAATTAATGTAGCCTTGACATATAAATGCTTGTATTGTCCTTGAAACAAAGCTTCAGTGGGATAAGGGAAAAGCCACCTATCCCACCAAGTGCAGCTGCCTGGTTAGGTTTTAGTTACCGCAGGCAATTTCTATTCAGGCTTTTCAAAGAGCGGTGATTTCTTCATTCTCAGGGTGACTTGCAGTGCTTGGATGATTCCTGTTTTAAAAAAATGCAAAGGAACCACGCATGACAATGGGTCAGAATATTATTTCCCACATGCCAGTGGGCCAAGTTTGGCAGGTAGGTGCAACCACCCACCCGTCAAAGTTGGCCTGCCGGGGGAGAATACTGCACAAAGCATGACTGAACTCCCCACACATCACCTGATGTGTGTGGGGAGTTCAGTCCTGCTTTCTGCAGCCATGTTTGTATCTACTTCACACCTGAAGGCACATATAATGTCAGGTGTGGGGCAGGCAGGGTGGTGGTGGTTCAGAAAAAACTTCACGAGCCAACTGGGGAAGGCCAAGTCAGATTGCAGGGCACAGATTCCCCACCCGTTGTAGCTGTTCACCTGTTCAAAGGGACAGAGAAGCACTGATATAGGCATGTGCATCAGTTGCCAAATAGCTTCCAGGGTTAATTCAAAATGCTGGTGGTCACTTTTACAACCTTAGCCAAAACCCTGTATATTGGCTCAGGGATCACCAATTCCCACATAAGCCAAACTACTCATTCATCTCATCACCAATACTCTGGAACCAGGTGCCCAGGAAGACTAGCCATAGCCACGCATTGCTAGTCCCTAGGAATGAGCACAAGACTTTTTTAGTTAGACCTGCTTAAAGTGGAAGAGGGACTTAGCTCAGTGACAGATCACATGCTTTGCATGAAGATCCCAGGTTCTCCAGTCAACAGGGATCTCAGGTAGCAGAGGTGAGAAAGATCTTTGCTTGCTGGAAACTGTGGAAAGCTGGTGCCAAACAGTTCAATTACTGGGCTAAGACTGACCAAGGATTGGGCTCAGTAGAAGATGGTCAATTTGTTGAGCTTTCAGAGTGTTGGTCTTATTTGTTTGAATAAGAAGAGCCCTGCTGGATTCGGACAAAGACCCTTCTAGTCCAGCATGCCGTTCTCACCATGGCCAACCATGCCTCTGAGTTGCTCACAAGGAGTACCAGATGTCTATGAGGAGCTCACAGCAGTACTCTCCTCACTTATGATTCCCAGCTGCTGGTATTCAGAGATATCCTGCCTCTGACAGCGGAGGCAGAACAGCCATCATGGCTAGTAGACACAGATAGCTTTATCCTCAATCCTTCAAACAGAACAGATCGTTTAAATGAATGATACCTTTACTTGCCATGTATGCTGACTGGAGTTGTTATGACCTCAGGAGTATAAAGTGTCAAATATTAGTATAAACAATGGCTCAGATCCAGCAGAGGTTGCTGCTAGCGGAAGAGGCAATTTTCACTTATTTTTCCCTTTTCCCTAGACTAGAGACACCTCTCCCCTCCTGAATCTGCTTTAGAGAGTTGAGGGATACTCCAGGACAGTATGGGAGGTGGCACTGGAGGGATGCAGGGGGGAAGGACAATCAACAAAAATCATGTCCCTCTCTTCCACCTGTGAGAGCATCTGCTGACTGAAGCCAGAAAATGTTGTTATTCAAGCAATCCAATCTGATTTTCAACATAAAAGGCTTTGTTTCCTAGGTCAGTAAAGAAATTCTCTGTACTTTGCATAATACACGTTTGCGTTAAAAAATAGCCTGTCTAGCCTATTCTAGGAAATGCTTCTGTAGTAAATACTAAGAGAAACTATTATTGGTACAAAGTTACCTTAGCATTTGAAGGGCATATTTTGTTTCCTTTCGGCTTTTCTCATTGATTGGATAGAACATGAGTACAAACAAGCCTAAGAGGATAAGGATAGATGGGACTGCACCGACCAAGATTTTCAGCATGATAACAACACTGCTTGACTGTTTGCACATCCCTGATTTGAAGCCTGTAAGCCTATTACAAAATAAATGCAGCTGTTAGTGTCATAGCTTCATACCATCATTTACAGTAAAAGCTCCTCCCCCACCCCCACCCCCACCCCCACCTTGAAGTTTCCCCTTAATTTCTTTCTAGTGCTTTTCTAGCCCCTTCATATGATCTCAGCAGCCCCAGAGACTTTTTCTCACTGATGCCAACACTCAGAAGATGCCACTGTTATATGAAACTTCAGATCTGAGTAATGCAGACATTAAGGGCTTGCAGATGAAAGATATTCATGTTTTTACCTTTTTCACTGTACTCAAGATTGAAGGAATCAGCCAATTATTATGTACAATTTGTAGCTGATATCTTTGGCAAACCAATGTCACATTCTGGAATTATTTCGTTCTGTACATACATACAGATTACCCACTAATCTTTGTATCCAATTAATTTTTTCTGGAATCTTTATCCATTCAGAATGCAGCACAGTTAATTATCCACCAGAAACACTGTGAATTGTAAGTTCCCTGTCTACAGCCATTGAAACACGAGTGGGAAATGTTCACTAAATTGCAGTTACAGTTAATTTTAAGCTACACTAAAAATTGTGTGCATATGGAATCATTGCTACTCACTCAAAAGTGGCTGGATTTTGTGATTGTCCTTAAAATCCACTACTGGGATGATCCCTACATACTTTACATTTGCACATTTGGGAGAGGAGCCTTTTGAGATGAGGGCTGAGGTTTGTATCTTGTGCTTCATATGTCTGGCATAAGTATGGGGATGAAATGCCATCTCCTCCTCAGCTCCAAGGTCCAGGGGAAAGCTGAGGACCATCATACTAACCAGAAGGTGGTGGGACCTTCATTATGGCAAGTAGAACTCTGCACCTGTGAGGGTCTGGACTCCTCACAGTACACCAATTTGTACATGTGGAACCTGCTTCCACATTCTTCCAGTATCAGGGACAGCATCTTTTAAACAAGTGTATTCTTTTTTTTACCACCGTTTGGACAGAGTCACAACTTCCCCTTTAAAATAAATTAAAAACAAATCAGTGTTGGCTTGCAGTTTCAGAATGGCCCTTTGTACGAAGGCCACAAATATTATTTATCCCATTTCCATCCTGCCCTTCCTCCAAGGAGCTCAGGATGCCATTCAAAGTTCTCATCTGCCTGTTTTATTCTTACAACACCCAGGAGTACATAAACTGAGAAATGGAGACTGGCCCAAAGTTACCTCTAGTGAGCTTCGTAGCTGTAAGGAATTTAACTTGGATCTCCCTCAGCCCTTGTCTGACACTTTAGCTGCTTCACCTCACTGGCTCTCACTATGTTCGATACTCAAGAGAATCACTGTCTTGTTAGTACTCATTGCTTACTGAAACTCTTGGTTGTGGATGCTGGTTCTGGTGGTAATCAGATCCTTGAAAAATAACAGTTCACATTTAACAAGGCCCCAGTTAGTTAAGCATGTCCTGGCCTCCTACATACCTAAAATAGGGGTGGGGAACTTTTTCTGGTGGGTGGTCCATATCTTAATCTCTCCAGCCCCTAGCAGGCCAAATCTGACAGGTTGGTGGGAGCCCTGACCTGTCAATCACCTGATGTTATAGTGATGCTGCACTTTGAAAGCCCCAGTTATCAGGACCTCAAAGCACAGCTTGTGGTTTTCAAACAGCCCTTTCTACACATCCCTGCATCGTTCCTTTAGGTTTAAAGTCTTCTCAGTTCAAAGAACAGTGTGGGGATATTTGAAAGTCCTTTGAAAATATCTCTACACTGCTTCTTAAAGCTCCGAAAACCAGACATTTAAAAAGCAAAGTTGGGATATTTACACAGGGCAGTTTGAAAGCCCTTCAAAAATATCCCTGTGCTGCTCCATGAACCTCCAAAAATCAGAGGTTTAACTAGTGTGGGCCTGTTTGGGAAAGGGTTTTCAAACAGAGTGACCCATGCTGCTCTTTGAACCTCTGGTTTTTGGAGGTTCAAAGAGCAATGCTGGGAAGGAGATGCAGTTTCCACTGAATGGAAGCTGCTTCCCCCTCCTTGAGCAAATCACACTGCCAATGCCCATCAACTGATGGGCAGTGAGAGCACACCTTGCTCCAGCAAAGGAACAATCGGGAGCTCACTTTAAGCTCCCGATTGTTCCTTTGAAGTTCTGCCCCATACTGAATGTCATGTATAACATCAGGTACAGGGTGAGTGGGTGTGGCTTCCCAAAAATGGCCTTGCAGGCCAAATGGAGAGGCCTGGTTGGCCACGTTTGACCCGTTGGCCGAAGGTTCCCCATTTCATCCTTAAAGAACCCAGGTACCGGTTTATGAACATTTTCTAATGTGCATCTATATACAGTGTTAAAGATTACAGGGATGCAAAATGTCTGCAGCAACACTTTTACAACTAGCTAGTTAAGTGAATATAAGAAACTACTCACTCCAGACTGGAGGCAGAAACTCCCAGTCCAATCCCAGCCGATAGCTTAATAAAAAAGACGTATGAAGAATAGAAGATGGTTTCATGCCCTGTTGAATGAGGATTCTGCACTCGAAAGTGGTCAACTACATCAGGTAACATTGACCTTTAACCACCAAATGAAAAGATACACATCCATTACATATTTATTTATTTATTTATTGCACTTGTATACCGCCCCATAGCCGAAGCTCTCTGGGCGGTTTACAGCAATCAAAAAAATTAAAACAAATATACAAATCAAATATATTTCTGGAAAATGTCATTGCATTTAATGATTAGCATACTTTTAAAAAACATATTTTCATATTTTGTGGCATGATTAATAATTATACCACTTATAAGTTTTAAATAAAGCATGGAAGGTTTACAAACTCATTAGGTCAGCTTGGAAAGGAATCCTGACTAGGGTTGCCAGGTTCAGGGCCTGAGACTGATCCTGTATCTTTAGGAGAAGAGAAAGTCAGCCAAGTGCAGGTGTTCTTGCAACGCGGTAATGAGAAAAACCACAAGTGGAATTCTCCCTTCCCCCTGCACAACTTTTAAAGATACAGAAGACCTTTTGGAGGCTGGGCCTGGCAACCAAGAGGTCTTCTGTATCTTTAAAAGTTGTGCAGGGGGAAGGGAGAATTGCACCTTGTGGTTTTTCCCATCATAGTGTTGCAAGCACACCTGCACTTGGCTGACTTTCTCTTCTCCTAAAGATACAGGATCAGTCTCAGGCCCTGAACCTGGCAACCCTAATCCTGACACAATCACTGATCCTGCTCAGGTTTACAGGAGAAACTAGCATTGGTAGAGTGTTATTCAGAGATAATCGTGGGTAAGGGAGGCTGGGACTGTATACTCAATTAACATCATATTTAATTACTTCTGCTGATAGGTTAGTGATATCCAGAACAAGAGAGAATAAAACTGAATGAGTATACCATATTCCCCAGGAGGACTTTTGTAATGGAAAACAATAAGATATATTTGTAAAACCTTTCAAGCTATTACTTGAAGGGGGGGGGGAGAGAGAGCAAGCTCCCAAATATCTATGCTCCTAATCAGTATTCTGCTGGCTTAAAATACTAGCGCAAGTACAAATCTGAAGAAAACTCCTGTTTGAAAAGCTCTTTGATCTGCTTTCAGCTAATTCTAATTACTACACACATGTTTATTTATTGTTACCATAAACCTTTTATGGATGCAATAGCCCACTTAAGGTGCCTGGCTGTATTCTCTGTAAGAGATAAATAAATGTTGGTTTAACTCCTCCTTAGGGCTGCCTCACACTTTAAGGGAAGTATCTTTAAGGCTGCTCTCCCAGTGAGAGGATTAAGAGAGAAATAGACATTCTCACCTTCCCTTTCACATATTTCTACCCAATTTATATCCATGCTAGGAAAAAATAGCATGAAAAGTGGTTCTTAACCTCAGCTTAGACAGTTGCTTCCAGTGCATATAGCTGAAAAAAGAGAGAAGATCTGATCTGTAAGTTGGGGGAAGTCAAAAGGTTGCTGAGATACTGGTTACATCATTCCCTTTCATACTGCACCATGACGGAGGACACAAGCACAGCTTCACCATGAAAACCCAATGGCTGAAAACAGTCTGTGATTGGACTTGGGAAGATGTGCGAAGCAGTCACAAGATGGACTGCATTTCTTATTCCATTTTGTTTTTAAAGGTAAGCTTCTCATGATGTAAATTATCTGTACATTTTCATTACTCAGAAATCAAGAGGTGACTTTGAGCAGAAATTCTAGCAAACACACCCTTGTACCCTTATATGGTTCCTAGCTACCTCCCATGGATTCTAATCACATCTCTAAACTCATATTGCCTCCAACCTCTTATTTTCCCATCATTCTGCACCTAGCAAAAAGCAAATAATAAAATACATCAAACACCACCAAACAGTTTTATTACAGGAACAATGTATATGCAAACTGTATATAAACAGCACCTGTGTTTTTTTCTTTAACGTGACAGTAAAAATGTTATGCCCCCCCATGCTATTCGTGCAAACAAATTAATGCTGTTAAGGGGGGGCAGCAAGTAGAAAGCAAATTGCTCAAAATTAAACACACAATCTAGATAATGTAGGTTTCAGTCTCATGCATTCTCCCCTGGTGGCTTCAACACAATTAAAGGAGTGTTCAGGCATTACATTCAACAAGAGTACAATCTGTGTATTTATGTACACACTAGGGGCTTTGTCCATGTGCTTCGTATGCTAACCGCACCCACCCAAGCACCCCCCTTCCAGGCATCCCAACTCCACCCAGGCATCTCCCCTTCACAATACCCCCTAGTGCCTGGAGGCTATTTCCATTCTTGCAAACACTCTTTCAATCCATGCTACAATTCCTTTGTAAGGTAGTCCAAAGCATCCATACAAATGGATCAATGAATACTGTATTTAAGAATACACATTAAGGACATCAGGAATGGTTAAGATCTTCCAGTTGGGCCCTACTGAGAAATCCAGTACACTAACAGTAAGAACCTCTGCATGTCTATTCAGAAGTAAGGAATTATATCATTTAGGGAATATTCTAGAAGACATTTGTCTCATTTTACAACTGGGAATCCTTGAGGCTGTTAACAAGTAGCCCAAATGAATCAGACCATCTGTGCCAGTGAATTATGCACAATCATCCCATCATTTAGCTTACTTCTTTCTTCTTTCACACAGAACAGAAAAACAGTGTACATGCATATATGCAGAAGACAACCAGGAGCCACAGAAATGTCACATGTAAAGAGCAGGGGGACAAAGAGGGCAAAGAGGTTTGTTCACCGCCCTGAGAGCTATTCTGCTAAGGGCGGTATATAAATTGAAATAATAAAAAATAAATAAAATAAATAAAACATGAGGAAAAGACACATGTGCGTACACACACACACACACACACACAAATAGGACAATGGGCAATACAGCTTTTACAGGATTGATTTCCACATACAATCATAATGCGTCTCTGAGCGCTTTTATTCATGAGCTAAAGTCTTTTCCAGCTTTACATTCTGCGTGCTTGCTTATTTATTTACTTATATCCTGCCCTTCCTCCCAGTAGGAGCCCAGGGCGGCAAACAAAAGCACTAAAAACACTTTAAAACACCATAAAAACAGATTTTAAAATTTTAAAATTAAAACACCTTTAAAAACATGTTTTTAAAAAAGCTTTCAAAACATCCTTTTTTTAAAAAAAAACAACCCTTAAGTAATGAATGCTTGCAAATATAGCTTTAACATTTTACTGCATGACCGTCATGGAAGCTATTACTACAGGTCAGCACTTTCTGATCATTTTGCCTGAGCCTGGTGAGACAGTAAGCCTTTCACATGGTTGCTCTTTATCAACCTGATTGGGAAAGCTCACTTCTTATAGATGTTACAAAGACACTGATGTCCCTTGTGATGTTCCTATATTAATGTATATATGGTAAGTGTTGTTGTTTAGAAGATACATGGTAAGTGGAGTGAAAGAGGAGGGGGAGTGAATGGGCAGTAGAATGCTAGATGATTGGCCGAGTGTTTAAAATGGCTGAACGTATAAAAGGAAGAGTGAGAATGGAATCGGGGAGGAGAAGAGAACTGAGTGGGTTGCTTGGTGGGGTTTAGAGAGTTGATTGACAGGACAGAGTGGAGAAGGAGGGAGGTGGAGTTCGGATTAGTATTGAGTAAAACCATATGCTTATGTGCTTTAAGAAGAAATCTTGTTAATCTTGTTAGCTTTGTTATCTGTAATAAATACTTAATTTGGTTTACCAAAGGCCTGATCCTTGGCTGGGGTTTCACAGACCAGAAGGGAGGGTAAGGTAATGACCAAGGCTGAAGGGGAACTGTAACAAATGGTGGCAGCGGTGAAGTGAATAACAATACCAGTATTCAGAGTCTCTGGGAATACTAGTATTGGGACGTTACTGGTGGTTGCCTAGCAGGGGGATCTGTTGAGATCTGTGCTAGAGCGGGGAGAGAAACCATAAGAGAGAGCGGTCCGGACTGGTGGAGTCCCTGGTGGTGCCTAGTGACAGGCAGTAGCCACGAGCAGGTAGGAACCTTACAGGGAGAGCCAGGGAAGGACGCCTCACACATGGTGGCAGTAGCGGTGGGATACGAACAACAGAGAATCCAGATCCGAACAAAGGAGACTACGTCACAGGTGTTGGCTGTAGCAGTGAGATACGAATACTAGAGAATCCCTACCAGTGGTGTGGCAAACAGAAATAACAAAACAAGATTACTTGTGAGAGTGACTGGCAAAGAGTGTGTGGCAAAGAGTGAGTGAACTCAAACACCATGGCTTAATATATAAAAATGAAAAGAGAGGAGCTGGTGGAGAAGTGCGTAACATTCAATTTACCTCATGAGGGTAAAGGGGTAGACGAATTGAGGGTAGCACTTATAGGATTTGCAACTGCCCAGCAAAAACAACCTGTCAGAGAAGAGACCCCAGAAGGATATTTAAGCAATCCCGCTTATATAGAGTACTTGAGAGAGAAGTTGAAGATGGAAACTGAGAGAATGAGGATGGAGGCTGAGGAAAAAGACAAACAGCGGGTCTTTGAGGCTGAGGAAAAAGACAAACAGAGGGAGTTGGAAACTGAGAAGTTGAGAATGGGGTTTGAGGAGAGGGAGAAGCAACGAGCAGTGGATGCCGAATTACAAGTAGAAAAGTTAAAATTTGAAAGAGAGAAGTTTCATTCTGATGAAACAAGAAAGGACAGAGATGGAACAAAAATAAAAATTACTCCAAAGGACTTTGCTGTCTATGAGCCTGGTCAAGATCCTCAAATTTACCTCAGCACCTTTGAAAAAGCACCTCAGTTGTGGGGGCTACCTGAAGATAAATACATGCAGTATTTATCAAACCTGATTAAAGGGGAATTGGCTGAGGTATACCAATATTTCCCCTCAGACAGGCCCGTCACCTATGCTGAATTCAAAGAAGCAGTGTTTAAAAGATTCAGACTGGGGCCTGATTATTTTAGAAAGCTTTTCAGAAATTGCCAGATACAGACAGGGAGGTCTTTTGTGGAGCTGGGGGCAAAACTGATGGACATATCTGGGAAATGGCTGACAAGTGCAAAAGCTCAGTCTGTGGAGGAGGTGAAAAACCTCATGATATTGGATCAATTATACCATCAGTTACCACCAGAAATAAGGCTCCTGGTCAAAGACCGTTCCCCTACATCGGTGCAGGAGGCCGCAGAGATGGCGGATCACTTCGCCTCCAACAGAACTGGCTGGGTGGGGAAAACATCAAGAGATTTTAAACCCAGACCATATAACGCTGGCAGAAGGGATGTGGTACCACAGAGAGTGAGTCCTCCAGTAAAATCTGAAGGGCACAGGACACCCCAGAGTGGATCTGTGTACCCTAAAAGTGAGGAGAAATTATGCTACAAATGTGGTAGACCGGGGCACCTACATTTTCAATGTGAGGTTGCCAACCCCATTAGTAATCCTGCTCAGACAAGGGCAGTGAAAACAGAGCCCAAGGCTTTAGAAACAGCGAAAAAGGTTCAGTTCTGCCAGATAAACTGGACAGAAGTAACAGACCTTGATTCAAGTCTGAGAGAGGAAGTGAGTGTACAAGGGGCAAATTATTGGGCATTGCTTGATACTGGTGCCGCTCAGACATTACTGAGGCCAGATTTAATAAAATCTGAGGTAATATTACCTCAGGAAACTGTGACTATCCAAGGAGTGAGGGGTCAACCAGAAAGTTTGCCTGTGGCCCTGGTGGAAATGACTTGGAGAGGCCGAGAGGGCCGATATAAAGTAGGCATTAATGCCCAGCAACAAGAACCAGTAATACTGGGAAGAGATGTAATGGGCGCCCAAGGAAAGATCTATGTAGTGACCAGGCAGCAAATTGGCAGAGAAAAAGAAGCCATATTAAGGGGGGCTGAAACAAACAGGGTGGAATCTGTTAACCAGCCTCAGGTCACCATAGCAACCACTAGCAGGCCTGCTGAAGGAGACAAACTGTATCAAGTGGTCTCTGATAATGATGAGGCACATCAATTCAGGGAAGAGCTGCAAAAAGATATAAGTTTGAAGCAGATAAAGGAACAAGCTCTGACCCAACAGATTCCTTTCACTGACAAACTGAGGAATCAAGTTGTGTGTGAGAATGGGATTTTATATAGACTGTGGATGCCTGCTGAGAGAAAGGATGAATGTGAACCAGTGAAGCAATTGATAGTACCTAGCAAATACAGAACCAGATTGCTAGAGGTAGCCCATGATGTCCCATGTGCAGGACATCTGGGAATAAAAAAGACCAAGAGGAGATTGGCAGCACACTATTATTGGCCAAACATCTCCAAAGATGTAAAACAACATTGTCTATCTTGTGGAATATGCCAAAAGGTGGGGAAAAGTGGAGTAAAGACTAAGGCACCCTTAAAGCCCCTTCCTATAATTGGACAACCCTTTTATAGAGTGGGAATAGATTTGGTGGGCCCTTTTTCCAAACCCACAAGGCATGGCAAGAAATATCTAGTGGTGGTGGTGGATTTTGCCACCAGGTACCCAGACGCAGAAGCACTAAGATCCGTGGAAGCCCCTGTAGTGGCAGAGGCTTTATTAAAAATCTTTATGAGGCTGGGTTTCCCTCATTAAGTGCTGACGGATCAAGGCAGTGTATTCATGGGAGAAGTGATGCAATGTATGTGGAAATGTTGTGGTCTAAAACATCTAAAGACCACTACTTACCATCCCGCCACTAATGGGTTAACAGAGAGATTCAATGGTGTTTTGAAGGGCATGATCAGAAGCTATGTTCAAGATCACCCACAAGACTGGGATGAACGGTTGGGATGCTTCTTGTTTGCATACAGAGAAGTCCCTCAGGAGTCAACAGGCTTCTCACCCTTTGAACTCATGTTCACTAGAAAAGTGAGGGGACCTTTGGAACTATTAAAAAATTCATGGGAAGGAACCCTGGGAGAGTACAAAACATCTGTAGTAGATTTCGTATTGGAATTCCGCAATAAATTAACATCAATGATGGAGATGGTGAAAAAGAATTTGAGTCAAGCACAGGAGAAGCAACGTTACTGTATGACAGAACAGCCAGGGAACGTGTGTATGATGTGGGAGATATGGTTATGGCGTTCATACCCAGGAAACATGACAAATTACAGGCTAACTGGGAAGGACCATATACCATCAGAGAAAAGCTTGACACAGTGACGTATGTAATCACCACAGACCAATTAAACAAAAGCAAAGTGGTTCATGTAAATATGTTGAAGCCTTACCATACCAGGGATGAACAGGTGTTGCAAGTTACCTTATTCCCTGAGGGAAGTGGGCCTGAACTTCCAGATTTGGTACAGGAAAGCAAAGACAAAAGAGGGGTAGATCAAGTGGAATGGTCAGAGGAGATGAAGGAGGAAGTAAAAGAAGAGATTCTGAGAGTTTTGAAAACCTATAGGAATCTCTTTAGCAACAAACCTGGCCGAACCAGTATAGTTATACATTCCATTGATACTGGAGATCATGCCCCAATCAGATCTGTTCCGTACCGTGTGAATGGGAAAGTTTTGAATGAGATCAAAAAGGAGGTGGAATATATGCTGGAATTAGGAGTGATCAGGGAATCCATCAGTCCCTGGGCCTCAAGTATTGTCCTGGTTCTGAAAAAAGATGGAACAACAAGGTTTTGAATTGATTATCGGCTAATCAATAAAATTACTGTCCCAGATGCGTATCCTATGCCTAGGGTAGACGCAATGTTAGAGTTATTGGGGGCAGCAACCATTATCTCTACACTAGATCTCTGTAAAGGATTTTGGCAAATGGAACTAGACGAGCAATCCAGAGCCAAAACTGCCTTCAGTACACCAGATGGGTTATATGAGTTTGTGACCTTACCCATGGGACTAAGGAACACACTAAGTTCATTTCAGAGGCTAATCAATACTGAGTTGCGAGGCATGTCAGATTTTGCAGTGGCCTATATCGATGACGTGGCCATTTTTAGCAAGTCGGTGCCTGAGCATGTCCAACACCTGACAACAGTATTGGAGGCCTTAAGAAAAGCAGGCCTCACAATAAAAGCTAAGAAATGCCAGTTTGGACTAAAGGAAGTAATCTATTTAGGACATAAGGTGGGGAGTGGGAAAATCACCCCCTTATGGAGCAAGGTGGAGGCAATACAAGCGTGGCCGATCCCCTTAACCAAAAAACAAGTAAGGGCATTTCTGGGTGTGGCTGGATTTTATAGGAAGTTTGTGAGAAATTTTGGGGAAATAGCAACCCCCTTGCATGAATTAACAAAGAAGAAGTGTTCTGAGCGTGTGGTATGGACGGATGAATGTCAGAAGGCTTTTGATCTACTGAAGCAAGCCTTGTGCCAAGGACCCATATTAATAGCACCAGACTATGAGAAACCATTCATCGTGGCTACAGATGCGTCGGACCAGGCGCTGGGAGTCGTCTTGCTGCAGGAGAGAGAAGGCACCAGACATCCAGTGGCGTACCTGAGTCGCAAGCTGACGCCGAGGGAGAAAAACTATTTGTCGGTCCAGAAGGAGTGCCTAGCGGTCGTGTGGGGACTGAACAAGTTGCGCCCATACGTGTGGGGACGAAGATTCACAGTGACTACGGATCATCAGGCCTTGTTATGGTTGCAGACTATGAAAAACCATAACACTATGCTGCAGAGGTGGTCCTGGGCCCTACAGGACTATCAAGTGGACTTCCAGTTCATAAAAGGCAAGGACAATGTACTGGCCGATGGACTTTCCAGGCAAGTGGCTGGGACTGCAGTGACGGGACCAGACGGAGGAACAAAGAAAGACATTTTCCCCATAGAGACTTTTATTTGTTAACGCGACGTATAAATCCTGGAACAGGAATAATACTCTGCCGTTGTTTTAAGGGGGGGAAATGTGATGTTCCTATATTAATGTATATATGGTAAGTGTTGTTGTTTAGAAGATACATGGTAAGTGGAGTGAAAGAGGAGGGGGAGTGAATGGGCAGTAGAATGCTAGATGATTGGCTGAGTGTTTAAAATGGCTGAACGTATAAAAGGAAGAGTGAGAGTGGAATCGGGGGGGAGAAGAGAACTGAGTGGGTTGCTTGGTGGGGTTTAGAGAGTTGTTTGACAGGACAGAGTGGAGAAGGAGGGAGGTGGAGTTCGGATTAGTATTGAGTAAAACCATATGCTTATGTGCTTTAAGAAGAAATCTTGTTAATCTTGTTAGCTTTGTTATCTGTAATAAATACTTAATTTGGTTTACCAAAGGCCTGATCCTTGGCTGGGGTTTCACAGACCAGAAGGGAGGGTAAGGTAATGACCAAGGCTGAAGGGGAACTGTAACAAATGGTGGCAGCGGTGAAGAGAATAACAATACCAGTATTCAGAGTCTCTGGGAATACTAGTATTGGGACGTTACTGGTGGTTGCCTAGCAGGGGGATCTGTTGAGATCTGTGCTAGAGCGGGGAGAGAAACCATAAGAGAGAGCGGTCCGGACTGGTGGAGTCCCTGGTGGTGCCTAGTGACAGGCAGTAGCCACGCGCAGGTAGGAACCTGACAGGGAGAGCCAGGGAAGGACGCCTCACATCCCTCACATACTACTATGTAATACGTATTTCCTTTAGATGCTGAGAACTGTTAATTTATACCTGGTACACATATAGACACACACCTATAAGACTGTCCTACCATGGCAACAGCAAAGATGCTGCAATGCTCAGCCCAGATACAAAAGCCACAACGTAGGCAACAACCGGGATTGGGAAGATCACCAGCATGACTGAAGAAGGAATCATCAACTAGAAAGAATGGAAATCAGGGAGAAAGATTAATCATATTCAGCATTGATTATAACAAAATCTGAGGAAGCACTGTTATACCTGAGTGCTTCCGTGGGGCTGCCAACAGGGGGTATAAAGGACATTGCTTACCAGGGCCAGCAAGGGGCCTAGACTCTTTAAAAGTCTCAGGTATGGGGAACCTTTGGTTCTCTAGATGTCACTGAACTATAACTCCCATCATCTCTGCCCATTAGCCATGCTTGCTAGAGCTGATGGGAGCTGTAGTACAGCAACACCTGGAGGGCCAAAGGTTCCCCACACCTGCAGTCTAACCCATTCAGAACAAGTTATGAAGGAAAATGTGCAAGCACCATTTGAAGCAATTGCTTTGTGAAATCTGAACCTGCTCTCACTTTTCAGTGTTTGTAGTCAACAAGTCAGATATGTACAGTAGGGCCCCACTCATACGGCGGGTTACGTTCTGGACCCCCGCTGTAAAGCAAAAAACGCTGTAAAGTGGAACCCATTGAATAGAATGGTGCGCGACACCGGAAAACTGCCGTAAAACCGGAACAAGCACCGTATGAGTGGGCCTTTAGTCTAATTGAGTTTAACTGAGACCGCTGTATTAGTGAATCGTTGTAAAGCGAATCGCTGTAAAGCGGGGCCCTACTGTTGGCGTGTGTGCGTTGTTGCGTGAAACAGCATACATTACGTTGGAGTTGAGTTGAGCAAGAAACTTCTTCAGAGCGTTAGATCATATTAAGAGTCTTTATTAAGACATTATGGCTTAAGGCTTTAAGATCCCCCCCTCAGGAGAGAAGTTCTCAGTTCAAAGACATTACACAGAAGACCAGCCTCACAGTTCAGAGGCAAAACACAGAAGACTCAGCTTAACACAGACAGCTGCTAGAACTTTTCCCCAGTCTATCGTGATGGTTACCATAGCAACGGCCTTGGCAGTCTGTTCCCAGACTGGGCAAAGACATAACTCCCCCTAGTTACACTTTTTCAGACTTGATGGAAAACAGACTCAGTGACAGTGCGGTTCAATGGTCAACAATCCCCCCCTTTTCCCATCATGTCTGTAACTCATTACAACAATAACAACAATACATTTCTCCAATACATCTTGCAATACAGCTTACATTTCAGTACAGTTCAAAACATCTCTGTACATTTTGGCTAACACTTTATTCAATCAAACTTTGGCTGAACACAAGTAACATATAACGTTTCAGGATCCATTTCAACCAGTTTGTGCATTCCAGGACTGGATACCACCCCCACTGTGAATTTTTCAGGTGGTTTCCCTATGTTTACTCTTGTAGAACGTCTTAAAGGTACCAGAGCTTCTGCTCTCTCAGCCCCCCCATCTGTGCTTGTGCTTGGCACAGCCTGTGCAGGAGATTCCATTTCCTCAGCCTTGCGTTTCTTTGATCTGCGTTTTGCACAAATGAGCTCATTCAAAGCATCCCTGAGAGGTATTTGTGTGCCTTCCACTTTAATGTCAAGATCTGTCTTAAATGATTGTTCCTGTGTGTCATCTGACCCTGTAAGAACAACTGTTTCCCTTTGATCCCAAGGTTTTTCTGAGACTTTAATGCTTCTGCTTAGAATTAACTGCTGTGTTTCTGGACACCAAACTCTGAAATATGCATTCTGAAATCCCAAAACAAAACCTTGCTGTGCCCTGGGCGCCAGCTTGCCCCTCCTTTTTCCCTGTGGAATGTGGATCCAGCACCTTGCCCCGAATTTTTGAATGTGTTGTATTTTCGGTTTTCTGCCAGTGATTTTCTCATAAGGAGACATTCCAAGTGCACTGTGTAACACCCTGTTGTGAATGTAATTCGCATAAAGAATTGCTTCTGCCCAGAAAGAATTCCCTAAACTGCAATCCATCAGCATGGCTCTCATTGCTTCCTGAAGCACCCTATTTTTTCTCTCAGCAGATCCATTGGAAAACGGGCTAAAAGGAGCTGTGAAAGTCTGGCGTATTCCCTTACTCTCAAGGAAGTCACTTAACGCTTTGCTCGTGAATTCCCCCCCCTGATCTGAGTGAAACGCTTTCACAGTGACGTCATGTTGAGTTTCGATTCTCTTAATGAACAGTTTCAGCTTCTGCTCAGCTTCACTTTTCTGCTTAAGCAAATAAACATGAGTGTATTTCGTAAAATCATCAACCAGTACCATAAAGAATTTCGCACCTCCTCGTGAAGCATTTATTGGCCCTGATAAATCAACATGAACTAGCTGGTAGGGAGCTGTTGTGGTTCTTTCAGCCTCCCGGTTAATTGGTGCAATAGTCATTTTAGCTTTATGACAAGAATCACAATCCATTAACTGTCCACAATCTCTTAAACGCATGTCTTCACTATGCATAGGGGTTTTCTTTATCGTGTCAAGGTTTGCATGCCCCAGCCTTTGATGCCATTCATGGACGCAGCCCTGATGTACCTGTGTCTTAGCGTTTAACACAGCACACCCTGATTGACTGCTCTTTATTACAAACTGTGAATCATTCAGGCTTCCCTGCAAACACACTTGATCTCCCCTCATTACAAAACATTGGTCTTTGTGGAACAATACAGAAAAATCACAACTCACCAGTTTTCTGACTGACAAAATGTTATGAGCTAATTCTGGAACAAACAAACATTCTGAAAGTATTCCAAGTGTATCAAATCTCACCAGACCTCGAGCTTCCACGTTCTTACGCGATCCATCTGCCAGGTGCACAAAATCTTGCACTTCTTCTGAAACGTAAAACAAACGTCTGTCTTTAATTAATATATGGCTTGCTCCGCTGTCAAGCAGCCAGTCAACAGGTGCTATAGTTTGTGGCTTCTGTTTACAAACAAAGTTCACATTTCCCTGCTTCAAGCCTCCGTCCCTGGAGTTTCGCTTGACTGCACAATCCCGCTGGAGATGTCCATGGGCCCCACAGGCATAACAAGACTTCAGCCTTTGATGCTTGTAATCCTGTTTGTTTTCGGCTGCCTCCTCCGGTTCGGCATTTTTCTCCTCCTTGCTTCTGACAGCTTCCATCAGCTCGGCTCTCTGCGCCTTCTGCCTCCGCTGCCATTCCTGGGACAAATCCTGCAACGCGTCCCACATCTGTTTAGCCGACGGCTCATCTCTCACACACATCAGTTGAGAATCCGATAGAGCCAAGATTATAAACGCCTGCGCCCTCTGGTCTCAACGCTTCCAGGCCGCGGTCGGCACCGCCGGGGGGTTTCCATCAACAATGTCCCATAAATCCTCTGTTATCAGCAAAGCCCGCATCCTCGGCTTCCAGCTGCCATAATTCTTTTCATTAAGTCGTTCCATCGGCAAGCCTCCAGACATGTTTATGGTAGCCATCCTGCTCACCTCTGTCTGGCACAATCAATCAAGCTGCCCTCGCTGGAACTCCGTTTGCTGTTCAGACCAGCAACTTACTCTTGTGTAACACGCTGTGGATCTGGGCCCATAACCCCTGTTGGCGTGTGTGCGTTGTTGCGTGAAACAGCATACATTACGTTGGAGTTAAGTTGAGCAAGAAACTTCTTCAGAGCGTTAGATCATATTAAGAGTCTTTATTAAGACATTATGGCTTAAGGCTTTAAGATCCCCCCCTCAGGAGAGAAGTTCTCAGTTCAAAGACATTACACAGAAGACCAGCCTCACAGTTCAGAGGCAAAACACAGAAGACTCAGCTTAACACAGACAGCTGCTAGAACTTTTCCCCAGTCTATCGCGATGGTTACCATAGCAACGGCCTTGGCAGTCCGTTCCCAGACTGGGCAAAGACATAACTCCCCCTAGTTACAGTTTTTCAGACTTGATGGAAAACAGACTCAGTGACAGTGCGGTTCAATGGTCAACACCTACTGTAAATGATACATTTTCCTTTGCAAGCAGGGTTCCCTGCAGTACCAATCAGCTCTTCAATGCTGACAGGGAGCTCTGCTGGGATCAGCTGCACTACACAGTATCCTGTTGAGAACTCCCCTAGTGCAGCTGAGGGGGGTGAAGGAGTCAAAGCACTTCCTCCACTGCTCTGAATCCAAACCACTTCCCCTGAAGAGGGGGAAATGCTCTGCTTTAAAAAGTTGTCAAATCCATTGGCCCTATTCAGTTCCCCACCTTTGCAGTGGTCCATGACAACTAGGGACGTGCTAGAATTCTGTCCAATTCAGATTTGGTACAGAATATTCCATTAATTCACTTATTCTCTATTGTTGCGGATCAGATTTTTTATGTATTGATTTTCTGCAGCTATTATCAAAAACAGTTTTTTTTTAAAAAAGGCTCTAAAATATTGATATTAAGGATAATAATTTCATTTATATTTCCGTTCAAAATATCAATATTTCCTTTCAAAATATTGATATTAATGTCAATATTTTTTGTAAAGGAAAAAACAGATCGGTAAAAGAAGCGGTTAGTGGACAAAGAATGAACTTGAATAATTACTGGCCTGTTAGGTTGATGAAATGCCTTTGACCTGGCACTGACCAACTGATCCCATCCCTAACGACAACCCTATGTTGTTATACAGTTTCTTGGTGTGTTGGCTTTTTTTTTTTTTTTTTTTTTTTAAGGAAATGCAGTTGTGAGGGATTGTTAAGGTGACTATAACAACAAGGGATGGGACAGGAATGATTGCTTTGGATGATGGGAATAGGGAGATTCTTGGGGGATTGGGATTCTTGGGGGACAGTTGCTGCTGCTGGTATAAACACTCAAATAGGTGTATAGATGTCAAAGGCTCAAATTCTTTTTGCTCCAAAAAGAAAGAAAACCGTGGCTGCTTGACTTATAACATTGCTGTAGTTATGAGGCATAAATAACCACAACAAATGCTCTTAGAATAAAATCAACTGGACTCTAACCTTGACCTTTCCTGACAGGACTTGCATGAAGCTTTTAGCAAATAGTACTAGGAAGCAACATATAATGTTTCCTACTACTATTAGCTAAAAACTTCTTCTGCATGCACCTGTCTTCCATGGGAATGATAGATTTATTTTTATTTTTTTTTATTTGTTAGATTTTTATACCGCCTCACTAGCATAGCTCTCTGGGCGGTGTACAACAAAGAATACAAATATATACAATAAAATTCCATAATATGATACAACAGAAACATAAAAGAATAAGAAATCTAAAATCAGTTACAGCAAACTTAAAACAAATTTAAAGTTAGATTAAAATGCCATAGAAAAGAGGAAGGTTTTAACTTGGCGCCAAAAAGATAGCAATGTCGGCGCCAAGCACACCTCATCGGGAAGACTATTCCACAGTTCGGGGGCCACCACTGAGAAGGCCCTAGTTCTTGTTACCACCCTCCGAGCCTCTCTGTGAATCGGAACTCGGAGGAGGGCCTTCGATGTAGAACGCAGTGTACGGGCAGATTCGTATCAGGAGAGGCGATCCAGCAGGTATTGTGGTCCCGTGCCGTATAAGGCTTTATAGGTTAAAACCAACACTTTGAATCTGGCCCGGAAGCATACTGGTAGCCAGTGCAAGCGAGCCAGAACAGGTGTTATGTGTTCAGACCGCTTGGTCCTCGTTATCAATCTGGCCGCCGTGTTTTGCACTAGCTGTAGCTTCCGAACTGTCTTCAAAGGCAGCCCTACATAGAGCGCATTGCAGTAATCCAAACGCGAGGTTACCAGAGCATGTACAACTGATGTGAGGTCCTCCCTGCTCAGATAGGGGCGTAGCTGGGCTACCAACCTAAGTTGGTAGAACGCATTCCGTGCCACCGAGGCTACTTGAGCCTCGAGTGACAGGGAAGGATCTAAAAAAACTCCCAGACTACGAACTCGCTCCTTTAGGGGGAGTGTAACCCCGTCCAGGACAGGGTGTATATCCACCATCTGATCAGAGAAACCACCCACCAACAGCATCTCAGTCTTGTCTGGATTGAGCCTCAGCTTGTTCGCTCTCATCCAGTCCATTATCGCGGCTAGGCAATGGTTCAGCACATTGACAGCCTCACCTGAAGAAGATGAAAAGGAGAAGTAGTGCTGCATGTCATCAGCGTACTGATGACAACACACTCCAAAACTCCTGATGACCGCACCCAACGGCTTCATGTAGATGTTGAAAAGCATGGGGGACAGAACTGACCCCTGTGGGACTCCACATTGAAGAACCCACGGTGTCAAGCAATGTTCCCCAAGCGCTACCTTCTGGAGACGACCCGCCAAGTAGGAACGGAACCACTGCCAAGCAGTACCACCAACTCCCAACTCCACGAGCCTCTCCAGAAGGATACCATGGTCGATGGTATCAAAAGCCGCTGAGAGATCAAGGAGAATCAACAGAGTTACACTCCCTCCATCCCTCTCCCGACATAGGTCATCATACAGGGCGACCAAGGCTGTCTCGGTGCCGAAACCGGGCCTAAAACCCGATTGAAATGGATCTAGATAATCGGTTTCATCCAATAGCGCCTGGAGCTGGCCAGCAACCACTCGTTCCAAGATCTTGCCCAGGAATGGAACATTCGCTACTGGTCTGTAGCTGTTGAGATTTTCTGGGTCCTAGGAAGGTTTTTTCAGAAGTGGTCTCACTGCCACCTCTTTCAGACAGCCAGGGACCACTCCCTCCCATAAAGAGGCATTTATCACTTCCCTGGCCCAACTAGCTGTTCCATTCCTGCTAGTTTTTATTAGCCAAGAGGGGCAAGGATCGAGTACCGAAGTGGTTGCACGTACCTGTCCAAGCACCTTGTCCACGTCCTCGAGCTGAACCAGCTGAAACTCATCCAATAAAACATGACAAGACTGTGCTCCGGACACCTCAATAGGATCAACTGCTGTAAACTGGGAGTCTAAGTTCCGGCGGATGCATAAGATCTTATTCTGGAAGTGTCCAGCAAACTCATTACAGCGGGCCACCGATAACCCTACCATGTCCTGAGGGCCAGAGTGAAGTAGCCCTCGGACAACTCTAAAAAGCTCCGCTGGGCGGGAAAGAGATGACTTAATGGTGGCAGCAAAATGTTGTTTTTTCGCCGCCCTCACCGCTCCCAAGTACAGCTTAGTAGAAGCACTTACCAGCGCATAGTTGCATCCGTCGGGAGTTTGCCTCCACCTCCGCTCGAGCCGCCTCCTATCTTGTTTCATCGCTCTCAGCTCTGGAGTATACCATGGAGCTGCATGAGCTCTACACAGGAGAGGGCGCGCAGGAGCAATCGTGTCAACGGCCCGGGTCATCTCCGCATTCCACAGTTCGACCAGGGCTTCGACAGGAGAGCCAGTCTTATCAGCCAGAAAATCCCCCAGAGCCCTTTGAAAGCCTTCAGGATTCAGTAGTCTCCGGGGGCGGACCAATTTAGTAGGTCCCCCACCCTTGCAGAGGGGAAAAGCCACTGTAAGTCTAAACTTCAGCAAGCGGTGATCTGTCCATGACAAAGGGAGAGATGTAAAACTCCCCACATCCAGATCACCATCTCCATGTCCAGTAGCAAAAATAAGATCTAGAGTATGCCCCGACACATGCGTTGGGCCACTAACATATTGGGACAGCCCCATGGTTGTCATGGAAGCCATGAAGTCCTGAGCTGCCCCGGATAAAGTAGCCTTGGCATGGATGTTGACATCCCCCAGTACCAGTAGTCTGGGGGATCTCAGCAAAACCTCCGAGACCACCTCCGTCAGCTCAGTTAGGGAGGCCGTTGGGCAGCAAGGTGGGCGGCACACCAACAGGATTCCCAGTCTGTCCCTCTGACCCAACACAAGGTGCAAACACTCCAGACCAGTAACTACATGGACATGGTGCTTGATGAGTGAGATGGAACTCTTATAGATCACAGCGACCCCCCCTCCCCGACCCTCGGATCTAGACGTTGCTTCACTGCCTACACATTGATTTGTAATCAAACATTCTCTACTAAAAAGATTTTCAAATATACAATTTTCAAAATAACAGAACTAGTTTATAACTCACAAATCCTGAGTTGGTTGCACGGTTTAGGGTTGGTATTGTGGAGAAGGTCATGGCTCTTAAAACGTAAAAAATTTAACTGATTAAGCCTTTTGTACTTTGGAAATGAACTTATGGGGAAAGCTTCACCTGTTGACACTCTGGAGACATGTTTGCATGCAAGGCAGATGCTGTACCACCGAGCTGCAGCCCTTGTATAAGTGCACTTGCACATCAAGCGTACTGCCCAGAAAATCCTGTCAGCACCCCTGTGCTTCCTATATTTAACATGTAATCAGACAAGCATGACTACACAGAGGTTAAAGATGCAGATATGTTGTCTACATGCTGTATGTTTGCTACAGGGGAAATCTACTGTAACCATGGTGTTCCTGAAGTAACTGCCTCTCCATCTCCATTATGGTATAGAACACACACCCTGTCTGCTCTACTAGGAAAGTATCTGCCAATCACACCAACAGTGCATCTTCCTAATATCAGAATGTTTTACAGGTGTGCATACGCTATGCATTTCAGGTTCCTGCTCCCCATACTATCCAAGCTAGCAGGCCAAAATGCTTAAAATGCCTAATCATCCATGCAGCAGACACTCAGCTAGACAGCTCTGCCTATGGAATCAGCATTTTTGTTTAACACAAAAGAGACAGCAATCAAGAGCACTCTGAATGAGAAACTTAGGCAATACTTGAATTACACCTCTGTAATACTCTGCAATAGTCATTTTTTAACCACAAGAGAGCACTCCAACAATGCAAGACTGCAATGTGCCTGTAAGCAATTAGGCAAGGCATCAATAATCCAGATATTTATAAACCAATAGTGCCCTAAAATTGGATATGATAGCAAAGAAGGAGTATGACCCAACATTACACAGACTCAGACTAATATTCTTAGACGCTTTGCTAGCATACACAGAGAAGACAGAAAAGAAACTCATAGCTGACATGAGGTTTTCTGCTATTTGTGGACAAATGATTTTAGGCAGTATTTGCTCTTAGCTTTCCTATTAATTATAACACACAATCTGCACTTGAAAAGTACTTTTCCTGACACAGTTGAGGAACCCTTGTCATTCTGGTTTAAGCAAAGTAAAATATCCTAGGACTTCATATTATAATTTGCAGAAAGGTAAAGTACCAGGCTGACCATTTAGGCATGTTCTAAGTATTCTTTATGCTACACCAAGTAAAATCAAGCAGTTTGCCACTGTCATCTTTAACTGTGGTTAAAGCTAATCAAGGTTTCCTTGACAAACACTGGTTAGTCTTTGGAAGACTGCAGGAAGAGATCCAGTGTTACCAGGAGTAGCCTCCAATTAGTATTTTGTTATATAATCTACACCCGGCCAGTCAGAGTAGAGTATCACCCATTAGTGTGAAGGAGAGCATGAGTTGATGTGAAATAGAGGGAATGCGGGCAGGAGACAAGTTTGGATGATAACCAGAAATAGGTGGCCAGTATTGGCCAGACTACAAAAAGCTGCACAAAGGCCTGAAGAAGGTGGCTCATTCCTTTAGCTCTTGCTAAATAATTTTGATGCAATCCCAGAAAAGGCTATTCCTAAAGTACAAAAATGTCAGATTGCATGTTGTGCCTCAGTGGCCTACTTACTGATATCCCACACGCTGTACTCTTTTTGCCAAAATGGTTCAGAAACCATTGCCAGAATGGAATGCTCATTGATGCAGACAGCTATGAATGATGAGAAAAATATGTCAGCTGGGAGAAAACATGTTTTATAATGCTCAAGAGGATCTAGCAAGCAGGTTACCAGCTCTAGACAGAATATGAACAGTTTCACACATCACAAAAAGGAAGGGGTGCACACCAGGCCATTTGGGTTCACTCTAAAGCAGATTTTATCATGTGAATTCAATAGACATGAGTCAAAAAGATGATCAGATAGCTAGCAAATAATATTGTTTATAAAGCAAATCAAATTGAGTGAATTTCACAGCTTGTTCAACTTCCTAACAATGATCCAGATCATTTGCTAACCTGGTGACATGAAATTGGCCCCTGGTATAGCACAATCTGGGGTCAAAAATGGTGGAATGCAGAAATAACTTGTGGTGGGGTCATCAACCCCCCCCAAGATATGAATGACATACTAGTCTACCTCGCTTCTAAAACAGAACTAGCCTTCATAAATACCTGAGAGAAGTAGTAATGTCTAAGTCAAAACAAAAATGTTAATTCTTGCTGCTGATGTGTCCATACTAAGATTCAGTAACTGAAAGTTCCTAAGCATGTCAATAGTTTCCATAAATTCCATAAGTGATAGGAAAAAATATCCTTGTTTTACGCTCACAAGTGCCCATTGGTGAATAACTGCTGTCAGTTATATTCATGCTTACGATGAAGCAGACTATAGTCCACGAAAGCTTATGCTATAATATATTCAAAGATGCCACAATATTCTTTTTTGTTGTTTCTTTTCCTGTAACAGAATAACATAACGGTTCCTCTAGAAATTATTGCAAGCAGATGGCTTCCTTTATCTACATGGATAAACTAGAAGTTTTAAAATAGTGCTGACCTGAAAATGCTGCTCAATTCTGCAGCCTATTTGCTGGCTACATAAAATGGCATTTTCACAAATTCTTTGGGGAATGGGAGAAAGTCTAGTAATGTTCATGGATTGGGGGTTTACTGGGATGGGTAGCAGCGACAACACCCTTTTTCGTTTTTCTTAAAAAATAGTTCAGTTGCCCACTGGGCTGCCATATTCCCCTAGCATGACTTGCTAATAAGGCTTAGATCCTGACATACAGAGGCATTAGGTGATATCCAGTGTTATTCATACTTAGAGGAAACCCAGTGATCTGAAAACAAAGAAGGCAATCTCTCCTTAATGGGTACAATTTCTATCAGTTTTGCAAGTGAGACTTGTATACTTTTTGGAACACAATCATTGCCACCTTTTAAGAAGAAAACATAACCTTTTGGGAGGGAAAGGTACACAGATGTGGGTAGTATGTTGCATAAGGTTCAGAGAGGGGACAGTGTTAGTTTTATGTGGAAGAACTGGGACATGCGTGTGTCTTTCTGGATTATAAATAAGACTGCAATCCTAAAACATACTTACTTGGAAGTAACCCCAGTTGAATATAGTGGGCTTTATTTCCAAGTAAATTGCAGTCCCTTAAGAATACATGCAAACTAAACCTCCATGCAGATATGCATACCATGTTACAAAATAAGACAATATGAACATACTTTGCAAGAAGGCTCTGTTTTGTCCACATGCTTACCAAGATGAGCAGCACTAAAATCTGAAAGTGGTTGCGAAGATCAGTTGCATGAGTACAAAAGAGGACCAAGTTGCTTTGCTCAACCTTGTGAGTTGAAGACAAAATTAGTCACAATTAGATGTTAGGTTAGTCACAATTCAGAGTAGAGTTAATTAATCAAGGTGATTTAAATGATTTAAAATCAGATTTCCCATTTACATTTGCATGTGAATTGGTTGCTTTAACAATTAAACATGCTAGTTTGCAACAAAATTAAGCTGTTACAACCTAAGAGCGTAATCAAAATCTCTGGTCATAATCCCTTTTCCACTATGCAAATATATCTACTTTTTAAATGTATTAAAAACCACAAAACTTGTTCTCATACAGGTACAGCATCTAATATGAATTACCAGTGAGTGATACAGTTAGGTAATATTAGACTCAGGACAATGATCTAATGGGGAATTTCCTCTTTAGGTCGTAGTGCATTACTTCACTTACTTCAAATACACGTCATTATAATTGGATTGCTTTTGGACACGTTGTTTAATAATTGTTAAATTTTCAAATCAAATTAAAAATTACTGTTACCATTTTAAATATTTGTAAGGATACAAATAACTAGTTTCATAGAAAATTTCTTGAGATGGTTCAACTACGTTGAGGTGGGAAAAATCCACTATAACAGCTTCTAACTTAACAACAGCGGTTTGTGACTATCTACATGCAAATGAACACATTTCTGTTTCATAGCTGATGTCAATTCTTTCATAGCAGGCTGATGCAAGTCCTCTTGTGAACTATAATTACCTGAACTGCTGTTGAAATCAGGAGAAATGCTGCTGCAAGTTTCACATATGGTCCATACTTCAGTGCAAGCTTGTGTCCCTTAAAGAAAGGAACTTTCTGGTCTGATTTTAAGGCGTAAGGATCTATAAGGAGTGGAATATATATATATGCATATATGATATCTTAATTTAAAAGTAGAAAAGAAACGTATTGGAAATTTTGGGGGGAGGGATTAAACACACTTACCTACTTTTTCTTTCACTCCAAAGTAAAGGGCAACAATGCCAGCAAAGTACATTCCTCCTATTACTCCAGCTGCAGTCATGTAGAGTTGTCTCTTTTTTAAAAAGGTGTTGGTGGTAGTGATGAGAGATGGGAGGAGGGAAGCAGATGACACTAGTGAGAAAATGCTTATCACATTGCAGCTCAATACAAACAACAATAAGAATAGCTGTTTTACTAAACGAGTGTACTGAACAGAGAAATGATGGTCTGGATACAAGATAAATTACAAGAAAAATAACTTTGTTACATGTTAGAAAGTAAGAAGTGGAGCCAACATGGATCTAGAAGAAGACTATAGGCTGCCAGAAATTCAGTGCAAATTATGCATTTATTTGTCAGCCATTTCTTTGTTAGGGACATTGCTATCTAATTGCTGCCAATGCCTGGTTGATACTTTCTCAAATAGAAGACATATATATATATATATATATATGGGATGGCACACTCCCCCCCCCGCTTTCCTGATTCGGGGAGAGATTGGCAAATATCTGCGTGTATTTTTGAAAAAGAAGAGAAACTGAAGTTTCAGACTGACAAAAACACCAGAGAGGCACAGAGAGAAAGAAAGAGAGGCCATGTTCATACGTAATGCTAACTCCTAGCTTAACAAAGCGGGTGTTATCCCCAAAATCACCAAACAACAAACTACTTTGTGAAAGCTTGGGGCTTGATCAGATGCCGGTATAATCTGTATCTGATGCTTTTTGCAGATCCTTTTAATTTGGACTGTTTGCATGAAATTTTTGCCACCGCGATTACATTCAGCTGCTTTTGCCTTTAACTCCGGATTAAATCGATGCAACAAAAACCTGAAATTGCTTTTAAAATCCGCACCTGCTTCAGTGCGCTTCTACAGTGTATTACCTTTTAAGCGCCTTTTTTTGGCTGCACAGTTTCTTCGCCATTAGATCCTCCCTTTTCTCCACCCCTTTAACTGTCTCTGGGCGTCATTGTTGCCTGCCATTGACGAAGCAACTTCCGGTTGCTCTTGCCTTCCTTTCTCCTGCTTTCTCCCGCTTTCCCCCCAATACGTTCCTCCCCACTCCTTTAAACAAAATCACATTCATCCAAATTATTCACCCTAGAGTATTTAATTCTGTGAAAGCTCTCTGCATGTGATGTGAGCAGGTTTTTTCCCCACCCCTTCATTCTCTCTCTTCTGCAGTGACACCAACAACTCCCCGAGGGTAGCAGGGAAGACCTGGAGCTCAGGAAATTCCTTCCTGGCCACCAGAGAAGGAGACTCCCCTTCAGCCTTGACCAGCTCTCTCGCTTGAGTGGGGGGGGTCCGCAAGCTGCTACGCACCGCTTGCTGGAGCTACACCCAGGCTTGGAGCGTGTGCAGCCACGGCGAGAGGAGGCTGGCAAAGGCGCCGCTGGGGTAATTTATGAGCACCCAAAACTGCAGGGGAAAGGGGAGCTGCCTTGGCGCCTCATCCCAGCATCTGATCCACTCACGGAGAGTGATAATATTAAACGGTCAATGCTTCCTTTAGTAGCTGCTTTTAATGTCTCTCTAAAGATAATTGTTTGGGGTTTTTTTATGTTTCCCAAAACGCATGCTGAGGCTTGTCCCGGGGTGCCAAATGCACACCAATCTCGCACAGGGACAGTCTAACAGTCACTGGTGGGAGCAGGGGGGATGGGAGAAAGCCTGCACTGCAGGGAAGGGAGCAGCTGTAGGTGATTCCCTTTCTTCCAAGCGCCTATTCCTCCCTTCATTTAGGGAAACACTGCCCCTTCCCTCCTCCGCAGTTAACATTCTAATGTATGGGTGCGACAACAAGGAAACGCTGACAGCAATAAACGCACACGCGTGTGAATGCTAAAAAGAAAAACAGCCAATTTATTCGCAGCGAGGGCAGAAGTATGTGAACTGTCAAAATCAATTGCGATGGAAAAAGCAGCATTTTTAATGTGGATCTTGGCTCATATGTGAACCAGCCCTTGGAGGTCCGCACCTCCCACCCCAGCCATATCTTCCCCACCTAACAGTCTGAACACTTCCATCGTCTCCTGCATCATCATTCCACTTAACATTGGCCAGCTGCATGAAGGGGGTGGGAAATCTCTTCAGAGCTCTTTGGCCGCTCTAGGCAATGGACACACGGTACCAGATTCCTTATCTTTCCCCGCCCCACAAAGGATGCCCAACATTCTTTCAAGTCAAGAAGCTCCTTAAACCTCCTTTCCATCACTCTGGGCAATTCTTTCTATACTAGACTCAAGCCTGCACTTTTTACCACTATTCTTCATCACACGTACGCCATCCCCCTCCATAGCTTTTAAACGCTTGAAGTGTCTCTCTTCTCCAGCAGCTTCATTTAACTATGAATGTTCTCGTTGATGCCTCTCCACTGGATTTGTGGGGAGCCATCAGCCAGAGTTCAAAGGCAAATGCCTGGTCCATAAGGATGAAGGGACACATGGGAACTCCACTGACTAGCACTGTTAACCCATAAACGACAGTGCCTGCCTCAAGCTTATCTGCTGGTCGGGATGTCCGGAAGATGGCCATGTGACTTCTCCCTGAAGCACTGGTGTACACAGCCATGAACTGGCCTAGGCATCTACCATTTCCTCCAGAATCATGCTGTAGAAGCAGTTTCTACTCCATCCCATGCTCCTTGGAAGCCAAAATATGGATGCGAGGTGAATCCAGGGCACCACTAAATTCACGAGAAGTCAAACTCACAGAAGCCTGGGAGGATTTTTCCTTCACCCTGGCATTTATCACACTGGCAACATACCATTCATTTGGAACACTGACAGTTTCTCAGAATATCTCATAAGCTGTGGGTTTGCCTACCTCAAAGGTGATGCTTAGAGGCAGGTAGCCCACATTAAAGGCCAGCTGGTTCAATGTCAGCCTTTTCTTAAGGGACTGCTCTGCACATCACAGTGTACTGCTCTGCAGTACTGGTGTGGTGTACTTGGACAGTTGGTTGAATGTTGCCCTAGACATCCGCTAAGTGCCTCATCAACACTCAAGAGGAAATATAGAGCAAATAAGAAGGCCCAATTAAATAGGGGGGAGGAAGGATGTGGGGGAGGTGCTGTGAACGTAACTGCTGAATGGTCAGGTATTGCTGTGCAATCTGACCCAAACATTGATACATTTGTGGTGTTGTGGGGGATTACAAGTGACTGGCTATGTACTGTGTCTGCAATGCACCCCAAAACACTAGTCTGTCTTTTGATTAAGGCAGCTGCCTCTGCTATGCACTGGATTCTCTCACAGCTGCAGCCATGGTTTGACTACTGTCCCTAATACTGGTAGTGACATGGTAGATACATCACACAGAAACCTAGCAGTCTTGCAATATCCATTAGCGAGCCTCCACAGCCCTATTCCCAGTGTCCTTTTTATTCTTTCATGAAGTTCTTTGCAAGCTGCCCACCATCTGACTTTCTCTAGTGCTTAGCCTAGCTTCCCTCTGCACATCAGTCAGTGGCACTTCTTCCTGCAGCTATTTTTCCACATAAGCAGTTTTCATGTTGCTCTTATTCTTGTTCATTTATTATGCCTAGAAGAAAGTGTAGAAAAGATGGAGAAAGAAAGAGTTCAGAGGTTAGTCCATTTCTGACCAGTTTGGAGGTTCTCCTCTGGAAGCCTTGAGTAGGAACAGAGGAAAGCGCTTCCCTTGAGACAAATATCTAGAGTGGGTACACTTCAACTCATGGATGCTTCTGTGCTTCAAGTCAAAGATGGTGGAGCCATCTGGTTCCTTGAGGATCTGCTGGATGGTAAGTACAGGTGCATCATTCTGCACTGTCCAACTGATCGGCAAATATCCCGAGCACTGACTTCCTGAAGAGAAGGTGTTCCATTTCTGTTGCACTATCTAGGTTGAACAGAAGTTGCTGGCTTTGCTCCTGTGCCTGTTTTTCCTCTTGCCTCTGGGAAAAGAGAAGAGCATGAAGGGTTCATTCTGGATCAATGCTATAGCCTTGGTGAGTGGTGGTGCCCTTTTGTGCATGTTGGTGATGTTTGAAGATTCCTCTTCTCATGGTGTTAGCTCTGGCACTGTGTCTCCAGAGATGGTACTTGAATGGGACTTCAACCTCTGATTGAAGACTGATTTGGAGCCTATATATAGTTTGCGCTGCTGTAGAACTGCCAGGATGGGGTAACCCACTCATCATGAAGAAGTTGTGGCATCTTGCAAGTCTTGGAGAGGGCTGCTGAGAATGTCACTAATGGAAGAGGAGTCACTATTGCTCGGTAGACAACTTGGGTGGGGCAAATAAACAAACCATAGGTAGGTGCTCCCTATCTAGGATGCACACCTTAACGTGGTGAGGGGGTTTGAGAGTGTTGAAGAAGCGGAGAGCAATGCCGTCAGGAGTCTAGACCAAGAGGCTAGACTCCTAGCAGGGGCACCCAAGGCGGAATGGTCCCAGCTGAGACACCAAACTAAGATGCATCCAAACTCAGAGGAAGGCAATGGCAAATCACCTCTGAATACCTCTTACTACAAAAACCCTATGAACAGTATCCAAAATGCAACACGAGATAGTGCTGGAAGATGAGACCCCCAGGTCAGAAGGCACTCACTAACCTATTGGGGAAGAACAAAGGACAAGGACAAGTAGCACTGTGATTAATGATGCAGCTGGGTCAAAGCCTAATGGAAGCCCAAAGGCTGATGCGTAATGCGAAAGGAGAGTCCGGTGTTGTATGACGCACACAATAGGAACTTGGAATGTGAGAAGCATGAATCAGGGAAAGTTAGAAATGGTCAAGCAAGAAATTGAACGTATTAGTATTACAATACTTGGCGTGAGTGAATTAAAATGGATGGGAATGGGACATTTTCAATCAGGCAACTACAAAATATGTTATGCAGGAAATGAGAAATTAAGAAGAAACGGGGTTGCTTTAATAGTGAGGAGTGATGTAGCAAAAGCAATTAAGAGCTATAACGCAAGGTCTGAGCGAGTTATATCACTGAGATTTAACAGGAAACCTATTAACATAACCATCATCCAAGTCTACGTTACAATGGCAAATGCAGAAGAGGAGGAATTGGAGAGATTCTACACAGAAGTACAGGAAGAAATTGATCACACACCAAAACAAGATGTGCTGATAATCATGGGGGACTGGAATGCAAAAGTAGGGAACAGAGAAGAACTAGGAATTGTGGGGAAATGGGGCTTAGGAGATAGAAATGAAGCAGGAGAAAGCCTTATTGAATTCTGTGAAGCCAATAATTTGTTTCTTGCAAACGTAGAAAAATAGTCCCTGGAACGTAGGGACAAAGATTACAATAGTTATTGTATAAAAATAGGACAACAAAAAGGGTAGAACAAGAGCCCTATTCCAAAAGATTAGAGAAATTAAAAGGAAATTTAAACCAAGAGTAGGGATGTTGAATAATCAACAGAGGAACACACTGACTGGCCGAGATGAAATAAAAGGAAGATGGAAGCAATACACTGAAGAACTCTATAAAAGAGATGCAAGGATGACAGATTCATTCACAGAGGAACTGTATGAAGAACCAGAAATTTTAGAATGTGAGGTGAAAGCTGCTCTTCAAATACTTGGAAGAAACAAATCACCAGGAACAGACAGCATACCAATAGAGTTGCTACAAGCTACTGAGACTGAATCTGTCCAAATTTTGACAAACAATTGTCAACAAACATGGAAAACTAAACAATGGCCCACAGACTGGAAGCATTCAATATATATCCCAATTCCAAAGAAAGGGGATCCCAAGGAATGCAGTAATTATCAAACTATTGCCTTAATATCCCATGCAAGTAAAGTAATGCTCAAGATTCTACAACAAAGGCTCTTACCATATATGGAGCGAGAAGTGCCAGATGTCCAAGCTGGATTTAGAAAGGGGATATATCGCAAACATACGTTGGATAATGGAACGGACCAAGGAATTTCAGAAGGAAATCCCCGTGCTTTATAGATTACAGCAAAGTCTTTGATTGTGTAGATCATGAAAAACTATGGTATGCTTTAAAAGAAATGGGGGTGCCACAGCATCTGATTGTCCTGATGCGCAACCTATACTCTGCACCAGAGGCTACTGTAAGGACAGAATATGGAGAAAGTGATTGGTTCCCCATTGGAAAGGGTATGAGACAGGGGTGTATTTTATCACCCTACTTGTTTAATCTGTATGCAGAACATATCATATGGAAAGAGGGATTGGACCAAGATGAAGGAGGTGTGAAAACTGGAGGGAGAAATATCAATAATTTAAGATATGCAGACGATACCATACTACTAGCAGAAACCAGTAATGATTTGAAACGAATGCTGATGAAAGTTAAAGAGGAAAGCACAAAAGCAGGACTACAGCTGAACGTCAAAAAGACTAAAGTAGTGACAACAGAAGATTTACGTAACTTTAAAGTTGACGATGAGGACATTGAACTTGTCAAGGATTATCAATACCTTGGCACAGTCATTAACCAAACTGAGGTTATCATACTTTGGACACATAATGAGAAGACATGATTCACTAGAAAAGACAATCATGCTAGGAAAAACAGAAGGGAGTAAAAAATGAGGAAGGCCAAACAAGAGATGGATTTATTCCATAAAGGAAGCCACAGACCTGAACTTACAAGATCTGAACAGGGTGGTTCATGACAGACGCTATTGGAGGTTGCTGATTCATAAGTTGTAATCGACTTGAAGGCACATAACAACAACAAACAAAGGTAGGTGCTGGGTTCTCACATAATGCCGAGCTCTAGTTACAACGAACCAAAGATTGTAAGCCAATAACAAACCATGGCAGTTAAACCAGTTAAGCTGCTGGGCAGAGGTCAGATTATCAAATAAACCATGGTTTAATAAACCATGGCTTAGCATTACATGCGAACCAGCCAGAGAGAGTGTGCTGGTGGATGAAAGTATCCAAGGGTGCTTGTGTGCTTCTCTAGGGATTTGATGAGTGATAGTGAATTTGCCTTTTTAGGAGTACTATGCTGTTGGCCACAACTTACACTTAACTTGTGTCTTTGTAAAATAAACCCAAATATTACAAAAATGCCACAAGTCTCTAGCGAACTCTCAAAATGAAGCCAAACCTAGGTAAACACCACACCTGGAACTTCTCACTACTTGGGAAAGTGCAAAACATGTAACAGTAAATGAAATCTCATATATGTCTCAATATGTTATTTAGTTCCCAACAGCAATGATGTCCAAGAATGAATAACTGCATTTGCTCATATTCATCTGTCCACCTTGTTTTCTCTCCAAATGAAAACTGTAAGCTCTTTCGGACAGGGATCTGTCTTTTTTACCTGAAGTACCCTGTATATTGATGACAATTGTTGCTGATCTACAGGGAATCTTAGATTAGAACAGTTGGAAGGATCCTATAAGGCCATTGGGTCCAATATATATATTAACATTTGTTACACATTTCACTGGCCATACAGCTGAACTTTTATTTGCTTAGAAATCCATTCTCTCTGTTCTTGGCTGACGTATATTGACGATGACAAATGTTGTAAAAATGTTCCAAACAAAACAGGATTTTTAAAGCATAGCTCCCACTGATTGAATTGCAAGTTAAAAAAAAACACAGCTCCTCTCTTCAGTTTGTTTGAAATATATCCTTACTCATATGTAGATTGTTGTTACTACTATAGTAATGTGCTTGTTTTTGTTACGAATCTGAAACAGGGGGTGAGGGTGAGGACTCTGAAACAGAGAAGAGGAAGGGGATGCATGGCCAGCCCCAGAAACTCTCTCAGATGAACCAGTGGACAGCCCCTTCTCCACACTCCCCTAGCCTGAGGAGAAGACACTGCCATCCTCTGACTCAGAGGACCCTGCTGCAGAAGGCCCAGGAAGATCTAAAGCTTCCCTGCTCTCTTGTATGTTGAAAGCTGGACCCTTTAAAGAACAGCATCATCTTGCAGCACATGTGCTGCTAACAATTAGGCTGCACTCACTGTTGTTGCTGCTACTACAACAACAACACAAGGGCTCCATTTCAGCTTGAACCTTGCTAGGGCAACTTCAGTGCTCTGTTTCCCAGAGCACAGACTGAGCCTTCCATTGCATCTAGCCTGGACCTTGTTCCACCTTGTCTTATACCCTGTTTAGCCCTTATCTTGCCACAGTGCACAGCGCTATCATTTTTCTTTTTTAAAAAAAACAAGATGACACTGCAGGACAATCACTTATCTCCACCCTCAATGGCATCTTCATTTAAGATTCTTGGCAGTGTTTAATAGATAACTGAAGAGATAATATTAGTATTATAGTAGGGCCCCGCTTACCGGCACTCCGCTAATGCAGCAGCTTTAATTCCCCTGTTTAAAGCCGATTTTTGAGATTTTGCAGCATTTTCGCGCAACACGCCCCATTATAATCAATAGGTTCCGCTTTACGGCGATTTCCGCTTTACGGCAGGGGTCCGGAACGGAACCTGCCGTATAAGCGGGCCCGCCTGTACTAAATTAAAAGTAATGAATCCCGAAGTTATGAGCTCAGAGAAGGACTTATTTTTAAAAACAACTATCATGTTTAGGACCAGACAGGGTGCATTTTAATAACGTTGCTGTCCTTATTCTAATGCCATTATTGTCAAGAGATTCAATAGCATATTTAGACAATAGGATGATGAGATATGATACCCCTCCAAAAAACCCTTTCAAAAGCTTTTTAACTTACTGCATTGGACAGGTCTGGGACACTGGAACTGTTTCCTTGCAGTATGGGAGAGTGCACACCATCTACAGTTGGATGCTGGCTACAGTGTTCAGAGGTGTGAGCACTGGAGACCATTTTCCCCTGCAATGTAGCTCCAACCAATATTCCAAGAACTTCAAATGCCATTCCTAAAGTAGAGGGAAAAAACACCTTTTACAAACCTGAAATGGTGAATAACAATTGATGAGGTCCAGAAATTGCTGGCCACATCTGCAGGCCCCACGTTATGATGCAAAACGATTTTTGGGACAGTCCCCCCCCGACTCTCCAAAATTTGTTCTTTAAATAAATACATTCTGCCCACACCCACTTTTACACTTGGGGGTCCAGAGGATTGACCATGCGTCAGTGTGGCCCTACGCTCAAAAAGAGGTTAGCCACTCCTGCCTTAAAAACAATGAGCTCTTGTAGGCAGAAGTAAACTTTCTGGGCATATTTATCTTCCTACAGTTCAAGCCAGGGTACTAGAAGACACATGGAGCCAATCTACATGTAGCACCAAATAATAGTTTGCCATTACATGAGTGAGTCTCAGGCTTTCATGTTCCCTCCTCTCCTCCCTTTGCATGCTTCATTTTCCACCCAGCATCTGAATCAGGAAAATACTGTTTACATTTGCCCTCCAAACTAGAACTGAAACCACTTTCAAACAGTAACTTCCCATTCTAATTTGGAGGGCAAGCATAAACAAAATTTGCTAGTTGGATCTAATAGCAACAATGGTTTGCCTGAAACTGTAAGGCAGAATCAGGGTGTGGAAGGTTAGGAGCAGAAGGCAGGGGATGAGGAAAACACATAACTCACATAACACTAAAACATAGTTTGGCATTACATGTGAACCAGCTAGGGTTGCCAGGTTTATGGCCTGAGACTGATCCTGTAATGGGAAAAACCACAAGGTGGAATTCTCCTTTCCCCCTGCACAACTTTTAAAGAAGACCTCTTAGTTGCCAGGCTCAGCCTCCAAGAAAGTTGCAAGAACACCTGCACTTGGCTGACTTTCTCTTCTCCTAAAGATACAGGATCAGTCTCAGGCCATGAACCTGGCAACCCTAGAACCAGCCCATGAATTTTCTCTTTCAAGACTTTTTGTCCCAGCTCCCAAAAGACTGGAGGTTCCTGGTAAGTAAGACTAACGGTATGCTGTTGCTGAATCTCGCTCCTTCTGGTCTGCGCTCAGAAACATCGTGAGAGCAGCATACGGTACTTGAAATAGCTGTAACAAAAGCCATACATTTCAGTTAGGAAAACATGATTATTTATTACATTTATACCCCGCCCTTCCTTCCAGTGCTTAGCATCGTCTTTTTCATTTTAAACAGAATGCTCCCCAATGCATTTAGGCACAGGAATACTGTTCCTTTTAGAGACAAGCTGTATAAAATGTGCAAGAACTCAAAAAAGAAATCAAGGGAGCATTGGCCACAACCCTGAATAGAAAGAGTTTCTCTGCTCAAGGACAAGGCTTGCCACCCCAGCCATTTGTTCTGGTCCCCAAACACCCTGCTGATTTTGGCAGTGGTGGCAAAAATAAAAATAAAGGAGAAACAGTGGTAGTGTGGCCAGCGACTCCAGTGTACTGACATACATCACCTTCTCCCCTGTCATCAGAGCAATCATTTGATAAATGGGGAGGGTGTGATATCTCCTCCTCCTCAGCTGCTGTGTGCGGGAGAGTATAAGGTGACCACACCCACCAATGGCAAAGGCTGGCAAATAGTGATGCAGCCCTTAGAGGGTAGAAAAAAAGGTTAGCCACTCCTGCTCTATAATTTCTTGAAATGCTGTTCTGCACAGGCACAGATCCCATGTGTGTTGACTGCAGAGCGGAATGATTAACGCACTCCCTGAACCATGATAAAACCTATCAGGAAAGCTACATTGCTTATCCTTTATTTTAAACTTTAACATTTAAAAGCAAGCTTTTCCAACAAACAAATTACTATTTCTTCACAAAAATTACAGGCATTTTTAGATATGACACCAGAAAAGCATTTTGTATTTCTTGCTTCTGTAACAACTACTATTAAACCTACATCATCACTGGCAATCACTCGTGGGCGAGTAAGATTGTCTTCCAAGATAAAGTCTTTAACGGTGGGTGCGTAAGTGACTGTGGAGGCCAATTCTGGATCCACACAGCCTCCCACAGTGAGGACATAGGTTTCCAGATGGAAGATGGTCACGATGAGGATTTGCTTGACGTGCCTTCCGCTTAGCTCGCTTGTCCCTTTTGCCCTCTACTCGTGCTTCTTCAAAGTCCATAGCACCTTCGATAATGGCCGACCTGCAATTAGGACGCTCCCAGGCCAAAGCTTCCCAGTTCTCAATGCTTATGTTACATTTTTTAAGATTAGCTTTGAGAACATCTTTAAAAATCTTTTGCTGTCCACCGATATTCCGTTTTCCATCCTTAAGTTGGGAGTAAAGTACCTGCTTTGGAAGACGGTGATCAGGCATTCAAACAACATGGCCAGTCCAGTGGAGTTGATGTTGGAGGATCATTGTTTCAACACTGGTGGTCTTTGCTTCTTCCAATACGCTAACATTAGTCCGCCTATCTTCCCAAGTAATTTGCAGAATTTTCCGGAGGCAGCATTGGTGGAATCTTTGAAGAAGTTGGGAGTGGCATTTATAGATGGTCCATGTTTCACAGGCGTACAGTAAGGTCGGTAGCACAATGGCTTTGTAAATAAGCATTTTGGTCTCCCTGCAAATATCCTGATCCTTGAACACTCTACACTTCATTTGGGAGAATGCGGCACCCACAAAGCTCAGACGATGCTGAATTTCAGCATTGATGTCAGCTTTTACAGAGAAATGGCTGCCAAGATAAGAAAAGTGATCGACATTCTCCAGCACTGCACCATTAAGCTGGATTGATGGTGGTACAGAGGGATTGGTTCGCACTCGCTGATGAAGCACTTTGGTTTTTTTGATGTCAAGCGAGAAGCCAAGCTTTTCATATGCTTCTGCAAAGACATTTAGGATAGTTTGAAGATCTTCCTCTGAATGTGTGGAGACTACATTATCATCGGCATATTGAAGTTCTATGACAGAGGTTGTAATTACCTTACTTTTTGCTTTCAGCCTACTGAGATTAAAAAGCTTTCCATCTGTTCGATATGTGATTTCCACGCCAGTGGGAAGTTTCCCCACAACAAGGTGTAGAATCATGGCAATAAAAATAGCAAATAAGGTCTGAGCAATGACACATCCCTGTTTGACGCCTGATCCCACTTTGAATGGATCACTTTGAGAGCCACTGTTGTCCAAAATTGTCGCCGTCATGTTGTCATGGAGGAGTAGCAAAATATTCACAAATTTATCAGGGCATCCAATTTTCAGAAGGATGGTCCAGACAGCAGTTCAATTTACAGTATCAAAGGCCTTAGTCAGATCAATAAACTCCATATACAGAGGTTGGTTTTGCTCCCTGCATTTTTCTTGAAGCTGTTGTGCAGTGAAGATCATGTCCACTGTCCCCCTGGAAGGGCGGAAACCATTTTGGGATTCAGGGAGGATGTCTTCTGAGATAGGTAGGAGGTGATTTGCGAGGACCCTTACAAGGATTTTACCTGCGGTAGCTAGAAGAGAAATGCCTCGGTAGTTTCCACAATCTGTTCTATCACCCTTCTTAAAAAGAGTGATAATTATGGCATCCCTAAAGTCTTCCGGGATCTCCTCCCTCATCCAGATTTTTTCAATGACCTTATGAAGTTGTTGTGTAAGTTCAGGCCCACCTTCTTTAAAGACTTCAGCAGGAATCCCATCAGGTCCACTAGCTTTGTTATTCTTCATTTAGTTAATAGCTTTACTGACTTCATCCAAATTAGGGGATATTGCAAGCTCATCTCTAATCTGTTATTGTGGGATTTGCGAGACGTCATCAGCCACAATAGAGTTACGATTAAGGAGGTTGTGGTAATGCTCTTTCCAACGCAATGCAATAGACTCTTTGTCCTTTAGAAGTTTGGTACCATCTATTGAACGTAAGGGATTTGTACCATAATTTGTTGGTCCGTAGATGGCCTTTGTGGCATTAAAAAAGCCCTGTGCATCATGAGCATCTGCAAAATGCTGGATTTCTTGAGCTTTCTTTATCCACCAGGCATTCTTAAGTTCTCTAGTTCTTCTTTGGACCTCAGCCTTTGCACTAGCATAGATTTTTTTCTTACCAGCACAGTTAATGTCTTTTTGCCATATCTGGAAGGCTTTCCTTTTCTTGTCAATTATATGTTCAATCTCACTATCATTCTCATCAAACCAGTCCTGATGTTTCTTAGTTTGGTATCCAATAGTTTGTTCACATACTGCAATAACGGAAGTCTTCAGTTTAATCCAGTGTTCCTCAATGTTTTCAGGAAGTTCCATAGGTAGATGTTTCTTGAGAGTTGTTTGAAAGCAAGCTCGCTTAATAGGATCTTGAAGGGCGTGGATGTTCATTTTACGCCTTGGTTTTCTTCCTTGGAGCCTACGTTGAGGAACAATATTAATGGCCATAGTGGATCGAATTAATCGGTGATCTGTCCAGCAGTCATCGGCACTCGTCATGGCCCTGGTGAGGAGTACATCATGATGATCTCTGGCAGGGACAATTACATAATCGAGGAGATGCCAGTGCTTCGACCGAGGGTGCTTCCATGATGTTTTAAATTTATCTTTCTAGCAAAAGAGTGTGTTTGTGATAACAAGATTATGCTCTGCACTTTTAGTCAGAAGTAGAATTCCATTAAGGTTGCAATTGCCAACTCCTTCTTTCCGAATGGTTTCTGGCCATAAATCAAAATTACGCCCAACTCTTGCATTGAAATCGCCCAGGAGGATAATTTTGTCCTCCTTAGGTGTCTCTGATAAGGTGGTGTCCAGCTGGGTATAAAAATTTTCCTTGATGTCTCCTTGATGCATAAGCAATTGTTGCCTGCTGGTTTTTGGCAAGTTTTAATCGGAGAGTTGAGAGTCGTTCATTAATGCCAGTAGAAACTTCTGATAAGAGCTTCACAAGATCATTTTTAATAGCAAAGCCTACTCCATGTTTTCGTCATTCTTGTTCAGGTACTCCTTTCCAGAAGAAGGTGTAACCTCCTTTTTCTTCCTTCAGTTGTCCCTCTCCTGCTCTTTGAGTTTCTTGGAGTGCTGCTATCAGGGCCGATTCTAAAGGGCGGCCAGGTTGGACACTGGCCCGAGGGCCCCGGAGCTACAGGGGCCCCTTAGGGCCCTCCCACCCACCCCCGTGAACCACGCCCCCCCCTTACCTGTCAGGCAGCTTTTTAGTATTGCCCTTAATGAAGATGGTGGCCGCAGCTTCCCTTAAGGTACTGAAGCCGCTGCCGCCACCTTAGTTGATGGCAGAGATGTGTGCGAGTAGCACGCACGTGTGCCATCAACAAAGATGGCAGTGGAGGCTTCATTCCCCTTAGGGAAGCCACGGCCGCCATCTTCATTAAGGGCAATGCTAAAACAGACCTTCATTAGGGCAATGCTAATGCCCAGACAGGTAAGGGGGGCCGTGGGGGGGCGAAGGGGCCGGGGAAAGCTGATGCCTAAGGGCCCCCGCATGCCTGGAGCCGGCCCTGGCAGCTATGTCAATATCAAAACATCTCAACTCCCTTGGAATGATGGCAGTCCTGTGTTCAGGACCTTCACTATCTGTATTGTCCAGCAATGTCCGTATATTTCACGTTCCAAAGTTCATTTGTCTTTTGCGACCGCTAAGTGGTGACCCCACTGGACGCGGTGATCCAGTCAGAGAGATGATGCACACAAAGGGTGAGAGAAGCACAGAAGTGCTGCTAGTATATGTCTGAAAATGCCCACTCATTATCTTACAAAAAGGAATATGTTTCTTTTAAAAAAAAGGCACAGTAAGAATAGTCTGTTCCAGGATATCGCACTGAAGATATCAAAAAAGGATGCTTCAGGACTGGCAGAAACCTTTTAATGATTTTATGTGGGAATATAAAAAGGCAGATATATGGAAGTTTTTTCTTTCTTAAAAAAAAGCTGCTTGGTAGGAACAAATATAGAACTCTACTACTGCTGCTGCTAATTGAAAGCTATATTTGACTTGAAAAGAAGACCAAATAGAAAACAAAATGGATAAATGTTCAAAAGGCTACTCTCTCAGGTGAATTAGGAGTGTTAAGTAATTACAGAAATAATTACCATTGAAATCAGTGGGTATCTTTGCTTCAGAGGTCCTCAGTGGGAGATGTTGACTGCAACTGCCAACAATGGAAGAGCTGCCTCCATCACAGCTTAAGCAAATTTCAGTTGCTTCCTTCATGTGAAGCAGTTCCCCATGCAGTTGCATCTCTCAGCAGTCTGCCACGCTGCTGAGCATGTACATGAATTGCCCCCCCCATTCACTATAATTCCACCACAATTTGAACCCAGTGTTAAAATCAAGCAGTCTTGATTGAATTAGGTTAGCCGAAAGTACAAAGATTATGTACACTGGATCCTAACTGTCTTGAAAGAGGTAACCACTGCGATTAAAAGGCCCACAGCAATTATCCCAGGGCCTCTCAGGCAGAGGCATCCCCTTGTGAAAGTACAAAATTTCCAAAGCCTAAATAGGCACAGGGAAGGCCTGAAGTATATGAGAATGAGCGGACACAAATGTGGGTACAAAAACTATAATCAACTTTGAGGGATATTTGCACTGAGTAATGAATAACATTCCACAAGGGTGGAGCGCACTTTTCATCTTCAAAGAATTAAGAAAAAAGGCACGCTAATGTAAGGCATTGTTGTTTCTTGATCCATTTCCAAACAGATAATAGCAAGGGAACTGAGTAAATATTTCAGATAGACACACAAACCCATATCTAACTTCTAAAAGCCCATTATTACACAGTATAAAGGCCTGAGAATTTTATAGAATTTAATAGCTGTACCTCAGGCATTAGCTAACGATGTCAACTAAGAGGGTCAAGCAATCACTGGCTCCCCACCTAATTGTTCTTTGTTTTCGTGAGAGTTTCATTAATGTTGTCTCATTTACCTGACATGATCTGGAGAGATGTTATATACTAATATTCTTTCAAAAAGCCTTTGCCGTGTGTTACCAGATCTACATTAAAATATGATGCAGGACAGTTTTCATTAAGTGGTCTGATTAAATCTCTCTGAACTTTCTAAATTAATCAAGTTACACTGGAGAGATGCAGTTCTCTACTCCCTGTCTTATATTACTGATGGGTGTCTCATCTTATTTTAGAAGTAATTGTGATCCAAGTGATATGATACACAGAAGCATACAGCATTTGCAAATAGCAGAGAAAAAGGATGTCAGCATTGATCAACTTACTGTAGTCAGTGCCTGGAAAAGGCAAGAGAAAGTCAGATACCACACAACTCTTGCAGATATGAAGAAAGGGAAATACCACAGCAAAAAATAGGTCACAATAATTAAAGGTGTACAACCCAACAACCTGGAATAAAAACAATATGGTGCACATCAAACATACACAGAAAGTTTTTTGATAGCTTAAAGCTAAGAAAAGGGGTAAAATCTGTCCGGTTAATAATTTTAGGTAGTGTTAGTAATACAATTCATTTTCCATGCAGTACTTTAGACTGTATGCATAAAGAAAACACAAACACAACATGTAATTTTCAAGTATTACAAAGTTACTATTAAAATAAGTAGTTACAAGATGGAGTCTTCGAAATCTTTATTCACGTTTTAGATACTGAACCATTTCAATATACACTATAGCTGCAGTTCTACAATTTATTCAAAAACTATGAAGTGCAGAATGTTTGAAAAACATAAACTGAAAATGTTGTAGAACTCTCTTCTTTCTCCCCAAGCCACACCTCTTCTGACCACCTACACAACAGTTTGAGAACCACTGAATCTGGGAACTCTTTAAGACTTTTTCATACACTAAAAGCACTCTGACGCTTTTTAGGTCCTACTCAAGCATATGCTTTAACATTGTTAACAGAGAATAGACAGCAGAACACAGACATTTTAAAACTAGTCCTAGCTATTATTGATGATTTGCAGACATGAGAAATGCAAGAACAGATTTAAACCTCACTTCTGAAAATGTTCTTCAATATGGAATAATAAAATACAGTCACATAATTTTAAATAGATAAGTTTAATGCTGCAAGTTTCCATGGAAGAAAATCAAGTGACTGCAATTGGGAACCTGAGAAATTTCTTGTTGGAGGGAATTTTGCTGTCCCCCCCCCACAAAAAAAGAAGTATTCTCATAGCCTCTCCCATAGACGTCAGAAGGAATCGTTGACTTCTGTGGGAGAAGAGGGCAGGTATTGGAGGAGCCCTGCAAGAGTGTTGTTGAAGAGACCATGAATCTGTATGCATGGCCTTCCTTTCTTCCAGTATTATTTCTCTGCATTTTGTTTTGTTCCTGTTGATTCTCCAGACACTTATCCATTCAATTTTGTTTCCCTGAATTTCATGCAAATTTGTGAAGAATCACATACAGGGATGAAGTCATCCGGGGTTGTGGGGAATCATAGACCCCTTGCTTTTGGGCGGGCAGGGTCCCAATGTATGAGCTAATCAACACAAAAGGGGAGTGTGTTAGCCACTGAGAAGGGCATTCTTACTTGGCTAACAACATGCTTCCTTGTCCTTTTGTGCTGACTGGAGCCAATCACAGTTAAAGGTGGTGAGTCAATTAGTGAGAAGCAGCTAATGCCCCCCTCCCATTTCATGCTGATTGGCTCCTAGGGTGAGAAGTGACCTTCATGGCCTTGGTCTCCCAAATCCTAGTCTTAAACTTGGTTTCATTTCAGAATCAAAATGTTTCTGGCAATGTTTAGCCCCCAGAGTGAGAGAGAGAGAGAGGGAGAGGGAGAGGGAGAAGGAGGGAGGTGCGGGTTGGGAGACTACACACACAGCAGTTTTATTCTGGTTCTATAATTCTGTAACTGCAGAAGAAAGGGTGAATCCTGGGGACATGCCTGTGAGGGGGCATGGTATAACTATCATGAAGGGACCCTGCACTTCTGAATTTGCTAATACAATACTGCCAAATACTAGCCACCCCAACAGAATACCGGTTAGTGGTGGTGGTGTGTGTGTTGAGCATGACAGAGGATCAGCGTCTTTGAACAGATAACATGGAGGAATAAATAATGGAGACAGGCAGAGCTCCACATCATCACCCACGTATACCTACAAACCAGATGATACAAGTTAGTTCAAACTTACCTCAAGCGACAGTACAATTGTGACAGAGGTACTAAAAATGTAACTATAACCTAGCAACTACCAAAGGAGCATGAAATATCAGATGGTATTCAATGCTAGTCCTACTCAGAAAAGACCCACTGAAGTCAATCGATGTAACTAAGGCTGCAATCCAATACATGTCTAATCAAAAGTAAGCTCAATTGGGTTCAATGGGACTTACTCCCAGGCAAGTGTGTATTGGATTACAGCCTAATTGAAGTTCATTTATTTTGGCAGATCTACTCTCAGTAGGGTTTAGTAGTTGAATACAACTCATCTTCTGGACTCTCCATAACAAATGAGTACGCTAGTGGTGTCATATTGGTGGCTGTGGTGGTGGGGAGGGATGGCTAGTATGTACACATCTTTTCAATCCTTGCACCTCACACAGAGAGATAAATTAACTGACAAAGTCGCCACCTTGTCCTATAAAAATCCATATCTACTGTATTAGGGACAAAGACATACATTCCATTCAGCTTTCATCAAGTTTAAGATTGATTTCCAGTGTATTTTTATTTATATTCACTAATAGGCAAAAAACCTTGCAGTTTAAGAACGTACCTATAGCCCACAGCTATTTCTATCAAACTTTAAAAAGCAGGGAAATTGGGCAGCTATAGCGAATGCACCAGGGGAGCAGCAGACCTGACCTCCTCTCTGAGATATTGTAGTGCCCTACAAATTTGTCAAAATGCAAACACAATTTGGGTTGGACTTTCACAGTCCAATCCACTTCCTGTGTAGCTTGGAAGAATTTGGTAACATGTGCCTCTGAGCATATGGGGAGTGGTAGCAACACCTGCCATCTCCAAAGATGGATAATTATATTTTTGTATGTTTGTTGGTGTTCTTCTTACTTTGCTTCTTCCCTGTGTTACTAATGTTTCTAGAAAATTTTTATTTTTCTCATTTTTCATCCTAGAAATCTGTGTCAAATTTATTTTTATTAATTTCATAGCCTTTTTATTGGTCAGTGCCATATGATGGTGAAGACAGCCTTTTGTGTTTCAAATTGGAGGTTATGTTCTATTTCTATTTTGGGTGCGTTAACAGTTGAATCTGAAACTGCAGTTTGATGTAAAATCAGATGGATTACAATATGTTGCTACTTCAGCCATAACTCTAGCTGTTGGAAAAAAGAGGATGCATGTTTTCAGCCTGCTGTGTTTAAACCACTTCATTTAAGGCAAGGTGGGCACGGTCAATTAAAAACATAGAGCACACCTAGCATTTTGCTAGAATATATTTCACCTCCCACTGTTTTATCTTGTGCAAATTGAGACACTCCTGATATCCACTGGAGAATATTCTACATCATAGTCAGTGCCATTATTCCACAATTATTTTTGGAGTTTTGATCATTTGCATGCTTTTTCAGTTCAGTGTGATTTACTCCTGTGCAATCACGCTTGGGATAGGTGAAACTGACCTAGGGGAGGGGCAGGAAGGGGAGGAGGAGGGCAGGAAGGGGAGGGGATTGGATGGGTAGGCACTGGGCAGAGGGGAAGCCCTTTCCTTTCTGAAAGGAAAACATTGTGAACAGTATCATTCTGTTTCAGGGTTTCCCCCACCTTTTTATTCTACAGCAGGCACATGTAGCCTCACACCCAAATTGAAACCAAAGCTGTTCCTGGCCACTTCCACACCAGACCTTGATTTTCCTTTAGATAGTCATGGCTCCTCCCAAAGAATCCTGGGAAGTGTAGTTAGTGAAGGGTGCTGAGAGTTGCTAGGAGACACCGTTTCCCTTACAGAGCTTTAGTCAGAGTGGCTGACTGTTAAACCACTCTGACCACTGGAGCTCTGTCAAGAGAATAGGAGTCTCCTCTCAGCACCCTTGACAAACTACACTTCCCAGGATTCTTTGGGGGAAGCCATGACTGTCTCAAGTGAAATCAAAGTCTGATGTGGGTGTGGCCCCAATTAGCCTAGCCAAGCCAAGCAGCTGTGAGTCTGGCTTTTAGAACGCTGACAGTTGGTTCTTACTGAGCATGGCCAACACTATCATTGGGTTCAAGCCAAAATTTCTTAAATTAATTAAAAATCAGCCAGGCATTTTTTAAATGTTTAAACTGCAAAAGATGAAGGTCAGAGTATGGGGCAAGATCAGTAATAGGATTACAGGTACTCTGTGAACATGGCTGATTTTTAATTAATTTCAACAGATTATGAGAACTCAGACAGAAAAAAGTTCAAAGGGGCTCTCAAGTTTTTTTCCTCTTTTTACACTTTGAACTCTCTATTCTCTCTGACTGTTTTATGTATCACCATGAAAATTTACAGAGTTCTTAAGCAAGCATTTCTGAGTTCAGGGACTATAGGTTTTGTAAGGTTTTGTTTTGAAATGAGCTTATGGGAAGCATCAGAATGGCATGGGGGGTATTTTCAATTTAACATTGTGGAATGTGAAAAATCCACGCTGGCTATAGTATACCGCCACTCTCGTGGCTGTATAATTTGTATTCTGCACTTTCTTCAAGAAGCTTTAGATAACAGGCATAGGATTTTCCTATTTCTATCTTTACAAAAACTCTGTGAGGTAGGCTAGCCCAAGAGACCCAATGAGCTTCATGGCTCAGTGGTCTCCCCAGTTCAAACTCAACACTTTATTTTCTATACCACCTCACACTTTCTATAAGCCTGAGGGTATAGGTTGTTATTGTTTCTTTCATTATCTTTTAGATGTACTTATTTTTACAAACTGTAGCCATTTTCAAACAAATCAGACACTGCAAAAACCTGTATGTGGCATAATAAACAAACAAACAAACTGGCCCCCACCCACCCCCAAGTCCTCAGGTATCCCATGTTAGAATGCAGGTAAGTTGGACTGGATGATTCTTTGTATTTTTGTGTACCATGTCTTCTTTTGTTCTTGTTGTATCTTAACAGGTCATTCCACAATCATGTGTACATAGAAGGAATATCTCTTTAATGTTCTATGTCTTATATGCTGAATAAAACAATACCAGTGTTCTGCAAAATCATCTGAGTATATGTATTCAATTTGTGCCTTCAGCTGCCTTGATTATTTTTTAATTAATGCTATTTACCAGGCTTTTTGTATCCAATGACAAATTATTAGCAGTTTTTCAATAATGAGCAGCCATAAGTAGAAAAGTAATTAGGTCTTTATATATTAAATCTTTTTATTCTTTCACATACAAAGTTAACAGTGCCAATTTAGGGTGAAAGGACACCAACTGTCTGATCATTGCTCCTATTTCTTTACGCACCTGATCCCAAAAATTATTAATCTTTTTACAATCCCACCAACATGTGGAAGAAGGCACCCAATTGTTTACAACCCCTCCAACATTAGGCACTGCCCTGTGGGTTTATTTATGGCATTTCAAGGAGTAGAATACCAATGATGAATCATTTGATTTTCCTTTGTTTTTGCAGAGACCAATCTGAACAGTTTCTTATCCCACATTTTTGCCAATCCCCCATTCAATTTGGCAGTCAAAGTCAGCTTCCCATTGTTTCAAGATTTCTAGGTTGTCTGTCTTGCTGACATATATTGTTTTATAGATCATAGAAACAAGTTTTTAGAAGTATATGTAGAATACTCTAAGGGCTGAAATGGTTTTGTGACTTGGGTGGTAATTGTCAAAAGAGAAGAGAAGTGTGTTACTTAGTGTATATGAAGCCAATTTGTGATTAGGTCCAAGTTTATCTTTAATTCGAGTTCCTGTACATGGGTTAAGTTCAAAATAGAGGTTCCTTGACTGAAACAGCCTGTTTCCATCCTTCAAATGTCATGCTCCCTATCTTTCTGATAAAATAAGGGATGGTGCTGATAGGGTATGATATATTGGAGGAATTAGTTTTTTAATCCAGTCAGTCCATAATTTTAGCATGTGCAAATGGGTTGCAGATGTTGTTCAGAACTATGGGTTGATATGCTAAAAAGGGGAGGGCTTTCAGTCTGTTTTTATTTGTTGTATCTAATTCCACACTTGCCCAGAGGCAGTGAGATGAATTCTGCATCTTTAGAATCGTGTCTCTTATGTGTGCAATATCATGATACCAACATAAATTGGAAAGTCTCAGCCCTCCTTTGTTTGATGTTTTGGAAAGGACTTTTGTTCTGAGTCTGGCTTTAACCTTGGTGAAAAAAAATTGTTCAGAAATGTCTACTATTTATATAGAAAATGTGGTTGTATTTGAATTGGCAAGACTTGACATAAGAAGAATTAAATTTGGGCAATATAGGTTGTTACTGTTTCTTTAAATATATTTTGTACAGCATCTAACAAGTTTAGCTGCTTAATAAATATTAAATATGATTATTACTATTAGTACTACTTCACTCAGCTGAAGACATAGAAGAGCTCACTACTGATATATTATCAAATACAGAACAGTCATACAAGAGGTGAATGCCTCTCTATCACTGTCACTTAAATGTGGCCCCTCTTATCATCTCTGTGTTTTATGATACTGGAACCGATTCTGCTGCCATTTATTTTAATGGCATGACTCCATGGAAACACACATCATCTCTTCAATGAGGGAATGTGTTTCTAAAAAGCCCATAAAGTGACACTCAAGGCTGATAAAATGCATGTCATTCAAGCTTGTGTAAAGCTGGGAGACAGAACTGAGTATATTCTAGCTTTTGTTATGTGCGAGTGATGGGCAGATACAATTAATTTCCCAGAGTGTGACCTCTAGCAACAGCAGAATTCTCCCTTCTTCCTCCCTTTCCCTCTTCCTTCTTCCTTCTCCCCTGCCCACTCCAGCCCTCCCTCCCCCTCGGTCAGTTTTACATATGCTAATCATTATTGCATGGGAGTAAAGCCTATTGAACTCAATAAGCATGCCAATGATCAGACCTGCCTTTCCCCTCCTTCCCCTCTCTTCCCCCTTCCTCATCCCTTCTTCCTCTCCTCCCCCTTTCCTTCTCCTTCCCTGCCCACTCCAGGCCTCCCTCCCCATAGTCAGTTTTACCTATCCTAAGCATGATTGTATGGAACCAAATCCCACTGAACTCAATAAACATGCAAATGATCAAACCTGCCCTCCCCCCTCCTGCCTGCTCCCCTCCCCCACCTCCCCTCCTCATCCCCTGTGGTCAGTTTCACCTATCCTAAGCAAGATTACAGGGAAGTAAATCCCACTGAACTCCATAAGCATGCAAATGATCAATCCATTCTCAGCAAACTTGCACAGGATCCCGTTTCTTACCTCCTGGATTAAAAAGCAGGGAAGTTCACTAATAGGCAAAAAACCTTGCGGTTTAAGAATGTACCTATAGCCCACAGATATTTCTATCAAACTTTAAAAAGCAGGGAAATTGGGCAGCTAGAGTGAATGCACCAGGGGAACAGGAGACCTGACCTCCTCTCTGAGATATTGGACTGCCCTACAAATTTGTCAAAATACAATGGCAATTTGGGCTGGTCTTTCACAGTCCAATCCACTTCCTGTGTAGCTTGGAAGAATTTGGTAACATGTGCCTCTGAGCACATGATGAGTGGTGGCAACACCTGCGGTCAGCCCAAATAACAGAAACCAGACATGTGCTGTGCTGATCTTGTTTTAGTAGGGTGGAAGCAACTCTGTGAACATGGCTGATTTTTAATTAATTTCAACAGATTATGAGAACTCTGAGAAAAAAGTCCAAAAGGAGTCTGGTTTTTCTCTCTCTTTTTACACTTTGAACTCTCGATTCTCTCTAACTGTTTTGTGTATCACCATGAAAAGTTAGTTCAGAACTGTATGTTTTGTAAGGTTTTGTTTTGAAATGAGCTCATGGGAAGCATCAGAATGGCATGTGAGGGTATTTTCGATTTAACATTGCGGAATGCAAAAAATCCATGCTGACTATAGTATACAGCCACAGTTGTGGCTATATAATATAGGCTAGAAAGAGTCAAATCACATGATAGTTCTGAATGTTTACTTCACACCAGTTCTTATTTTTATCGTCCCAAAGCAATGAGATTTTTTTGCAATGTTAATATATGTCTGCGAAGCTGCTGTTCCTTTGTAATGATCATATGTGACATTTTGTACAATTTAAAGCTGTTTTACACAGCAATAGAGTGGCTTCCTGCAGATGTGCAGGTAGTTAACCAGAAAAGGAAAAAACGTTCATCCCTTATTCCTCCCTAAAACTTTAGTAAGGTAGAAGAGTATCAGCTTATTAGCATCTGTCTCCTATCAGGGCCTCACCTCTGGTGATCTGTCTGCGCTGGATAAATTGGACATATCTATGTTTGGCAAGCCTTTCCCCCCACCCCCACCACCCCAGTAAGTCTTTTCCCCAGAGATGTTTTGATCTATGAAAAACAAAGGTGGGGATTTGGGTGTTTAATCTGTGAATCCATTTTGTAACTTATTCTCAGTTTGAAATTTAGAAAACAACCTGTGATCCCCCTCCCCTTCTTTGGCTACAATTGGCTATCTTTGTTTTAAGCACACAACTCTTCCAAAGCGTAAGCTATCTGAACAAGCACATTTAAAAAAAACATCCAACAGCTACTATGATATTTCCAGGGGCAAAAAGAGTTAGTTTGCACTGCAACAGGCTGATAAGACTGAGCATAGACAAGATAAAAGGCAATGCCATGCCAAATGCTATCAAGGATGACAAAGATCTGACCATCATTTAGCTACTGTGCAACATACTCTTCCTTCTGCAGCTGTAGATCATCCTAAAATGAGGAGATTGTTTTCTATTGGTGATGCCATCATTTAATGCAGGGTTTGCCAATCTGGCACCCGAAGGTGCCATATTGCCTACAAAGGCCTTCACTGGTGCCCTCGGGGCAGGGGTCTCAGACTCTGACCTTTCTTTTTTTTGTAAGTAGGTTTCTAGCCCTCCTAGAAAGAAAGTTATGAAGCAAAATCTGCAGGTGCCTTTCTAAGCAATTTCTGTGAAATGAGCCAGCCTGGCTGTTCTCACTTATCAGTATTTTTAGCCAATTAATAAAGTTGGAGTTGTGATTGACAAGTGAGTTGTTCAGACACCAGACAACAGGAATCCCTGGGACCCTAAAGAGCTGCTGTTTCCCCTCCCCTTTAGTGCACTTTTCCTGCTTCTGTCTTATTTTCTAGTAGTCCTTTGAATCTCTGTAGTTTGCCCTTTCTTTTTCTTAAGCAACCAGGATGCATCTTTCCTGTGGTGGGTTTGTCTGAGATCCGGTGGTCCCTAGAAGTTAGTTTCTGCAAATACTGCCACAGAATAAGCATGGGTGGATGTTAAAAAATCCCTCCTCTCCACAAAAGGCAAATGTGAAAGCTTTGCAAAGAGGCTTAGGCATGAAAGTTAAAGATCAAGCATTCCTTAACAATTCACTGTATAGTTACAGTACACTTCAACTGTGTGTGTGTGTAGATAGATAGGGGGGGCGCTAAAGGGCAGCCAGGTCGGGCCCTGGCCAAGGGCCCCTGGATAGGGTGGGGGAGGAGTAGTGCTCCTTTTCCGCAATCCTCAGCAGGGCAGCTGCTGCAGAATGCAGGGAGGGAGCTTGCAAGCCACCCACACATTCTCTGGCTCCACCTACCTGTCTCTCCTGTCTTTTGCAGCTGCACAGGCTGCATGCACAGGGCTGCCATTGACGTTTCCCAAAGGTGCTGATGCCCCTGCTGCAATCTTGGTTGATGGCAGGGATGTGTGCGCATAACATGCATGTGTACCATCAACCAAGATAGTGGCGGAGGCTTCAGCCCCTTAGGGAAACCTCGGCCGCCATCTTGGTTAATGGCAGCCCACTGCACACAGCCACAAAAGACAAGAGACAGGTAGGTGGGGCGCGCACATGCCTGTGCTGAAGCCCGGGGCAAGCTGGAGCCCAAGGGCCCCAGCATGTCTGGCGCCAGCCCAGGACAGACAGACAGACAGACAGACAGACCTCAGAAGTCTCTGTGTTTGGGGAAAAGCAGTGTCCTTGTGCCTTTAACAGCTCTATAGCATACAGAAATTCAACAGGTTAAGCTTTTTCTCATATGGAAAAGTTTCACTATGACTGCACTGCCTAATTTTGTGTTATGCCATACTCCAATGGCTGCCATTTTATAACTACCACCCACAACACTCTCCCAAAATTCAAAATGTGCCTACAGATACAAAAAAGTTGGGCACCAGTGATTTAATGTCAAGGAGGTCACTATTTCTCTCTTAGCATAACTTTCTACCTTATAAGGTTGTTGTGACAAGAATATATAAGTGCACGTATGCCACCTGTGACTCCCCAAAGGAAGGCCGGAATACAATTACCGATATATATAAACCAATAAATAAACATGAATCTGAATAAAATTGAAAATAGATTTGTTGCATTTGTAAAAGGGGCTGCAATTCAAGAGGCTGTGTTTCTGTACTCTCTTATGACTATTTATTTCTGCCTTGTGCTGTTCAGTTATGTGCAGGCCAAGCAAGGCTCCTGCAAATCTAATATGTAAGTTATCTGGCATGCATCAGTTGCAACCATTACTCACGGGCTGCTGGGAACCAACCAGCCTCTGATTACTTCTACCAAAACTGTAGTCAATTCCTTTCAACCATATCACCAATCTGCAGACTGGAATACGCTAATACACACACCCTATCTATACTTTGTGATTCACATTTCTAAATTTTTGTTGAACCCTTCAGTATTGTATATATTTAACTATCAGTTGCTATGGTTAAACCACCTAAAAACAAGGGTAAGTTACTAGGGTATTTTATAAAGAGACAACCTCTGAAAGATGTTTCCTGTTGTGCCATATTTTACTTTCTCTGAACCATCAGATGCATTTTTGTCTTTTGTGTCACGAGTCCTGCGGCACCTTTGGGCCCAGACCTGGGATGGCAGGTTCTGGAGGAAGACGGAGGAAGTTGAGAAGGAATAGGACTGGAGCAGGGTCTGGTGGGCGGGGCCTCTTGAACCAGGCTGTCTTTGATGGTACAGTATAGCAGGAGTCCCGTCTCACACCTCCCCTCCAGCAGAGGAGAAAGCATTGGCAGAGTCTGAGGAGGGAGAGGATCTGCAGGCTAGGGTGGCTGGACAAGATCTGGAGGGGGAGGCAGGCCCAGCCTTGTCTTCCAGAACCAGGCACTGCCTCCAAAGAAAGGAAGAGATGTGCCCACTTAGATGCAGTGCATGCCTGCACACAACTAGGAATTCTCATAAGCAAGCATGGCGTACCTTGAATTTAAAGTTTGGCAGGTGGGTGTGGGAATTTTGTTGGAACAGCTTCGCAGCTCCCTTCCTGTCTTAACTCCTTGTTCTTCATCTTGGACTCCTGAACCTGGGCCCATGCTGCTAGACTGGATTCCCCCACCATTAAACCAGAACTATCACTAGAAGCTAAAATGATGAAACTGAGGTTATCATACTTTGGACACATAATGAGAAGACCTGATTCACTAGAAAAGACAATAATGCTGGGAAAAACAGAAGAAAGTAGAAAAAGAGGAAGGCCAAACAAGAGATGGATTGATTCCATAAAGGAAGCCACAGACCTGAACTTACAAGATCTGAACAGGGTGGTTCATGACAGATGCTCTTGGAGGTCACTGATTCATAGGGTCACCATAAGTCGTAGTCAACTTGGAGGCACATAACAACCATCCCATTGCCTTGTAAGAGTGCTGGGACAGGACTAGCTCTTTGCCAGTAACTGAGTCTGTACAGTTACTCTGCTTAAATAAAGATCTCTTCCTTATTTCCAAGTAAGAGCCTTTGCTGTCGTGTTTTGGGCAGGAGCCAGGAAGGCATCTATACATGCTACAATCATAGCTAAAATTTCACTTTTGCATATTTTTAGACAGTTACAGCATCAACTACAACTCTAACAAAGTCCTATAGTGAAAAAAGTATGTATCAATGAAATTTAAACTCACTTAAAAATGAAGAGTATGTTTGCCTGTCTCTTGTACTGGATTCAGACATCACTGATCTGCCCCCACCCCAAATTCTTCTCAGAGGTATAAAATTGCATTCATAACTGTGAAGCTGAATTTGTAATTGAAATTTTTATAAACATGTTCATAAAAACCAGCCTTGTTCAGGGACCGGGCACATGAGTAGAACAGAAGAAAATGTGTATTATAAGCAACCAGCAAAGAAGAAAATAACCCAAACTACTAGTATACTTACCAAGGCATAAGTTGGCCAATTTTAGTCTGTTTGGTTTTATTAATAAGATAGCATGCAACAGGATCTGCAGCCGCTCCCCATGCTTTGCCAAGGAATAGCACCAAAGAGACATGGAATGGAGTAATCTGAAAAACCAAAAAAAAGGACAGCTACTTTAAGTAAGGCATAATCATCAAAAGAATTAAACAGCACAAAATATCTCCCCAAAATATATATTTCAGTGCATTATAAAAGCAAAATGTTTCAGCTTCTGCCTTCATTAGCTATGTTAGTTAGTAAAATAAAAAACCTCAGTTTTGTTCATCACAATTAAGTGTATATATTTTTAGACAATTAATGGAATCCTTATAGGGATCCAGAGCAAGCTTAGGTGAAGTTCTGTTTGTTGCTTTCAACCCTGTCTCAGTGCATGATATAAAATGTGGTAAGAATTTTTATTATTGTGTTGTTTTGCCAGAGATTTCATTTGTGTTACTGCTAGTTAATTTTATGGTATGTTTCGCATCATTTTACTTGCTTGAAAGCTTGAAGAAAGGTGAGATAGAAGATTAAATAAATAAGGACACAACACCACATGTTGGTCGCTATTCCGCATCAAATAGAGAACTCTCTATCAGTAGTGAGGAACAGCAACTAGCACTACGTTTACAGTTTAAATGAAATAGTTGATCTGACCCAGCTTTGCCCATCTGGATACTCAGTGCAACACCAGCACAGGCCGCAGGGATGAGAAGGGGTAGGAGTTTCTGTGGTCTACAGAGCTTCCATCTTCTCTTGTCACCAGGAAACCACTCTGTTGTGGAGCTGGCTATGAAGGCCTGCACCTGGTGTCGGGCCAAGGAGACAGTAAACTAGGGTTGCTGCTGATGTACCGTCCACCCTGCTGCCCGGCAGCTTCTCCGACTGAGCTGGCAGAGGCCATCTTGGCTGTGGTATTGGAGGAGCCCAGAACGATAGTGCTGGGTGATTTCAATGTCCATGTGGAGGCTGCCTCTAGTGTTCCGGCTCAGGACTTTATGGCCTCCATGACAACCATGGGGCTGTCTCAAGTTGCCACTAGCCCAATACATAGGGCAGGGCACACCCTCAACTTGGTTTTTGCTCCAGATGGAGGAAGGGGTGGTCTGAAGATGGGGTGGTGGTGGATGTCACCCCATTGTCATGGTCAGATCACTTCCTGGTGAAGTTTAGACTTATGGTTCCAATCCTTCCCTGCAGGGGTGGTGGACAGATTAAGATGGTCCACCCCCAGATCCTAATGGAACCCACAGGATTCCTGAATGCCCTGGGAGAGTTCCCAGTAGATAGAGCAGGTGACCCTGTTGAAGCCCTTGTCACGCTGTGGAACAGTGAGACATGTCAGGCTCTCGACACAATTGCTCCCAAGCGTCCTCTCCGGCATTGTGGAGTCTGGTTTGCACCTTGGTACACCAGTGAGCTAAAGGCAATGAAACAGGCTGGATGATGGCTAGAGCGCAAGTGGTGAAAGACGTGCTGTGAGGCTGATTAGACACAAGTAAAACATCATAACCGTGCCTACTGTGTGATGGTGAGGGTGGCAAAGAAGGCCCACTTCTCTGCCTCCATCGCATCCTCAAGTAGCCGTCCAGTGGAGCTTTTCCGTATTATCAGGGGTCTGTTGACATCAACTCCAGAAATGGAGTTTTAGACCCTTTAGAGGCCCACTGTGAATTGTTTGCAACACACTTTGAGGGTAAGGTTGTTCACCTCCGTAGCAGTCTTGATGATTCATCCACATCTACTGTAGTCCCCATTGAGGTGTCCAGTGCAACGTCTGCTGCAACTTCTTGGGAATGATTTCAGTTGGCGCGGCCTGATGATGTAGACAAGGTGCTTGCGATGATGAGGCCAGCAACGTGTTCTCTTGACCCTTGCCATTCTTGGCTTATTAAAGCTTGCTGAGGGGATTTGACCGAGTGGATCCATAAGAACATAAGAACATAAGAAGAGCCTGCTGGATCAGGCCAGTGGCCCATCTAGTCCAGCATCCTGTTCTCACAGTGGCCAACCAGGTGCCTGGGGGAAGCCCGCAAGCAGGACCCGACTGCAAGAACACTCTCCCCTCCTGAGGCTTCCGGCAACTGGTTTTCAGAAGCATGCTGCCTCTGACTAGGGTGGCAGAGCACAGCCATCATGGCTAGTAGCCATTGATAGCCCTGTCCTCTATGAATTTGTCTAATCTTCTTTTAAAGCCATCCAAGCTGGTGGCCATTACTGCATCTTGTGGGAGCAAATTCCATAGTTTAACTATGCGCTGAGTAAAGAAGTACTTCCTTTTGTCTGTCCTGAATCTTCCAACATTCAGCTTCTTTGAATGTCCACGAGTTCTAGTATTATGAGAGAGGGAGAAGAACTTTTCTCTATCCACTTTCTCAATGCCATGCATAATTTTATACACTTCTATCATGTCTCCTCTGACCCGCCTTTTCTCTAAACTAAAAAGCCCCAAATGCTGCAACCTTTCCTCGTAAGGGAGTCGCTCCATCCCCTTGATCATTCTGGTTGCCCTCTTCTGAACCTTTTCCAACTCTATAATATCCTTTTTGAGATGAGGCGACCAGAACTGTACACAGTATTCCAAATGTGGCCGCACCATAGATTTATACAACGGCATTATGATATCGGCTGTTTTATTTTCAATACCTTTCCTAATTATCGCTAGCATGGAATTTGCCTTTTTCACAGCTGCCGCACACTGGGTCGACATTTTCATCGTGCTGTCCACTACAACCCCGAGGTCTCTCTCCTGGTCGGTCACCGCCAGTTCAGACCCCATGAGCGTATATGTGAAATTAAGATTTTTTGCTCCAATATGCATAATTTTACACTTGTTTATATTGAACTGCATTTCCCATTTTTCCGCCCATTCACTCAGTTTGGAGAGGTCTTTTCGGAGCTCTTCGCAATCCCTTTTTGTTTTAACAACCCTGAACAATTTAGTGTCGTCAGCAAACTTGGCCACTTCACTGCTCACTCCTAATTCTAGGTCATTAATGAACAAGTTGAAAAGTACAGGTCCCAATACCGATCCTTGAGGGACTCCACTTTCTACAGCCCTCCATTGGGAGAACTGTCCGTTTATTCCTACTCTCTGCTTTCTGCTTCTTAACCAATTCCTTATCCACAAGAGGACCTCTCCTCTTATTCCATGACTGCTAAGCTTCCTCAGAAGCCTTTGGTGAGGTACCTTGTCAAACGCTTTTTGAAAGTCTAAGTACAATATGTCCACTGGATCACCTCTATCTATATGCTTGTTGACACTCTCAAAGAATTCTAATAGGTTACTGAGACAGGGTGTGGTCAATGCATCATTGCGGGAGGGAGTGATTCCAGCTGCCTTGAAAGAGGCGGTGATCCGACCACTCCTGAAAAAGCCCACCCTGGACCCATTGGTTTGTGACAACTACCGACCGGTTGCAAATACCCCCTTTTTAGGGAAGATGATTGAGAGAGTTGTGGTGCAGCAATTGTAAGTACTCTTGGATGAAACAGATTATCTTGACCCATCCCAGTCTGGGTTCAGGCCTGGTTATGGGACTGAATTGGCCTTAGTTGCTCTGATGGATGACCTTTATCGGGAGAAGGACAAGGGGAATGCGACCCTGTTATTCTTACTTGATCTCTCAGCGGCTTTTGATACCATTGACCATGGTATCCTTCTGGGCCAACTTGGTGAGATGGGTATTGGAGGCACTATTTTACAGTCATCAAGAGATTTGGGGCAAGGTGTATGCTGACAATACCCAGCTCTATTTCTTTGTAAAATCTGAATCGGGAGAGGCCGTGCAAGCCCTGGACCGCTGCCTGGACTCGGTGGTGGGCTGGATGAGGGCCAATAAACCGAGTCTGAATCCTAGCAAGACGGAGGCACTGTGGGTTGGTGGTTTTCGAGTTCAGATAATTGGTTAGTTGCCTGCTTTGGATGGGGTTGTACTCCCTCTGAAAGAGCAGGTTCGTAGTCTGGGGGTGTTCCTGGATCCATCTTTGTCATTAGAGGCCCAGGTGACCTCCGTGGCTAGGAGTACCTTTTACCAGCTTCGGCTGGTAAGACAGCTGCGGAAGTTTCTAGACCGATTTACCCTGACCACTGTTGTCCACACACTGGTAACCTCCAGGCTGGATTACTGTAATGCGCTCTATGTGGGGCTGACCTTGAGGTTGGTCCAGAAGCTGTAGCTGGTGCAAAATGTGGTGGCAAGACTGCTCACTGGGGCAGGGTATCGCCAACCTGTCACCCTGCTGCTGAAAGAATTGCACTGGTTGCCCATTTGCTACCGGGCCAAGTTCAAGGTTCTAGTTTTGGTGTACAAAGCCCTATACAGCTCGGGACCAGGATACCTGAAAGACTGTCTTATCCCTTATATACCCAGTCGATCACTGCATTCTGCAGGTGACAGCCTCCTGCAGATACCATCTTATCAGGAGGTCCGTTCTGCACAACATAGGAAATGGACCTTTAGTGTGGCGGCACCTACTCTGTGGAATTCCCTCCCCTTAAATATTAGGCAGCAGCCATCTCTGTTATCTTTTCGGTGCCTTTTGAAGACTTTCCTCTTTCAACAAGCCTTTTAAGTTGGGACCTGTCCATCTGCGTTGGAATTGCTTTTCATATGTTTCTTTAAAAAATATGTTTTTAAAGTTTTGTTTTAATGTATTTTAAGGTTTGTTTTTTTGATGTTTTTAGCGCTTTTGTTTGCCGCCCTGGGCTCCTGCTGGGAGGAAGGGTGGGATATAAATCAAATAATAAATAAATAGCATAGTGATTCACAAACTGTGCTCCATGGTCAGCTTTTAGATGGTCTGTGAAATGACAACCAAAATAAGGAAAACTATGGCCTTTCCAGAGCAAACAAGTGACAAAAGCTGGATTAAAGCATGCATATTTCTCTACTCTTATGCAGCTTTTAAGTGTTACTAGGTGGTGATTAGGCACTTTTAGTTCATGGATATTCTGTCACTGAAATTTTGTCAGGCAAGAAATTACAACACAAGGTTCTTCTTTATCACCAATTTAGCAGGAATGTACAGCTTCACTTTACTAAAGTGCAGAAGTTATTGCCCTCCAATTCAGAAGACTTGAAGGAAGTTTTCTACATAATGAACACAGTTATGGTGGACTACAAAGGCCAAGTAAACCACAATCCTCATCTGGAGCAGTGTTGAAGAATTCCTGGTATACAACTTTTGAGGACTAATATAAACATTTTCTGAGCAGCACAGCACTTGCTTCGATATGACTGCACTCTGGCTACCTCTATAGGCAGTAATCATGTGGGTCAGGCAACTGACAACCCCCCAGGAGCAGAGCGTAGTTTATATGTCAATCACTTAATTGACCATTTCGTCACAAATCTGTCCAAAGGTCTGCATTGGCACTTGGGGGCAGGTTCAGGCTTTTCTGTGATCACAATTGTCACTTAGAATGATTTAAACTTTAAAATTTAAACTTTAAATGTTAAAGTCCACTGCCAAGCAGCTATTATGTGAGCAACGGTCAACAGCGCAATCCATAAAACCTCTGGATACAGATACTTTCATTATCCAATCCCACCTACAGGCTGCTATACGTATTCATGCTATTGCACTCAGGAGACTGGTATGGAGGACCCATAGGAGCTGAGCGTGCTCAACCAGTCCAAATTCCCGACTATCAGTGATTATCAGGGGTATAAGCACCCTATGATCGTTGAAGGGATAGAAGGGAAACAGGTTCTACCTCCCTTTGCTGTGACTGTCAGGGAGTGAGGATGTCTCCCTCTAATGATAATTTTATTGCAGGAGATGAGACAAAGGAGTTCTTCACAGCCTTTCGTCCCACCCAAATATTCCTTCCTGGCTCCCACTGAATTAGTAATTCTATTTACTTCTCACATGTTCACAGCAAGTGCTTCCAAAACTTTTTGCTAAAATGAAGCTCTGTAAAAACAAAGTTCTGTAAAAACTACTTACCAAAGCTATATCTAAGAGATAGATCTGCAGAAAGAAAGAGATGGCGCTGTTGGCAATCTGGTTTGGAGCACCTCCAATGCCATAGCATAATTTGCTGCACATCGAGAGCTTGTCTTCATATCTGAGCTGAAAAGGGGGAAAGAAAAAAGAGAACTTTATGGGGAAAAGTACAGGCCAGGATCAAGCACAAAAATGGTGGGTATCAAATTTCAGAAAGTTATGAACAGATTCTCTTTCCATATATGCCTGACATAACTTCAGTTAAACCACTAAGATGTTTAAAATAAATGATCTCTGGCATAAAAGTGTCACTAAAAGATGCTATGACAGATTCACTCCTGAAAATACTTGTACTCCTTTTTAAAAGCTTGATTATTATATATAGCAAGGCTGGTGCCAAAGGAAGGGCCCCTCATTTGGGTGGGAGAGTAGCACTCCCCTTTCACGATTGTGGCAGGCCCCCTGCTGCGGATCACAGGGACAGAGCTTCCAGACCGCCTGCCCGTTCATTCCACCTACCTCTCTCCTGTGTTCTGTTGCTGCACGTGCAGGGCCACCATCAACCAAGATGGCGGCGGGGGCATTAGCCCCTTAGAGAAGCCTCCTCCGCCATCTTGGTTGATGGCAGCCCTGCATGCATAGCAACGGAACACAGGAGAAAGATAGGTGGAACAGGCAGGAGCCGCGTGCCTAGGGCAAGCTGGTGCCCAAGAGCCCAGTCATGCCTGGCACTGGCCCTGATATATAGCCTTATAACATTTATATATATAATATATATAATAGGCAGGAAACCTTTTTGTGAATGTCTAGGACATATTCTGTTGATTCTGTTGGGCCCTGCATGTCAGTAGAAAGGCCAGACCAGGGATGGGTGGACACCCCCTTTCTCTCTCTCTCTTTCTGTCATCCCTTTCCCCGTTTTTCCCTCCTTGCCACCCACAAAAAAATAGGTAGAGAGCCACAGCCTTTGGGCTGTAGGTTGTCCACACCTTATATATAAAAGTATACATTGTTTCTTGTTATACAATGTTTATCATCTGTATAAACATCTATATCTATACATTCAACACACACAGAGAGAAAGGCACACCTGAATCCTGCTGTATGCTCTTATACTTACCTAAATGGGAACTAGGTGCTCCTAGTGCTGGACTGGCATTCAGTATTTACTTTTATTCCTTCACATGGAACAAAATTACAGAGAAGTGACTAGGACTGTGACAAAGTAGAGCCATTATATCATTATTGGGGCTCAGGTTATGGTTTCCAACAGGTTAATCCTGTTTCATTCAGCGCCAAGAAGGGAATGCCAGTTTTGCTGCCCACATCAAGTTTTCCTGCCGCAATAAAGTTTTGTACATTTTTTAAAAAACTGGAGACTCCAAAGTGGCTGTATTCAGAGGCTCAAGCCCATATGCACAAAATTTAAAAGATGCTCCTTCATTGGAATTGTATCACATGAGGATGGCTTAGCGGTGGCACGCAGTGATACAGGAAGGCAACTCTACAGACTTTTCCTAAGATAACAGAATTGTATTATTCATTTTTTTTTAAAGGGAAGGGTATTTTCTGCACTGGTTCCACACACCCCGCCCCAGAAAGGAGTATGTGCATTTTGTATCAACTCCCTTTGAAGAATGAGTACAGAAATGAGGGACACAGAGGGAAAGGAAGTCCGTCCCCCCCAAAAGGCTCCCAAAACAACAACCTGGTGTGGATTTCTTTGGTGGAAATATTTTATTCACTAGCTGTTTTAGGGCCTAGTGGTGAAATCAAATTTCTGAGGGACTGTGCTCTAGAAGAAAGGAGCCCTGCGGATGCTCAGATTGAAGATCCTGCATGTGGCAAGAGTTGTGGCAAAGGAGGATAGTATTTTGGTTGTGAAGAGCTGCTGGATGGGAGTTGGGAAAATCAGGACTGGGTTTCTAAGAAGGAGCCTATGTTCTCTAGTTCTGCGTATGTATGGCACAGTTGGTAGGAATAATGTTTAATTTCAAGAAAATAAGACCTCAGATATGTGAGGAACAGCACATCCAACAAACACTTCTCCTTAATTCTGTGCTGGGAGGGACTCCCTGCATTTACTCAGTGGAAAGGCAAACACTCAGATACACTTTTATAACATTACCTCTAGCTCGGGATTTGTTGGCTACCAAGTCCAGACACAATCAATTTCATAGAGTTTTGCTTGTTATATATAAAAATGTATATCCCATCCTTCTGGTGCCTACACACCTCTCAGGGCAGCAAATAACAAAACCAACCAAAATTACAATAATATATAATAACAGGGCTCATCTACACAGGGTTTTACTGTGTATCTGGTGCTACTTGCATCCCCTTTTAATTTGCATGGTTCACATGATATTACTGTTCGGTATTATAAAAATACCAGAGAGAAATAGGAACTAATGTGGTTGGTCCTATTTCTTAGCAGAGATATAAAAAACACAAGCAGCAGAATGAGAATGTAACCAGCCCCACCTTTCTCTATATAAATAACAACAGACACAAACTTCTTAGGTAAAAGATAAAAACATTTACTCACGACCTCTTCATATGTTACAAACATAGGCTGTAGCTTAGATGAAAAAAAATAGAAGGTATTCAGTCCATCTTAGTCTTAAAGTGATGCTCTCAGCAGAGAGCATCATTTGCCATGCAGCCTCTCTCAATGGTGGATTGATCAGCAATGGAGAATTTGCAAGAAATCCCCCAGGACAAAGGAGGAGGAAACCAGGTAACTAACCCCACCCACTAGGAAGTTACATCATGGTAAAACAGGTACATGGGATGTTCCCCAAATATCCCTTAAAATGAACATGCAACATTTGCCTATCCCAACAATTACTGGCAAACAGAAGCTATCACAGTTTCCCCCCTGTAAATCCATACCAACCCAATCCTTTGATAATCCAAAAAGGGAAGGGAAAAATGCCTTCAATCTGTATCTCTAGGCCTGGGCTTGTAGACGCTTTGTTCCAACGCTTTGAGGTGGGTGTGTCAATCGTTCCCCTCTCCCTCTTCCTCCCTTCTTTCATTTCATTTCCTGCGGGCTGAAGAGAAACTTCCTCTTCTCCCTCCTATTCTGCAAGTTTTTTTTAAGTTGCTGCAAACAGTGCCTTTATTTCTTCCCCCCCTAACTTGTGCACAAAAACATAACACTGCTCAAAGAAAGATTTGTATTTCATCTGTATTGTACAAGTGAAAATACAAATAATTGCACTTCTGGGTTGTTGTTTTTAAATGAAACTTACTGGTAGAACAAACTGATCATGCTTGGTTGCCAGGTAAACAGAGGGAGTGGAAATGTTAAATTGGAGGGTGTGGTCTTTAGGAAACTGCGTGATTGATGCTTCCTCTCAAGTGTGACTAGAAAACACTGTGTTTGCAATTGGCATTGATCCCTTACTGTAGACGGTACAAACAGAAAATGGAGGTAAAAACAGCATCTTTAACACAAAGTTATACTCCCATGTGGATAAGCCTGACCAGTACAGCAGATAAAGAGTTAAATTGTTGTTCATTTAAAGAAATCTTGATGAGATTAGCACTGAATGACAGCTCTCTTTTATATATGGATGCAAGGGTAGGCCATTGGTACCATCACAGGCATAACTTCAGTTTCTACTCTTTGTAGTCTAGATGGTGTGCCCCTAGGACTCCAGAAATGTGTTTTGAAAACCTCCAATTGAATTACTTCTTGCTTCCCCATATTTCTGGCAAGTGCAAAAAGGGGAGGGGGACTAGGGAAAGGAGCAAATAGCACAGGGTAGGGGAAAAGGGAATAATTGATTTATACTTTTACTTGGTTTTTGAATGTTTTTGTTTTGTTTCCTCTTTTTAAGTCTATCATGATTTTTACATATGAAGAGTTTGTTTTGTTTTTAAGATGCTGCCAAACCTTTCTGTGGCTGTGGGGGTTGTGGTGGCATTGTTATTGTTGTTGTTGTTTGTTATGCTTTCACAGTGTGTTTTATTTGTTTTGTTTTAACATTGTGTAAGTCTCTTGGGGACCTTCAGGAATAAAGTGACTAATAAATCTAATAAATAAAAATAACAAATAAAACATTCAGTTTTGTAATTATAAACATTTTTTCCATTGTAGATTTCCCTGATGAAGGACGAGAGTGTCCACACCACATTGGACAATACTTTATTCTTTTTCCTACCCTGTGTTTTTTGCTTCTTTCTCTGTATTTCTGCCCTTTGCAAAATAGATATAATAAAATTAAAAATGTGGATTTTTTTGTTTCCAACCTTGAGCAAATTTGTTTACCCTATAATTATATTAATTGTCCGATGTATGTTAAGTTTAACTTGAACAAGATGTGTGTGTTTTCCATCTACCAGCACTGGATAATTTTTTTTTAATGGAATGTTTTACCATTGTACAGGAATCAAGAAATTGTGCTTGCAGTAGACTACTTTCACAGTTAATAACTCCTTTTTGAAATATGTACCCAGCGTAACAGCCATCTTTGCTGTGTGTGAAAAAAGGAATTATATCATCTGCATTCCCCCCCAAACTTTTCCCTCTACCCTTGATAGGCAGGTATAAACTAACATGACTATTGAGAATAGCAACTATGTAATTTACATAACATTTAAACCAAGAAAGGAGCCAAGCCACATTCTGCTTCACTCCCTTGTTTGGTGTACTGGCAGTTAATGAACCAAAAAGGGAAGTTCAGCCATCAGGTTGCTATATATATACATAGAGCTTTTAGAAGCAGCAGCAACAGCTGCAACTATATAACTTCACAACTGCAACATAACCTGACATATTATTAAGAAATTCCGCTTTTAAGGTACTTTTGTTTCTGTATCACTTTTGTTTCTGTATCATTAAAAATTACTACATCTGCCGAGCGTTGCAAATGTGAAAAAAAGAATCAAGAGATGAAGGAATTGCATTATAATATTTTAATCCCATCTCATCCCCACCCCAAAAAGAGAAAATTGCAATAATAAAATATTTGACTTCTAATACAGGAATAGTCTCTTTGTTGGAAATTTGTAAGGCAGACCACATGCATTCATATGTGCTGTCAGTACCCATCATAAGCTGTAGAGATACTTTTTAAAATAATTCCTCCTCAGAAGCCAAACTTAAATTCAACTTTTGAATGTCAAAGTGTTATTTCAAATTGTGCTTTGCAAAGAACTTCCAATTTCAGCCTTAACATTAGGCTAAGTGAGCTGATCCACTTCAGGTACCAGATTTGGAGCAGCAGGCTCATATTAAACTTTTTTTCCTCTTGGGGAAGGGAGATATCATTCAGCTTTTACAGCTGAAGGAACAAAATGTCTTGGGCTAGCCCTGGGCATGCATTTTTTCCTATTAAAATGTATGCAAGGTATTTTATTATCCACTCACTACAAAATAGATCTTTATGGCCTGGACCAGACCACCAAATTAGGGCTCAACTAGAGGTCCAAATTTTTCTGCAGTATTACCAGTCCATACTCCCATTCATTATAAAACACAACTAGATGTATTCCCTCTACTTCAGCACTGACAGTGATGAAGGATAATTAAGCAATTCTATGCTTTTGCAGGATTCTCTTCCTTTTTGACATTTGTACCCTGGACCTATTTCATACCTTTAATTGATCCACCAGATCCCACGCCCAGGACAAGAGTGTTGCAGACTCCTCTCTGCTCTGGTGTCATTAAATGATGCGTCTCATCAAATATGTTTGCTACAGACATGGCTGGTTTGAGGACCCTTGCAGTACAAGCTAGAGGTGTGCTGGGATCTACAGCATAACTACCTTGCTCAAACCAATGCAGAAAGGGACATTTTGTATTAACAGGGAAATTAGGTGAATTATATTGTAAAGTCAACTAGTTGTATAATGGGCTAAGCCATTATTGGGCATAATCCATTAGCCAGCAGAGCAACTAAAATGTTCTTTTAAAATAGTGGCTATTATGAGCCCCAATCCTCCTCTTCGGATGCGCACCTTAATGTGGTGAGGGGGTTTGAGTGTGTTGAAGAAGCTGAGAGCAATGCCGTCAGGAGTCTAGACCAAGAGGCTAGACTCCTAGCAGGGGCACCGAAGGCAGAATGGTCAAAGCTGAAACACCAGACTAAGATGCATCCAAACTCAGAGGAAGGCAATGGTAAACCACCTCTGAATATCTCTTACCACAAAAACCCTACGAACAGAGTATCCAAAATGCAAAATGAGATAGTGCTGGAAGATGAGACCCCAGGTCAGAAGGCACTCACCGAGCTACTGGGGAAGAACAAAGGACAAGTATGAGCAGCGCTGTGACTAATGACGCAGCTGGATCAAAGCCGAAAGGAGGCCCAGAGGCTGATGCGCACAGATGCGAAAGGAGAGTCCGGAGTTGTACGACACACACAGTAGGAACATGGAATGTGAGAAGCATGAACCAGGGAAAGTTAGAAATTGTCAAGCAAGAAATGGAACGCATCAACATTACAATACTTGGTGTGAGCGAACTAAAATGGACGAGAATGGGACATTTTCAATCAGGCAACTACAAAATATTTTTTGCAGGAAATGAGAAATTAAGAAGAAATGGGGTTGATTTAATAGTGAGAAGTGATGTAGCAAGAGCAATTAGGAGCTACAACACAAGGTCTGAGCGACTGATATCAATGAGATTAAATGGGAACCCTATCAACATAACCATCATCCAAGTCTATGCTCCAACGGCAAATGCAGAAGAAGAGGAATTGGAGAGATTTTATGCAGAAGTACAGGAAGAAATTGATCACACACCAAAACAAGATGTGCTGATAATCATAGGGGATTGGAATGCAAAAGTAGGGAACAGAGAAAAATTAGGAATTGTGGGGAAATGGGGCCTAGGAGACAGAAACAAAGCAGGAGAAAGACTTATTGAATTCTGTGAAGCCAATAATTTGTTTCTTGCGAACATATTTTTTGAACAACCGAAAAGACGACTATACACGTGGACATCACCAAATGGTCAATATAGGAATCAAATTGATTATATAATTGGTAGCAGAAGGTGGAGAAGTTCCATACTTTCTGCAAAAACAAGACCAGGAGCAGACTGCGGTACAGATCATGAACTGGTCGTATCGAAAATCAGAGTAAAGCTAAAGAAGACCAACAAAGCAATCATAACGCCAAAATACAATTTAAATAACATCCCAGAAGCATATAAAGATCTAATAAGGAACCAGTTTGAGGCTTTAAACTTAGTTGACAGAGAACCAGAAGAACTATGGAATGAAGTCAGAGATGTTATCAGAGAAGAATGCAAAAAGACAATACCTCTAGTTAAAAAGAGAGAAAGACCCCAATGGATGACTGAAGAAACTCTTCAAATGGTTAAAGAGAGAAGGAAAGCAAAAGCAAAAGGAGATAGAAACACAATCAGAACCCTAAATGCAACAATACAGTGACTAGTACGTAGGGACAAAGAGAACTATTACAATAGTTACTGTATAGAAATAGAAGAGGACAACAAAAAGGGAAGAACAAGAGCCCTATTCCAAAAGATTAGAGAAACAAAAGGGAAATTTAAACCACAAGTAGGGATGTTGAATAATCAACAGGGGAACACACTGACTGACCGAGATGAAATAAAAGGAAGATGGAAGCAATATACTGAAGACCTCTATAAAAGAGATGCTAGGATGACAGATTCATTCACGGAGGAACCATATGATGAAGAACCAGAAATTTTAGAATGTGAGGTGAAAGCTGCTCTTAAAATACTTGGAAGAAACAAATCACCAGGAATAGACAGCATACCAATAGAGTTCTCATAGTTTATTTAAATTGCAGGGCCAAAGGCCAACACAAAATTAATTAATATATCATGTACAACAAACTTACCATGTTAAAATTTATAATTGAGTTTAAAATAAATTCTATAAAGGAAAATTTAAAACATCATAAGGTAATGAGAATCTATGCTGATTGTACAGCGTCTAAAATTTAAAACTAAGACAGACTTGAACGGCAGCTGTTATTAAGATTCAGAATAAAATTAGCTCGTAGTTTCAAAGCTGCTAACACAAACAGGGATACCTTATGTGTTACATCCAAATTTGAATCAGACATTAAGGAAATTACTTTCCCCGCTTCTGTAAGAGATTCAGACTCATCTAAAAGCTTCTTGAGGAACTTAGTTCTGGGATCCTGATAAATTGTGCAATGAAGCAGTATATGAGGAATGTCCTCCTCCTTATGATATCCACAGGGACATCGTCTTTGATCTTTTGGAATTCCGAGGATTCGTCCCTCTCTGTCTGCATTAGGGAGGGAGAGTTGCTACAAGCTACTGAGACTGAATCTGTCCAAATTTTGACTAAAATATGTCAAGAAATATGGAAAACTAAACAATGGCCCACAGACTGGAAGCGTTCCATATACATCCCAATTCCAAAGAAAGGGGATCCCAGGGAATGCAGTAATTATCGAACTATTGCCTTAATATCCCATGCAAGTAAAGTAATGCTCAAGATTCTACAACAAAGGCTCTTGCCATATATGGAGCGAGAAATGCCAGATGTCCAAGCTGGATTTAGAAAGGGGAGAGGTACCAGAGATCATATCGCAAACATACATTGGATAATGGAATGGACCAAGGAATTTCAGAAGGAAATCCCCGTGCTTTATAGATTACAGCAAAGTCTTTGACTGTGTAGATCATGAAAAACTATGGAATGCTTTAAAAGAAATGGGGGTGCCACAGCATCTGATTGTCCTGATGCGCAACCTATACTCTGCACTAGAGGCTACTGTAAGGACAGAATATGGAGAAACCGATTTGTTCCCCATCGGAAAGGGTGTAAAACAGGGGTGTATTTTATCACCCTATTTATTTAATCTATACGCAGAACATATCATACGGAAAGCAGGATTGGACCAAGAAGAAGGAGGTGTGAAAATTGGAGGGAGAAATATCAATAATTTAAGATATGCAGACGATACCATACTACTAGCAGAAACCAGTAATGATTTGAAACGAATGCTGATGAAAGTTAAAGAGGAAAGCACAAAAGCAGGACTACAGCTGAACGTCATAAAGACTAAAGTAGTGACAACAGAAGATTTATGCAACTTTACAGTTGACAATGAGGACATTGAACTTGTCAAGGATTATCAATATCTTGGCACAATCATTAACCAAAATGGAGACAACAGTCAAGAAACCAGAAGAAGGCTAGGACTGGGGAGGGCAGCTGTGAGAGAACTAGAAAAGGTCCTCAAATGATAAGATGTGTCACTGAACACTAAAGATAGGATCATTCAGACCATGGTATTTCCATGTATGGAATGTGAAAGGATGTATGGATGTGAAAGTTGGACAGTGAAAAAAGCTGATAAGAGAAAAATCAACGCATTTGAAATGTGGTGTTGGTGAAGAGCTTTGCGGATACCATGGACTGCAAAAAAGACAAATAATTGGGTGTTAGAACAAATTAAACCAGAACTATCACTAGAAGCTAAAATGATGAAACTGAGGTTATCATACTTTGGACACATCATGAGAAGACATGATTCATTAGAAAAGATAATAATGCTTGGAAAAACAGAAGGAAGTAGAAAAAGAGGAAGGCCAAACAAGAGATGGATTGATTCCATAAAGGAAGCCACAGACCTGAACTTACAAGATCTGAGCAGGGTGGTTCATGACAGATGCTCTTGGAGGTCACTGATTCATAGGGTCGCCATAAGTCGTAATCGACTTGAAGGCACATAACAACAACAATGAGCCCCAATGCACATATTGCTGTTTGTTAATTTTAAACACAATATTAACAAGAGATCATATGTAGAATGAGAGGCACATAACATTTTCAGCTACAGGACTGAATTTCAAACCTTGTCACTCAAATATCCATCCACTTCCATGTTGTTGTTGTGTTATTCTTATCAGAAAGGACCAGGATCAAACCAGCAGAGGTTTGAAAGGAGTGAGAAGGAACTACAAAACATGGGACTCTGAGATAAAACTACAGGTCAGCCTTATCACCGAGGCAAAGATGAACCAACATTACTGAAAAATTATTTTTAACAGTTGTGTTAAAAAGTGAAAATCAGTCAAGTTTAGAATCTATAGTACAAAAGCAACTTACATTTCTCAAGAAATAAGTTTTCAAACTTAAGTTCAAGTATAATCCTGTAATATCCTCAGTTTGAATATGTAAAATGAGAGCTACCCATTCCTATAAACTCTTTGAAACAACCTCATCAGTAAGCATAAGCTGGTTTCATGCTTTCTAGCCTTCCCAAATTCAACAATTTTCAGTTCACTTTGCACCCCCTTGTTGAAATCCACAGAACTTCATATCTCCCATTCTCTCCATTTCACTGTCCAAAGGCACAAACTGGATTGTCCATGGAGGGACCAGAGACAGCTACGTCAAATTCCTGCCTCAAAAGGAGTGACAAAGTAGTATGATGACTGGGCTTAAAAAATCCAATGGATCCCATTTAGTTAATCTGAAGGGGATTTCCCCCCTCTTGTTTAAGATTTTGAACACCATTGATTATAAGAAAAAATTGCTTATGTTTAATTTCTAAAACGATTTTTATCCCAAAGATCAGCACCACTGCTGAAAGAGGTTCAGGCCAAGAAATGCATAGGTTTTGCTCCTCGGAGACCCAGTTGGATCAGCCCTTCCCCCACCTCAGGGTTTACAAAAGTCTGCTTGCCCTGAAGGGAAGACAGAAGAGAAGCCCAGGTTGCCATCAGTTCCTGAAGAGCCCACCAATGGCCTGCTGTTTTATTGCTAGTGTGGTGTAGTGGTTAAGGTGTTGGACTACAGCCTGGGAGACCAGGGCTCGATTCCCCAGACAGCCATGAAGCTCACTGGGTGACCTTAGGTCACTGCTTCTTAGCCTCAGTCACTGCTTCTTAGCCTCAGAGGAAGGCAATGGTAAGCCCCCTCTGAATACCACTTACCATGAAAACCCTCTTCATAGGGTCAACAGAAGTCAGAATCGACTTGAAGGCAGTCCATTTCCATTTTTCATTATTATTAGGTTTAATATTTTAAATTATGAACCATGTTGAGTGCCTTTGAGGAAAGATGGTATGCAACAAATAAACAATACTTTGTCTCATGGTAAAGGTTTTAATTAGTTGGATCCCCTTTCATTTTCTTCCCAAAACAAATTCTATGCATTTTTCCAAAATGAATGGAACTGAGTGCTCTGTCTACAAATAATTTGGGGCACTGAAGAGTAGAAATGTCTTGTACTACCCAGAATCTGGCAATTCAACAATTAAATTTATACTGATCTATATAAACAAATTATATAAACAAATTACTAGTGTTTTATTATATTTATATCCCACTTTTCTTCCGTCATGGAACCCAAGGCAGCATCCATGTCATCCATAGGTATTCTTTTTTAAAGAAAAATATTCAGTAGACATTCAGGGTGTTGGAGAGTCGTGATGCTGGGAACGGAGAGTGCTGAGCGAGCTTATGTGTGTGTGTTTTAATCTTTGCTAAAGATTATACCTGCCCTGCAAATTAGTCAGACAGAGACTTTAAGCTTTAAAATAAGAAATAACTGCTTTATTCTGGAAGTACAGGGAATGTCTCTGCATAAGTATTTTTATTGAGGTAGCAACAGCAGAATATTAATTATGTCAACCTGCAGTACTTGCTTTAAACCAAGAAGCTGTTAACATTGTTTATCTCTTTATTTTACATTTTCCCAAGCATAACGTCTATTTATGTACATTTGTGTACTAGGCATTTTATGTACATTTATGTATTAGACATTTATTTCAATAAGCCATTCTAGACAAGAGCCGTTCTAGCCACACACGAAGCTGCAATGGTATAACTGGTGTCCCAAGATAAATCTAATATAGTCCAAGACAGATTGGTCAGACAATATATATATGCTCAGAAGGTAAATAAGGAGTGGCTGTTCATGTCTTCCACTCATTTAATATATATCTTAGTTGTTCACAAGTAAGGAAGAACAAAAAAATACAGTATAAGAAAGGCATTTTTGCTGGAAGACAGATTACACTTCAGTAATATTTTCTTTGCTTGCAGCCATAGTACATGGAAAGATGTTAATTGCTTCAACTGCTTATAAAGTTACCTGATCCTTTGCATAATGGCGGAGCAAGGTGCCCTCCACTGTGTGTGAGCCATCCCTCCCATGAGGGAGACCATTTGTGTGAAGAGATGTTTGCATGGAAACTCTCCCTGGTTCATGTGTCATGGCTGAGATAAGCTGCTCCTTCACTACACAAAGGCTTCAGGTTACATATGAAGTAGAACTAAATGTCTAACTAGGTATTCAGAAATATTGCATGTTACAGCTCTTTTGGGACTGTACCACTTAAGAATGCTGAAAACTCTTACAGGCTTCAGGAACATTTTTTCCAGGCACTGCCCCTAGCATCCTGCTAAATAAATACAGAAGCACACCTGCTGCGCCTGAATCCTCCCGCTTTGGACAGTGAAAAGACTTGATGTCCTGGAGAAGGGAGCAATAAGCAACAGACCACCAACCAGCCAGAACTGAAGGGAGTGTGATGGGGTAAAAGCCATAATGGAATGGGCCACAATGACCTAATATGAATTGGGGGGATGGGGGGAAAGAGTATATACTAAGAGAGAGCAATGGCAGGTATTGGGGGGAGTAGAAGTAATTATATTTGATTTATTTTTTACTGTAAGCTGCTTTAGGGATCCTTCCAGGGAAAAAAGGTGGGACAGAATTAAAATATAAAGAAAGAAAGAAAACCATTCAATACAACATTTGTTAAGGAAATAATAGATTTTGAGAACACTGATTCTTTCAATATTTCCCGTACTTTCCCCATTCCTTGAGGAGTTGACAGAGAATGCTTCTAAGCTGTCACACTTTGGCATGAATCTCACATGTATTCGGACAGATGCGGGACTATACCTGTTTCACAATAAGAGTGCATCTTCGTAACCCATCACAAAGGGAGCGGATACATTGTGATAAACAGCAATAACTAAACAGTGCTCTTGTGCAACAGATCCACTTCTGAATACACACATACCCAACCTGGACTTTTAGTAGTAAGAAAAGTAACAGAATCCTACCATGCAAGGTGCAGAATAACAGCCATTTGACAATGACATTGTATAATCTCTGTGCAAAGTTTTGAAAACAAATTGGGATGATGGTACTCAAGATATGCTTCATCCAGGACCAGAAGCAACCAGTGTGTGTTTTAGGCTGCAGTCCTTTGCACACTTACCTGTCCCCCTGAACTCAATGGGAGATATTTCTGAGTTAAATGTATAGGAATTGTACTGTAAGCAAGCAAGATATTAAAAAGACGTTCTTCACATTCTGACTGAATGACAGCAAAAAATTAACTCAGTCTTTCCCTGCCCCCCCCCATATTTCTGAGTGCCCCTTGTAGCTTGCCTTGCATCTCTTTCTGCTTTTTCTTCTTTACCTTTCCTTTTATCTTAATTTCCTGGGTTTGGATTATGGGAGGTGGGTGCAATATCAGAAGGATGTGGGTATTATGTAGATCTGTATTGTAATATTAAACCCAAAAAACCAAACAAGGCTTACATTTTTGAAATACCAGTAATAGTTTGCAGCTAACTGAATTTGGAATTGCAGCAAGCTGTACTTTCAATGACACTGGAGTTTCAGGCAGGAATACAGCGTAATTTTATTTGTAATACTTAAAACGGCACTTAATGTTGCCTACTCAGCATCATCACACAGACTGGCTACCCCTTCAAAAACCCCTTACGTTCACAGAGATGGTTAAAAGGCTTTTTTCGCTCGTTCACTGCATGTTTCTTGGGAGAAACAGGACTTCCTGGCTATTCTGAATACCTAACCTTGGAAACCTTTGCATTCAAGCGGTATATCCATTTTGTTAAACAAACAAAGAAACAAACAAATAAGAGGGACAGTTATTCTGGATTACTTTAGCCTGACTCCGATATAACACGCACCTACTTTTTGTGGGAGAGAAAAAAAGCACCAGATTTGAACAAGCCTTTGAAAACGACGTCTAGCTTGACGCGAAGGGAGCGTGTCACTCCCGGGGTCCAAGTTTATGAGGGCGTTAGCGGCATGGCCTCCCGCGGGGAATGATTCCCTGGCTTGTGAGGGAGGGTTCAGAGGGTTACAAGAGGGACAACAAACCTGAATTCTCCCTTATGTGTCCCAGCAACCCGGATAGATATTAAAGTGCGTTGGGGAAAGGGAGCTTTCGGGACAGCCTAAGAGGAACGCTGGAAGTAGGACTCACCTCTTCTGCTGAAGGGCCCACGGTCGTCGTCTGCTCTTGCGAGAGGTCGGCGTTTGGCAGCTTCCTCCCTTGCGGGAGCGTATCCCTACTTCGAGCGCCAGCCATAACAGTGGTAAGAGCATCCCCCTCAAGCTATTGCCCGCGGGGACTTGAGAGTCCAGGGGCGGGGCCGGACGGAGCTGCGTCGGGCTCTAACGAAGCCTTCGCCGGTCTTTGCTGCCGGCATCGAAAAAGTTCAAAATTCTGCCCCCGAACCATCCAGCATCATTTACCCACCACGCGGCGCCTAAGTGCTGCCTGCCTAACTTGGTAACTTGGTGTGGCGGTGCAGAACATGGCCTTGCAGCGAGATGTCTTGTACTCTTCTTCCCCCTACCCTCGCAGCCTGGAGTAGCATCGGCCACGATTCACCCGGGGGTTTAAAACCATGAGCAGCCTGAGCCCACTCTCTCCGCCCAATCCAGTTCTTCATAGGCACCCGATCCTAAGGCCTACATTCAATGCAACTCAGGCTGCAATCCTAAATACTCTTTACTACGGAGTACTTAAGACCCACTGAACACAGTGGGGACTCTTCTGCGTAAACGCGCATCGTAAGGCGCCTGTTGCAATTATTTGAATGGCGCTTAACATTCCGTCCAACTGCGCTTACAACCGCCTCGCGCGTTTCTACATAGGTGAGCAGCTTCACACCCCGCCTACCTGTAGGTTCCTGCGATGTAGCCTTAGGGCTTCCTTTAAAACTTGTTTTCGCAAAATTGAAACACTTGCAAAAGGCAAGGACTAGAAATGTGAAGACCCTGGGAAAATCGGAAAATAACGGGGGGGGGGCGGTTGTCTTCCGGGCATTCACATCTCTAGCAAGGACCTACGGTTTATCATCATATATAAACATTATAGTATAGAAATCAAAACCGTTGGATTACAACAGAAATCAAAATTCAGGAACCGATCTATATTCACTCGCAAATTCCACTCTGTTCAAAAAAGGATGACTATGAAACGTTGATGGCTATATTTCAGAGCCAAAGCAATGTAATTAATAATCACAACAATACTACATTTATGGCTCACATCCTCCCTTCGTCCAAGATGGCATGTACGGTTAATTCTTGCCTCCATTTTACGCCCACAACAAACCTGTGAGGTTGGCTAGGCTGAGAGATGTCTCCCGCTCATTCAGAAAGCTTCATGACTGACTATGGATTTGAACGCGACGCTGAAGTTGGTTCCTAGTTCCCAGTTCCTTATTTGTGTGAAAGTTCAATCACTAACAAAGAAGAAAAGCTGACAGCTACAGCAACGTCAAGCCAAATTTAACATGCCCCTGAAGCCCAGAATATATAATGGGGTACCCTGTATGATATATCGCTGTAATCAGGAGACTCTCCCCGTCAAGACTGACAATAAATGTATACAATCAAAATCATCAGGATTCCGCTATTATCATAAATACATAATGATGTCATAAAATCATAAAAAATAAGTAACTGGGGGTACACACCCCAAAATCTGCTCTGGGCCAGGACAAATCATATACCCCAGGAAAGCGGAGGGTGTCCCCTATGAGATGCCACTGTGTCCCATCCGGCCCAGAGCTTCTGGTGGGCACCAGGCACTCACGAGGGCATCTATGCAAAATCAAACTGGACAAAAACACGCAGAAAAAAATAAGTAACTGGGGGTACACGCCGCAACATCTGCTCTGGGCCAGGACAAATCATATACCCCAGGAAAGGGGAGGGTGTCCCCTATGAGATGCCACTGCGTCCCGCCTGGCCCAGAGCTTCTGCTGGGCACCAGGCACTCATGAGGGCATCTATGCAAGATCAAACTGGACAAAACATACAGGAAAAAATAAGTAACAGGGGGTACCCACCCCAAAATCTGCTCTGGGCCAGGACAAATCATACACCCCAGGAAAGTGGAGGGTGTCCTCTATAACGTACCAGTGCGTCCTGATTAGCCCAGAGGTTGTGCAGGGCACAGGGTGCATATGATGGCATATACTCACAACTAAAATGGACAAAAACATCTTCTACGAGAATCCATGGCTTCCTGACTTGCCCAGAATTTCTTGTGTGCAGAAGGAGTGGATCTGAGCAACTATACACATCCAAATGTTAAATTAGGTAGGGGAAAAAAGGATCTGGTGGTGCCCATCCCAAAACTTTATTTGAAGTATTATATATCATTCATTCATTCATTTCATTCATTCATTGGCGATCACTCATGGCCGAGCAAGATTGTAAGGTCTTTAGCAGTGGGTCCGTAAGTGACTGTGGAGGCCAATTCTGGATCCACACAGCCTCCCACAGTGAGGACATAGGTTTCCAGATGGAAGATGGTCACGATGAGGATTTGCTTGATGTGCCTTCCACTTCATTTGTTTCTTTCGCCCTGCACTCGTGCTTCTTCAAAGTCCATAGCACCTTCGATAATGGCCGACCTCCATTTGGGATGTTCATGGGCCAAGGCTTCCCAGTTCTTAATGTATGTTACATCTTTTAAGATTAGCTTTGAGAACATCTTTAAACCTCTTTTGCTGTCCACCGATATTCCGTTTTCCATCCTTAAGTTGGGAGTAAAGTACCTGCTTTGGAAGACGGTGATCAGGCATTCGAACAACATGGCCGGTCCAGCGAAGTTGGGGTTGGAGGATCATTGTTTCAACACTGGTGGTCTTTGCTTCTTCCAATACGCTAACAGTCCACATATCTTCCCAAGTAATTTGCAGAATTTTCCAGAGGCAGCGTTGGTGGAATCTTTCAAGAAGTTGGGAGTGGCGTTTATAGATGGTCCATGTTTCACAGGCGTACAGTAAGGTCGGTAGTACAATGGCTTTGTAAATAAGCATTTTGGTCTCCCTGCGAATATCCCAATCCTCATACACTCTACGTTTCATTCGGGAGAATGCAGCACTTGCAGAGCTCAGACTATGCTCAATTTCAGCATTGATGTCAGCTTTTACAGAGAAATGGCTGCCAAGATAAGAAAAGTGATCGACATTCTCCAGTGTTGCACCATTAAGCTGGATTGGAATTGGTTCGCACCTGCTGATGAAGCACTTTGGTTTTTTTGATGTTAAGCGAGAGGCCAAGCTTTTCATATGCTTTTGCAAAGACATTTAGGATAGTTTGAAGATCTTCCTCTGAATGTGTGGAGACTACATTATCATCGGCATATTGAAGTTCTATGACAGAGATTGTAATTACCTTACTTTTTGCTTTCAGCCTACTGAGATTAAAAAGCTTTCCATCTGTTCGATATGTGATTTCCACGCCAGTGGGAAGTTTTCCCTCAACAAGGTGTAGAATCATGGCGATAAAAATAGCAAATAAGGTCTGAGCAATGACACATCCCTGTTTGACGCCTGATCCCACTTTGAATGGATCACTTTGAGAGCCAATGTTATCCAAAATTGTTGCTCTCGTGTCGTCATGGAGGAGTCGCAAAACATTCACAAATTTATCAGGGCATCCAATTTTCAGAAGGATGGTCCAGAGGGCAGTTTGATTTACAGTATCGAAAGCCTTAGTCAGATCAATAAATGCCATATACAGAGGTCGGTTTTGCTCCCTGCATTTTTCTTGAAGTTGTCGTGCAGTGAAGATCATGTCCACTGTCCCCCTGGAAGGGCGGAAACCATTTTGGGATACAGGGAGAATGTCTTCTGAAATAGGTAGGAGGCAATTTGCAAGGATCCTTGCAAGGATTTTACCTGCGGTAGCAAGAAGACAGATACCTCTGTAGTTCCCACAATCTGTTCTATCACCCTTCTTAAAAAGAGTGATAATTATTGCATCCCTAAAGTCTTCCGGGATCTCCTCCCTCATCCAGATTTTTACGATGAGTTTATTAAGTTGTTGTGTAAGTTCAGGCCCACCTTCTTTAAAGACTTCAGCAGGAATCCCATAAGGTCCACTAGCTTTGTTATTTTTAATTTGATTAATGGCTTTACTGACTTCATCCAAATTAGGGGATATTGCAAGCTCATCTCTAATTTGTTGTTGCGGGATTTGCGAAAAGACCTCATCAGCCACAATAGAGTTACGATTAAGGAGATCGTGGTAATGCTCTTTCCAATGCAGTGCAATAGACTCTTTGTCCTTTAGAAGTTTGGTACCATCTATTGAACGTAAGGGATTTGTACCATAATTTGTTGGTCCGTAGATGGCCTTTGTGGCATTAAAAAAGCCCTGTGCATCATGAGCATCTGCAAAATGCTGGATTTCTTGAGCTTTTTTTATCCACTGGGAGTTCTTCTCTAGTTCTTCTTTGGACCTCAGCCTTTGCACTAGCATATATTTTTTTCTTAGCAGCACAGTTAATGTCTTTTTGCCATATCTGGAAGGCTTTCCTTTTCTTGACAATGATATGTTTAATCTCACTATCATTCTCATCAAACCAGTCCTGATGTTTCTTAGTTTGGTATCCAATAGTTTGTTCACATGCTGCAATAATGGATGTCTTCAGTTTAATCCAGTGTTCCTCAACGTTTTCAGGAAGTTCCGTAGGTAGATGTTTCTTGAGAGTTGTTTGAAAGCAAGCTCGCTTAATAGGATCTTGAAGGGCGTGGATGTTCATTTTACGCCTTGGTTTTCTTCCTTGGAGCCTACGTTGAGGAACAATATTAATGGCCATAGTGGATCGAATTAATTGGTGATCTGTCCATCAGTCATTGGCACTCGTCATGGCCCTGGTGAGGAGTACATCATGACGATCTCTGGCACGGATAATTACGTAATCGAGGAGATGCCAGTGCTTCGACCGAGGGTGCTTCCATGATGTTTTAAATTTATCTTTCTGGTGAAAGAGTGTGTTTGTAATAATAAGATTATGCTCTGAATATTAAGTCAGAAGTAGAGTTCCATTCAAGTTGCTATTGCCAACTCCTTCTTTCCCAATGGTTTCTGGCCATAAATCAAAATTACGCCCAACTCTTGCATTGAAATCGCCCAGGAGGATAATTTTGTCCTCCTTAGGTATCTCTGATAAGATGGTGTCCAGCTGGGTATAAAAATTTTCCTTGATGTCTTCATCAGCATCTAATGCTGGTGCATAAGCACTTTGAATAGTTGCCTGCTGGTTTTTGGCAAGTTTTAATCGGAGAGTTGAGAGTTGTTCATTAATGCCAGTAGGAACTTCTGACAAGAGCTTCACAAGATCATTTTTAATAGCAAAGCCTACTCCATGTATTCGTCGTTCTTGTTCAGGCAGTCCATTCCATAAGAAGGTGTAACCACCTTTTTCTTCCTTCAATTGTCTCTCTCCTGCTCTTCGAGTTTCTTGGAATGCTGCTATGTCAATACCAAAACGTCTTAACTCCCTTGCAATGATGGCAGTCCTGCGTTCAGGACGTTCACTATCTGTATTGTCCAGTAATGTCAGTATATTCCACGTTCCAAAGTTCATTTGTATTTTACGACTGCTAAGTGGTGACCCCACTGGATGTGGTAATCCAGTCAGGGAGAGAGATGAGGCAGACTATGTTTAGGGCACCTTTTCTAGCCCCTTCCCCATATGGGGTGAGCATAGTGGATCCTGAATAGGACCGCTCAGTCATGGATACAGCTGCCGAACAACTCAACTGCCTCGGTCCTTGAGCCAGGACTACTGAGTCTGTATCCGCTGCCCATGTGCCGGTCCATGACTAGCGGCTTCCGGATTTCCCAGTCCTGCCCCCATTGCCATCCGCCGATCGCCATGGGACTTTTGGTTTGGTTTGGTTGGAAGATGCCTGTGTGTTAATTTGTTTTATGTGGGGAGATCGGTGCACAACAATCAACACACAATCTTGATAGAAAAAGGCTTTGATACAATGGCATGGATACCACGTTGATTGGAAGTCTTTTATCTGCTGCAGCCTTCATCCGCCTTCACAGCCGTTGTAACATACACATTGTTATCCTCCGCCTGTTCTGCCATTGAGGACTTTCTTGGATCGTTCTTTGTCTGGTTCCTCTCCCTTGACCTTACCGCCATGGATGACCCCGCTGGGAGTACATGACTCCTGACGGCATAGCTCACAGGGTTCATTGGAACACGCAAGCCCACTCACCACTGCAAGGTGACAATCCATACATATATTCATACAGGACAGGGTCCTCTACAAGATGGCATTGGTTCCAACCCAGGTCAGAGCTTTTTGTTCAGTTATAGCTCAGACAAGGTCATTTATCATTTCTGATTTTAGAGTGTTTGAACTGTATTTAATTATGCATTTTATAACTTTTGTGATCCGCCCGAAACATTTTAGTTAACTGCAGGGAATAAATCTAAACAACACCAACAACATTAATTTATGTATCAGAAGAATAGCCAAAATATATAGGAAAGATTATAAGAAACTTGGATGCCCATTCCAAAATATGATTTGGGGCACCACAAATCATAGTTCCATACATCAGGGATACTGTCTTCTATTAGATGCCATCCATGCATAGTTTAGAGTCTCATCTATGAAATTACATCTTTATGCTTCTTGAGTGAATCGTTGTCTGGTGATCCGGCCAAGTTTCCATCTGCCATGGCACCAGATAACATAGAGTCATACTTTGAGAAGAATTGTTGTGCATTTGATTTATTATATCTCTAAATAAATTACTACACATATATATTTCTCCAGCAGGTAACAACCAAGTATACAAATGAACATATAAACAAGTGCAGACTTAATTAAAAAAAAATAAGGAAGTCATATTTATCAGAACTGGGAAAACAGTAAAAAACATTTTGCTTAGAAATATATTAGAACATTTTTGCAGTTTACAAAATCAACACCATTTCACATGGGCTGGAATTAAACAATTTCACCCATTCAAAATAATGGTTTTCAAACCATGGTTTTCAAACATCTCTGAAATAGTAGTAGATTTAGAAGAGGACCTTCTAAACTGCACATTGCACATCATCATTATTGTTTGGTCCTTTATAGCCTCATTGCTACAATATGACTTGGAGTACTATTTTTCTTTGTGAAGTCTTGGAACAACTCATCTGTTGCACAAACATCACCACATTTGCCCAGGGTGGCAAAAAAGTGATACCCCCCAAGTCTTTTAAAAACATCTTAAAAACAAAAGATCTTTACAAAATCAAATACAAAACATTGAAAAACACATTTTGAAAATTACAAAACATTGTTGAAAACATCTTAAATATAATTCCAATACAGAAGCACACTGGGACAAGGTCTCTCCTTAAAAGGGTTGTTGAAAGATGGGATTTTTTTATGTTTAATTTTTGTATCAGTCTACCCTCTTACTCACCTTGTTACAGCTCAAATATTATTATTTTAAAAAGCCATTGGTATTGGCGACAGAAGGAAACGTGGCAGGTTAAACAACAATGATTTCTTGAAGATGTAATTTCATAATTGACACTCAAAAGCATTCATGGATGGCATCTCAGAGAAGACACTCTTCCAGGTGCAATGTAGTATGTTTCATGATGGGCACCTCATCTTTTGTGATGAGCACCTCATTTCCTTATTCTTTTCCTGTACATATTTGCTATATTTTCTAATACATATATGCCCTTGTCTGTGCCGACAGATACAAGAAATTCTGAATTGGGTGGGAACCCTCTCCAGAATGCATGGGTGTATGATCTGCAGTGCCCAAAGCATGTTTGATGGTGGAATCCCACAGTTCCTTATGTATTTTTTACATAGCTTGATTATTGTTGTTGTGCATAGATGTCAATACCTGTTCTGTATGACCACAAACCATGCCAGGCAGGATGCATTTTCATCATTATTTGTATTTTGGATGTTGTTTGGTTCTTTTATTGTTTGTTTGTTTTGTTTTCTTGATTTATTGTATTTATTGTATTTATACATTGCTTGTTTTTTACCTTTTTGTACACCGCCCAGAGAGCCTTCGGGCTTAGGGCGGTATATAAATAAAATAAAATAAATAAATAAATAAATAAATCTCGCGGAGGACACTATTCACTTTGCTCAAGTGAATGATTTTTCATAGCCCACAGAAGATTTTGTAGTGGGCACCACAAATTATTATTTATTTATTTATAGAATTTATTAGTCGCCCATCTGGCTGGCTGTCCAGCCACTCTGGGTGACGTACAACATAGGCATATAATACCTAGACATTGAAAATCTAAAAACAATGAAGATAAAATCTAGCCCACCCCAAAAGCCTGCCTGAAGAGCCAGGTCTCCAAGGCCCAGCGGAAACTCATCACAGAAGGGGCATGGCGGAGATCATTTGGGAGGGAGTTCCACAGGGTGGGGGCCACAATTGAAAAAGCCCTCTCTCTCGTCCTCACCAGTTTGGCTGTTTTGACTGATGGGATGGAGAGAAGGTCTTTTGAGGCTGATCTTGTTGGGCGGCATAGCTGATGATGCTGGAGGCGCTCCTTTAGATAGACTGGGCCAAAACCGTATAGGGTTTTAAAGGTCAAAACCAACACCTTGAATTGGGCCCGGTAAGCAACTGGTAACCAGTGCAGCTCTTTTAGCACTGGAGTGATATGATCTCGCTGGCGGCTGCCTTTAATCACGCGCGCCGCCGCATTCTGTACCAGTTTTGCCATATTTACTCTTCATTATTTTAGCTGGGAAAGACATGCATCTCATAGAGTACACCATGTTTTTTCCTGGGGTATATGATTTGTTCTGGCCCAGAGCAGATTTTGGCATGGGCACCCCCAGTTCCTTATTTTTTCCTGCACATTTTTCTCTGGTTTGGTTTTCCATAGATGCCCTCATTTGTGCCCTGCGCCCAGCAGAAGCTCTGGGCTGGATGGGACGCACTGGCATCCTGAAGAGGACACCCTCCACTTTCCTGGGGTATATGATTTGTCCTGGCCCAGAGCAGATTTTGGGGTGGGTACCCCCAGTTACTTATTTTTTCCTGCGTGTTTTTGTCTGCTTTGGTTTTGGATAGATGCCCTCCCATGTGCCCTGCGCCCAGCAGAAGCTCTGGGCCAGGTGGGACGCAGTAGCATCTCATAGGGGACACCCTCCCCTTTCCTGGGGTATATGATTTGTCCTGGCCCAGAGCAGATGTTGGGGTGTGTATCCCCAGTTACTTATTTTTTCCTGTGTGTTTTTGTCCAGTTTGATTTTGCATAGATGCCCTCATGAGTGCCTGGTGCCCAGCAGAAGCTCTGGGCCGGACGGGACACAGTGGCATCCTGTAGGGGACACCCTCCCCTTTCCTGGGGTATGTGATTTGTCCTGGCCCAGAGCAGATGTTGGGGCGCGTACCCCCAGTTACTTATTTTTTCCTGTATGTTTTTTTCTGCTTTGGTTTTGGATAGATGCCCTCCCATGTGCCCTGCACCCAGCAGAAGCTCTGGGCCAGGCGGGATGCAGTGGCATCTCGTAGGGGACACCCTCCACTTTCCTGGGGTATATGATTTGTCCTGGCCCAGAGCAGATTTTGGGGTGTGTATCCCCAGTTACTTATTTTTTTCTGCGTGTTTTTGTCCAGTTTGATTTTGCATAGATACCCTCATGAGTGCCTGGTGCCCAGCAGAAGCTCTGGGCCGGACGGGACGCAGTGGCACCCCGTAGGGGACACCCTCCACTTTCCTGGGGTATATGATTTGTCCTGGCCCAGAGCAGTGTTTGGGTCATGTACCCCCAGTTACTTATTTTTTCCTGTATGTTTTTGTCTGCTTTGGTTTTGGATAGATGCCCTCCCATGTGCCCTGCGTCCAGCAGAAGGTCTGGGCCAGGTGGGACGCAGTGGGATCTCATAGGGGGCACCCTCCCCTTTCCTGGAGTATATGATTTGTCCTGGCCCAGAGCATATTTTGGGGTGTGTACCCACAGTTACCTATTTTTTTCTGTGTGTTTTTGTCCAGTTTGATATTGCATAGATGCCCTCATGAGTGCCTGGTGCCCAGCAGAAGCTCTGGGCCGGATGGGACACAGTGGCATCCCGTAGGGGACACCCTCCCCTTTCCTGGGGTATATGATTTGTCCTGGCCCAAAGCAGTTTTTGGGGCGTGTACCCCCAGTTACTTATTTTTTCCTGTATGTTTTTGTCTGCTTTGGTTTTGGATAGATGCTCTCTCATGTGCCCTGCACCCAGCAGAAGCTCTAGGCCAGGCAGGACGCACTGGCATCTCATAGGGGCCACCCTCCCCTTTCCTGGAATATATGATTTGTCCTGGCCCAGAGCAGATTTTGGGGTGTGTACCCGCAGTTACTTATTTTTTTCTGTTTTTGTCCAGTTTGATTTTGCATAGATGCCCTTGTGAGTGCCCGGTGCCCACCAGAAGCTCTGGGCCGGATGGGACGCAGTGGCATCTCATAGGGGACACCCTCCGCTTTCCTGGGGTATATGATTTGTCCTGGCCCAGAGCAGATTTTGGGGTGTGTACCCCCAGTTACTTATTTTTTATGATTTTATGACATCATTATGTATTTATGATAATAGCAGAATCCTGATGATTTTGATTGTATACATTTATTGTCAGTCTTGACGGGGAGAGTCTCCTGATTACAGCGATATATCATACAGGGTACCCCATTATATATTTTGGGCTTCAGGGGCATGTTAAATTTGGCTTGACGTTGCTGTAGCTGTCAGCTTTTCTTCTTTGTTAGTGATTGAACTTTCACACAAATAAGGAACTGGGAACTGGGAACTGGGAACTAGGAACCAACTTCAGCGTCGCGTTCAAATCCATAGTCAGTCATGAAGCTTTCTGAATGAGCGGGAGACATCTCTCAGCCTAGCCAACCTCACAGGTTTGTTGTGAGCGTAAAATGGAGGCAAGAATTAACCGTACATGCCATCTTGGACGAAGGGAGGATGTGAGCCATAAAAGTAGTATTGTTGTGATTATTAATTACATTGCTTTGGCTCTGAAATATAGCCATCAACGTTTCATAGTCATCCTTTTTTGAACAGAGTGGAATTTGCGAGTGAATATACATCGGTTCCTGAATTTTGATTTCTGTTGTAATCCAACGGTTTTGATTTCTATACTATAATGTTTATATATGATGATACACCATAGGTCCTTGCTAGAGATGTGAATGCCCGGAAGACAACCGCCCCCCCCTGTTATTTTCCGATTTTCCCAGGGTCTTCACATTTCTAGTCCTTGCCTTTTGCAAGTGTTTCAATTTTGCGAAAACAAGTTTTAAAGGAAGCCCTAAGGCTACATCGCAGGAACCTACAGATAGGCGGGGTGTGAAGCAGCTCACCTTGCCCAGAGCAGTTTTTGGGGCATGTACCCCCAGTTACTTATTTTTTATGATTTTATGACATCATTATGTATTTATGATAATATCAGAATCCTGATGATTTTGATTGCATAATTTTATTTATTTATTTATTTATTACATTTATACCCCGCCTTTCTTTCCCTGATAGAAACCCAAGGCGGCTTACATATGGTTCCCAGGTGGTTTCCCATCCAGGCACTGATCAGGCCTGACCCTGCTTATCTTCAGCAAGGTGCTGGCCTCATGTGCCTTCAAAACTGTAGCCTTGGAGATATTGCTGAACTACAACTCCCATCAGCCCTTGCAAGCATGGCCAATGGCCAGGAATTATGGGAGTTGTAATTCAGCAACACCTGGAAGGCCAAAGGCTCTCCACACCTATCCTATATAATTGCCATCAACAAGTCAAAATTTTTGCCCTGTGTGGACTCTCTGGTGTGAAATAAGGTGTGATTTCTGGTTGAAATTGTCAGTCTTGACAGGGAGAGTCTCCTGATTACAGCGATATATCATACAGGGTACCCCATTATATATTTCGGGGTTCAGGGGCATGTTAAATTTGGCTTGATGTTGCTGTAGCTGTCAACTTTTCTTCTTTGTTAGTGAGTGAACTTTCATGCAAATAAGGAACTGGGAACTAGGAACCAAGTTCAGTGTCGTGATTTGAACACGGGCGCCCCCAGTCCTAGTCCAACACTAGAGAAAACCAAGTTGGTGGAGGGGGAAATAATTGGCCCACATTTATGGCATTGTGCTATGGTCAGAAACAACAAAACCTCTCACCTCGGCACATTTCAGATTTTAAACCATATTTGGAATACAAGGTTTGAATACAACATGGGGGAAAAACAGCCAAAGACAACCAGGCTTGAAAGACTGTTTTTAATAATATTTTTTCTTCATACTACAACTTTTATAAATACAAATAATTCTACAAATAGCCCCTTTTTAATATTGTGCCTCATTTTTCAAATTCAGTACTGTACTGAAGTTATAAAACAAAGCCTTGAGCATATTGTGCTTACAGTAATAAAACAATTCTCAGTTTAGCTTGAACTGTATCCAGTTCAGAAATTGATGCAAACCTGAACACATACCAGCTCCATTTAACAGTGAAGCTTGCTTCTCTATCAGCATGTATAGTTATTGCACTGTGAACATCTGAAGAATCCCATTTCCTAGTCTTCAAATACCTTAATCTCATGCTTGTCCAAGGCTTCAAATCTTATGCACTTGGGAGTAAGTCCTGTTGAACTCAATGGGGCTTACTTCTGAATCAATACGCATAGGATTGCACTGCATGTTGCATTTCCTTGTTTACACAGATTTAAACTATACTTTTGTTCCCATCTTCTAGGTGTCTGAACATTGGTCACAAGTGGGTTTGTAAACTGTGGTTTGTGCTAACTATGGTTAACACAGCTCACCAGTGTGGGCAGTGGTGTCACTAGGGTTGGTGTCACCTGGTGCGGTAACTCCTTGGCGAGCCCCCAAATGTCCTGCTGAGCGCGCGCACACACAAGGCCAGCCACTCATGCCCCTGGGAGGGCGCACGCCGGAGGGGCACCCAGCCGGAGAAGCAGGTGACGCCACTGACTGTTGCCTCCAAAATTGAAAGGTGATAGTGGGGTAATGCCTACAGGAGAATTGTGTGTGCCCATGGGGCACTGCTAGTAATTTTTTCACCTCAGTAAATCAAAGCATTCCTCATGTCTCTTACCACTGTATTAAACACAAGTGTAACATGAAGGTAACCTCCTATGCCAAGTAAAGTGTCTTTTCAGCAATTTTAAGAAATATGCAAATGCATTGTTTTATAATCTAAATTGAATGTCTAGCTTCTTGAAATAACACTATGATCTTCTGTATTACTAGGCCATTTTGTTGTATGTCATTATATTAAGGCACCAAGTTCAAACATGTATTATACTGTCACACTATGAACATATACTTTATGTGTGTTTTTGAATATGTACGATGTTATCACTAGATTGGGTGTCCTCTAGTTCAGTGCATAGGTTTGTAACAATCTAGATAAATATATTAATTCATGTCAGCAATTTGTTATAAATACATTACTTTAGTTCTTTTTATGAAAAAAATCAGATTAGCAGGCACTTGTTTTATGTGGATCTACAGTAAACAAGACACAATGATCAGTTGCTTTGAGAAACATACAATATTCTGTAGAGTGAAAAACAAGGAAAACTAGCAGATTTTCTGCTAAAGCAATCAGTAGATTGAATAATTCTATATAATGTTCTATGCTTCATTACTAACAAAATACTGTTTTAAAAAACAGTACAAGTGACAGGTTGCATCATAGTCAACATACAAGATGATTGTTGAATATACAACTCACCTTTTTGGTCCCATGAAGACAATTGCAAACCAAAGAAACTGTCATGGGCACCACACACACTGCAACCAAGTACACACCACAACTTACACTATGGACTACAGTAGAAGGCTTCTTTCAAGCAGCACTCTGAGTTGGGAGTCGTAAGCAATGTTGGGTGGAGTCGGAAGAAATGTACCGACTCAGACTTCAAAATAAAATTAATAATTTATTTTTTTTGTTTTAATGTATTTTAAGGTCTTTTTATGATGTCTTAAAGTGTTTTTAGTTTTTCTGTTTGCCACCCTGGGTTCATGTTGGAAGGGTGGGATATAAATCAAATAATAAATAAAATAAATAAATAATTTACATTTGCCATTTATGAAGGAGTCTGAGTCAGAGTCTGAGTTGGAGTGTATAAAAATAGAGGAGTCAGAGTCAGAGTCAAAGGTTTGACGTACTACTCCACAGCCCTGCTGTCAAGCCTAATTTCAATCAGCAACGACAAGGAGAGGGGACCATGTGGGCACTAGAGAAGGCCTCTATGTGTGCATGTGCGCCCATCACATTGGCAAATACACATACAGGTCAGCATATTTCTTTTTAGTGGTTTCATGCAGTATGCTTTTGTAATGAAAAATGAATGTCTGTGCATGCCTAAAGGCTGATTAACACAATACCCTACATGGAAGTACACGAGTTTTGTGAGGTTCCATTAGCTATAATGAGTAGGCATGCCTCTTTCACTGAGTGCACATACAAACTAGAAGTCATTATCAGTAAAATCAAAACATTTCATTTTTATACAAAGATGATAACTGAGAAACTGTCAGAAATGTAATTTTTTAAAAGTGTAAACATTTGTACTCATGATTGTTTTATAGAAAACAAGGACTTTTATCAAGAGATTTCTTTTAGGGTATTGACAATGTCACATGTCAATATGTTTAACCTTTTTAAAACATGATTGGGGTATATGCTTAAATAAATAAATAATCAGAGCACAATTCAAAGTACTGGTTATGACCTATAAAGCTCTATACGCTTGAGTCCAGGCTATCTGAAGGGTAGTATCTTCCCATATGAGCCTGTTAGAGCTCTAAGCTCTTTGGGGAGGCCCTTCTCTCGGTCCTGCCACTCTCACAGGCACATCTGGTGGGACCATGAGAGAGGGCCTTCTCGGTGGCTGCCCCAAGGCTCTGGAACTCCCTTCTTAGGGAGGTTAGACTGGCTCCCTCATTGCTGTCCTTCCACCAGCAAGTGAAAACTTTGGGAACTGACTGCAAGGGCTTTTAACAATGTGCTGTTCTACTTATCTTTAGTTTTTTTTAACGGATATGTTTTAAATGGTTTTAATTTTATAGTTTAATTACATTAACTTTCTGTATGTTTTTATCTGTATTTGTTTTAATTTTGTAAGCCTCCTTGAGTCCCACTTTAGGGAAACAGGCGGGATGTAAATGAGTAAGATCATCATCATCATCAAGCTGATATATTGTTCAAGAGAGCTTAAAACATTCAGGCAATATAAATCATCATTCATGGTTTTTACAGCATTCCAGGTCAGCTTGTGTCTGAAATGAGCTATGTTAAGAACGCATCTCCCTCTACAAACCCCAGGATGGCTATGGTCATCAGATCAAAGCTTGCTCTTATTCCCTCATTACAGGATCAATAGCTAAGAGCAGAGTTTAGTAATTCCAAGAAACTGGAACGACCCACCTTGTGAAGTCAGAAAGCCTGCTTTCCTGATAGTTTTCTGGCAGGCTTGCAAAACTAATCTACTGAGCAGGGTCTTTGCACTTAAAGTAAATATAATGGCTATGAGAGAATTTTTATTTAAGAGCGTGCAATTTTTAAAAAGCTTTTCTGAAACTGAGTAGTTCATTCAGTGTTTTGACATTTTATGTGCATTTTAGCTGTCCTGGTTTTAGGAAAAATGGTATACAAATATCTCAAATAATAATTTTTAAAATGCTCCAGAAATGGGGGAAGATGCTTTGAGAAAAAAGTTTAGCTGCAGAATAACCTTGTGAACATATCCTAAAGTTTGGAGCACTGAGTCTAAACTGCAATATTAGTTACTTAGTGTGGACCAAAGAATATTCTTGCCCAACAGAACTTCTCCTTCCTTTCTCTCCCCCCCCCCCGGTACACCACCAAAATCCCCCAATCTTCAGGAGCAAAAAGAGCATGGGGAACTGCAGGCAGGAGGAGGAGGAGGAAAGTTTTGTTGTGCGAGTGGAAGTCTGTTGCATGAGCGGAAAAGCAGTGTTGGATATAACCCAATGTATATGATAAAGTATGATCTTAATCTGAGAAGTTATTTTGTAAACGTAGAAGGAATGGAATATTTGCATTTGAATAATATTCTAGTCATTTAATGGATGTTTGATAATTGAATTTCAAACTCTTTTACCTTGTTGTTGTTGCTCTGTATAAAGAAGCTAATCCCAAATGCATTTAGAGAACACTCTGCAATGGATACTTCCTTAAATATTCAAGGAACCATACCTCATAACATGTATGGCTTCAATTTAAGGCTGATTCATGTGCCACTGAGACATATTAGTTGCTGTGAAACCATTTCCTCAGAGTTGGATACAGCATTACACCAACAACTTCTGCATGGGACAATTGTGTGGGTAATTCTCCTCACAATTATTTATAGCCTTTGTGACCTGCACAGGAAATGCCTATGCAATTGACCCTTGTATATGTTACCACTGTGATGTGGAATCTGGCCACAGATATTCCACAGCTACCACATCATATTTGAAATGTATGAATCTATTCTTAGCTATATGACATAACAAAATGACTCTTTCCTCCGGCAAATAAAAGATGACTTCTCTGTAAATTCCCATGCTCAGTGGTATCAGTGCAAGGCAGCCCTGACCACCTCCTCTTGACCACCAAGCAGAAGCAATCTGCAGATTAGACTAAAAGAAGGGTCTTTTAACCAAGCCCATGATTCAGAGAAACTCTTCAGCTGTAAGACAACTTCCACTGCAACTGACAACAAATCATCAACTCAGCAATATGAACACCAGCAAAACATTTAACAGGTCAAAAATGCAAAATATGAAGAAGATAGGTCTTGCTCTGTCTAAATTTGAGTTACCTGGAGAACACACAAAAAAACTCTGTACCCAGTAGTCATACAGAAAACACCGTATGCCTTCTTAAGAACTCTTTGAGAGTGTCAACAAGCATATAGATAGAGGTGATCCAGTGGACATAGTGTACTTAGACTTTCAAAAAGCGTTTGACAAGGTACCTCACCAAAGACTTCTGAGGAAGCTTAGCAGTCATGGAATAAGAGGAGAGGTCCTCTTGTGGATAAGGAATTGGTTAAGAAGCAGAAAGCAGAGAGTAGGAATAAACGGACAGTTCTCCCAATGGAGGGCTGTAGAAAGTGGAGTCCCTCAAGGATCGGTATTGGGACCTGTACTTTTCAACTTGTTCATTAATGACCTAGAATTAGGAGTGAGCAGTCAAGTGGCCAAGTTTGCTGATGACACTAAATTGTTCAGGGTTGTTAAAACAAAAAGGGATTGCGAAGAGCTCCAAAAAGATCTCTCCAAACTGAGTGAATGGGCGGAAAAATGGCAAATGCAATTCAATATAAACAAGTGTAAAATTATGCATATTGGAGCAAAAAATCTTAATTTCACATATACGCTCATGGGGTCTGAACTGGCGGTGACCGACCAGGAGAGAGACCTCGGGGTTGTAGTGGACAGCACGATGAAAATGTCGACCCAGTGTGTGGCAGCTGTGAAAAAGGCAAATTCCATGCTAGCGATAATTAGGAAAGGTATTGAAAATAAAACAGCCGATATCATAATGCCGTTGTATAAATCTATGGTGCGGCCGCATTTGGAATACTGTGTACAGTTCTGGTCGCCTCATCTCAAAAAGGATATTATAGAGTTGGAAAAGGTTCAGAAAAGGGCAACCAGAATGATCAAGGGGATGGAGCGACTCCCTTACGAGGAAAGGTTGCAGCATTTGGGGCTTTTTAGTTTGGAGAAGAGGCAGGTCAGAGGAGACATGATAGAAGTGTATAAAATTATGCATGGCATTGAGAAAGTGGACAGAGAAAAGTTCTTCTCCCTCTCTCATAATACTAGAACTCGTGGACATTCAAAGAAGCTGAATGTTGGAAGATTCAGGACACACAAAAGGAAGTACTTCTTTACTCAGCGCATAGTTAAACTATGGAATTTGCTCCCACAAGATGCAGTAATGGCCACCAGCTTGGATGGCTTTAAAAGAAGATTAGACAAATTCATGGAGGACAGGGCTATCAATGGCTACTAGCCGTGATGGCTGTGCTGTGCCACCCTAGTCAGAGGCAGCATGCTTCTGAAAACCAGTTGCCGGAAGCCTCAGGAGGGGAGAGTGTTCTTGCACTCGGGTCCTGCTTGCGGGCTTCCCCCAGGCACCTGGTTGGCCACTGTGAGAACAGGATGCTGGACTAGATGGGCCACTGGCCTGATCCAGCAGGCTCTTCTTATGTTCTTATGTTCTTAGTCTGCCCCACCAAGAATCAGAACTCACATATAAGGCCAAGTTTGCCATCCTTCAGTGATATCTGTGTAAGACCCTCTTAACTACTGGGACCCTAAGAGTGGAATTCCAGCCTGTTCTGGACCAATATTCAAAAAACTAGAAGATGGGAATTAATGTGACAGATCCTTTCCTGCTGCAGGAGCAGAATGGGGAATTAGGAGGGAAAGTAGACCTCGTTTCTGAGGAAAAAGAAAATTTGACCCTAGCTCCGTAACTTGGCTCTATCTAAATTTGGAACAAAGAAAATGGTGGTAGGGTGACTGGTATCACAGAGCTAGACTATAGGTTCTGCAAAATCCTACGTTCTGCTAATCAGACATGTCTTTGAGTTCTTTGATGTCGCTCCCCTTGTGTTATCTGCAAGTCTGTTTTTATGTTATGTGTTTATTTTTGAAAAATTAGTTTGAATCCAGATTTGTTTGCAAATTGACCCTATCTTGTGACAAAGAGATTTCTCAGTAGTCAAGAATGCCCATTATTGTAGCAGCAGAGAAAATCACTGTATTAAGAACTGTGTTATTTTTCTTAATGGAGATTAAGAACATAGGAAGCTGCTTTATACCAAGTCAAACCATTGGTCCATCTAGCTCAGAATTGTCTACAGGGCCTGGCAGTTCTCAAGGTATCAGATAGCAGTCTCTTTCAGTCCTAACTGGCGATGCTGGGGATAGAACCTGGGACCTTTTGCATGCAAAGCAGATGCCCTACCACTGAGCTACGCCCTTCCCAATTTAGGTGAGGTAATGCAAAAGAAAAAGAAAAAAAGATGACAGACTAAAAACTGGAAACACCTTTAAACTCTCCTCTGTTTCCTGCAGATGCAGTATGTGTTTTGGAACATACACACACGATTGTATCTGCACTGTAGAGGGACAGATGAGACATCATGGCCCACTCCATAGGTTTAGCTGGGACTAACAAGGTTCCTTCTTCCTCTGACCCATTCCACTGGATCATGAAACAGCTATGAACTATTAGCACCTGAATTTGCTTTTCCCCGTTATCTCCCTATCCCTTTTCCCTATGGTACCATGTCTATTAGAGTGCAAGCCTGCAGGCAGGGACTATTGTGTTTTCTTAATGTTTTTATGGCACCTAGAGAACATTAGGTGTAATAAATCATTTTTCACCAGAGTGGGGGACTAATCCAGCAGTGCCTGCATTCCAACTCCCACAAAGCAACATGGTTTGGTACTGCAGGGCACCGTGGTGTTGTGCATCTGGCTTCCCAATGCTGAGTGTCACTGCCACTCACTAAGAAGGGGAGGGGCGAGACACCAGGAGTTCAGCGCAGTGTGGGTGCAGGAGCGTTGGACTGGCACTGCCACACTGTGCTGAGTTCCCCGTGCTTCATCCCTCTGTAAGTGGCACCAATGCTCAGCGTCAGGAAGCCAGGTATGCAAATGCTGCTGGGCAGATAGGTAGGTGCCAAATATATCTGATTTAAAACAAGTTTCAAGGTGAAAACATGTTGATTTTATTCAGTGAGGCAATTCAGTTATGACATGGTACAAACCTCTCACTGAGACTGTACCATTTCATAATGCATGCGTTATTGTTTGTGGGAAAGTGCCCTTGTCAAAGCTTCCCTACCTGTGGCAAACTTACAGGACGAAGGCTAGTCTTCTCCTTGAAGCTAAACTTTTTAATTAACTCTTTTCACAATGCAATAGGCAGAACCATTTCTCTGTTCCATCTTGCAAGCTAACACTACAATCTTAAGTACATTTTTTCAGAAGTAAGTTCTATCAAAATCAGTGGAGGTCAGTTTCAAAGAAATTATTTAAGACTAAGCATAATGTATGGACCTAATGGCACAAAATGAGATTGTGGAGTCCTGCACATGATATATGCTCTTTCTGACCAGTACTGCAGATGTTACACACCACACCACAGATATTGCTATTAATTTGGGTTTTGACTAATCCCCATTTTACAGACCAGCCTGGTTAAATAAACCCCACTGGGCAACTGTTAGGTGGGTATTGTCTGCCTCTTCTCCAAGACTCCACCGCTGCAGCTCTATCATAACATATTTTAGGCAGTCTTGACAGAGAATGCTAGGACAAATTCAGAAAAGGCTCACTATTTTTTTTAAGTCTCTGAACAACAACAGCATTTTTTAAGTTAGCTTCCTCCAAGGTGAGAGATTCGTTCAGCAGCTCCCGAAAAGGAAGTGATGTGGTCAACATGAAGGGGTTTCTTCCTTGATGTCCTTGGTAATTTGTTATGAAGTCTCTGACATGACTTATTCTAAGAAGAAAAAGCAAAAAAAAATTTTTTTTTTAAACAAGTCTATTATTTTGAAGAGTGGTCCAGGGAAACAGGTTTTGGGCAGAACTAAAGGAAGAAGTACTCCACAGCCACCACTTTATGGACAACATAAGAACATAAGAAGAGCCTGCTGGATCAGGCCAGTGGCCCATCTAGTCCAGCATCCTGTTCTCACAGTGGCCAACCAGGTGCCTGGGGGAAGCCCGCAAGCAGGACCCGAGTGCAAGAACACTCTCCCCTTGTCATAATGACAAGTCGCCATTATGTTGCCCAGTAAGTAGGAGCTTTTCCACTCACAATCTGGTTTGTCTCAACTAACCCTTCTTCCCTACAGGGTTGAGTGTGCAAAATGCCATGGCAATACGAATATGCATCTATTATGGATTTGCTAGTTAGGTGAAGCAAAGGCAGAAGCTCTGATCTTTGGCAATTCTCATAAGCAATCTATCCAAACAGATATATAGACAGCTTAGTGGGTTTTTTAAAAAAAATTAAGCAGTTTATAAATTTATTAAAATAGATAAATATGAACTAAGATGCATACTGATGGATTTTACTGTGGAGCTGACGATGCTGCTCTTTGAGAATTTGGCCAGGCATTGAAAGCTGTATCCAAGTAGGATAATTGTTTAAAGTGCTCTATCTATAGAATTGTCCTTCACATATAAAGCCAGTTTGTCTATTGCGTTCTGCACAATAATCCTCCAGGAAACCTGCTTAAAGCAGGTGAAGTGCTTCTGTTTAAAGCTCATTCAGACCATTAATAGTCTGATCCTATGCATGTTTATTCAGAAATCAGGCCCAGCAAGTTCAACAGGACTCTTAAGTATTCATGCACATAATTGGATACCAAAGTAACTAAATCTGAGAAAAATAATAAAAACAAGATAGAAGAGGAATGATTTATCTAAAGTAGAGAAGAATATTCAGCCCATCTAGCATTTTCCCCTTCAACAGATATATGTCTTCTAGCTCACAAGCATGCATGCAGACAGAAACTTGCTGGTATATCACCCTCTTTCTTACCCTGCAATACCTGCAGAATGACAGTAGAGGGTGTAGTGGAGATTTGAATAAAAATGATGAAACCAGGGTAATGATTACTAAGGCAAAACACTGTTAGTCCTAATGTGAAAATATGCGAGAACACGTTCTCAGTTACTGTGATTCCTGGATTATTTTATGTTATGATACTAGGAAAACAGCAAAAGTTTGCAATATTGAATAAAACTGAAACACTGAAAAATATAGAGTTCTGTTTGGACTAGGCGGGATAGGCAAGAATTCAGCTGAATTTGGATTTAGCACCGTAATTTTCAATGGTCTGCATATTGTCCTCTTTGTGGAGTGATCATGTATGATCCAAACTTCAGTGGCTTTCCCCAAAAACAGATATACTGTTCTCTCTCAAATACTCCCCTGAGTATATTGTTTTTATTGATTTTACTCACAGCCCTGCACAGCATGGCAGTACAGGTCTCTCTCTCCAAACTCCACACAGGAGGAAGCAAGCCAAGTCTCACCAATGTTGACTCTAGGCTTGCCAAGGAGAAAGGGGGGGGCACTGAAAGCAACTTAATTCTTTTCCTTTCTAAAAGGAAAACAGCCGGTTTCTGCTTGCTAATGTGAAAACAGACTAGCCTCATTCACAACAAAGGAGGGGAGGAAGCCACTTTCCTTTATCAATATTTGCTTTCAAAATATTGATATTTTCTTTCCTTCAAAATACTGATATTTTCTTTCCTTCAAAATACTGATATTTTCTTTCATTTATCCATATCTCCTTTCAAAATGTCATTATTTTGAAAGAATATTAATATCAATATTTTTGGAGGGCGGAAAATTGGACTGGTAAATGCAGCCGATAGCAGTCAAAGAATGAACTTGAATTCATACATCCTGTTAGGTTGACAAGCACTAGCTAATGGATCCCATCCTAAATTGGACCAGCACAAATCCAAAGGCTGAGATTAACTGGACAGTGCAAAACAAAAAATTAAATATAAATTCACATTTTGAAAACTAACAAGTTTGGGACTTAGGAAAAATGGATCCGACTCAAAACTAAAGTCGGGTCCTGATGATTTCATTAAGGATGGACCTGAGTTTCTTTCCACAGAACCTAAAAATCATGCAGAAGGGAAATCTGAAATGCAAAGCTCAGGATACTAACTGCTGAAATCTGAAACGTTTGTTTTCTTTCATGCTTTACAAAAATTCTGAATTGTTTCATTTGCATTTATTTTATTAATTTACACACTCTTAAAAATACTTATTTCAGTTCTACCCAAGACTAAAGTTGACAAAAAGCTAACAGGAAGTACTTAGATATTTCTTAATTCACCACTCGAAAGAGATTTATGTTACAATCTCTTATTTTCCAAGCCTGTAATATACATGTATCTGAGAGTCCCATGGAACTAAATAGAGCTTATTTCTGAGCAGACATGTGTAGAATTGCACTTAGCATTGCACTGCAGTTTGTAAGGGTGTGTGTTAATAGAATCTGTTCTTACCTATGAGAAATATTAAATTTTTGTACTATCCTTGTTCCATCTGTTAGCCAGATCTGGATGTTAGTGATGGGTTCTGAATGATTTAGTACCACTGTTGGTTTTATCTTTTCCATTTCTTCAACATCTCTTTTTCCTTTACAAATTATTCTTGGTGTGGCACTGCAAAATAAAAAACAAGGAATCAAACAGTATCACTTCTTCATGATAGGTCATGAGACAATCTGGCTTTTCTTTTTTCCTGATGAATCTAAAATGCGTATATTATTATTTTATTATTGTTTATTGAATTAACATCCCACCCTTCCTCCCAGAAGAACCCATGGCAGCAAACATAAACAAAATAATTTAACAAGAAAAAGAAAAACATGCTAAAAACAGTTAAAAACCTTCCAAAACACAATTACAATCAAAAACATTGTTAAACCCATTTTAAAATATTGTAAAACCCAGTTAAAAATATTCTAAAATTCAGTATTTAGGGCTAAGTGGCCTTAATTCCTATTAACAACAGAGATTAAACAATAGCTTCTTCACTACATGCTTAAGGCACAATCCAGATCACCTTTCTGCCAGGCTGGGGTGAGTTGGATGCCGGGAGATGTGGCTCCGCCACAGAGGACAGCCAGGCCAGCAGATGGAGGGCCAGCGGAAGCTGGCAGAAGTCCCCAAAATGGAGTTTTCTGGGGGCATGGTAGGGGAGGAGCCACAGGGTGGACTTATGTGAGATCCTCCTCATGTTCAAACCCCTCCCCCGGGTCCCAATCCCCCTGCAAAAGGGGGGCAGAGTAAAATAATTTTAAATATGCCCCGTTGTGGCCTACACGGAGCGCTTACTCCCCAGGAGGCCTGTTTGTGGGAGCCAGCGCTTCCTGGCCGGCTTGTGTGTGCAGCTGCCGACAGAGCTGGAGTTCAGCTGGGGTGGCAGCTCCCAAGCGGGAAAAGGATCCCGCAAAGTTTTCTCCCAGCTCCTCCTCTGCTGGCCTCTGGCTTCCCGGCAGTTGGATTGATCTGCCCTAGAATGTTTAAATTAAACCAAATGAAAGGACTAATATCCCATTAAGAGGTAGAATTTTGCAATTTATTTGGTAATGTAAAAAAGTGCATTAAGGCTGGAAGAAAAACTCAAGAAGATATAGGTAGATCTTATTTTTTGGAGCCCTGGTTTTGCTTTTAAATTGATAGGCGCTCAACTATTCAAGTTCCCTCTTTGATGTTTCATCATTTGCTTTTTTTGTGGTTTTTATCGTTTGAAACCGAGTGCTACCTCGCCTTGGACTTTTTCTTGCATATTCTTTTGACAACTTTACACTAAAAACAAACACATGTAACAATTTGGGCCTATGCCTTCTCAAGTGCACAGAAGGGCTCCTAGTAGTAGTTGTTTAAAACAACTACAAACATTAGTGCCTTCCTCCTGCACCACACATTTTGAAAGAACAGCATGGGACAGGTACATACATGTATGCTGTAGCTCACCTGTTGTCTTGTACTTGCAATGAAAGAGGGCAATTCCCTCTCAGATGTAGAGATATTTGTTGGTATTCCCTCCTCCACTGTGAGTCACACTGACAATATATTTACAGTGGGACACACTCCCAATGGATCAGCATAAGGGCCTGTTTAGGCAGGACTCTGGAGCATGTGTTTTAAATTTTTTTAAAAAAAAAATTAATTATGTTTTTAAATTGTTTTTTGTGTTTTAAAATTTGTATATTTGTTTTTATTGTTTTAATTGCTATAAACCGCCCAGAGAGCTTCAGCTATGGGGCGGTATATAAATGTAATAAATAAATAAATAAACAAACAAACATCTTCCCAACAATAATGGTTAGGCCAGTCCAGCAGGTTGGATTAACAGCTAGCTACATATTGTCAGAACAACAGGACTGATGAGGCATCCTAATGGGCTCTTACCCTACACTATCAAAAGGGATTTATCAAAATGGATTTTTCTATTTATTTATTTGCTAAATTTATATTCTACCCTTCCTCCCAGAAGGAGCCCAGGTCAGCAAACAAAAATGCTAAAAACACTTTAAAATCTCAAAAAGAAAACATCTTTAAAAGCATATTAAAACAAACATCCTCAAAAACATTTTTTTAAAAAAGCTTTACAAACATCAAAAAAAGTAATTCCAACACAGACACAGATGCAATTGATGAAGGAGCTGTTCATTTACTATGGGCATTGCTATAGCAGTTTCTGTATTTACTGTTCTTTTAGGCTTTGGTCCTATACCCACTTTATTGAGAGTATGCCCCATTGAACTCAATGGGACTCACTTCTGAACAGACATGTTTAGACTGACACTGTTAACATCATTATTGCATTTGTGAGTTGCTAATGAAGACAGGATACCAACTATCCTGTGCTTGTATAAGCAGCAATAGCCATCTTAATCTGGGTCTTAAAGTAAGTTGTATATTACTCCTTCACAAGTTATAATCAAAATCTGGAGAGGCAGGATAAACCTAAGAAAACCTCTGCTGGTAATGCAATCCTATGCATCTCTACTCAGAAGTAAGCCCCACTGAATATTCCCAGGAAAATGGGTACAGGACTACAGTCAAGAAAGCAAGCAAGAGCAACAACCGTAATTATTTGCCAGTAATTATTTTATTAATTTTTAGAAACACCAGTCTCTTCACCTTCCCAGTCTATATCCTTGTCCAGAGAAAGGATGAAATACCGACTTCCTCAATGCATACACCTCATCTTTCTTATCATCCACCTTCACATCCACCTCTTGTTTATCACAAATCACCTGGTTGGCCACTGTGAGAACAGGATGCTGGACTAGATGGGCCACTGGCCTGATCCAGCAGGCTCTTCTTATGTTCTTATGTTCTTGTCTTCTGTAACTCAAGAGGCAATTCCCTTTAAAATAAAAGTAGAAAAAGTACTTATGCAGGTAGAAATGGATATGTTAAAGTACTTCTTATTTGAAGGGGGGGAAAACTATCACACTCTTAATTACATAAAAACAACAACAGTATTAACCTTTTATTTTCGTAGTCCCCCCCTTTTTTTCTTCAGAATAGTATTATGAAGCATTTTTACTTATAGACTGTACATGTCCTGCACTGGTTGTTATGAGTTGATCACATCCTGGCCACCAAACTATCCCACCCTCCAGCAAATATGTTACAAAATAAAGGTGAAGCTCAATGAACTGACCCACACATAATGCTAAGACAAACTATGGCTTGGTGCAAACATGCGGGCTCCCAGAATGAGGATTTTGGCCACTTTGCTCTTGGTTTGGTCCTACTGCTACTGCAAGCTAAGCCATGACTTGACTTTGTGTGTCACCCGAATCCAGGATCATAGCTTGTCTCCTCCAAACTATGGCTGTAACCAAGGATTGTTCTTTGGTTCACAGCTTGTGGTTTGTCTGATATGAGCCCAGGTTCACACATGCTAAGCCTGGGGAAGGGAACTTTCTTCAGCCCTAGGGCTGCATTTCTTTCTGAGCAACCTTCTGGGGATCACATGCCAATGGTGAGCAGGGCCAGAGGCAGAAGTCAGCAGAGCAACAAATGTAAAATTTTCCATTATGCAGTAGGCTAGTTTCTAAACACACTTACCCACCCCTCTCTGTCCTCTATCTAGGCATGCGGCAGCCACTATCAAAGTTCAAGGATGCGATTTCAGCCAGGAAAAAACACACACAAACGAAGAGTGTGAAGGAGGGCCAGTGAGGGGCATGGCCTGGGAGGAGAGGGTGTGGTCTAGGAAGAATTCTGAGGGCAAGATAGAGAGGAATGGAAAGCTGCAATTGGCCTCTGGGCCTGCGGTTCCCCACTTCTGCACTAAGCTGAGACAAATCAGGAGTTCATATGGACATAGAATGGAAACAAAGCAATGCACAAGCTGTGTTAGTGCAATCTGGCACAGTAGACAAAGCTGACTTGCCCTTTTTTAACAGAGTCCAAGAAGCACTGGTTTGCAACATCTGTGTAGCTTCGGAGTTCACCATCATTCACAGTAAATCCATTTTTCCACAATTTAATTGTTGTATCAACCTGTGAAGCAAATACAAAAATGAGCATTATCTCACAAAAATCAAGTAGCAAATCCCTACAACAGTGGTTCTCAGACGTTTCCCCCCCCCCCCATGGACCATTTGAACATTGCTGAGAGTCTTGGTGGACAACTTAATAATTTTGCTTCTTGTTGTAGCAATTGTAATGCACCTTGCTTAGAATCCTCTCCACTTCCTTCGTTCCTCCTTCCCTCATCAGTACCAATTTCTTCCACCCACCTTTGGGGAGGACTGCCAGGTTCTAAGAACAATGGAGCAGCCACTTTGGCTGCTGTTCACAGCTGCTGAGCCCACTCTTCACAGACCCACAGACCACCTGAATGAAGCTCATGGACCACTGCTGGTCCACAGACCAGTTTGGGAACCTCTGCCTTACAACATATGCAAATAATGCAGGAGATAAGGAACGTAGGAAGCTACCTTATACAAAGTCATACCATTTATTGGTCCATCTAGCTCAGAGTTTACTGAGCAGTGATTGGCAGTGGCTCCCCAGAGATTCAGCCAAGAATATTTCCTATCCTTTTCCAGAAATGCTAGGGATTTAACCGGGGACCTTTTGCATGTAAAACATGTGCTCTGCTATTGGCTTTGCAACCATTAGGCCTAGTTCAATCAGTGCAAGCGATGTCAACAAGGAATGAATTGGTTTTCTGTATGCATTGGAACTAGAAAATAATACTAGAACATCTGAATGTGCAGTTTTTTAAACTAAAAGGCAAGGACATTAAGCAGTTTGCAAAAAAGTACATCAAATATTTCAACTGGTGACTAAGCCTCCTCCACATTTGAGCATTCTGTGTATTTTGTACATCAGAAGAATTAACAGCTGCTAAATTCTTACTTCACCTCTTTAAATCATTCATTTAAATAGTTGTTCTAGCCATGCTACCACTTCACACTGTTGTAACCCTTGTCTTCCTGATCACTGTTTATTCTTTGGCAAACCACTTGAACTGCACCACACGTTCTTTCTCACAATGCAAGTTTGGCTTCATAAAATGCTCTGGATATGTTCATATGCACAAGACGCTACAGGGACACTTGTTTTTGTCTACAAAAATATGTATGCCTGTATGTTTGTAACAATATATTTATACAGGAGAGATAAACACCCAGAACCAATATCCTTAAAGTCTTTTATATGGCTTCCTCGCCAGTCACAGGCCCTACACAAGCTTCTCGTCCTCACTTCCAAAATCTGGACCTGTCATACCTGTTCTTTGTACCATATACATAGATGAGAGCTATATGAATAAAATAATATGTATCACAGAAAGGTTTTGAGCAAAACGGCCTAAGTGTCATGTGCCCTGTGGAAAACTCTTGGCAAGGCTGGCCTGAAGAGGAGGAGGTCTGGGATACAGGGGAGGGGCCCGGTGGTCTGGGAATGATGGATGAGGATGCGGCAGACAGGCCAAGTGATTTGCCCCTCCTCTGAGGTGTTGGCCAATGCAGATGAAGGGGCTGAATTGTCAACCCTTACCCCACCTCCAGTGGTCGTTCCACCTGCTGACCAGCTTCCTGTTGCTGACCCACCTTCAGTGCAGAAGAGGATGCTGGAGGTGGAGTTTGAGGATGATCTGACTGAGTTGTCTCTGCCTCTGCCGCTATGAAAGCTGTGCAGGCATAAACAGACTGAGCCTATTAACCAGCCTATTTGTAGGAGTACCCATTTGCTTTCCCAGTCCCAGACCCAGGAGACAAGTTCCATGCAAGTAGTTGTGCCCGCCCCATGCTTCATTAGCAGAGCTTGGAAAAGTTACTTTTTTGGACTACAACTCCCATCAGCCCACTCCAGTGCCATGCTGACTGGGGCTGATGGGAATTGTAGTTTAAAAAAGTAACTTTTCCAAGCTCTGTTCATTAGGGTACTCAAGGTGTGTATCAAGTGGCTTATGTAGCCATACTCAGTAGTGCTTTGCAGTAATCTTTACTGTGTTTGAACTGTACTCTGATTTGTGTTCCACTCATGTGCTAAACTATAGATTAAAGCCACTGGCAATAACTCAGCTGAGAGTCTCAAGTCTGAATCTGTTGGTGAGAGCCAGCACAAATAAACAGGAGTCTAAGGGGGGTAGCAGAAAATCTATATTTGAGTTGTATTGTGTGTTGCAATTTTTATTGTATTGTTCTATTTACTGTATTGAGTTTTGCTTGGTACGCTTTTGTACTGTTATCTTTATTCTGTATATGTTTTTGAGATTTTTTTTTCTTTTTTGTAAGTCGCTTTGAGTTTCATTGTGGAAAAAAGCAACTAATAAATATCATAAATAAATAAATGATAAACTGATGAAAATGCTAACTAGATCACTGGATATATTAAACATTAAATGATAATTTGGAAATATGTCTCTGCACTGAATTCAGGTCCACTAGATTGGGCCTACAAATATTGAAGGCTTTAATTCCAGGGCTTTCAGACTATCTAAGGCAGCGCTTGAGATACTAAGGCTACAAGGCCACCTTCACGTTTGAAAGACCCCCGGCAAAGTGCTCTCTGCTGGGCTTCCTTCCTCTATTAGTGGGCCTGGCAGACTTACACAACTGCAGCAATGGGCAGCAATAGTGCTCCGAGCAGCCCTGAATAACTAGGAGCTGCTATTTCCATTTCTCATAATTAGGGATGGATGAGGAATTTGGTGGGTCTGATTTCCGAAGCTGCCTTTAATTTTATCTCCTCTCTTAAACAGGTAAAAGTCACTTAGAGCAGTTAGAAAGCATGTAGCTTTGTAGCATGGTGAAAATGGTGGTGGTGGTGCGCAAATGCCCCATGAGAGAGAGGATCTGATGATGTCACATCCCTCCCATATACAGTGCCTTGCAAAATAATCAGACCCCTAACCAATGCTCTCATATTACTGAATTACAAATGGTACACTGTCATTTCGTTCTGTATGATCTTTTATTTTGAAACATTGAAACTCAAAATCAATTATTGTAAGGTGACATTGATTTTATGTTGGGAAATGTTTGTAAGAAACATAAGAAACTGAAACATGTTGCTTGCATTAGTATTCAACCCATGCTGTGGAAGCTCCCAGTTTACACAGATGAAAGAAATTGCCCTATTGAGGATACAAATACCTTACCATTGGCCTCCACCTGTGAATCATTAAAGTTGATGTCATATTGTCAGGATAAAAACCCCACTGTTGAAGGATCATTGGTCAGGCTGTAGATCTGAAGGAAAATGAAGACCAAAGGGCATTCTACTGAAGTCAGAGATAATATAATACAAATGCATAATTAGGAAAAGGGTACAAAATAATATCCAAGTGTTTGGATATCCCAGTGAGCACAGTTGGATCAATAATCAGGAAGTGGAAGCTGCATCACACCACCCAGGCACTGCCAAGAAAAGGCCGTCCCTCAAAATTCAGCATTCAAAAAAGGAGACTTGTGAAAGAAGCCACAGTGAGGCCAACAATCACTTTGAAGGAGCTACAGAGTTCAATGGCTGGGAGTGGAGTAATGGTGCACCAGTCAACCATATCAAGAGTTCTGCATAACACTGGCCTGCATGGGAGGGTGGCAAAAAAGAAGCCATTACACAAAAAGTACCATCTGAAAGCACGTCTGGAGTTTGCCAGAAAGCATGAGCATGCCCCAGCTGGTTTTGTGGTCAGATGAGACCAAGACAGAGCTTTTTGGCTAAAACTCAAAGCGCTATGTGTGGCACAAACCTAACATTGCCCATACCTCAAGACACACCATATGTATAGTGAAGTGTGGTGGTGGCAGCATCATGCTGTGGGGATGCTTCTCATCAGCAGGGACTGGGCATCTTGTTAAAATGGAAGGATGGATGGAGCAAAATACAGGGAAACACTGCAAGAGAAACTGCTTCAGTCCACTAAAAAACTGAGGTTTGGGAGGAAATTCGCTTTTCAGCAGGACGATGATCCCAAGCACAAGGCCAACGCAACACTGGAGTGGCTGAAGAACAAAAAGGTGAATGTCCTACAGTGGCCCAGTCAAAGTCCTGACCCCAATTCCATAGAGAATCTGTGGCGCTCTTTGACAATTGCAGTCCACAAGCAACGTCCAACCAACCTGAACAACCTGGAGCGAATCTGCCAAGAAGAATGGGCCAAAATCCCTTCGACACTGTGTGCAAAGCTGGTACATACCTATCTCAAAAGACTTAAAGGTGTTATTGCAGTGAAAGGTGGCTCTACCAAATATTAATGTGTGGGGGTTGAATACTTATGCAAGCAACATGCTTCAGTATTTTATGTTTCTTACAAAAATGGAAATGGACTGCCTTCAAGTCGATCCCGACTTATGGTGACCCTATGAATAGGGTTTTCATGGTAAACAGTATTCAGAGGGGGTTTACCACTGCCTCCCTCTGAGGCTGAGAGGCAGTGAGTGGCCCAAGGTCACCGAGTGAGCTTCATGGCTGTGTGGGGATTTGAACTCTGGTCTCCCAGATCATAGTCCAGCACCTTAATGTCACCTTACAATAACTGATTTTGAGTTTGTGTTTCAAGATAAAATATCATACAGAACGAAATTACAATGTACCATTTGTAATTCAGTAATATTAGAGCATTGGTCAGGGGTCTGATTACTTTTGCAAGGCACTGTATAAGGACATAATAATATGGAAAGAAAATGATGGCCACCCCCATAGGTAGGACAAGATGTCATCACATCCTGTTGCTCCCAGACACATTTATATCTCCATTTTCCGTGTGGCAGCATATCAGGTAGCTTTTACCGTTTCACGTAGCTTTTACATGGGGGAAGAGGAGAAAATGTGAAAAGCAGCCCTTGCATACCTCACAATGAGTAATGAATTTGTATTTTGGGATATGTGTGTCAGAACTGTGTGCAGAATTTTTTTAAACCCCACACATTATTGCAGAAGCAGGTCAGAAAAAACTCAAAAACTTGTAAAAGGTCTATGAATCAGAATTAGACTGATCACTCTATCCCCAGCCACAATGCCTCAGTGACATGCTACTATGGGGCCCCAGTGAACTCAGCAGAAATTACTGCTGAGTAGATATGGGAAGGATTTTTCTCTAAGCACGCCACATCCTGAGCATTACCATGGGCAGCACTATCCCCGTAAGCTTACTGTTGAGGGTGGCAATGGACAGCTAGCAACAGCAGGGTCAGGCAGCAGGACACAGCTCAACACTCTGATGAGAAGTACCAGGAGGCAACTGCTGCTGTCACCATCTTAATTGTCCCAAAATGCCTCACCACCTTACACTGGAGCCAACTGGCATTCTGCTGAAATAAAAATTGTGGCAGCTGCCTAGCCTAGTGCTTCTCTTTGGAGTGTTACACCCTTTTTTTTTTTAAGGAGGCCAGCATCAGCAGTGGCAGGCCCTCTGGGGCCTAGCATTTGCCACACCATGCCAGGAGCTGACACTGATCAAGAGGAAAATGTTTTCACAATGATGTTTGCCACTGTAATTATTTGCAAAAGCTTGAATTATTCCCCAAGTCTCACAGACCTGCAGTCTGCCTTCACTTAAGTAGATGAATTAGGCAAACATCATTGTGCCAAATTATTGCAAAGCATTTGCCCAATACAGCTGTATCCACAGTTGCTTTCCAGTACCAAAGAATAAACCAATTGTTTTAAGAGCATCAACCCTACCACATATTGAATCTTAAACTGAGGAATTGACAAATCAAAGAGTGTACTGCATAACTTAACAATATTTGGTCTGATATCTGGAGCTCTCAGAGCTTGGAAGTAACTCGTTATTTTTAACGAGTTACTTGTAATTAGTTACAATTTTAAATAACGAGTGGGTAATTCCATAACATTTGGCAAGTAAAGGAACGACTAGTAATTTCCCTACTTTTCAGCTGCAACTTTAACGTTTCCACATTAGGTTGGACGTTACTTGGGGGCGGGAACAAGGAGAAGTCAGCTCCTGGCTGTGATTGGTTAACACAAGACATGTGCCTCACACTGATTGGACCTCTGCGCAGACTCTCTCTTCCCTCGTGATCTGTGTTAGGAGGCACGAGGGAAGAGGTGAATAGGCAGGGCCTGCTAGAGTCTGAGAGGACAAAATGGACGCCCGAGGAAAAAGCCAGGACAACGGAGGAGAAGGCAGCAGCAGAATGGCGAAGAGCTGTGGAGGTGAGTGACGATGATTTGTGTGTGTGTGTGTGCGCACGCCCCGGTGTGTGTTTTCGGCTGGAGTCTCTGGTTTTGGGGGGTCCTCCGGCTCTCTGGCTACCACCCCTTACTCTCCGGACTCTCAGCTTCAATTTTAAAAAAAAGTAAGTTTCTAGGTGGTCTAATTCCCGAGATATACACCAAAACATCAACCCCCCCACACAACTTTTTTTTAAACAGATCCATGCTCTAGCTACAACTCCCATCAGCCCAATCCAGTGGCCATGCTGGCTGGGGCTGATGGGAGTTGTAGTTTAAAAAAGTAACTTTTCAAAGCTCTGGCTGTAACCCCGCCCTTTCATGACTGTAGCCAATGACGCCAGAGTTGTGACTTGTTGATCCAGGCATGCCTAGGCTGAACGTCAGAATATGGTGGCTTTGAGTTTTTTGCAGTTTGCGTAAGTAATATGGCTTAATGTTTTTTTCCTCTTCTGTCCAAGAGTCAGACCCTGGGCTATGAAATATGAAAGTATTTAATCCAATATCTGCTTTTCTGGGAGTAAAGCCATTTCTGGGAGTAAAGCATGTACCTGGAGTAAACCCCATTGAACTCCATTAGGACTTGTTTTTGAGTAGACATGGTTAGGATTGTGCTGTAAATTAATGGGACTTGTGAGTAAACATAGTGCAGACTTGTGTTTGTGTTGTAAATCTCTCTCCCTCCAACCCTATTTTTAAAGAAATTAGGCAGGGTTTATCACAGTTTTTATTATGTAGGAAACTAATACTCATTTTTAAAAAAAATGAAGTTTATTTATTTATTTATTTATTTTTATTATTTGATTTATATCCCACCCTTCCTTCCAGTAGGAGCCCAGGGCAGCAAACAAAAGCACTAAAAACACTTTAAAAATCATAAAAACAGACTTTAAAATATATTAAAACAAAACATCTTTAAAAACATTTTTAAAAGCTTTAAAAACATTGTTTTGAAGAAAAAGTTTAAAAACATATTAAAAAGCAATTTCAACACAGGCGCAGACTGGGATAAAGTCTCAACTTAAAGGACTTGTTAAAAGAACAAGTTCCTTATCACTTGAGGCTGCAGTTTTCCCTGGTTGAGTAAGCCACATTGAATACATTGGGACTTGCTTCTGAGTAAACAAACATAGGATTGCACTATAAATATCTTTACAGGTTATATAAATAAACATATTTGATAATCATGCTTATATAAATATTTTCATAGAATCATAGAATAGTAGAGTTGGAAGGGGCCTATAAGGCCATCAAGTCCAACCCTCTGCTCAATGCAGGAATCCAAATCAAAGCATTCCCAACAGATGGCTGTCCAGCTGCATCTTGAATGCCTCCAGTGTTGGAGATCCCACTACCTCTCTAGTAATTAGTTCCATTGTTGTATGGCTCTAACAGTTAGGAAGCTTTTCCTGATGTCCAGTCAAAACCTGGCTTCTTGCAACTTGAGCCCATTATTCTGTGTCCTGCACTCTGGGATTATCGAGAAGAGATCCTGGCCCTCCTCTGTGTGGCAACCTTTCAAGTACTTGAAGAGTGCTATCATATCTCCCCTCAGTCTTCTCTTCTCCAGGTTAAATATGCCCAGTCTCTCCTCATAGGGCGTTGTTTCCAGTCCCCTGATCATCCTTGTTGCCCTCTTTTGAACCTGTTCCAGTTTGTCTGCATCCTTCTTGAAGTGCAGAGACCAGAACTGGACACAGCACTCAAGATGAGGCCTAACCAGTGCTGAATAGAGGGGAACTAATACTTCACATGATTTGGAAACTATACTTCTGTTAATGCAGCCTGATATAGCATTTGCCTTTTTTGCAGCCACATCACACTGTTGGCTCATATTCAGCTTGTGATCAACAACAATTCCAAGATCCTTCTTGCATGTCGTACTGCTGAGCCAAGTATCCCCCATCTTATAACTGTGCATTTGGTTTCTTTTTCCTAAGTGTAGAACTTTGCATTTATCCCTGTTGAATTTCATTCTGTTGTTTTCAGCCCAATGCTCCAGCCTATCAAGGTCCCTTTGAATTTTCTTTCTGTCTTCCACGGTATTAGCTATGCCCCCCAATTTTGTATCATCTGCAAATTTGATAAGCATGCTCTGTACCTCCTCATCCAAGTAGTTAATAAAAATGTTGAAGAGCACTGGGCCCAGGACCGAGCCCTGTGGTACCCCACTCATTACTTCCACCCAGTTTTGTCATGCTGTGTCCCTATAAGTATCCAATTGCATACTATGGTTGTACAATAATTCCTTTACATTTTAAGTATGCCTTGGGGTAGTCATGGTTCTCCATTGTTTTCATCCTGAGGGGCAGATAGGCTGAGAAATGGTGAGTAGCCCATGGTCACCCACTACACTTTATAGCTTATTTTCATTTTGAAAAATTAATTAAAACAATTTACATGCAGGCAAAATTTATTAAGCGGATTCACACAATATGTGTAAAGCACATCCAACTCGCATTTAAAGCGCATGACTTCCCCTAAAGAATTCTGGGAAGTGTCATTTCCCCCTCACAGTTATAGTTCTCACCACTCTTAACAAACTGCAGTTCCCATGATTCTGTGGTGGGATTCATGTGCTTCAAATGGGTGTTGAATGTGCTTTAAAGGAATGGTGTGGATCTGCCCTAGGTATGATGTTCATTCAAGAGTGAATTGAAAAGAACAATTTTAAAAGATACTTCTTACTCTTACTCATTTTTCAGACCTCTTTCTGAAGTAAAGGGTCAAATCTGTAAAAACATTTGGAGCAGCCACATTAAAAGATAAGGGCAGGGTATTCCAGGCAGGGGGTTGCCAACCCTGCTTGGATATGGATGTCTTTGCAGAAGAACCCTAGTCAAGGTTTACCAACAGCACAGTCCAAACTATATCTACTTAGAAGTCAGTCCTGTTGAGTTCTATGGGGCTTAATCCCTTAGTAAGTGCAGCCTTCAGGAGCCTCCATCTTTACTCCCCAAAGCTCCCATCTAACATCTCCACAACACTAGGCTCCTTTGTCTCTGCTGTGGCCTTCTGGTGACTGCCCTAGCCTGAAGGCACTTAACCCTTCTTGCTGAAAGCAAGTAGGCTAGATTAAATGTTCCCTACCCAGGCTCATATATATAAAATATAAAAGATAAACGGCATTTTGTCAAAAGTATTTTTGTCTACATTTTATACCTCATCCTTGGTTTTCCAAGCTTGGCATGGAATGCTTCTCATACAGAATTAATTTGAAATGCTGCATATTTATTATCATAATCATCATATTCAAAATAAAAAATATATGTACCGCCTTCAAGTTGATTCCAACTTATGGTGACCCTATGAATAGGGTTTTCATGAGGCTGAGAGGCAGTGACTGGCCCAAGGTCACTCAGTGAGCTTCATGGCTATGTGGGGATTTGAACCCTAGTCTCATTTTGTTCTCACAACAACCCTGTGAGATAGTAGATTAGACTGGCCCAGGCAGGGTTATTTAGTGAGCAAAAATGATGCAAATAGGATCTCTTTTAATTGTGCTATCAACCTGCTTACTTCCACTCTGACTGGGGGATCTTGCAGCATGGGGAAGAGATGGGGGACATCACAGCTGAAGTTCACCCATATAGGAGCATTATCTCTTGTTTATTACAGAGACGCCTGTTGCAGGTTTTGCTGCTGAGAGCAGCAGTCAGTTAGTGCGGCCACTTGAGTCACAGCTTGTTGATCCTGAGGAGGCAAAACCAGGAAGTGAGGTTCAGAAAGGAGGCCCTGTGCATGAGGAGGAGAAGGGCATGAAGCAGTGCCAGTTGCCCACAGCCACATCTGCAGAACAGCAAGTACCATGGTTTGGCTTTGAGAAAGCTTGTACATTTGTGAGCCAGAGTGGGAAAAATGTTGTTGTACGATGCAATTACTGCCTTCCAAGGATCAAAAATCTGAGATCAGCTGTTTCCTCCTCATCCAAGGTGAAGAAACATTTTGAGGTAAGCCTTTGTCATGCTGGTCCTCAAGGAGTGTCCATTGTCTATTTATGTTTAAATTGTGAAGTTCCTCTTCCATTTTTTCTTGGATTCATGCTTTGTTCTTCTTCCTCAGAGGGCACACCCTGAGAAGCTGAGAGCAATTGAAGAAGCAATAAAGGCAAGGAGACGTGGCCTTCCTGAACCAATGCATGACACCCCTCCTCCCAAAATGCTGAAGCAGCAGCAGACAACCCTTGAGAGGTGGGGATCTGGCAGGGAGCCTGTCACCCAGAGCAATCTCGACAGGAGAATCATTGATTTCATTGTAGAGGAGACATTACCACTTCAGACTGTGGATAAACCATCATTCATTAATCTGGTTCGCATTGGACTCCCCAAAGATCTCACCATCATATGTGCCAAGACTCTGAGAGACAGAATTGAGAAGAGAGCATGCCACATGAGAGAAACTCTTGCAAACCGAATGGGTGCTGTGGCATATATAGCAACCACTGCAGATTGTTGGACCAATGGCAAGAAGAGTTACTTTGGGGTAACAGCCCACTGGATCAACCCAACTACCCTGAAACGTGAGGTCGGGGCCTTGGCTTGTAAGCGTCTGAAGGGGCGCCATACATACGATGTCCTTTCAAAAGCACTGCATGATGTACATGTGCAGTACAGGATCCACAACAAAGTTATGTGCACTACTACAGACAATGGCTCCAACTTTGTGAAAGCGTTCAGAGTTTTCATGGCCAAAGAACCAGTGGAAGCTGCAGGCACCAGTGACGATGATGGTGATAACCAGGAGGAGGAGGAGGCTGAGGTGGAGTTTGTGCCTATCTGTGAGATCCTGGACACAGGACCTGAGGCAGAGGAAGAAGCTGCAGACTCAGGAGAGGATTTTGTTTTACCACCACACCAGAGATGTGCTAGCCACACCCTCAACCTTGTGGCAACACAAGACATAGAGGCCATGCTTTCTGACTCCTCCAAAAGTAGTCTTCTTGGTCCTTTCAAGAAACAGTTTCATTCCTTCATGGGAAAGTGCAGCAAGTTGTGGTCCAAGCAGAACTAGTCAGCCCAGATTGCTGAGTATATCCATGCGCAATGTGGTGTGTATCTGAAGGTACCGAATAAGACCAGGTGGAATTCCACCTTTGATGCGTTGAAGCAACTACATGAGCTCCTGTCAACTGTGCCACTAAAAATGCATGCCATAATGGACCGCTGCTCCTTGTCCAGGATCACAGCTGCTGAGATTGAAGTGGTACAGGAATACACAGAGATTATGGAGCCACTAGCCCAGTCCCTAGATATCCTGCAATGGGAGAACGGCATGTTCATGGGGTATTTGCTACCAACGCTCTGCAATCTGGACCGCAAGTTAGAAGGACTGGAAAACAAACCTGAGAGGTACACATACTGTTTTCAGCTGCTGAGAGGTGTGAGCGAAGCCCTAAGAAAGCGGTTTGCAGCTATCTGGGAGGACAAGAGGCTTCTTCTGGCAGCCTGCCTACACCCTCGCTTCAAACTAGATTGGCTGGAATCGTGTCAGGCCACCACCCATACCAACAAGTAAGAACATTAGGGAAGCCCTTTGGGTGGATTACTCCAAGGGAAATGTTTTCTCAAGGGAGGCATCAGAGGGCTTAAGGTGGTAGGCAGGGGCTGGGCCTTTTCTTCCTGGGGCTCCTCATCACAACCTTGGGTTGCTGCAGGTAATCCTTAAGGGTCTGCTGTGCTGCCCCATGAGTGTGGTGACTTGGTTACCTTCCTACCTTCCATGTCATCATCCACAGGCTCAGGCTAGACCCTGAACCAGGGGACATGACAAGCATCAGGAAATGAAGAGCAGATGATGGTTTCCTAACATATATGTGTTAACATATCCTCTCTCTTTCTTAGATACACAATGGAAGCCTTGCTGAAAGCTGAAATAAAGATGGGTGTACTTAATGAGGACAGTGATCAGTCTTCAGATAAAGACCAGGAAGGAGATGACTTAGAAGATGACTTCTTTAACTTTCTGCCCCAGGGCAAGAAGTCAGCAGTGGACACTGCTGAGGAGGAACTGGTGAGGTACCTGAGGTCTCCCAGCAGGGAAGTGTCATCACTCCATGGCTTTCCACGTGTGCTGCGGTGTTTTTTGCAGCACAACACAGGCATGCCTTCAAGCGCCGCAGTAGAACGCCTGTTCAGTACTGGTGGCAACGTAATGACTGTAAAAAGACATTCCTTGTCTGACATGCTCTTTGAGCATCTTGTTCTTTTGAGACATAACAGAAACATATTATAAAAGCATTTCAAGTGTAAAATTTGATTTCAAGAGTTGGGGTATCTTCATTGCTTGGGGGGATGTGAGATTCTGTTATGCCATTATGTTAATCTTAAGGATAATTTTTTTTATTCTACTACCCCCTGTGTGTGTGTTTATTTTTAATATTGTTTTAGGCTTCTTAGATGTGCAGCAGCCAAGGCCAGCACCTTGTAGGAGTTTTTTTTTAAAAGTAACTGAAATGTAATTGTAGTGATTACTTTTGAGAAAAAGTAATCAGTTACTTTCAGAGCGATTGTAATTGTAACGGTGATTACTACTTTTTGGGCCAAGTAATTGTAACTGTAATTTATTACTTTTTAAAAGTAATCTTCCAAGCTCTGGGAGCTCTTTGAATCACACATTTCACTACTTGTTTGTAATTCTTACTGTTTGTTTCACTTCCTTTCTTATTTCTTCCCCTGCCTACTTCTCTTGTCTGTTTTAGTTGGGTCCTGGATGGGTGGTAAATTTCGAGGGGCGAGTCCTCCAGAGGGTACAGCTTGTTATTGTATTGCATGCAATACATCTTAAGCAAAACTTTAAACAAAATTGTAAGCTACTACATCTTACAAAATTAAACTCACTCGATTTTTTATTTGAGGCTGTTCCTTGCATACAGCTCCAACCTTCTGAGCTTCTTCAAAAAGGTCATCAACAAAAAGGTCACAACCTTTCTTGCCTCCACCATTCTGCATTTGGTCATTAGTTCTTGGTTTGCAAGCCCTGCAAAATAAGAAGATAAAATAAGAAAATGAAAGATGCATATAAAGCTCATTATTTGACTTAAACCACATTTATTAGCTTGTCAGTTGTGTTAAATTTCTCGTTCCAGAGCCAATAAACATTCCTGAAAATTATTCGTGTGTGTGGACAAACGCTATGTATGTGTGTGTTAAGTGACCTCTATGACTGCCTCTATGACTGCCATGAAGGCCTTGTTTTGGTACATTGTTGCAAGCCTGCTTGGCAGTGGTTGCTTGGTGACAGGTTCCAAGAGGCGAGAGACACGATTGCTTTAAAACTCTAATAATAGATGGAGCCTGGAAAAGGGTAACTTCTGAAGGTTCCAGGCAGAAGGGAGTTAAAACTGTCAGTCAGAGTTAGCAGTTAGAGAGGACAGTTGGTGTTGGTGAGAATGAGAAGATGGTTGATAAGAGTACCTGAAGGAAGAACTGAGGCCTGCATATATATACCCAGGCTGTCATTACTAGCTGTCTGGGAAAGATCAGAAGGGGGCCAAGTCTGAGGGCTGCCCTGAAGAAAGGTCTTGCCAGAGGGAAGTGACACAGGCGGGGGTAATAACATTGGCTACACTGTCCCACAGCCAGGAGCGCAACTGAAGGAGCTTTGGGGGCACAAAAGCAGATTGCCCCCAGTAGCTGGACTGGGTTGTAGAAGTAATTGGTGGGGTGGAGGTTTAGGGAAATTGGCCTGAAGGGAGAGCCACGTAAAGGCTGATGGTAGCAATGGTGTCTCTGGAGACTTTAGAACCTGTCAGTAAGCACCTATAAAGTCCCCCCAAAAGTAACCCTATACTCTTTTGCAAATAATGCCCTTTAAGAAACCTACAACATAGTTCAAGATTTATACTGTCTCTCAATGGTGGTGTCATCTCAAGCCTAAAGGCTTCCATACATGCTACTAGGAGGATTTAAAGAAGTATTCTGTGTGAATTGGTGGCAGCAAAAGGGTTAAGGAAGCCTGGTTTCCTTGAAGTAAGAGTGTGGAACCAGGGGAATCCTTGACAGGATTCACCTTGTTTTTAACACTGCTTAATAAGATATGGCTATTATAGATCAAGCCAACCTGTGAACATGTTCACAGTTCTCTAAATACCAGTAACAACTAGTCATATTTATACTGCAGCCTCGGTAACTTGGGGTCACCCCCCCCCATCAGACGGTACTCTGTCCTTGCATTCTATAATGGCCCAGTTCAGATTTACTGTATAATTATAGTTCTCAAAGTGAGTTTAGCAGTGTACCTGGTTTCATTTTAACCCAGGTGCCAAGTATCATATGTAATGCCAAATCTGTGGGGTTGCACTCATCCCATACATAACATTTTCAAGAAGCAAAAACAGAAAAAAAGGAAAGGGAAGGGGGGGGAATCCTACACGGGGTGGTATCCAACTTTACAGTTCTGGTAGTGCAAGGATTTTTAGCTGTATAATGAAACTTCCCCTCTTCTTTCTCTGCATAAGGAGAGGGCAGGGAAGTTCCAATGAGCAGCTAAAGGTTGTTGTGTTAACAGAACCATTCTGTTGGATACTACCCATGCATGATCTTTTACATTTACTTGCACATATGTGCTATTATACAAAACACTAAGAAAACATTTACTGCTTCTAAAATACATAGCTACAAATACGGGGGGGGGGAGATGTTCATCTGCTCTAAACACAAAGCTGTTTTAAAAGGAAAATATTGTTTTTTGCAAAACAAAAGATCAGCAGAGAGCAACTTTGTTCTTTAATAGCAACCGTACCTCGGTACCTTGATACTTTATTATAATGGAGAAGGCTTAATAATGTGGTATGACAGAAGCCATAACACTTGCTGTAGCCTGCTGCTGCAGCACCCTTCACAAAAGGAGAAAAATGGTGAACAGGAAATGAATCAGCCTGAAAAAACATGTAAGGCTCTGCTGGACAAAGAACTAAAAATAAATGGATGTATCCAACAAGGAATGAAAAAGGCCTGGTCTCAGCCAGAACAGGGTGAGTTTAACACTACTATCCAGCTTTCCCACAATCTTGTGTAGCTGTTAAGGGAGAGTAGCCAAATCATTTCAATGCCTGTGTTGCCCTTGGCCTAGATATCTTGATGTTAGCAGGTTGATCAGGCGGACAGAATCTCTGGGCTTTACTGTGTCTCCCTTGAATCTGCCCATTAGTCCACAAACAGATCCCCAAACATTGTCATCAAGGTACCCAACCTCCTCCCTCTCTCTCACACTAACCATTTCTCCTTCCCTAGAGATGTGAAGGTCTAAGGGGGAAAATGGACCAAAAAATGGGTTTTTCCTAAATTTTCCATTCCCCCCTCCAGAAAATTGTTTTTTTCCCACAGAAATGGAAAAAATGACAAAAAGGGATCCCCCTCAATTTTTTCATCCCCCCCAAGCATTTACATCTCTTTCCTTCCCTCTTATTTTATGCACAAGATCCTTCCCCAGAGACCTAACATGAATCCCTCTACCCTACCATCCCATGATTGTTATGTCTTGTTGGTTCCCATGCTCTCTCATATGTTATGGCTTCTCTCTGTGTGGACAGTGGGTTGAATCCAGAGCTCCTGTGAGCACAGGTCCACTCTCAAGATGCCCCACTGGAGGAAGGGGAGGAAGTCAATTTAAATCAATTCCTCCTTCCATCAGCAGTCCACTATAGATGTTCTACACTAGAACAAAAGCACACAAACAAAAAACCAGAGTCTACACATCCTGCACCTGATGCATACTCAGGTTCTGGCTGCCTGAATTTTCACCAGTAGGGCAAAGAACAATCCATCCCTAGGCACCAACATGCTCTCAATCTCATCAGTAACAATGCCTTGGTCAGGAGGTGAGGGCTGCCAATGCCACACAAATCTTCCCAAGAACAGCTGGCTTGATGACAATTAAAAATTCCCAGTGGATTTTTCCCTTGAAGTATGTGCATCAAGATTCTATTCCAACTTAAACAATAATGGACCCACATTTGCTCCACAGATCACATCCAACTCCATTACTGAAAACCTATTCATAAAAATTAGTTTTGTAGTAAGATAATATTTAAAATGATGAATCCACCACACATAGATCACAACAAGAAAAATGCAAAGTAACCAAGAAAACCTACCATTCTTGTTTCAAAGTTTCATTCTTGTCAATTTCTTGCATCCTGCTGCACCTAATATTGAAAATAAAATCAATACTAAAAGTTAAGCAATACACATTTACTAGACAGAGCATTTGAACCTTCTAAGTATTTTTTGCAATATAGATTGCTTCCCCAGGAAAGTCTCTGATTCTTATATAACATGACAGATGGTGAATTTCTACCCAAGTGGCCTACTAAGTGTGTGATCCTAACCTTTGCCAAGCACTGCTTAAGAGGAATAGGAACACCATTAGGGTTCCATGCACTGGTAGCACTATGATAGTTACTGATTGTTCATAGACCACAATGCTAATAAATATCAACTATCCCTCCAGAAACCATTCCTAAACATACCTGGGCATGTGAGGTTGTGCAGCACAGATGGTTACATAGTGTTCTTTTAATATATGTGGAAATTTGGGGGGGGCACAGGAGGGTGCCGGCCAATTTGTTCCCATTTAAATCAGTAATAGCATTAGGTTCCATATATTATGCAAGTCATAAATAGGCAGTCTTTACAGGCAGTAGATCCCTAGTAAATTCTCACCATACACTCAGGCAGGAAATGGTAAGCACAGCCACTGCTATGAATATGACATTTTCAGTCCATTGACACAACTAGACAACAGAGCCTCGAGACAGCAATACGGTCAATTGGAAACATACATATTGCTCCACCCCATACAGTTGTTTCCCTGACAGATAAACCTCAATTGAACAACTGAGCATATGCAGGTAGACCAGCCTTTCCCAACCAGTGTGCCTCCAGATGTTGTTGGACCACAACTCCCATCAGCCTCAGCCATTGACAATGCTGGCTGAGGCTGATGGGAGTTGTGGTCCAACAACATCTGGAGGCACACTGGTTGGGAAAGGCTGAGGTAGACAGTAGGGTAGTGGCAAATTCAGAAGTGCAGGGTCACTTCATAATATTCACAGCTGCACACCCTTACAACCACACACTCTTCTAAGATGATAGAATTATCTGGCCAGGCTTGAATGTTGCGTTCTGCTTCTCTATCACTATCACAATTTCACTGTCCTTTCTCACTGTCAGAGATATTGCTTCAATTACCAAATTCAGTATCTATACGTCTATCTTCTGCTGCTACCAAACTGCCTGATGATATAGACGGGATGCTATCATCAGGATTCACTGTCTCCTTTTCTGCAAATACAGAATTCTCACTCTCCACAACTTGGCTTTCTGAAGTAAAAACTAAAAACTCCTTTCACTCTGATTGACTCTAATCAGCTGGAAATGACAAGGAAGCAAGTTAGAAGACGCTTCTCAGTGGCTCACATACTCTCCTTTCATTCTGATTGGCTTATAGGATGCTGGAGACACAGAGACCTTGCTGGGACCTGGCTCCCAAAGAAAGTAAGGGGTCTGACCCCTGAGACCCTGGACAACGACACCTCTGGAAGCAGAAATGGGAAAAAGATTGTATGATCCAGACATGACAGTAGGGAGTGAAGAGTACTCACAGCTAGTTCCTTCACACACCCCTTGACACAACTGTTTCTTTTTCAGTTGCAAACCACTGAGCACCATTATTAACACACACACCTCTTTCTCTCAGCAGGCATCCACCTACAGCTCGTAAATACCCTTTACCTGATACCATACGAATATGAGAAGCAAAACGAGGGCTACAAAATAAATCACCAGATCCTGCTGAGGAGTGGCACATTAGACGGCCCTGTATGATGCTGCCACAACCCCTTACCAATAGTGTTCAGTAAAAGACATATCCAATACATCTGCCTCTCTGTACCTATGACACTTCTGAATTCATCTTGGATATGTTCATAATGGTACATACCCCCGCTGGAAGAAAGGAATTGTTCTGTCACTGAAGGATGATCCTTTCCTATGGTTTCTCTTAGCCTAGGTCCAGATACAGGCTACAAAAGCTGAATGGTTGCAAAGGAGGAGAGACCAGGAAGCAAGAGTAGTGAATTGCTGCCCATACAGTCATGATATTGCACATTGTCATTAGTATTTTCGCGTTCAATTGAATCTTGTCCATGGGCGACAGTGTGATTAATAAGATAACTGCTCTTGTCGTTGTTGTTCTCTCAACATTAGTGTGTGTTAAGTTGCTGCTGCACAAGAATAGGACATCAATCAGTTTGGGATGATGTCACCAGCTGCAACAGCAGAGCCACAGGATTCAAACTGCCATTATGCCCTTTTACATGAAGAATGTTATGTAAAATTCGTTGTGTCAAGCTACATGTTAACCCGAGAGGCCTGAAATTTAGCTATGGGGGAAGAGGGTTGCCACTTTCATTGAGGAAGGGATGTTTAACTCCCGACTGGTGCATTTTTCCCAAAACTGTCACCACCCCTTCTAAGTTTCTGTGGGTGAAACAGTGCATCTCCATTTGTTGCTAACAGCAGCTCAGGTTTGAGATAAATCAACACTGCCACATTTATAAAGGTTCCAGTTCATAAGAAAAGTATTGTGGCAGTGAACACAATACAAGTAAACATGATTTTGAAGTTTTGTTTTAAAATGAAAAAAGGCAGCCCCCTCTGGCTCAATTTCATTATTAAAAAAAAGAAAGAAAAAGATCCAGCTACAGATCATTGGCATAATGTGCAGTTTGACCCATCAAGAGTGAAATATGTGGATCGCATGATGAGCCAAAATGACATGCTCTTTCAAACAGGCATAACCTACAACATTGCAGTGTCCTCTGTCACCACAGCTATAGTCCAGCCTATCAGCTATTTCCCAAGCAACTGCCGCCAACATGTAATAGCTGGTACAGGTTTACATTTGCCCCATTGATGATGCCTATGGACCTGAAGGCCTACATCATACATCACAAGTGGGTGACTGCCTCTCCTACTGCTTCACTTCCATGCTGAAGCAACACTCACAGCCAGATCCCAGCTACAAAACGAGGACCATACTCTGTGCACCTTTTTACAGCACCATCAAGAGCACACACTGCTGTATTTATGTACTTTTGTGGCAGTAGGATTGGGCTGCATATTTAGCTATGGTCTCTTCTGTCTTTCCAGGCAGGGAAAAAAGCTACAACACCACCACACAGGGACTACAGGGATATCCCTTGTACATCTAATTAAAAATGCCAAAATAGCAATTTATTCAGGAAGAATATCTCTACATTGCCAAGTCTCCAAAATATGCAGGGAGCAAACCAGAAATGGCCTGTTTTCATTTTTCGGTATTCATGTCAAAGGAAGCCTTGGTTATCCAATACTACAGAAGTAATTATTGTGGATCCCATAAACTGACAGGAGTTCACATCGAGCTTGCTGTGCTTTCCAGTGCATTTTGCCAAAAGGCATGGTAAGCCAGGAGAGTTTAAAAAGCAGCTGCACTTCAGATTTTACAAATTAAGAGCAGCAAGGGGGGCAAAATCCAAGCTAATCCATCAGTGTTCTGGAATCCAGTATGCTTGAAAGGTGTTGTTCAGTGTACCACACAGAAATTAACTCAAATCATGTCAAAGTAAACTGCTAAATGCTTACATCCACAGTCATCTTGGGAGGAAATGGCCTTCCCATCAATCTCCCTCAGTTCATCTTCCCAAGGAGATTAATAGGTGGGGAGAAAGAATGGTCATTCTTGGGATGGCTAAGGGTAGGGACACAGTCACCCATATTCTTTGAATCCAGGTTCACATGCTGTTATCCACAATTACCTACAATCCATTGGTTTCTTCTGAAATTCTGTGTTTTGATGCGGTATCCCCAAAACTATCTACACACCAACTTTCAAACTCTATGAGTGGTGAATCTCAGGCGTATAGAGTGGAAACATTTCCTGGGGGTAGTCCTACATGGTTGCCCCTGAGTGCCCTCTCTGGCACTGTGGAGCCCAGTTTGCACCTTGGTACATCAGTGAGCTAAGGGCAATTAAACAGGCTACACGATGGCTAGAGAGCAAAGATGGCAAAAGACGTGCTGCGAGGCTGATCGGGCATGAGTAAAACATCATAATCATGCCCACTGTGTGGCAATGAAGGTGGCAAAGAAGACCCACTTCTCTGCCATCATTGCATCCTCAAGTAGCCATCCAGTGGAGCTTTTCCGTATTGTCAGGGGTCTGTTGACATCAGTTCTAGGAAATGGAGTTTTAGACTCTTTGGAGACCCACTGTGAATTGTTTGCAAGGCACTTTGAGGGTAAAGTTGCTTGCTTCCATAGCAGTCTTGATGCCCCATCCACATCTACTGTAGTCCCCAGTGAGATGTCCAGTGCAATGTCTGCTGCAGCTTTTTGGGATCAGTTTCAGGTGATGCAGCTTGATGATGTGGACAAGGTGCATGCGACGATGCGGCCAGCAATGTGCTCTCAGTTCTTGCCCGAGGGGGTGTGACAGAGTAGATTCAGGGTGTGGTCAATGAGTCATTGCAGGAGGGAATGGTTCCAGCCACCCTGAAAGAGGTGGCAATCTGCTCACTCCTGAAAAAGTCCACCCTGGACCCATTGGTTTGTGACAACTCCCGCCTGGTCACAAATACCCCCATTTTAGGGAAGGTGATTGAGAGGGTTGTGGCGCAGCAATTACAAGTACATGTTGTGGCATCTACCCTTTGGATTTCCCTCCCCTTAAATAAAAGACAGGCACCACCTCTTTTCAGCACCTACTGAATACCTTCCTCTTTCAACAAGCCTTTTAAGTAGAGATCTTATCCCAGTCTGCATCTGTGTCAGAATCGTTTTTTAATATGTTTTTAAAGCTTTTTAAAAAATATGTTTTTAAAGATGTTTTGTTTTAATATGTTTTTAAAAATGTTTTGTTTTGATATAATTTAAATTCAATTTTTATGATGTTTTAGAGTGTTTTTAGTGTTTTTGTTTCCGCCCTGGGCTCCTGTTGGGAGGAAGGGCAGTATATAAATTTAATAAATAAATAATAATAATACATGTCTGACATCAGGTGGGTGTATGTGTGTATTGCAGAGGAGCATCCCATTTCCCACCCACCGCCTGCCCACTGCAATCCTACCCATGTCTACTGAGAAGTAAGCCGCACTGGATTCAGTGGGGCTTAGTCCCTGGTAAGTGGGATAGGATTGCAAGTGTCATTCCTTTTGAAACAAGACGGTGGTGGTGGGATATCTGTGCTCATCAGTTTTTGCAAACAAGAAGGGGTGGGATCTGTCTACTCTCATGTGCCAATGGCAGAAGAAACAACAAGAAGATGATTTCCAGGGGGTGGAGTTGGAGGGATGAAAGCTCTACCAACAGGAGTTGGGGTGGGCAGAGGAGTAGGGAAACCGGGTACAGATAGCGGGCGGATGGAGGCACTGGGATTCAATTAGCAAAATCTAATTGAAATGTAGCAAGAAACAACAGGCTTCCTGCATTTTAAGCCTGTAATGCACACATAACCTCAATCTCTCCCCCACTTTCCCAGCCTCTGGCTAAATGAGGCTTGATGTGGGGGGAAAATATGAAATATATTCATATTATAGTTCTAAATCTAATCACTTCAGAGAACAGAAAAAATAGGGTCAAATTCAGAGAAGGCACATGGAAGAAAAGAAAGTGCTTTTCTTTCTTTTAGTGGCACCTGCTAGATAGTGACACTCCTCCTAGGTGCAGTGTTCTGAGCATTATGTTAACAATGGGAGTCTCCCAGGCTAATTGCAGGACAGGAGAGGGGATTTTTGTTGGGATCACAGCTGGGGAGGAAAGGGTTAAACCTAACCTCCCTGTCTGCTGTGGTCCCATCTAGTTTGACCCTTAATGTTAGCCAACAGAAGTATGAAGCTACTATTTGGTTTGCTTTTAAAACCACGGATTAACAATCCTGATTCCATGCATGCCAGAACTGTTAACTGTTTCCTATAGGAAGACTAACAAAAGCATGAGCACTTGTTGGCAAATATCCCAATTGTCCATATGTACTATAGTTGGACAGTAAGGCCAACTTTTCCCTGTGTCTAACCTACATCAGAGATTTCTCTTCCCTGCTCTTTTGAAAACTGAAAGCTCTTAAAACTAAGGCCTGGAACTGAATATTTTTAAAAGAAGCTAAATAACATTCTGCATTTACAGAATATAGTTGTTTCTAAGAACTTGCACCTTTGTGGGTTCTCTTTTCTTCTCTCCTCATCTCAAATCCATTTCCTCCCCACTTCAACTAGACCCACCCATCCAAATTTGTATTTGTTGATTTGCTGCTAGGATCCTTAAACGACATTCCAGAGACATACCATCAGCACTGTAACACAAGCCAATTACCCTCTTATAGACACAGCAGCCTATAAAACCCAAGTATTAAACAACACTACTAGAGAGTGTCTTAAAAATGATTTCGAATCAACTAAGTTTAACCGTAAAATCTTCATTAGGCTAGCTATTGACTGTGGAAACTGGAGTATTTAAGGCAGCAAATTTTAGTTCTGGCACTGCTCTTAATATGCTCAATCTGAAACATGTCAGGATTTGATACTTGCTCTCTGCAAATTTGGATACTCACTTAACAGCACAATCCTGTGCATGAAGACACTCACATTGTCTTTAATAGGACTTACTCCCTAGTAACAACGTTTAGGGCTAAACACATAAGAGCGGAACCGCTCAGAATTCTTGCCTACTCAGAGAGAAGCCTCATTAAATTCAACAGGACACTGCGAGGTAAAGATTGCAGTCTTTTTTTTTTAATTGCCTTTCACAGTATGGCTTTACCCATTTGGCTTTGTATACTTTTATTGTTAGGGAGCAATCCAAACCCAAGATATGCTGGGATGGGTGGAGTTTGGAATAGGTGGATATCTGGCTGAGTGGGCTGAAGTCCCCCCCCCTCCCAGAGATACACTAACATAAGCCCTCCATCCCAGCTCAGTGGAGGCTCAGCTGGCTGAGTTGATGGCAGAATCAGTCTCAAAAAAGGGATGTGGCAGGGGAATACCAGGGAGGGAGGGAGGGAGGGAGACATACCCCTATTCCAAACCCCTTCTGCGACAAGCAGAAATTACCCTGGGGAAAAGCGTGGTAGAAGTCAAACTCTCTTTTAAAGGCTTGTTTTCCTTCCACCAGGCTCAGGCTAGCTCAGCTTGCAGTAGCCCCGCTCCTGAACAGAATTTGGAATAGGGGTAGGTTATACCAGCATAATTTACTCCAGTGTAAATTATGCTGGCTTCCTATAGTTTGCTCTGCCCAAATATGTCGTTTTAAAGAAAAAAAAAGTTGCACACAGTCATTGACATGGTTATGCTGATTGCCTTTCTTTAAAAGCTGTGTGTTTGGAAGGACTCTGTGTGTTGCTGCAGCTGTGAAGGGGAGGGGCTGCCTGAGGCAGTGCCTCAGCATGCGCTTTGGTGTTGCGCAAAGTGCAAGGCTTTAGCATCGCACTTGGAGTTGTCTTGGGGTCATCTTGGAGAAAGAAGACAACAAAAGAAATATTGATAATGATACTGTTTACAGAAGATGGTGGTCTGGTGGGTAGAAGCACAATGGGAAATTAGAGAACACTTGACTTCCATGACATCCTTATGATGAAGACAAAAGAGGTGATGCCAAGAATAAGATATTGCATATATGCTTTTAGTGTAACATTCATGGAAATTTTTAGATATATTTTTATAATGGTTATATTCTTTCTTTTTGTTTTGTGTATGATTCATTTTGTTCTCATGTTATGTATATTGTTTAGAGATTTTTAGTTTAGTTATGTTTACTTAAAATGTGAACTATTGCTTTTTAGTATGTAGAATTTATATTGATTTTTCTTTCTTTTTTTGTAAATTGCCCAGAGAGCTTCCGCTATGGGGCGGTATACAAATTAAGTAAGTAAGTAAATAAATAAATAAAAGCTAGTTTACAAAATCTGAAATAAAATAATTAGAAAATGAAAAGGCTATCAAATCAATCTGCTTCTGCTACAGCACAATCTTTTAGCCGCTTACTCAGGAGCAATTCCACTGAACTCAATGGGACTTACTTCTGAGAAGACATGTAAAGGATTGCACTGTTAAATGAATTCAGCTTAGGACTGCTAAAAATATCTACATAATTTTGAAAGCTTTGAACTGGTATATGAAGCAGATCAACAATCCCACGATGCATGTTTCAAGTCAAGGCTTTACGGCAACAGAATGTAGATATTCTCAGCAGAGTGCATAACAATCGAATAAGGTGTGTGAAAGTCCAAGGGTGCCTAAAAAAACAGGGTCTAGCAAC